>NW_028136397.1:0-600000 GCF_964662115.1 Mustela nivalis
CCTGGCCCCACCCAGACAGCTGGCCACACACTGAGCACATCGAGCCACCATGGCCTTAGGTCGTCATCTCTTCCAACCTCGGCTTTCAGGCTTCAGAACCTAGACCTTATCTCCAATCACTGCCCAGGGTTGAACGTGATGCAGAAATCAGAACTCCTTTCCCATGGCAAGAAACATTGTGGTTGGCATGTTGTCCAACGTTCAAAGTAGTTGAACCCAGTGTGTCCATGAGGACCTGCCCATACTCGCGGGCCACATTGGTCCCAAACACACATTGTGACACTCAGCCTGAGCACAGTCCTCTAGTAAGGCCTCTCAGTGGCTGGATGAAGTGATAGCATATTGGGTTTTCCATGCCCCAGGGGCACAATTTTTAACCATAATTCGGGTTTTCCCTTCAGTCTTTCCCATGGCATTGCTTTGGAATTTCTCTTTTGGTGGGACACCTGAGGTAACAAAACTGAAAGGAGTCCTCCCATCCCACATATTTTCGAAAAACAATTAGGAATCGGGCCAAATTCTCAGAGAGGAAGATTTGTCCATGACCCTTGAGGCCTCCCTGACATACCACAGCCATCGCTGATACAAAATCCAGAGACAAATGCCTGAGCAAGCGCCTCAGACTCGCTCTATATTCAAATCCTCATGAGTTCTTCTCATGGTTTGTAGATTGGGCTTGCCATACCGACGTCCCCAAACCAAAGCTGGGTTTGTGTATCGGAATCACAAAGCAGAACACTGCCTTCCACATGGCTGTAATGCTTGTTCTTCGCATAGAGTCACACCATCATGTGGGAGAACCCTTCATTGCCCCTGATTCCACGTCCAAACTTGAGTGCTCTTGGGCACAAATTCACACGGTGACCCTCAGCATGAGCCCAATGTCAAAGAAAGGCCTGTCAGGGTCTGGACAGTCATCGGAACCTAGACCTTATCTCCAATCCCTGCACAGGGGGGAACCTGATGCATTAGTCAAAACCCCTCCTTCCCCATGGCAAGAAACCTTACTGCTGGCCGAGAGTCAAACCTTCAGTGTAGGAGAAAACGGCATGGCCCATGAGGCCACGCCCATGCGTGAGGGCCGCCTTGGGCACAAACACATATTGTGACCCTCAGCGTGAGTACCTTATTCAAGTAACGCCTCTCAGTGACTGGACCAAGAGCCCGCATATGTGGCTTGCCATGCGCAAAGGCACCCAGAACTAACTAGATGGTGTGTATTCCAGTTGAGGGAACCCATTGCTGTGCTCTAGAGTCCCTCTCCTGGGGGGTCCCGTGTGCCAGAAAACAGTACTCTTCCCTTCCCACAGAATGAACCCAAATGCTTGGGAGCTTGGACAATCCCCCGAGAGGAAGGCTCTTCCTTGGCCCCTGAGGCAACCCCTACCCTGAACGGCCACTGTGAACGCAACACCCAGAGACAAAAGCCTGAGCGACTGCCTCCCACTTGCCCTCCTTTGATATCCAGAGGATCTCCCCTCACGGACTGGAGATCAGGCCAGCCATTACCTTGGCCCCTAGCTGAGCCAAGTTTGCTTTTTCAGACATCTGTCCCCATAGCCCTGGCAAACAAAGCCTCTAGGCTGGGTCCTCTGGAGCCATACCACAGGACCGTGCCTGCTCTCTCCTGGGAAACTGTGTCCATTCCTTTGGCCACACACCTCCAGAATATGAGAAACCTCAAGGCCCCGGAGGACATCCCACTACTGGGAGCCTCCCTGGACACACAGGGGAATTCGGACACAAGCTGTGCAGCTACCTCCACGAAGGCATGCACACAGATGTCCACAGAGAGAGAAGGTTGAGCCGGACAGGCCCTTAGGCCCTAATCTCAACTCTTGCTTTGGTTTCCAGGTGTCACTCCTCAGAGGCTTTGGTTCGAAGAACAGGATATGGGGCTTTCCTGAGGCACTGAGAAGAACACCACTCGTCTCCACATGGGAAGCTTCCTTGTTGGAGCCGTGTCAAACACCTCAGGTTGGAGAATCCTGCAGAGTCCCTGAGCCACCTCCGCATTCCAAGGTCTCCCAGGCCACCAACCCACAGTAGGACTCAACTTCAGGAGAGTCCATTTCAACTCTCCCCTCTGGGTAGCTCACCCAGGAGCCCGCAGATTGAGCCTACCTTGTCCTGACTAAAGAGTGGGAATATGAGGTGGCGTTCCCAGGCATCCATGCTAGGACACCTGCTCTCGAGTCTTTCCGTATGGGGCCTGCTGGAACCATCCAATAGGACTCGACTGTCGTGCAGAAGGAAACCTTGAGGTTTGGAGTAGTTCACAAACCCCAACGTAGGCAAACCTCCCTGGCCTCATGAAGCCCCCACATCCTTCAGGAAGAGGCCATGCTGGACAAAAACTCTAGCCTGAGGCACGTCTCATAGTTGACATGACCACAGTGCAGGAGATCTCGATTCAGCCTCTGCAGAGTGGGCCTGCCGTGCCCTCGGTCCCAAACCTCACGCCAGCTAGTGTTTTCAGACTTCCTTCCTCACACTCCTGGCAAACAAGCCCTCCGGAGTAGGAACTCCCGAACCACAACCCAGCCCAGTGTCTGCCCAACGGAAGAAAAACGTTTCCCTGTGGGGCTCTCCAGAAAACCCAGATAAGGATCAACCTGCTCGGGCCTCGACGGTACCCGAACTGGATAGGCTGCTCTGGGCACTCATGCTCTGTCTGACACAGCCTGAAGCCAGACGTCCAGACAGACAAGGAGACAGCTGGCCGCACACCCAGCACTTCGGACACGCCATGGTCTTATGCCGTCACCTATTCCTAACCTTGGCGTTCGGATATCTGAACCTAGACATTATATCAATTCTCCACACAGCTGGGTATCGCAAGCACAAAACAGAACTCCTCCTTCCCCATGGCTGTCAAGCTTGCTCTTGGCCTGGAGTCACACCTTCAGGGTGGGAGAAACCTTCATGGCCCCTGATGCCACGCCGAAGCTTGAGTGCTGCTTGGGCACAAATTCACACTGTGACCCTCAGCATGAGCCCCATGTCAAAGAAAGGCCTGTCAGGGCCTGGACCAAGAGCCCGCATATGGGGCTTGCCAAGCCCCTATGAACCCAATCCTCACCAGGGTTTGAGTTCTCCAGTCGCCACGCCCGTACCTGGGGCTATGCTCAGGATTCCCTTTCTTGGGAGAGACACATGAGCCAGACAAAACGACTCCACCCTTCCCACAAAATGACCCCAAACTCTTGGGAGCTGGGACAAATCCCCAGAGAGGGATACTCGTCCACAGTCCCTGAGGACACCCCTCCAATCCACGGCTATCCCGGACACAACATCCAGAGACAAAAGCCTGAAGGAACGCCTCCCACTCGCCCTTGTTTCAGAGGCCCAGGAGCTCTCTCTCGGGCTGTACATCCGGCCGGCCATACCCTAGGCGCCACTCATAAGCTGAGTTTGTGTTTTCAGACTTCTGTGCCCACAGCCTGGACCCACACAACCTCCAGGCTAGGGCCTCTGGAGCCACAGCGAAAGATTGTGCCTGCCCTCTCCAAGGAAAGTGTGCCCAATCCATTGACCACAACCCTACAGGTTAGGGAAAAGCTCCAAGGCCCCTGAGGCCATCAATAGTGTAGGCCACCCTGGACTAAGAGGGGCTCTCTGACACCAGCGGAGCAACTATCTCCACTTAGACTCTCAGACAGTGTCCCCAGAGACAGAACGTTGAAATGGACAGGCCCCCAGGCCCTAATCTGAACCTTAGCTTTGGTTTCCATGTGTCCGTCCTCAGAGGACTGTTTTCCTAGACCAGCACACTGGGATTTTCTGAGGCACCAAACCAAACCTCTCTCGTCTCCACATGGGGAGCTTTCTTACTGGGGATGTATCAAACCCTTCAGGTAGGAGAGTTCCGCAGGGCCACTGAACAACCAGCACATTCCAAGGTCTCCATGGACCCAAACGCACATTATGACGCATCCTCAGGAGAGGCCATTTCAACTCAGCCCCCTGGGTAGCGTGCCCCAGAGGCAGCAGATCAAACATATCTTGTCGCTAATGGCCAATGGGAATGCGAGGCATGCTGTACAGGGATCCATCCTTCGATCCCTGCTCTCCAGTCCTTCCGTATGGTATGTCCTGGAGCCATGCAACAGGACTCGAATGTACCGCGGAAGGAAACCTTGTGGCTTGGGGCAACCTCCAAACTCAGCGTGGGAAAACTTCCTTGGCCTCATGAGGCCCCCGCTTCATGAAGGTGCCATCATGGACACATACTCCAGCCTCAGCCAACGTCTGATCCTCAGCCTGACTTCAGATGCCGGAGATTTTGATTCAGCCTCAGCAGAGTGGACCTGGTCTGCCCTTGGCTCCAATTTTCACCCTAGCTTGTGTTTTCAGACTTCCGTCCTCACACTCCTGGCCCACAAACCCTCCCTACTGGGAATTCTGGGGCCACAATGAAGCACTCTGCCTGCCTCCCAGGAGAAAAACATTGTCTACAGTGCTGCCCAGAAACCCCAAATGAGGATCAAACTGCTTGGCCCTCGGCAACACCCAATTGCATAGGCTACCTTAAATACTGATGCTCTGTCGCAAAGAGCCTGAGCCCACACCTTCCAACAGACACCGACACAGCTGGCTGCACACCCAGCACATTGGACCCGTCACTGCCTTAGGCCACCATCCATTCCCAACCTGGGTTTTCAGTCATCGGAACCTAGACCTGATCTCCAATCCCTGCACAGGGGGGAACCTGATGCACAAGTCAGAACCCCTCCTTCCCCCTGGCAAGAAATCTTGCTGCTGGCCGTGAGTCAAACCTTCAGTGTAGGAGAAAACGGCATGGCCCATGAGGCCACGCCCATGCGTGAGGGCCGCCTTGGGCACACACACACATTGTGACCCTCAGCGTGAGTACCTTATTCAAGTAACGCCTCTCAGTGACTGGACCAAGAGCCCGCATATGTGGCTTGCCATGCCCAAAGGCACCCAGGACTACCTAGATGGTGTGTATTCCAGTTGAGGGAACCCACTGCTGTGCTCTAGAGTCCCTCTCCTGGGGGGTCCCCTGTGCCAGAAAACAGTACTCTTCCCTTCCCACAGAATGAACCCAAACGCTTGGGAGCTTGGACAATCCCCCGAGAGGAAGGCTCTTCCTCGGCCCCTGAGGCAACCCCTACGCTGAACAGCCACTGTGAACGCAACACCCAGATACAAAAGCCTGAGCGACTGCCTCCCACTTGCCCTCCTTTGATATCCAGAGGATCTCCCCTCACGGACTGGAGATCAGGCCTGCCATTACCTTGGCCACTAGCTGAGCCAAGTTTTCTTTTTCAGACATCTGTCCCCATAGCCCTGGCAAACACAGCCTCTAGGCTGGGTCCTCTGGAGCCATAAAACAGGACCGTGCCTGCTCTCTCCTGGGAAATTGTGTCCATTCCTTTGGCCACACACCTCCAGAATATGAGAAACCTCAAGGCCCCCGAGGACATCCCACTACTGGGAGCCTACCTGGACACACAGGGGCATTCGGACACAAGCTGAGCAGCTTCCTCCACGAAAGCATGCACACAGATATCCACAGAGAGAGAAGGTTGAGCCGGACAGGCCCTTAGGCCCTAATCTCAACTCTTTCTTTGGTTTCCAGGTGTCACTCCTCAGAGGCTTTAATTCGAATAACAGGATATGGGGCTTTCCTGAGGCACTGAACAGAACTCCACTCGTCTCCACATGGGAAGTTTCCTTGTTGGAGCCGTGTCAAACACCTCAGGTTGGAGAATCCTGCAGAGTCCCTGAGCCACCTCCACATTTCAACGTCTCCCTGGCCACCAACCCACAGTAGGACTCATCTTCAGGAGAGTCCATTTCAACTCTCCCCTCTGGGTAGCTCACCCAGGAGCCCGCAGATTGAGCCTTCCTTGTCCTGACTAAAGAGTGGGAATATGAGGTGGCGTTCCCAGGCATCCATGCTTAGACACCTGCTCTCGAGTCTTTCCGTATGGGGCCTCCTGGAACCATCCAATAGGACTCGACTGTCGTGCAGAAGGAAACCTTGAGGTTTGGGGTAATTCAGAAACCCCATCGTAGGCAAACATCCCTGGTCTCATGAAGCCCCCACATCTTTCAGGAAGAGGCCATGCTGTACAAAAATTCTAGCCTGAGGCGCGTCTCATAGTTGACATGACCACAGTGCAGGAGATCTAGATTCAGCCCCTGCAGAGTGGGCCTGCCGTGCCCTCGGTCCCAAACCTCACGCCAGCTTGTGTTTTCAGACTTCCTTCCTCACACTCCTGGCAAACAAGCCCTCCGGAGTAGGAACTCCCGATCCACAACGCAGCCCAGTGTCTGCCAAACGGAAGAAAAACGTTTCCCTGTGGGGCTCTCCAGAAAACCCAGATGAGGATAAACCTGCTCGGGCCTCGACGGTACCCGAACTGGATAGGCTGCTTTGGGCACTCATGCTCTGTCTGACACAGCCTGAAGCCAGACGTCCAGACAGACAAGGAGACAGCTGGCCGCACACCCAGCACTTTGGACACTCCATGGTCTTATGCCGTCACCTCTTCCTAACCTTGGCTTTCGGATATCTGAACCTAGACATTATATCAATTCTCCACACAGCTGGGTATCGCAAGCACAAAACAGAACTCCTCCTTCCCCATGGCTGTCAAACTTGCACTTGGCATGGAGTCACACCTTCAGGGTGGGAGAAACATTCATGGCCCCTGATGCCACGCCGAAGCTTGAGTGCTGCTTGGGCACAAATTCACACTGTGACCCTCAGCACGAGCCCCATGTCAAAGAAAGGCCTGTCAGGGCCTGGACCAAGAGCCCGCATATGGGTCTTGCCAAGCCCCTATGCACCCATCCTCACCAGAGTTTGAGTTCTCCAGTCGCCACGCCCGTACCTGGGGCTCTGCTCTGGAATCCCTTTCTTGGAGAGACACAGGAGCTAGACAACACAAAATGACCCCAAACTCTTGGGAGCTGGGACAAATCCCCAGAGAGGGATACTCGTCCACAGTCCCTGAGGACACCCCTCCAATCCACGGCTATCCCGGACACAACATCCAGAGACAAAAGCCTGAAGGAACGCCTCCCACTCGCCCTTGTTTCAGAGGCCCAGGAGCTCTCTCTCGGGCTGTACATCCGGCCGGCCATACCCTAGGCACCACTCATAAGCTGAGTTTGTGTTTTCAGACTTCTGTGCCCACAGCCTGGACCCACACAACCTCCAGGCTAGGGCCTCTGGAGCCACAGCGAAAGATTGTGCCTGCACTCTCCAAGGAAAGTGTGCCCAATCCATTGACCACAACCCTACAGGTTAGGGAAAAGCTCCAAGGCCCCTGAGGCCATCAATAGTGTAGGCCACCCTGGACTAAGAGGGGCTCTCTGACACCAGCGGAGCAACTATCTCCACTTAGACTCTCAGACAGTGTCCCCAGAGACAGAACGTTGAAATGGACAGGCCCCAGGCCCTAATCTGAACCTTAGCTTTGGTTTCCATGTGTCCGTCCTCAGAGGACTGTTTTCCTAGACCAGCACACTGGGATTTTCTGAGGCACCAAACCAAACCTCTCTCGTCTCCACATGGGGAGCTTTCTTACTGGGGATGTATCAAACCCTTCAGGTAGGAGAGTTCCGCAGGGCCACTGAACAACCAGCACATTCCAAGGTCTCCATGGACCCAAACGCACATTATGAGGCATCCTCAGGAGAGGCCATTTCAACTCAGCCCCCTGGGTAGCGTGCCCCAGAGGCAGCAGATCAAACATATCTTGTCGCTAATGGCCAATGGGAATGCGAGGCATGCTGTACAGGGATCCATCCTTCGATCCCTGCTCTCCAGTCCTTCCGTATGGTATGTCCTGGAGCCATGCAACAGGACTCGAATGTCCCGCAGAAGGAAACCTTGTGGTTGGGGCAACCTCCAAACTCAGCGTGGGAAAACTTCCTTGGCCTCATGTGGCCGCCGCTTCATGAAGGTGCCATCATGGACACATACTCCAGCCTCAGCCAACGTCTGATCCTCAGCCTGACTTCAGATGCAGGAGATTTTGATTCAGCCTCTGCAGAGTGGGCCTGCTCTGCCCTTGGCTCCAATCCTCACCCTAGCTTGTGTTTTCAGACTTCCGTCCTCACACTCCTGGCCCAAAAACTCTCCCTACTGGGAATTCTGGGGCCACAATGAAGCACTCTGCCTGCCTCCCAATAGAAGAACATTGTCTACGGTGCTGCCTAGAAACCCCAAATGAGGATCAAACTGCTTGGCCCTCGCCATCACCCCAATTGCATAGGCTACCTTAAACACTGATGCTCTGTCGCAAATAGCCTGAGCCCAGACCTTCCAACAGACACCGACACAGCTGGCTGCACACCCAGCACATTGGACCCGCCACTGCCTTAGGCCACCATCCATTCCCAACCTGGGTTTTCAGTCATCGGAACCTAGACCTGATCTCCAATCCCTGCACAGGGGGGAACCTGATGCACAAGTCAGAACCCATCCTTCCCCATGGCAAGAAACCTTGCTGCTGGCCGTGAATCAAACCTTCAGTGTAGGAGAAAACGGCATGGCCCATGAGGCCACGCCCATGCGTGAGGGCCGCCTTGGGCACAAACACACATTGTGACCCTCAGCGTGAGTACCTTATTCAAGTAACGCCTCTCAGTGACTGGACCAAGAGCCCGCATAAGTGGCTTGCCATGCCCAAAGGCACCCAGGACTAACTAGAAGGTGTGTATTCTAGTTGAGGGAACCCACTGCTGTGCTCTAGAGTCCCTCTCCTGGGGGGTCCCCAGTGGCAGATAAAACAGTACTCTTCCCTTCCCACAGATGAACCCAAACACTTGGAGCTTGGACAATCCCCCGAGAGCTAGGATCTTCCTCGGGCCCTGAGGCAACCCCTACCCTGAACGGCCACTGTGAACACAACACCCAGAGACAAAAGCCTGAGGGACTGCCTCCCAATTGCCCTCCTTTGATATCCAGAGGATCTCCCCTCACGGACTGGAGTTCAGGCCTGCCATTACCTTGGTCCCTAGCTGAGCCAAGTTTGCTTTTTCAGACATCTGTCCCCACAGCCCTGGCAAACACAGCCTCTAGGCTGGGTCCTCTGGAGCCATACCACAGGACCGTGCCTGCTCTCTCCTGGGAAACTGTGTCCATTCCTTTGGCCACACACCTCCAGAATATGAGAAACCTCAAGGCCCCCCGAGGACATCCCACTACTGGGAGCCTCTCTGGACACATAGGGGCATTCCGACACAAGCTGAGCAACTACCTCCACGAAGGCATGACAACAGATGTCCACAGAGAGAGAAGGTTGAACCAGACAGGCCCTTAGGCCCTAATCTCAACTCTTGCTTTGTTTTCCAGGTGTCACTCCTCAGAGGCTTTGGTTCGAAGGACAGGATATGGGGCTTTCCTGAGGCACTAACAGAACTCCACTCGTCTCCACATGGGAAGCTTCCTTGTTGGAGCCGTTTCAAACACCTCTGGTTGGAGAATACTGCAGAGTCCCTGAGCCACCTCCACATTCCAACGTCTCCCAGGCCACCAACCCACAGTAGGACTCATCTTCAGGAGAGTCCATTTCAACTCTCCCCTCTGGGTAGCTCACCCTGGATCCCGCAGATTGAGCCTACCTTGTCCTGACTAAAGAGTGGGAATATGAGGTGGCGTTCCCAGGCATCCATGCTTAGACACCTGCTCTCGAGTCTTTCCGTATGGGGCCTCCTGGAACCATCCAATAGGACTCGACTGTCGTGCAGAAGGAAACCTTGAGGTTTGGAGTAGTTCACAAACCCCAACGTAGGCCAACCTCCCTAGCCTCATGAGGCCCCCACATCCTTCAGGAAGAGGCCATGGTGGACAAAAACTCTAGCCTGAGGCACGTCTCATAGTTGACATGACCACAGTGCAGGAGATCTCGATTCAGCCTCTGCAGAGTGGGCCTGCCGTGCCCTCGTCCCAAACCTCACGCCAGCTAGTGTTTTCAGACTTCCTTCCTTACACTCCTGGCAAACAAGCCCTCCGGAGTAGGAACTCCCGAACCACAACCCAGCCCAGTGTCTGCCCAACGGAAGAAAAACGTTTCCCTGTGGGGCTCTCCAGAAAACCCAGATGAGGATCAATCTGCTCAGGCCTCGACGGTACCCAAACTGCATAGGCTGCTCTGGGCACTCATGCTCTGTCTGACACAGCCTGAAGCCAGACGTCCAGACAGACAAGGAGACAGCTGGCCGCACACCCAGCACTTCGGACACGCCATGGTCTTATGCCGTCACCTCTTCCTAACCTTGGCTTTCGGATATCTGAACCTAGACATTATATCAATTCTCCACAGAGCTGGGTATCGCAAGCACAAAACAGAACTCCTCCTTCCCCATGGCTGTCAAGCTTGCACTTGGCATGGAGTCACACCTTCAGGGTGGGAGAAACCTTCATGGCCCCTGATGCCACGCCGAAGCTTGAGTGCAGCTTGGGCACAAATTCACACTGTGACCCTCAGCATGAGCCCCATGTCAAAGAAAGGCCTGTCAGGGCCTGGACCAAGAGCCCGCCTATGGGTCTTGCCAAGCCCCTATGCACCCAATCCTCACCAGGTTTTGAGTTTTCCAGTCGCCACGCCCGTACCTGGGGCTCTGCTCTGGAATCCCTTTCTTGGAGAGACTCATGAGCCAGACAACACGACTCCACCCTTCCCACAAAATGACCCCAAACTCTTGGGAGCTGGGACAAATCCCCAGAGAGGGATACTCGTCCACAGTCCCTGAGGACACCCCTCCAATCCACGGCTATCCCGGACACAACATCCAGAGACAAAAGCCTGAAGGAACGCCTCCCACTCGCCCTTGTTTCAGAGGCACAGGAGCTCTCTCTCGAGCTGTACATCTGGCCTGCCATACCCTAGGTGCCACTCATAAGCTGAGTTTGTGTTTTCAGACTTCTGTGCCCACAGCCTGGACCCACACAACCTCCAGGCTAGGGCCTCTGGAGCCACAGCGAAAGATTGTGCCTGCCCTCTCCAAGGAAAGTGTGCCCAATCCATTGACCACAACCCTACAGGTTAGGGAAAAGCTCCAAGGCCCCTGAGGCCATCAATAGTGTAGGCCAACCTTGACTAAGAGGGGCTCTCTGACACCAGCGGAGCAACTATCTCCACTTAGACTCTCAGACAGTGTCCCCAGAGACAGAACGTTGAAATGGACAGGCCCCCAGGCCCTAATCTGAACCTTAGCTTTGGTTTCCATGTGTCCGTCCTCAGAGGACTGTTTTCCTAGACAAGCACACGGGGCTTTTCTCAGGCACCAAACCAAACCTCTCTCGTCTCCACATGGGGAGCTTTCTTACTGGGGATGTATCAAACCCTTCAGGTAGGAGAGTTCCGCAGCGCCACTTAACAACCAGCACATTCCAAGGTCTCCATGGACCCAAACGCACATTATGAGGCATCCTCAGGAGAGGCCATTTCAACTCAGCCCCCTGGGTAGCGTGCCCCAGAGGCAGCAGATCAAACATATCTTGTCGCTAATGGCCAATGGAAATGCGAGGCATGCTGTACAGGGATCCATCCTTCGATCCCTGCTCTCCAGTCCTTCCGTATGGTATGTCCTGGAGCCATGCAACAGGACTCGAATGTCCCGCAGAAGGAAACCTTGTCGTTTGGGGCAACCTCCAAACTCAGCGTGGGAAAACTTCCTGGGCCTCATGAGGCCCCCGCTTCATGAAGGTGCCATCATGGACACATACTCCAGCCTCAGCCAACGTCTGATCCTCAGCCTGACTTCAGAAGCAGGAGATTTTCATTCAGTCTCTGCAGAGTGGGCCTGCTCTGCCCTTGGCTCCAATCCTCACCCTAGCTTGTGTTTTCAGACTTCCGTCCTCACACTCCTGGCCCACAAACCCTCCCTACTGGGAATTCTGGGGCCACAATGAAGCACTCTGCCTGCCTCCCAGGAGAAAACATTGTCTACAGTGCTGCCCAGAAACCCCAAATGAGGATCAAACTGCTTGGCCCTCGGCAACACCCCAATTGCATAGGCTACCTTAAACACTGTTGATCTGTCGCAAACAGCCTGAGCCCAGACCTTCCAACAGACACCGACACAGCTGGCTGCACACCCAGCACATTGGACCCGCCACTGCCTTAGGCCACCATCCATTCCCAACCTGGGTTTTCAGTCATCGGAACCTAGACCTGATCTCCAATCCCTGCACAGGGGGGAACCTGATGCACAAGTCAGAACCCCTCCTTCCCCATGGCAAGAAACCTTGCTGCTGGCCGTGAGTCAAACCTTCAGTGTAGGAGAAAACGGCATGGCCCATGAGGCCACGCCCATGCGTGAGGGCCGCCATGGGCACAAACACACATTGTGACCCTCAGCGTGAGTACCTTATTCAAGTAATGCCTCTCAGTGATTGGACCAAGATCCCGCATATGTGGCTTGCCATGCCCATAGGCACCCAGGACTATCTAGATGGTGTGTATTCCAGTTGAGGGAACCCACTGCTGTGCTCTAGAGTACCTCTCCTGGGGGGTCCCCAGTGGCAGAAAAAACAGTACTCTTCCCTTCCCACAGAATGAACCCAAACACTTGGAGCTTGGACAATCCCCCGAGAGCTAGGCTCTTCCTCGGGCCCTGAGGCAACCCCTACCCTGAACGGCCACTGTGAACACAACACCCAGAGACAAAAGCCTGAGGGTCTGCCTCCCAATTGCCCTCCTTTGATATCCAGAGGATCTCCCCTCACGGACTGGAGTTCAGGCCTGCCATTACCTTGGTCCCTAGCTGAGCCAAGTTTGCTTTTTCAGACATCTGTCCCCACAGCCCTGGCAAACACAGCCTCTAGGCTGGGTCCTCTGCAGCCTTACCACAGGACCGTGTCTGCTCTCTCCTGGGAAACTGTGTCCATTCCTTTGGCCACACACCTCCAGAATATGAGAAACCTCAAGGCCCCCCGAGGACATCCCACTACTGGGAGCCTCTCTGGACACACAGGGGCATTCCGACACAAGCTGAGCAACTACCTCCACGAAGGCATGACAACAGATTTCCACAGAGAGAGAAGGTTGAGCCAGACAGGCCCTAAGGCCCTAATCTCAACTCTTGCTTTGGTTTCCAGGTGTCACTCCTCAGAGGCTTTGGTTCGAAGAACAGGATATGGGGCTTTTCTGAGGCACTGAACAGAACTCCACTCGTCTCCACATGGGAAGCTTCCTTGTTGGAGCCGTGTCAAACACCTCAGGTTGGAGAATCCTGCAGAGTCCCTGAGCCACCTCCACATTCCAATATCTCACAGGCCACCAACCCAGAGTAGGACTCATCTTCAGGAGAGTCCATTTCAACTCTCCCCTCTGGGTAGCTCACCCAGGAGCCCGCAGATTGAGCCTACCTTGTCCTGACTAAAGAGTGGGAATATGAGGTGGCGTTCCCAGGCATCCATGCTTAGACACCTGCTCTCGAGTCTTTCCGTATGGGGCCTCCTGGAACCATCCAATAGGACTCGACTGTCGTGCAGAAGGAAACCTTGAGGTTTGGAGTAGTTCACAAACCCCATCGTAGGCAAACCTCCCTGGCCTCATGAAGCCCCCACATCCTTCAGGAAGAGGCCATGCTGGACAAAAACTCTAGCCTGAGGCACGTCTCCTAGTTGACATGACCACAGTGCAGGAGATCTCGATTCAGCCTCTGCAGAGTGGGCCTGCCGTGCCCTCGGTCCCAAACCTCACGCCAGCTAGTGTTTTCAGACTTCCTTCCTCACACTCCTGGCAAACAAGCCCTCCGGAGTAGGAACTCCCGAACCACAACCCAGCCCAGTGTCTGCCCAATGGAAGAAAAATGTTTCCCTGTGGGGCTCTCCAGAAAACGCAGATTAGGATCAACCTGCTCGGGCCTCGACGGTACCCGAACTGGATAGGCTGCTCTGGGCACTAATGCTCTGTCTGACACAGCCTGAAGCCAGACGTACAGACAGACAAGGAGACAGCTGGCCGCACACCCAGCACTTCGGACACGCCATGGTCTTATGCCGTCACCTCTTCCTAACCTTGGTTTTCAGATATCTGAACCTAGACATTATATCAATTCTCCACAGAGCTGGGTATCGCAAGCACAAAACAGAACTCCTCCTTCCCCATTGCTGTCAAGCTTGCACTTGGCATGGGCTCACACCTTCAGGGTGGGAGAAACCTTCATGGCCCCTGATGCCACGCCAAGGCTTGAGTGCTGCTTGGGCACAAATTCACACTGTGACCCTCAGCATGAGCCCCATTTCAAAGAAAGGCCTGTCAGGGCCTGGACCAAGAGCCTGCATATGGGTCTTG
Source organism: Mustela nivalis (assembly GCF_964662115.1). NCBI lineage: Eukaryota > Metazoa > Chordata > Mammalia > Carnivora > Mustelidae > Mustela > Mustela nivalis. The sequence goes on from NW_028136397.1 coordinate 14,289, forward strand.
CCAAGCCCCTATGCACCCAATATTCACCAGGGTTTGAGTTTTCCAGTCGCCACACCCGTACATGGGGCTCTGCTCTGGAATCCCTTTCTTGGAGAGACACATGAGCCAGACAACACGACTCCACCCTTCCCACAAAATGGCCCCAAACTCTTGAGAGCTGGGACAAATCCCCAGAGAGGGATACTCCTCCACAGTCCCTGAGGCCACCCCCCCAATCCACGGCTATCCCGGACACAACATCCAGAGACAAAAGCCTGAAGGAATGCCTCCCACTCGCCCTTGTTTCAGAGGCCCAGGAGCTCTCTCTCGGGCTGTACATCCGGCCTGCCATACCCTAGGCGCCACTCATAAGCTGAGTTTGTGTTTTCAGACTTCTGTGCCCACAGCCTGGACCCACACAACCTCCAGGCTAGGGCCTCTGGAGCCACAGCGAAAGATTGTGCCTGCCCTCTCCAAGGAAAGTGTGCCCAATCCATTGACCACAACCCTACAGGTTAGGGAAAAGCTCCAAGGCCCCTGAGGCCATCAATAGTGTAGGCCACCCTGGACTAAGAGGGGCTCTCTGACACCAGCGGAGCAACTCTCTCCACTTAGACTCTCAGACAGTGTCCCCAGAGACAGAAGGTTGAAATGGACAGGCCCCCAGGCCCTAATCTAAACCTTAGCTTTGGTTTCCATGTGTCCGTCCTCAGAGGACTGTTTTCCTAGACCAGCACATGGGGCTTTTCTCAGGCACCAAACCAAACCTCTCTCGTCTCCACATGGGGAGCTTTCTTACTGGGGATGTATCAAACCCTTCAGGTAGGAGAGTTCTGCAGGGCCACTGAACAACCAGCACATTCCAAGGTCTCCATGGACCCAAACGCACATTATGACGCATCCTCAGGAGAGGCCATTTCAACTCAGCCCCCTGGGTAGCGTGCCCCAGAGGCAGCAGATCAAACATATCTTGTCGCTAATGGCCAATGGGAATGCGAGGCATGCTGTACAGGGATCCATCCTTCGATCCCTGCTCTCCAGTCCTTCCGTATGGTATGTCCTGGAGCCATGCAACAGGACTCGAATGTCCCGCAGAAGGAAACCTTGTGGTTTGGGGCAACTTCCAAACTTAGCGTGGGAAAACTTCCTTGGCCTCATGAGGCCCCCGCTTCATAAAGGTGCCATCATGGACACATACTCCAGCCTCAGCCAACGTCTGATCCTCAGCCTGACTTCAGATGCAGGAGATTTTGATTCAGCCTCTGCAGAGTGGGCCTGCTCTGCCCTTGGCTCCAATCCTCACCTTAGCTTGTGTTTTCAGAATTCCGTCCTCACACTCCTGGCCCACAAACCCTCCCTACTGGGAATTCTGGGGCCACAATGAAGCACTCTGCCTGCCTCCCAGGAGAAAAACATTGTCTACGGTGCTGCCCAGAAACCCCAAATGAGGATCAAACTGCTTGGCCCTCGGCAACACTCCAATTGCATAGGCTACCTTAAACACTGATGCTCTGTCGCAAATAGCTTGAGCCCAGACCTTCCAAAAGACACCGACACAGCTGGCTGCACACCCAGCATATTGGACCCGCCACTGCCTTAGGCCACCATCCATTCCCAACCTGGGTTTTCAGTCATCGAAACCTAGACCTGATCTCCAATCCCTGCACAGAGGGGAACCTGATGCACAAGTCAGAACCCCTCCTTCCCCATGGCAAGAAACCTTGCTGCTGGCCGTGAGTCAAACCTTCAGTGTAGGAGAAAACGGCATGGCCCATGAGGCCACGCCCATGCGTGAGGGCCGCCTTGGGCACAAACACACATTGTGACCCTCAGCGTGAGTACCTTATTCAAGTAACGCCTCTCAGTGACTGGACCCAGAGCCCGCATATGTGGCTTGCCATGCCCATAGGCACCCAGGACTAACTAGATGGTGTGTATTCCAGTTGAGGGAAGCCACTGCTGTGCTCTAGAGTCCCTCTCCTGGGGGGTCCCCTGTGGCAGAAAAAAGAGTACTCTTCCCTTCCCACAGAATGAACCCAAACGCTTGGGAGCTTGGACAATCCCCCGAGAGGAAGGCTCTTCCTCGGGCCCTGAGGCAACCCCTACCCTGAACGGCCACTGTGAACGCAACACCCAGAGACAAAAGCCTGAGCGACTGCCTCCCACTTGCCCTCCTTTGATATCCAGATGATCTCCCCTCACGGACTGGAGATCAGGCCTGCCATTACCTTGGCCCCTAGCTGAGCCAAGTTTGCTTTTTCAGACATCTGTCCCCACAGCCCTGGCAAACACAGCCTCTAGGCTGGGTCCTCTGCAGCCATACCACAGGACCGTGCCTGCTCTCTCCTGGGAAACTGTGTCCATTCCTTTGGCCACACACCTCCAGAATATGAGAATCCTCAAGGCCCCCCGAGGACATCCCACAACTGGGAGCCTCCCTGGACACACAGGGGCATTCGGACACAAGCTGAGCAGCTACCTCCACGAAGGCATGCATAGAGATGTCCACAGAGAGAGAAGGTTGAGCCAGACAGGCCCTTAGGCCCTCATCTCAACACTTGCTTTGGTTTCCAGGTGTCACTCCTCAGAGGCTTTGGTTCGAAGAACAGGATATAGGGCTTTCCTGAGGCACTGAACAGAACTCCACTCGTCTCCACATGGGAAGCTTCCTTGTTGGAGCCGTGTCAAACACCTCAGGTTGGAGAATCCTGCAGAGTCCCTGAGCCACCTCCGCATTCCAAGGTCTCCCAGGCCACCAACCCACAGCAGGACTCATCTTCAGGAGAGTCCATTTCAACTCTCCTCTCTCGGTAGTTCACCCAGGATCCCGCAGATTGAGCCTACCTTGTCCTGACTAAAGAGTGGGAATATGAGGTGGCGTTCCCAGGCATCCATGCTTAGACACCTGCTCTCGAGTCTTTCCGTATGGGGCCTCCTGGAACCATCCAATAGGACTCGACTGTCGTGCAGAAGGAAACCTTGAGGTTTGGAGTAGTTCACAAACCCCATCGTAGGCAAACTTCCCTGGCCTCATGAAGCCCCCACATCCTTCAGGAAGAGGCCATGCTGGACAAAAACTCTAGCCTGAGGCACGTCTTTTATTTGACATGACCACAGTGCAGGAGATCTCGATTCAGCCTCTGCAGAGTGGGCCTGCCGTGCCCTCGGTCCCAAACCTCACGCCAGCTAGTGTTTTCAGACTTCCTTCCTCACACTCCTGGCAAACAAGCCCTCCGGAGTAGGAACTCCCGAACCACAACCCAGCCCAGTGTCTGCCCAACGGAAGAAAAACGTTTCCCTGTGGGGCTCTACAGAAAACCCAGATGAGGATCAACCTGCTCGGGCCTCGACAGTACCCGAACTGGATAGGCTGCTCTGGGCACTCATGCTCCGTCTGACACAGCCTGAAGCCAGACGTCCAGACAGTCAAGGAGACAGCTGGCCGCACACCCATCACTTCGGACACGCCATGGTCTTATGCCGTCACCTCTTCCTAACCTTGGCTTTCAGATATCTGAACCTAGACATTATATCAATTCTCCACACAGCTGGGTATCGCAAGCACAAAACAGAACTCCTCCTTCCCCATGGCTGTCAAGCTTGCACTTGGCATGGGGTCACACCTTCAGGGTGGGAGAAACCTTCATGGCCCCTGATGCCACGCCGAGTCTTGAGTGCTGCTTGGGCACAAATTCACACTGTGACCCTCAGCATGAGCCCCATGTCAAAGAAAGGCCTGTCAGGGCCTGGACCAAGAGCCCGCATATGGGTCTTGCCAAGCCCCTATGCACCCAATATTCACCAGGGTTTGAGTTTTCCAGTCGCCACACCCGTACATGGGGCTCTGCTCTGGAATCCCTTTGTGGAGAGACACATGAGCCAGACAACACGACTCCACCCTTCCCACAAAATGGCCCCAAACTCTTGGGAGCTGGGACAAATCCCCAGAGAGGGATACTCGTCCACAGTCCCTGAGGCCACCCCTCCAATCCACGGCTATCCCGGACACAACATCCAGAGACAAAAGCCTGAAGGAACGCCTCCCACTCGCCCTTGTTTCAGAGGCCCAGGAGCTCTCTCTCGGGCTGTACATCCGGCCTGCCATACCCTAGGCGCCACTCATAAGCTGAGTTTGTGTTTTCAGACTTCTGTGCCCACAGCCTGGACCCACACAACCTCAGGCTAGGGCCTCTGGAGTCACAGCGAAAGATTGTGCCTGCCCTCTCCAAGGAAAGTATGCCCAATCCATTGACCACAACCCTACAGGTTAGGGCAAAGCTCCAAGGCCCCTGAGGCCATCAATAGTGTAGGCCACCCTGGACTAAGAGGGGCTCTCTGACACCAGCGGAGCAACTCTCTCCACTTAGACTCTCAGACAGTGTCCCCAGAGACAGAAGGTTGAAATGGACAGGCCCCCAGGCCCTAATCTAAACCTTAGCTTTGGTTTCCATGTGTCCGTCCTAAGAGGACTGTTTTCGTAGACCAGCACATGGGGCTTTTCTCAGGCACCAAACCAAACCTCTCTCGTCTCCACATGGGGAGCTTTCTTACTGGGGATGTATCAAACCCTTCAGGTAGGAGAGTTCCGCAGGGCCACTGAACAACCAGCACATTCCAAGGTCTCCATGGACCCAAACGCACATTATGACGCATCCTCAGGAGAGGCCATTTCAACTCAGCCCCCTGGGTAGCGTGCCCCAGAGGCAGCAGATCAAACATATCTTGTCGCTAATGGCCAATGGGAATGCGAGGCATGCTGTACAGGGATCCATCCTTCGATCCCTGCTCTCCAGTCCTTCCGTATGGTATGTCCTGGAGCCATGCAACAGGACTCGAATGTCCCGCAGTAGGAAACCTTGTGGTTTGGGGCAACCTCCAAACTCAGCGTGGGAAAACTTCCTTGGCCTCATGAGGCCCCCGCTTCATGAAGGTGCCATCATGGACACATACTCCAGCCTCAGCCAACGTCTGATCCTCAGCCTGATTTCAGATGCAAGGTATTTTGATTCAGCCTCTGCAGAGTGGGCCTGCTCTGCCCTTGGCTCCAATCCTCACCCTAGCTTGTGTTTTCAGAATTCCGTCCTCACACTCCTGGCCCACAAACCCTCCCTACTGGGAATTCTGGGGCCACAATGAAGCACTCTGCCTGCCTCCCAGGAGAAAAACATTGTCTACGGTGCTGCCCAGAAACCCCAAATGAGGATCAAACTGCTTGGCCCTCGGCAACACCCCAATTGCATAGGCTACCTTAAACACTGATGCTCTGTCGCAAATAGCTGGAGCCCAGACCTTCCAACAGACACCGACACAGCTGGCTGCACACCCAGCACATTGGACCCGCCACTGCCTTAGGCCATCATCCATTCCCAACCTGGGTTTTCAGTCATCGAAACCTAGACCTGATCTCCAATCCCTGCACAGGGTGGAACCTGATGCACAAGTCAGAACCCCTCCTTCCCCATGGCAAGAAACCTTGCTGCTGGCCGTGAGTCAAACCTTCAGTGTAGGAGAAAATGGCATGGCCCATGAGGCCACGCCCATGCGTGAGGGCCGCCTTGGGCACAAACACACATTGTGACCCTCAGCGTGAGTACCTTATTCAAGTAACGCCTCTCAGTGACTGGACCAAGAGCCCGCATATGTGGCTTGCCATGCCCATAGGCACCCAGGACTAACTAGATGGTGTGTATTCCAGTTGAGGGGCCACTGCTGTGCTCTAGAGTCCCTCTCCTGGGGTTCCCCTGTGGCAGAAAAAAGAGTACTCTTCCCTTCCCACAGAATGAACCCAAACGCTTGGGAGCTTGGACAATCCCCCGATTGGAAGGCTCTTCCTCGGGCCCTGAGGCAACCCCTACCCTGAACGGCCACTGTGAACGCAACACCCAGAGACAAAAGCCTGAGCGACTGCCTCCCACTTGCCCTCCTTTGATATCCAGATGATCTCCCCTCACGGACTGGAGATCAGGCCTGCCATTACCTTGGCCCCTAGCTGAGCCAAGTTTGCTTTTTCAGACATCTGTCCCCACAACCCTGGCAAACACAGCCTCTAGGCTGGGTCCTCTGCAGCCATACCACAGGACCGTGCCTGCTCTCTCCTGGGAAACTGTGTCCATTCCTTTGGCCACACACCTCCAGAATATGAGAATCCTCAAGGCCCCCCGAGGACATCCCACAACTGGGAGCCTCCCTGGAGACACAGGGGCATTCGGACACAAGCTGAGCAGCTACCTCCACGAAGGCATGCATAGAGATGTCCACAGAGAGAGAAGGTTGAGCCAGACAGGCCCTTAGGCCCTCATCTCAACACTTGCTTTGGTTTCCAGGTGTCACTCCTCAGAGGCTTTGGTTCGAAGAACAGGATATGGGGCTTAACTGAGGCACTGAACAGAACTCCACTCGTCTCCACATGGGAAGCTTCATTGTTGGAGCCGTGTCAAACACCTCAGGTTGGAGAATCCTGCAGAGTCCCTGAGCCACCTCCGCATTCCAAGGTCTCCCAGGCCACCAACCCACAGTAGGACTCATCTTCAGGAGAGTCCAATTCAACTATCCCCTCTGGGTAGCTCACCCAGGATCCCGCAGATTGAGCCTACCTTGTCCTGACTAAAGAGTGGGAATATGAGGTGGCGTTCCCAGGCATCCATGCTAGGACACCTGCTCTCGAGTCTTTCCGTATGGGGCCTCCTGGAACCATCCAATAGGAATCGACTGTCGTGCAGAAGGAAACCTTGAGGTTTGGAGTAGTTCACAAACCCCATCGTAGGCAAACTTCCCTGGCCTCATGAAGCCCCCACATCCTTCAGGAAGAGGCCATGCTGGACAAAAACTCTAGCCTGAGGCACGTCTTTTATTTGACATGACCACAGTGCAGGAGATCTCGATTCAGCCTCTGCAGAGTGGGCCTGCCGTGCCCTCGGTCCCAAACCTCACGCCAGCTAGTGTTTTCAGACTTCCTTCCTCACACTCCTGGCAAACAAGCCCTCCGGAGTAGGAACTCCCGAACCACAACCCAGCCCAGTGTCTGCCCAACGGAAGAAAAACGTTTCCCTGTGGGGCTCTACAGAAAACCCAGATGAGGATCAACCTGCTCGGGCCTCGACGGTACCCGAACTGGATAGGCTGCTCTGGGCACTCATGCTCCGTCTGACACAGCCTGAAGCCAGACGTCCAGACAGTCAAGGAGACAGCTGGCCGCACACCCATCACTTCGGACACGCCATGGTCTTATGCCGTCACCTCTTCCTAACCTTGGCTTTCAGATATCTGAACCTAGACATTATATCAATTCTCCACACAGCTGGGTATCGCAAGCACAAAACAGAACTCCTCCTTCCCCATGGCTGTCAAGCTTGCACTTGGCATGGGGTCACACCTTCAGGGTGGGAGAAACCTTCATGGCCCCTGATGCCACGCCGAGTCTTGAGTGCTGCTTGGGCACAAATTCACACTGTGACCCTCAGCATGAGCCCCATGTCAAAGAAAGGCCTGTCAGGGCCTGGACCAAGAGCCCGCATATGGGTCTTGCCAAGCCCCTATGCACCCAATATTCACCAGGGTTTGAGTTTTCCAGTCGCCACACCCGTACATGGGGCTCTGCTCTGGAATCCCTTTGTGGAGAGACACATGAGCCAGACAACACGACTCCACCCTTCCCACAAAATGGCCCCAAACTCTTGGGAGCTGGGACAAATCCCCAGAGAGGGATACTCGTCCACAGTCCCTGAGGCCACCCCTCCAATCCACGGCTATCCCGGACACAACATCCAGAGACAAAAGCCTGAAGGAACGCCTCCCACTCGCCCTTGTTTCAGAGGCCCAGGAGCTCTCTCTCGGGCTGTACATCCGGCCTGCCATACCCTAGGCGCCACTCATAAGCTGAGTTTGTGTTTTCAGACTTCTGTGCCCACAGCCTGGACCCACACAACCTCCAGGCTAGGGCCTCTGGAGCCACAGCGAAAGATTGTGCCTGGCTCTCCAAGGAAAGTGTGCCCAATCCATTGACCACAACCCTACAGGTTAGGGCAAAGCTCCAAGGCCCCTGAGGCCATCAATAGTGTAGGCCACCCTGGACTAAGAGGGGCTCTCTGACACCAGCGGAGCAACTCTCTCCACTTAGACTCTCAGACAGTGTCCCCAGAGACAGAACGTTGAAATGGACAGGCCCCCAGGCCCTAATCTAAACCTTAGCTTTGGTTTCCCTGTGTCCGTCCTAAGAGGACTGTTTTCGTAGACCAGCACATGGGGCTTTTCTCAGGCACCAAACCAAACCTCTCTCGTCTCCACATGGGGAGCTTTCTTACTGGGGATGGATCAAACCCTTCAGGTAGGAGAGTTCCGCAGGGCCACTGAACAACCAGCACATTCCAAGGTCTCCATGGACCCAAACGCACATTATGACGCATCCTCAGGAGAGGCCATTTCAACTCAGCCCCCTGGGTAGCGTGCCCCAGAGGCAGCAGATCAAACATATCTTGTCGCTAATGGCCAATGGGAATGCGAGGCATGCTGTACAGGGATCCATCCTTCGAACCCTGCTCTCCAGTCCTTCCGTATGGTATGTCCTGGAGCCATGCAACAGGACTCGAATGTCCCACAGAAGGAAACCTTGTGGTTTGGGGCAACCTCCAAACTCAGCGTGGGAAAACTTCCTTGGCCTCATGAGGCCCCCGCTTCATGAAGGTGCCATCATGGACACATACTCCAGCCTCAGCCAACGTCTGATCCTCAGCCTGATTTCAGATGCAGGAGATTTTGATTCAGCCTCTGCAGAGTGGGCCTGCTCTGCCCTTGGCTCCAATCCTCACCCTAGCTTGTGTTTTCAGAATTCCGTCCTCACACTCCTGGCCCACAAACCCTCCCTACTGGGAATTCTGGGGCCACAATGAAGCACTCTGCCTGCCTCCCAGGAGAAAAACATTGTCTACGGTGCTGCCCAGAAACCCCAAATGAGGATCAAACTGCTTGGCCCTCGGCAACACCCCAATTGCATAGGCTACCTTAAACACTGATGCTCTGTCGCAAATAGCTGGAGCCCAGACCTTCCAACAGACACCGACACAGCTGGCTGCACACCCAGCACATTGGACCCGCCACTGCCTTAGGCCACCATCCATTCCCAACCTGGGTTTTCAGTCATCGAAACATAGACCTGATCTCCAATCCCTGCACAGGGGGGAACCTGATGCACAAGTCAGAACCCCTCCTTCCCCATGGCAAGAAACCTTGCTGCTGGCCGTGAGTCAAACCTTCAGTGTAGGAGAAAACGGCATGGCCCATGAGGCCACGCCCATGCGTGAGGGCCGCCTTGGGCACAAACACACATTGTGACCCTCAGCGTGAGTAACTTATTCATGTAACGCCTCTCAGTGACTGGACCAAGAGCCCGCATATGTGGCTTGCCATGCCCATAGGCACCCAGGACTAACTAGATGGTGTGTATTCCAGTTGAGGGAAGCCACTGCTGTGCTCTAGAGTCCCTCTCCTGGGGGGTCCCCTGTGGCAGAAAAAAGAGTACTCTTCCCTTCCCACAGAATGAACCCAAACGCTTGGGAGCTTGGACAATCCCCCGAGAGGAAGGCTCTTCCTCGGGCCCTGAGGCAACCCCTACCCTGAACGGCCACTGTGAACGCAACACCCAGAGACAAAAGCCTGAGCGACTGCCTCCCACTTGCCCTCCTTTGATATCCAGATGATCTCCCCTCACGGACTGGAGATCAGGCCTGCCATTACCTTGGCCCCTAGCTGAGCCAAGTTTGCTTTTTCAGACATCTGTCCCCACAGCCCTGGCAAACACAGCCTCTAGGCTGGGTCCTCTGCAGCCATACCACAGGACCGTGCCTGCTCTCTCCTGGGAAACTGTGTCCATTCCTTTGGCCACACACCTCCAGAATATGAGAAACCTCAAGGCCCCCCGAGGACATCCCACTACTGGGAGGCTCCTTGGACACACAGGGGCATTCGGACACAAGCTGAGCAGCTACCTCCACGAAGGCATGCACACAGATGTCCACAGAGAGAGAAGGTTGAGCCGGACAGGCCCTTAGGCCCTAATCTCAACTCTTGTTTGGTTTCCAGGTGTCACTCCTCAGAGGCTTTGGTTCGAAGATCAGGATATGGGGCTTTCCTGAGGCACTGAACAGAACTCCTCTCGTCTCCACATGGGAAGCTTCCTTGTTGGAGCCGTGTCAAACACCTCAGGTTGGAGAATCCTGCAGAGTCCCTGAGCCACCTCCACCTTCCAAGGTCTTTCAGGCCACCAACCCACAGTAGGACTCATCTTCAGGAGAGTCCATTTCAACTATCCCCTCTGGGTAGCTCACCCAGGATCCCGCAGATTGAGCCTACCTTGTCCTGACTAAAGAGTGGGAATATGAGGTGGCGTTCCCAGGCATCCATGCTTAGACACCTGCTCTCGAGTCTTTCCGTATGGGGCCTCCTGGAACCATCCAATAGGACTCGACTGTCGTGCAGAAGGAAACCTTGAGGTTTGGAGTAGTTCACAAACCCCATCGTAGGCAAACTTCCCTGGCCTCATGAAGCCCCCACATCCTTCAGGAAGAGGCCATGCTGGACAAAAACTCTAGCCTGAGGCACGTCTCCTAGTTGACATGACCTCAGTGCAGGAGATCTCGATTCAGCCTCTGCAGAGTGGGCCTGCCGTGCCCTCGGTCCCAAACCTCACGCCAGCTAGTGTTTTCAGACTTCCTTCCTCACACTCCTGGCAAACAAGCCCTCCGGAGTAGGAACTCCCGAACCACAACCCAGCCCAGTGTCTGCCCAACGGAAGAAAAACGTTTCCCTGTGGGGCTCTACAGAAAACCCAGATGAGGATCAACCTGCTCGGGCCTCGACGGTACCCGAACTGGATAGGCTGCTCTGGGCACTCATGCTCCGTCTGACACAGCCTGAAGCCAGACGTCCAGACAGTCAAGGAGACAGCTGGCCGCACACCCAGCACTTCGGACACGCCATGGTCTTATGCCGTCACCTCTTCCTAACCTTGGCTTTCAGATATCTGAACCTAGACATTATATCAATTCTCCACACAGCTGGGTATCGCAAGCACAAAACAGAACTCCTCCTTCCCCATGGCTGTCAAGCTTGCACTTGGCATGGGGTCACACCTTCAGGGTGGGAGAAACCTTCATGGCCCCTGATGCCACGCCGAGTCTTGAGTGCTGCTTGGGCACAAATTCACACTGTGACCCTCAGCATGAGCCCCATGTCAAAGAAAGGCCTGTCAGGGCCTGGACCAAGAGCCCGCATATGGGTCTTGCCAAGCCCCTATGCACCCAATATTCACCAGGGTTTGAGTTTTCCAGTCGCCACACCCGTACATGGGGCTCTGCTCTGGAATCCCTTTGTGGAGAGACACATGAGCCAGACAACACGACTCCACCCTTCCCACAAAATGGCCCCAAACTCTTGGGAGCTGGGACAAATCCCCAGAGAGGGATACTCGTCCACAGTCCCTGAGGCCACCCCTCCAATCCACGGCTATCCCGGACACAACATCCAGAGACAAAAGCCTGAAGGAACGCCTCCCACTCGCCCTTGTTTCAGAGGCCCAGGAGCTCTCTCTCGGGCTGTACATCCGGCCTGCCATACCCTAGGCGCCACTCATAAGCTGAGTTTGTGTTTTCAGACTTCTGTGCCCACAGCCTGGACCCACACAACCTCCAGGCTAGGGCCTCTGGAGCCACAGCGAAAGATTGTGCCTGGCTCTCCAAGGAAAGTGTGCCCAATCCATTGACCACAACCCTACAGGTTAGGGCAAAGCTCCAAGGCCCCTGAGGCCATCAATAGTGTAGGCCACCCTGGACTAAGAGGGGCTCTCTGACACCAGCGGAGCAACTCTCTCCACTTAGACTCTCAGACAGTGTCCCCAGAGACAGAACGTTGAAATGGACAGGCCCCCAGGCCCTAATCTAAACCTTAGCTTTGGTTTCCCTGTGTCCGTCCTAAGAGGACTGTTTTCGTAGACCAGCACATGGGGCTTTTCTCAGGCACCAAACCAAACCTCTCTCGTCTCCACATGGGGAGCTTTCTTACTGGGGATGGATCAAACCCTTCAGGTAGGAGAGTTCCGCAGGGCCACTGAACAACCAGCACATTCCAAGGTCTCCATGGACCCAAACGCACATTATGACGCATCCTCAGGAGAGGCCATTTCAACTCAGCCCCCTGGGTAGCGTGCCCCAGAGGCAGCAGATCAAACATATCTTGTCGCTAATGGCCAATGGGAATGCGAGGCATGCTGTACAGGGATCCATCCTTCGATCCCTGCTCTCCAGTCCTTCCGTATGGTATGTCCTGGAGCCATGCAACAGGACTCGAATGTCCCACAGAAGGAAACCTTGTGGTTTGGGGCAACCTCCAAACTCAGCGTGGGAAAACTTCCTTGGCCTCATGAGGCCCCCGCTTCATGAAGGTGCCATCATGGACACATACTCCAGCCTCAGCCAACGTCTGATCCTCAGCCTGATTTCAGATGCAGGAGATTTTGATTCAGCCTCTGCAGAGTGGGCCTGCTCTGCCCTTGGCTCCAATCCTCACCCTAGCTTGTGTTTTCAGAATTCCGTCCTCACACTCCTGGCCCAAAAATCCTCCCTACTGGGAATTCTGGGGCCACAATGAAGCACTCTGCCTGCCTCCCAGGAGAAAAACATTGTCTACGGTGCTGCCCAGAAACCCCAAATGAGGATCAAACTGCTTGGCCCTCGGCAACACCCCAATTGCATAGGCTACCTTAAACACTGATGCTCTGTCACAAATAGCTTGAGCCCAGACCTTCCAACAGACACCGACACAGCTGGCTGCACACCCAGCACATTGGACCCGCCACTGCCTTAGGCCACCATCCATTCCCAACCTGGGTTTTCAGTCATCGAAACATAGACCTGATCTCCAATCCCTGCACAGGGGGGAACCTGATGCACAAGTCAGAACCCCTCCTTCCCCATGGCAAGAAACCTTGCTGCTGGCCGTGAGTCAAACCTTCAGTGTAGGAGAAAACGGCATAGCCCATGAGGCCACGCCCATGCGTGAGGGCCGCCTTGGGCACAAACACACATTGTGACCCTCAGCGTGAGTAACTTATTCATGTAACGCCTCTCAGTGACTGGACCAAGAGCCCGCATATGTGGCTTGCCATGCCCATAGGCACCCAGGACTAACTAGATGGTGTGTATTCCAGTTGAGGGAAGCCACTGCTGTGCTCTAGAGTCCCTCTCCTGGGGGGTCCCCTGTGGCAGAAAAAAGAGTACTCTTCCCTTCCCACAGAATGAACCCAAACGCTTGGGAGCTTGGACAATCCCCCGAGAGGAAGGCTCTTCCTCGGGCCCTGAGGCAACCCCTACCCTGAACGGCCACTGTGAACGCAACACCCAGAGACAAAAGCCTGAGCGACTGCCTCCCACTTGCCCTCCTTTGATATCCAGATGATCTCCCCTCACGGACTGGAGATCAGGCCTGCCATTACCTTGGCCCCTAGCTGAGCCAAGTTTGCTTTTTCAGACATCTGTCCCCACAGCCCTGGCAAACACAGCCTCTAGGCTGGGTCCTCTGGAGCCATACCACAGGACCGTGCCTGCTCTCTCCTGGGAAACTGTGTCCATTCCTTTGGCCACACACCTCCAGAATATGAGAATCCTCAAGGCCCCCCGAGGACATCCCACTACTGGGAGGCTCCCTGGACACACAGGGGCATTCGGACACAAGCTGAGCAGCTACCTCCACGAAGGCATGCACACAGATGTCCACAGAGAGAGAAGGTTGAGCCGGACAGGCCCTTAGGCCCTAATCTCAACTCTTGTTTGGTTTCCAGGTGTCACTCCTCAGAGGCTTTGGTTCGAAGATCAGGATATGGGGCTTTCCTGAGGCACTGAACAGAACTCCTCTCGTCTCCACATGGGAAGCTTCCTTGTTGGAGCCGTGTCAAACACCTCAGGTTGGAGAATCCTGCAGAGTCCCTGAGCCACCTCCACCTTCCAAGGTCTCCCAGGCCACCAACCCACAGTAGGACTCATCTTCAGGAGAGTCCATTTCAACTATCCCCTCTGGGTAGCTCACCCAGGATCCCGCAGATTGAGCCTACCTTGTCCTGACTAAAGAGTGGGAATATGAGGTGGCGTTCCCAGGCATCCATGCTTAGACACCTGCTCTCGAGTCTTTCCGTATGGGGCCTCCTGGAACCATCCAATAGGACTCGACTGTCGTGCAGAAGGAAACCTTGAGGTTTGGAGTAGTTCACAAACCCCATCGTAGGCAAACTTCCCTGGCCTCATGAAGCCCCCACATCCTTCAGGAAGAGGCCATGCTGGACAAAAACTCTAGCCTGAGGCACGTCTCCTAGTTGACATGACCACAGTGCAGGAGATCTCGATTCAGCCTCTGCAGAGTGGGCCTGCCGTGCCCTCGGTCCCAAACCTCACGCCAGCTAGTGTTTTCAGACTTCCTTCCTCACACTCCTGGCAAACAAGCCCTCCGGAGTAGGAACTCCCGAACCACAACCCAGCCCAGTGTCTGCCCAACGGAAGAAAAACGTTTCCCTGTGGGGCTCTACAGAAAACCCAGATGAGGATCAACCTGCTCGGGCCTCGACGGTACCCGAACTGGATAGGCTGCTCTGGGCACTCATGCTCCGTCTGACACAGCCTGAAGCCAGACGTCCAGACAGTCAAGGAGACAGCTGGCCGCACACCCAGCACTTCGGACACGCCATGGTCTTATGCAGTCACCTCTTCCTAAACTTGGCTTTCAGATATCTGAACCTAGACATTATATCAATTCTCCACACAGCTGGGTATCGCAAGCACAAAAAAGAACTCCTCCTTCCCCATGGCTGTCAAGCTTGCTCTTGGCATGGAGTCACACCTTCAGGGTGGGAGAAACCTTCATGGCCCCTGATGCCACGCCGAGTCTTGAGTGCTGCTTGGGCACAAATTCACACTGTGACCCTCAGCATGAGCCCCATGTCAAAGAAAGGCCTGTCAGGGCCTGGACCAAGAGCCCGCATATGGGGCTTGCCAAGCCCCTATGCACCCAATCCTCACCAGGGTTTGAGTTTTCCAGTCGCCACGTCTGTACCTGGGGCTCTGCTCTGGAATCCCTTTGTGGAGAGACACATGAGCCAGACAACACGACTCCACCCTTCCCACATAATGACCCCAAACTCTTGGGAGCTGGGACAAATCCCCAGAGAGGGATACTCGTCCACAGTCCCTGAGGCCACTCCACCAAACCACGGCTATCCCGGACACAACATCCAGAGACAAAAGTCTGAAGGAACGCCTCCCACTCGCCCTTGTTTCAGAGGCCCAGGAGCTCTCTCTCGGGCTGCACATCCGGCCTGCCATACCCTAGGTGCCACTCATAAGCTGAGTTTGTGTTTTCAGACTTCTGTGCCCATAGCCTGGACCCACACAACCTCCAGGCTAGGGCCTCTGGAGCCACAGCGAAAGATTGTGCCTGCCCTCTCCAAGGAAAGTGTGCCCAATCCATTGACCACAACCCTACAGGTTAGGGAAAAGCTCCAAGGCCCCTGAGGCCATCAATAGTGTAGGCCACCCTGGACTAAGAGGGGCTCTCTGACACCAGCGGAGCAACTATTTCCACTTAGATTCTCAGACAGTGTCCCCAGAGACAGAAGGTTGAAATGGACAGGCCCCCAGGCCCTAATCTGAACCTTAGCTTTGGTTTCCATGTGTCCATCCTCAGAGGACTGTTTTCGTAGACCAGCACATGGGGCTTTTCTGAGGCACCAAACCAAACCTCTTTCGTCTCCACATGGGGAGCTTTCTTACTGGGGATGTATTAAACCCTTCAGGTAGGAGAGTTCCGCAGGGCCACTGAACAACCAGCACATTCCAAGGTCTCCATGGACCCAAACGCACATTATGACACATCCTCAGGAGAGGCCATTTCAACTCAGCCCCCTGGGTAGCGTGCCCCAGAGGCAGCAGATCAAACATATCTTGTCGCTAATGGCCAATGGGAATGCGAGGCATGCTGTACAGGGATCCATCCTTCGATCCCTGCTCTCCAGTCCTTCCGTATGGTATGTCCTGGAGCCATGCAACAGGACTCGAATGTCCCGCAGAAGGAAACCTTGTGGTTTGGGGCAACCTCCAAACTCAGCGTGGGAAAACTTCCTTGGCCTCATGAGGCCCCCGCTTCATGAAGGTGCCATCATGGACACATACTCCAGCCTCAGCCAACGTCTGATCCTCAGCCTGATTTCAGATGCAGGAGATTTTGATTCAGCCTCTGCAGTGTGGGCCTGCTCTGCCCTTGGCTCCAATCCTCACCCTAGCTTGTGTTTTCAGACTTCCGTCCTCACACTCCTGGCCCACAAACCCTCCCTACTGGGAATTCTGGGGCCACAATGAAGCACTCTGCCTGCCTCCCAGGAGAAAAACATTGTCTACGGTGCTGCCCAGAAACCCCAAATGAGGATCAAACTGCTTGGCCCTCGGCAACACCCCAATTGCATAGGCTACCTTAAACACTGATGCTCTGTCGCAAATAGCCTGAGCCCAGACCTTCCAACAGACACAGACATAGCTGGCTGCACACCCAGCACATTGGACCCGCCACTGCCTTAGGCCACCATCCATTCCCAACCTGGGTTTTCAGTCATCGGAACCTAGACCTGATCTCCAATCCCTGCACAGGGGGGAACTGGATGCACAAGTCAGAACCCCTCCTTCCCCATGGCAAGAAACCTTGCTGCTGGCCGTGAGACAAACCTTCAGTGTAGGAGAAAACGCCATGGCCCATGAGGCCACGCCCATGCGTGAGGGCCGCCTTGGGCACAAACACACATTGTGACCCTCAGCGTGAGTACCTTATTCAAGTAACGCCTCTCAGTGACTGAGCCAAGAGCCCGCATATGTGGCTTGCCATGCCCAAAAGCAACCAGGACTAACTAGATGATGTGTATTCCAGTTGAGGAAACCCACTGCTGTGCTCTAGAGTCCCTCTCCTGGGAGGTCCCCTGTGGCAGAAAAAACAGTACTCTTCCCTTCCCACAGAATGAACCCAAATGCTTGGGAGCTTGGACAATCCCCCGAGAGGAAGGCTCTTCCTTGGCCACTGAGGCAACCTTTACCCTGAACGGACACTGTGAACGCAACCCCCAGAGACAAAAGCCTGAGCGACTGCCTCCCACTTGCCCTCCTTTGATATCCAGAGGATCTCCCCTCACGGACTGGAGATCAGGCCTGCCATTACCTTGGCCCCTAGCTGAGCCAAGTTTGCTTTTTCAGACATCTGTCCCCACAGCCCTGGCAAACACAGCCTCTAGGCTGGGTCCTCTGGAGCCATAACACAGGACCATGCCTGCTCTCTCCTGGGAAACTGTGTCCATTCCTTTGGCCACACACCTCCAGAATATGAGAAACCTCAAGGCCCCCCGAGGACATCCCACTACTGGGAGCCTCCCTGGACACACAGGGGCATTCGGACACAAGCTGAGCAGCTACCTCCACGAAGGCATGCACACAGATGTCCACAGAGAGAGAAGGTTGAGCCGGACAGGCCCTTAGGCCCTAATCTCAACTCTTGTTTGGTTTCCAGGTGTCACTCCTCAGAGGCTTTGGTTCGAAGAACAGGATATGGGGCTTTCCTGAGGCACTGAACAGAACTCCTCTCGTCTCCACATGGGAAGCTTCCTTGTTGGAGCCGTGTCAAACACCTCAGGTTGGAGAATCCTGCAGAGTCCCTGAGCCACCTCCACCTTCCAAGGTCTCCCAGGCCACCAACCCACAGTAGGACTCATCTTCAGGAGAGTCCATTTCAACTATCCCCTCTCGGTAGCTCACCCAGGAGCCCGCAGATTGAGCCTACCTTGTCCTGACTAAAGAGTGGGAATATGAGGTGGCGTTCCCAGGCATCCATGCTTAGACACCTGCTCTTGAGTCTTTCCGTATGGGGCCTCCTGGAACCATCCAATAGGACTCGACTGTCGTGCAGAAGGAAACCTTGAGGTTTGGAGTAGTTCACAAACCCCATCGTAGGCAAACCTCCCTGGCCTCATGAAGCCCCCACATCCTTCAGGAAGAGGCCATGCTGGACAAAAACTCTAGCCTGAGGCACGTCTCATGGTTGACATGACCTCAGTGCAGGAGATCTGGATTCAGTCTCTGCAGAGTGGGCCTGCTGTGCCCTCGGCCCCAAATTTCACGCTACCTTGTTTTTTCAGACTTCCTTCCTCACACTCCTTGCAAACAAGCCCTCCGGACTAGGAACTCCAGAACCACAACCCAGCCCAGTGTCTGTCCAACGGAAGAAAAACGTTTCCCTGTGGGGCTCTCCAGAAAACCCAGATGAGGATCAACCTGCTCGGGCCTCGACGGTACCCGAACTGGATAGGCTGCTCTGGGCACTCATGCTCTGTCTGACACAGCCTGAAGCCAGACGTCCAGACAGACAAGGAGACAGTTGCCCACACACCCAGCACTTCGGACACGCCATGGTCTTATGCCTTCACCTCTTCCTATCCTTGGCTTTCAGATATCTGAACCTAGTCATTATATGAATTCTCCATACAGCTGGGAATCGCAAGCCCAAAACAGAAGCCCTCCTTCCCCATGGCTGTAAAGCTTGCTCTAGGCATGGATTCACACCTTCAGGGTGGGAGAAAACTTCATGTCCCCGATGCCACGCCCAAACTTGAGTGCTGCTTGGGCATAATTTCACACTGTGACCCTCAGCATGAGCCCCATGTCAAAGAAAGGCCTGTCAGGGCCTGGACCAAGAGCCCGCATATGGGGCTTGCCAAGCCCCTATGCACCCAATCCTCACCAGGATTTGAGTTTTCCAGTCGCCCCGCACGTACCTGGGGCTCTGCTCTGCAATCCCTTTCTTGGAGAAACCCATGAGCCAGACAACACGACTCCACCCTTCCCGCTAAATAACCCCAAACTCTTGGGAGCTGGGACAAATCCCCAGAGAGGGATACTCGTCCACAGTCTCTGAGGCCACCCCTCCAATCCACGGCTATCCCGGAAACAACATCCAGAGACAAAAGCCTGAAGGAACGCCTCCCACTGGCCCTTGTTTCAGAGGCCCAGGAGCTCCCTCTCGTGCTGTACATCTGGCCTGCCATACCCTAGGCGCCACTCATAAGCTGAGTTTGTGTTTTCAGACTTCTGTGCCCACAGCCTGGACCCACACAACCTCCAGGCTAGGGCCTCTGGAGCCACAGCGAAAGATTGTGCCTGCCCTCTCCAAGGAAAGTGTGCCCAATCCATTGACCACAACCCTACAGGTTAGGGCAAAGCTCCAAGGCCCCTGAGGCCATCAATAGTGTAGGCCACCCTGGACTAAGAGGGGCTCTCTGACACAAGCGGAGCAACTATCTCCACTTAGACTCTCAGACAGTGTCCCCAGAGACAGAAGGTTGAAATGGACAGGCCCCCAGGCCCTAATCTGAACCTTAGCTTTGGTTTCCATGTGTGCGTCCTCAGAAGACTGTTTTCGTAGACTGGCACACGGGGCTTTTCTGAGGCACCAAACCAAACCTCTCTCATCTCCACATGGGGAGCTTTCTTACTGGGGATGGATCAAACCCTTCAGGTAGGAGAGTTCCGCAGGGCCACGGAACAACCAGCACATTCCAAGGTCTCCGTGGACCAAAACGCACATTATGACGCATCCTCAGGAGAGGCCATTTCAACTCAGGCCCCAGTGTAGCGTGCACAGAGGCAGCAGATAAAACATATCTTGTCGCTAATGGCCAAGGGGAAAGCGAGGCCTGCTGTACAGGGATCCATCCTTCGAACCCTGCTCTCCAGTCCTTCCGTATGGTATGTCCTGGAGCCATGCAACAGGACTCGAATGTCCCGCAGAAGGAAACCTTGTGGTTTGGGGCAACCTCCAAACTCAGCGTGGGAAAACTTCCTTGGCCTCATGAGGCCCCCGCTTCATGAAGGTGCCATCATGGACACATACTCCAGCTTCAGCCAACGTCTGATCCTCAGCCTGACTTCTGATGCAGGGTATTTTGATTCAGCCTCTGCAGAGTGGGCGTGCTCTGCCCTTGGCTCCAATCCTCACCCTAGCTTTGTTTTCAGACTTCCGTCCTCACACTCCTGGCCCACAAACTCTCCCTCCTGGGAATTCTGGGGACACAATGTAGCACTCTGCCTGCCTCCCAGGAGAAAAACATTATCTATGGTGCTGCCCAGAAACCCCAAATGAGGATCAAACTGCTTGGCCCTCGGCAACACCCCAATTGCATAGGCTACCTTAAACACTGATGCTCAGTCACAAATAGCCTGAGCCCAAACCTTCCAACAGACACCGACACAGCTGACTGCACACCCAGCACATTGGAACCTCCACTGCCTTAGGCCACCATCCATTTCCAACCTGGGTTTTTAGTCTTCGGAACCTAGACCTTATCTCCAATCCCTGCACAGAAGGGAACCTGATGCACAAGTCAGAACCCTTCCTTCCCCATGGCAAGAAACCTTGCTGCTGGCAGTGCGTCAAACCTTCAGTATAGGAGAAAACAGCATGGCCCATGAGGCCACGCCCATGCGTGAGGGACCCCTTGGGCACAAACACACATTGTGACCCTCAGCGTGAGTACCTTATTCAAGTAACGCCTCTCAGTGACTGGACCAAGATCCCGTATATGGGTCTTACCAAGCCCCGATGCACCCAATCCTCACCAGTGTTTGAGTTTTCCAGTCGCCCCGCCCGTACCTGGGGCTCTGCTCTGGAATCCCATTCTTGGTGAGACACATGAGCCAGAAACACGACTCCACCCTTCCCACAAAATGACCCCAAACTCTTGGGAGCAGGGACAAATTCCCAGGGAGGGATACTCGTCCACAGTCCCTGAGGCCACCCCTCCATTCGACGGCTATCCCGGACACAACATCCAGAGACAAAAGCCTGAAGGAACGCCTCCCACTCGCCCTTGTTTCAGAGGCCCAGGAGCTCCCTCTTGTGCTGTACATCCGGCCTGCCATACCCTAGGCGACACTCATAAGCTGAGTTTGTGTTTTCAGACTTTTGTGCCCACACCCTGGACCCACACAACCTCCAGGCTAGGGCCTCTGGAGCCACCGCGAAAGATTGTGCCTGCCCTCTCCAAGGAAAGTGTGCCCAATCCATTGACCACAACCCTACAGATTAGGGAAAACCTCCAAGGCCCCTGAGGCCATCAATAGGGTAGGCCACCCTGGACTAATAGGGGCTCTCTGACACCAGCGGAGCAACTCTCTCCACTTAGACTCTCAGACAGTGTCCCCAGAGACAGAAGATTGAAATGGACAGGCCCCCAGGCCCTAATCTGAACCTTAGCTTTGGTTTCCATGTGTCCGTCCTCAGAAGACTGTTTTCATAGACCAGCACACAGGGCTTTTCTGAGGCACCAAACCAAACCTCTCTCGTCTCCACATGGGGAGCTTTCTTACTGGGGATGTATCAAACCCTTCAGGTAGGAGAGTTCCGCAGGGCCACTGAACAACCAGCACATTCCAAGGTCTCCATGGACCCAAACGCACATTATGACGCATCCTCAGGAGAGGCCATTTCAACACAGCCCCCTGGGTAGCGTGCCCCAGAGGCAGCAGATAAAACATATCTTGTCGCTAATGGCCAAGGGGAAAGCGAGGCCTGCTGTACAGGGATCCATCCTTCGAACCCTGCTCTCCAGTCCTTCCGTATTGTATGTCCTGGAGCCATGCAACAGGACTCGAATGTCCCGCAGAAGGAAACCTTGTGGTTTGGGCAACCTCCAAACTCAGCGTGGGAAAACTTCCTTGGCCTCATGAGGCCCCCGCTTCATGAAGGTGCCATCATGGACACATACTCCAGCTTCAGCCAACGTCTGATCCTCAGCCTGACTTCTGACGCAGGGTATTTTGATTCAGTCTCTGCAGAGTGGGCCTGCTCTGCCCATGGCTCCAATCCTCACCCTAGCTTGTGTTTTCAGACTTCCGTCCTCACACTCCTGGCCCACAAACCCTCCCTCCTGGGAATTCTGGGGACACAATGTAGCACTCTGCCTGCCTCCCAGGAGAAAAACATTGTCTATGGTGCTGCCCAGAAACCCCAAATGAGGATCAAACTGCTTGGCCCTCTGCAACACCCCAATTGCATAGGAAACATTAAACACTGATGCTCAGTCACAAATAGCCTGAGCCCAAACCTTCCAACAGACACCGACACAGCTGGCTGCACACCCAGCACATTGGAACCGCCACTGCCTTAGGCCACCATCCATTTCCAACCTGGGTTTTTAGTCTTCGGAACCTAGACCTTATCTCCAATCCGTGCACAGGGGGGAACCTGATGCACAAGTCAGAACCCCTCCTTCCCCATGGCAAGAAACCTTGCTGCTGGCAGTGCGTCAAACCTTCAGTATAGGAGAAAACGGCATGACCCATGAGGCCACGCCCATGCGTGAGGGCCCCCTTGGCACAAACACACATTGTGACCCTCAGCGTGATTACCTTATTCAATAACGCCTCTCAGTGTCTGGACCAAGAGCCCGCATATGTGGCTTGCCATGCCCATAGGCACCCAGGACTAACTAGATGGTGTGTATTCCAGTTGAGGGAACCCACTGCTGTGCTCTAGAGTCCCTCTCCTGGGGCGTCCCCTGTGGCAGAAAACAGTACTCTTCCCTTCCCACAGAATGAACCCAAACACTTGGGAGTTTGGACATTCCCCCAAGGTGAAGGCTCTTCCTCGGGCCCTGAAGCAACCCCTACCCTTAACGGCCACTGTGAACGCAACACCCAGAGACAAAAGCCTGAGCGACTGCCTCCCACTTCCCTTCCTTTGATATCCAGAGGATCTCACCTCACGGACTGGAGATCAGGCCTGCCATTACATTGGCCCCTAGCTGAACCAAGTTTGCTTTTTCAGACATCTGTCCCCACAGCCCTGGCAAACACAGCCTCTAGGCTTGGTCCTCTGGAGCCATACCACAGGACCGTGCCTGCTCTCTCCTGGGAAACTGTGTCCATTCCTTTGGCCACACACCTCCAGAATATGAGAAACCTCAAGGCCCCCGAGGACATCCCACTACTGGGAGCCTCCCTGGACACACAGGGGCATTCGGAAGCAAGCTGATCAGCTACCTCCACGAAGGCATGCACACAGATTTCAACAGAGATATAAGGTTGAGCCAGAAAGGCCCTTAGGCCCTAATGTCAACACTTGATTTGGTTTCCAGGTGTCACTCCTCAGAGGCATTGGTTCGAAGAACAGGATATGGGGTTTTCCTGAGGCACTGAATAGAACTCCACTCGTCTCCACATGGGAAGCTTCCTTGTTGGAGCCGTGTCAAACACCTCAGGTTGGAGAATCCTGCAGAGTCGCTGAGCCACCTCCACATTCCAAGTTCTTCCAGGCCACCAAGCCTCAGTAGGTCTCATCTTCAGGATAGTCCATTTCAACTCTCCCCTCTGGTTAGCTCTCCCAGGAGCCTGCAGATAGAGCTTTCCTTGTCCTGAATAAAGAGTGGGAATATGAGGTGGCGTTCCCAGGCATACATGCTTAGACCCCTGCTCTCAAGTCTTTCCGTATGTGGCCTCCTGGAACCATCCAATAGGACTCGACTGTCGTGCAGAGGGAAACCTTGAGGTTTGGAGTAGTTCACAAATCCCATCGTAGGCAAACCTCCCTGGCCTCATGAAGCCCCCAAACCCTTCATGAAGAGGCCATGCTGGACAAAAACTCTAGCCTGAGGCACGTCTCATAGTTGACATGACCTCAGTGCAGGAGATCTCGATTCAGCCTCTGCAGAGTGGGCCTGCCGTGCCCTAGGTCCCAAACCTCACGCCAGCTTGTGTTTTCAGACTTCCTTCCTCACACTCCTGGCAAACAGTCTCCAAACTAGGAACTCCAGAACCACCACCAAGCCCAGTGTATGCCCAACGGAAGTAAAACTTTTCCCTGTGGGGCTCTCCAGAAAACACAGATGAGGATCAACCTGCTCGGGCCTCAACGGTACCCGAACTGGATAGGCTGCTCTGGGCACTCATGCTGTGATTGACACAGCCTGAAGCCAGACGTCTAGACAGACAAGGAGACAGCTGGCCGCACACCCAGCCCTTCGGACACGCCATGGTCTTATGCCGTCACCTCTTCCTAACCTTGGTTTTCAGATATCTGAACCTAGACATTATATCAATTCTCCACACAGCTGGGTATCGCAAGCACAAAACAGAACTCGTCCTTCCCCATGGCTGTCAAGCTTGCTCTTGGCTTGGAGTCACACCTTCAGGGTGGGAGAAACCTTCATGGCCCCTGATGCCACGCCCAAACTTGAATGCTGCTTGGACACAAATTCACACTGTGACCCTCAGCATGAGCCACATGTCAAAGAAAGGCCTGTCAGGGCCTGGACCAAGAGCCCGCATATGGGGCTTGCCAAGCCCCTATGCACCCAATCCTCACCAGGGTTTGAGTTTTCCAGTCGCCCCGCCCTTACCTGGGGCTCTGCTCTGGAATCCCTTTCTTGGAGAGAGACATGAGCCAGAATACACGACTCCACCCTTCCCACAAAATGACCCCAAAATCTTGGGAGCTGGGACAAATCCCCAGAGAGGGATACTCGTTTACAGTCCCTCAGGCCACCCCTCCAATCCAGGGCTATCCCGGAAACAACATCCAGAGACAAAAGCCTGAAGGAACGCCTCCCACTCGCCCTTGTTTCAGAGGCCCAGGAGCTCCCTCTCGGGCTGTACATCCGGCCTGCCATACCCTAGGCGCCACTCATAAGCTGAGTTTTTGTTTTCAGACTTCTGTGCCCACAGGCTCGACCCACACAACCTCTCGGCTAGGGCCTCTGGAGCCACAGCAAAAGATTGTGCCTGCCCTCTCTAAGGAAAGTGTGCCCAATCCATTGACCACAACCGTACAGGTTAGGGAAAAGCTCCAAGGCCCCTGAGGCCATCAATAGTGTAGACCACCCTGGACTAACATGGGCTCTCTGACACCAGCGGAGCAACTATCTCCACTTAGACTCTCAGAGAGTGTCCCCAGAGACAGAAGGTTGACATGGACAGGCCCCAGGCCCTAATCTGAACCTTAGCTTTGGTTTCCATGTGTCTTTCCTCAGAGGACTGTGTTCGTAGACCATCACACGGGGCTTTTCGGAGGCACCAAACGAAACCTCTCTCGTCTCCATATGGGGAGCTTTCTTACTGGGGATGTATCAAACCCTTCAGGTCGGAGAGTTCCGCAGGGCCACTGAACAACCAGCACATTCCAGGGTCTCAATGGACCCAACGCACATTATGACGCCTCCTCAGGAGAGTCCATTTCAACTCAGCCCCCTGGGTAGCGTGCCCCAGAGGCAGCAAATCAAGCATATCTTGTCGCTAATGGCCAATGGGAATGCGAGGCATGCTGTACAGGGATCCATCCTTCGAACCCTGCTCTCCAGTCCTTCCGTATGGTATGTCCTGGTGCCATGCAACAGGACTCGAATGTCCCGCTGAAGTAAACCTTGTGGTTTGGGGCAACCTCCAAACTCAGCGTGGGAAAACTTCCTTGGCCTCATGAGGCCCCCGCTTCATGAAGGTGCCATCATGGACACATACTCCAGCCTCAGCCAACGTCTTATCCTCAGCCTGACTTCCGATGCAGGAGATTTTGATTCAGCCTCTGCAGAGTGGGCCTTCTCTGCCCTTGGCTCCAATCCTCACCCTAGCTTGTGTTTTCAGACTTCCGTCCTCACACTCCTGGCCCACAAACCCTCCCTCCTGGGAATTCTGGGGACACAATGTAGCACTCTGCCTGCCTCCCAGGAGAAAAACATTGTCTACGGTGCTGCCCAGAAACCCCAAATGAGGATCAAACTGCTTGGCCCTCGGCAACACCCCAATTGCATAGGCTACCTTAAACACTGAAGCTCTGTCGCAAATAGCCTGAGCCCGGACCTTCCAACAGACACCGACACAGCTGGCTGCACACCCAGCACATTGGACCCGCCACTGCCTTAGGCCACCATCCATTTCCAACCTGGGTTTCAGTCATCGGAACCTAGACCTTTTCTCCAATTCCTGCACAGGGGGGAACGTGATGCACAAGTCAGAACCCCTCCTTCCCCATGGCAAGAAACCTTGCTGCTGGCAGTGCATCAAACCTTCAGTATAGGAGAAATGGCATGGCCCATGAGGCCACGCCCATGCGTGAGGGCCCCCTTGGGCACAAACACACATTGTGACCCTCAGCCTGAGTACCTTATTCAATAACGCCTCTCAGTGACTGGACCAAGAGCCCGCATATGTGGCTTGCCATGCCCATAGGCACCCAGGACTAACTAGATGGTGTGTATTCTAGTTGAGGGAACCCACTGCTGTGCTCTAGAGTCCCTCTCCTGGGGCGTCCCCTGTGGCAGAAAACAGTACTCTTCCCTTCCCACAGAATGAACCCAAACACTTGGGAGTTTGGACATTCCCCCAAGGTGAAGGCTCTTCCTCGGGCCCTGAAGCAACCCCTACCCTTAACGGCCACTGTGAACGCAACACTCAGAGACAAAAGCCTGAGCGACTGCCTCCCACTTCCCTTCCTTTGATATCCAGAGGATCTCCCCTCACGGACTGGAGATCAGGCCTGCCATTACATTGGCCCCTAGCTGAACCAAGTTTGCTTTTTCAGACATCTGTCCCCACAGCCCTGGCAAACACAGCCTTTAGGCTTGGTCCTCTGGAGCCATACCACAGGACCGTGCCTGCTCTCTCCTGGGAAACTGTGTCCATTCCTTTGGCCACACACCTCCAGAATATGAGAAACCTCAAGGCCCCCGAGGACATCCCACTACTGGGAGCCTCCCTGGACACACAGGGGCATTCGGAAGCAAGCTGATCAGCTACCTCCACGAAGGCATGCACACAGATTTCAACAGAGATATAAGGTTGAGCCAGACAGGCCCTTAGGCCCTAATGTCAACTCTTGCTTTGGTTTCCAGGTGTCACTCCTCAGAGGCATTGGTTCGAAGAACAGGATATGGGGTTTTCCTGAGGCACTGAATAGAACTCCACTCGTCTCCACATGGGAAGCTTCCTTGTTGGAGCCGTGTCAAACACCTCAGGTTGGAGAATCCTGCAGAGTCGCTGAGCCACCTCCACATTCCAAGTTCTTCCAGGCCACCAAGCCTCAGTAGGTCTCATCTTCAGGATAGTCCATTTCAACTCTCCCCTCTGGTTAGCTCTCCCAGGAGCCTGCAGATAGAGCTTTCCTTGTCCTGAATAAAGAGTGGGAATATGAGGTGGCGTTCCCAGGCATACATGCTTAGACCCCTGCTCTCAAGTCTTTCCGTATGTGGCCTCCTGGAACCATCCAATAGGACTCGTCTGTCGTGCAGAGGGAAACCTTGAGGTTTGGAGTAGTTCACAAATCCCATCGTAGGCAAACCTCCCTGGCCTCATGAAGCCCCCAAACCCTTCATGAAGAGGCCATGCTGGACAAAAACTCTAGCCTGAGGCACGTCTCATAGTTGACATGACCTCAGTGCAGGAGATCTCGATTCAGCCTCTGCAGAGTGGGCCTGCCGTGCCCTAGGTCCCAAACCTCACGCCAGCTTGTGTTTTCAGACTTCCTTCCTCACACTCCTGGCAAACAGCCTCCAAACTAGGAACTCCAGAACCACCACCAAGCCCAGTGTATGCCCAACGGAAGTAAAACTTTTCCCTGTGGGGCTCTCCAGAAAACACAGATGAGGATCAACCTGCTCGGGCCTCAACGGTACCCGAACTGGATAGGCTGCTCTGGGCACTCATGCTGTGATTGACACAGCCTGAAGCCAGACGTCTAGACAGACAAGGAGACAGCTGGCCGCACACCCAGCCCTTCGGACATTCGGACACGCCATGGTCTTAGGCCGTCACCTCTTCCTAACCTTGGTTTTCAGATATCTGAACCTAGACATTATATCAATTCTCCACACAGCTGGGTATCGCAAGCACAAAACAGAACTTGTCCTTCCCCATGGCTGTCAAGCTTGCTCTTGGCTTGGAGTCACACCTTCAGGGTGGGAGAAACCTTCATGGCCCCTGATGCCACGCCCAAACTTGAATGCTGCTTGGACACAAATTCACACTGTGACCCTCAGCATGAGCCACATGTCAAAGAAAGGCCTGTCAGGGCCTGGACCAAGAGCCCGCATATGGGGCTTGCCAAGCCCCTATGCACCCAATCCTCACCAGGGTTTGAGTTTTCCAGTCGCCCCGCCCTTACCTGGGGCTCTGCTCTGGAATCCCTTTCTTGGAGAGAGACATGAGCCAGAATACACGACTCCACCCTTCCCACAAAATGACCCCAAAATCTTGGGAGCTGGGACAAATCCCCAGAGAGGGATACTCGTTTACAGTCCCTCAGGCCACCCCTCCAATCCAGGGCTATCCCGGAAACAACATCCAGAGACAAAAGCCTGAAGGAACTCCTCCCACTCGCCCTTGTTTCAGAGGCCCAGGAGCTCCCTCTCGGGCTGTACATCCGGCCTGCCATACCCTAGGCGCCACTCATAAGCTGAGTTTTTGTTTTCAGACTTCTGTGCCCACAGGCTCGACCCACACAACCTCTAGGCTAGGGCCTCTGGAGCCACAGCAAAAGATTGTGCCTGCCCTCTCTAAGGAAAGTGTGCCCAATCCATTGACCACAACCGTACAGGTTAGGGAAAAGCTCCAAGGCCCCTGAGGCCATCAATAGTGTAGGCCACCCTGGACTAACATGGGCTCTCTGACACCAGCGGAGCAACTATCTCCACTTAGACTCTCAGAGAGTGTCCCCAGAGACAGAAGGTTGACATGGACAGGCCCCCAGACCCTAATCTGAACCTTAGCTTTGGTTTCCATGTGTCTTTCCTCAGAGGACTGTGTTCGTAGACCATCACACGGGGCTTTTCGGAGTCACCAAACCAAACCTCTCTTGTCTCCATATGGGGAGCTTTCTTACTGGGGATGTATCAAACCCTTCAGGTCGGAGAGTTCCGCAGGGCCACTGAACAACCAGCACATTCCAGGGTCTCCATGGACCCAAACGCACATTATGACGCCTCCTCAGGAGAGGCCATTTCAACTCAGCCCCCTGGGTAGCGTGCCCCAGAGGCAGCAGATCAAGCATATCTTGTCGCTAATGGCCAATGGGAATGCGAGGCATGCTGTACAGGGATCCATCCTTCGAACCCTGCTCTCCAGTCCTTCCGTATGGTATGTCCTGGTGCCATGCAACAGGACTCGAATGTCCTGCTGAAGTAAACCTTGTGGTTTGGGGCAACCTCCAAACTCAGCGTGGGAAAACTTCCTTGGCCTCATGAGGCCCCCGCTTCATGAAGGTGCCATCATGGACACATACTCCAGCCTCAGCCAACGTCTGATCCTCAGCCTGACTTCAGATGCAGGAGATTTTGATTCAGCCTCTGCAGAGTGGGCCTGCTCTGCCCTTGGCTCCAATCCTCACCCTAGCTTGTGTTTTCAGACTTCCGTCCTCACACTCCTGGCCCACAAACCCTCCCTCCTGGGAATTCTGGGGACACAATGTAGCACTCTGCCTGCCTCCCAGAAGAAAAACATTGTCTATGGTGCTGCCCAGAAACCCCAAATGAGGATCAAACTGCTTGGCCCTGGGCAACACCCCAATTGCATAGGCTACCTTAAACACTGAAGCTCTGTCGCAAATAGCCTGAGCCCGGACCTTCCAACAGACACCGACACAGCTGGCTGCACTCTCAGCACATTGGACCCGCCACTGCCTTAGGCCACCATCCATTTCCAACCAGGGTTTCAGTCATTGGAACCTAGACTTTTTCTCCAATTCCTGCACAGGGGGAAAACTCATACACGAAAAGTGAATAAACATAAAAACCTCCAGAGAACAAAAGTCTGAAAAAAAAAAAAAAAACAGTTTCCTCAGAGCCCACCACCTTGAGGGGGGTGCGAGAACTTAACTCAGGGAACATCACTGACTGAAAACCCACATGGCAGGCCCCTCCCCCAGAAAACAAACCAAGAAAGAAAAAAAAAAAGATAAAAAAGGACTACAATAGTACAACCACTACTTCATAGGAAAAGTTTTCTTTTTCATTCATTCTGACTATTCTGGTATATATATATATATATATATATGTAATTTTATTAACCTATTTATCATCACAGCGAGCTCTCCAGTACATCAGATTCCAATATAACTCTCCAACCTGAACTTTTTGATACATACATCTATGTTTTCCTTTTGCATTTCTATTTTTTTATTCCTCCATTTTTTTATATTTTAGTTTAGTTTAGTTTTTTCCTTTTTATTTTTATCTTCTATTATTCATATAGAGTTAAACTTCAAAGTGTCCCCTTTCCCCAATGAATACTACCCCTATAGGTAACTAATTTTTAATACCCCTTTATCTTAGGAAAGTTGAGTCCTTTAACAGAGGTATCAAGGTACATCCAGGAAGAATTAAAACAAACTTCCTCGCACACACTGAGAATTTATAACCACTCTCCAATCTTTATCTTCCACCAGTGTTTCTGTGTTTTTGTGTTTGTCCTGATGGTATATAAATCTTACACGTTGGGTTCTTTTTGACGACGTTCTTTCTTTTTTTTTTTTTTTGTATATATATATATATTTTTTTTCTCTTGTCATATACTTTTATCTGTCTTTTTGTTTGTCTACTTCATAAATCTTACCTTGGGGCCCATTTGGACTGAATTTTCTCTTTAATCTTCCCTCTCTTTCCTGTCTCTATCTCTTTATTTGTTTTTTTTCTTCTTCTTTTTGTTTTCTTTTTTCTCTCATTTGGTTGGGGAATCCTGATTGTTCAGAAGTGTTCCAGGGTGCACCTTGACTGCACCATGGTTGATACATCCAGCTACATCTGTTCAGTCATCTCTCAACAAAATGACTAGGAGGAGGAATCCCCAACAGAAGAAAAATACAGGGGATGGACCTTCCGCACTGGAGCTAATGGCTATCAACATAGACAATATGTTGGAAAGAGAATTCAGGTTAACAATAACCCAGGCAATAGCTAGTTTGGAGAAAGGCATGGATAACCAAACATAATTGATTAGGGCCAACCTGAAAGCGATGAGACATGATGTTCACAATGTTAGGGCGGAGCTTAAAGCTACCAGGGAGGAGGTCCACAATGCTCTCAATGAGTTCCAATCTAATCTAAACTCTCTCAAAGCTAGGGTAACTGAGACAGAAGATAGAATTAGTGATCTGGAGGACAAACAGATAGAGAGAAAGGATCAGGAGGAAGCCTGGAACAAACAGCTTAGAAATCACAAAAACAGAATCAGGGTAATAAATGATGCCATGAAACGTTCCAACCTCAGAATTACTGGAATCCCTGAAGGGGAGAAGAAAGAAAGATCTAGAAGATATAGTGGAACAAGTCCTTCAAGAAGATTCTCCCAATCTCGCGAATGGAACCAGAATTCATGTACTGGAGGCTAAACGGTCTCCACCCAAGATTATACATTCAAAAAAAAAAAAAAAAAAGAAAACACGACACCTGATAGTCAAATTGAGGAATTATAATTGTAGGTATAATCTCCTGAAAGCTGCTAGGGCAAAGAGGCTCCTTACTTACATAGGAAAGCCCATCAATATAACATCAGACCTGTCCACAGAAGCCTGGCAAGCCAGAAAAGGCTGGAAAGATATATTCAGGGAACTAAATGAGAAGAACATGCAGCCAAGAACACTTTATCCATCAAGACTGACATTCAGAATGGATGGAGATATAAAGAGTTTCCAAGAATGGCAAGACTTAAAAGACTATGCTACCACCAAGCCGACACTACAGGAAATATTAAGGGGGGTTCTATAAAAGAGTAAAAATCCTAAGAATAGCACGGAGGAGAAATATAGAGACAATCTACAGAAAGAAAGACTTCAAAGGTAACTCGATGTCAATAAAAACGTATCTATCAATAATCAGTCTCAATGCGAATGGCCTAAATGTGCCCATAAAACAGCACAGGGTTGCAGATTGGATAAAACGACAGAACCCATCCATATGTTCTCTACAAGAGACCCATTTTGAACCTAAAAATACACCCAGACTGAAAGTGAAGGGACGGAGAAGCATCTTTCATGCCAATGGGCCTCAAAAGAAGGCCGGGGTAGCGATTCTCATATCAGATAAATTAGATTTTAAACTAAAGGCTTTAGTCAGAGATACAGAAGGACACTACATAATTCTTAAAGGGACAATCCACCAAGATGATCTAACAATTGTAAATATCTATGCCTCTAATATGGGAGCATCCAATTACATAAGAAAACTGTTAATCAAGATAAAGAGTCATATTGATATGAATACACTAATCCTAGGAGATCTTAATATGCCTCTCTCAGAAATAGACAGATCATTGAAGCAGAAAATCAATAAAGAAACAAGAGCATTGAGTGACACATTGGAACAGATGGATCTCATAGATATATTCAGAACATTCCACCCTAAAACAAAAGAATACTCATTCTTCTCAAGAGTACAGGGAACCTTCTCAAGAATAGACCACATGCTGGGTCATAAATCAGGACTAAACTGATATCAAAAGACAGATTTTCCCCGCATATTCTCAGATCATAATGCTTTGAAACTGGAGCTTAATCACAAGGAAAAGTACAGAAGGAACTCAAACACCTGGAAGCTAAAGACCATCTTGCTTAAGAATGCTTGGATCAACCAGGAGATCAAAGAAGTACTTAAACAAATGGAAACCAATGAGAATAAAGACACTTCGATCCAAACCCTATGGGATACAGCAAAGGCGGTTCTAAGGGGGAAATCCATCGACATCCAAGCCTCCCTCAAAAGTTTGAAAAATTCAGAATACACCAGCTGTCTCTACACTTTAAAGAACTGGAGAATCAACAAAAAAATCAAACCAATTCCACACATAAGAAGAGAAATCATCAAGATTAGAGCTGAGATCAATGAGGTAGAAACCAAAGATACAGTAGAACGTATCAATGAAACTAGAAGTTGGTTTTTTTGAAAGAATCAAGAAGATCAATAAGGCACTGGCCACACTAATCCAAAAGAAAAGAGAGAAAGCTCAAATTTACAAAATTATAAATGAAAACGGAGAGATCACAACTAACAACGAGGAAGTAGAAACAATCATCAGAAGTTATTATCAATAGTTATATGCCAATAAGCTTAGCAACCTTGATGAAATGGATGCATTCTTGGAAAACTATATAAACTTCCAAAATTGAACCAGGAAGAGATTGACAGCCTGAATTGACCGATATCTAGTAACGAGATATAAGCAGTGATCAAAAACCTCCCAAGAAACAAGAGCCCAACACCTGACGGATTGCTTGGGGAATTCTACCAAACTTTCAAAGAAGAAATAACATCTATTCTCCTGAAGCTGTTTCAAAAAATTGAAGCAGAAGGAAAACTTCCAGACTCTTTCTATGAAGCCAGAATTACCCTGATCCCCAAACCTCGCAAAGATTCTACCAAAATGGATAATTTCAGACCAATATCACTGATGAATATGGATGCTAAGATTCTCAACAAGATCCTTGCAAACAGGGTCAAACAGCACATTAAAAAGAATATCTACAATGACCAGGTGGGATTCATCCCTGGGCTACAAGGATGGTTCAACATTCATAAATCAATCAATGTCATTGAAAAAATTAATATGAGAAGAGAGAAGAACCACATGGTCCTCTCAATCAATGCAGAAAACGCATTAGACAAAATCCAGCATCCATTCGTGATTAAAACGCTGCAAAGTATAGGGATAGAGGGAACATTCCTGAACTTCATCATATCTATCTATGAAAGACCCACAGAAAATATCATCGTTAATGGGAAAAAGCTTGCAGCCTTCCCATTGAGATCAGGATCACGACAAGGATGCCCACTCTCACCAGTCTTGTTCAACAAAGAAAACAGAAGTGAAGATGTACTTTTGGGACTTCATCAGGATCAAATACTTCTGCACTGCAAAGGAAACTGTCAATGAAACAAAGAGGCAACCCACAGATTGCGAGAAGATATTTGTAAATGACAGTACAGACAAAAGGTTGATATCTAGGATCTATAAAGAACTCCTCAAACTCAACACACACAAAACAGACAATCATATAAAAAATTGGACAGAAGATAGGAACAGAAACCTCTCCAATGAAGACATAGAAATGGCTATCAGACACATGAAAAAATGTTTATCATCACTAGCCAACAGGGAAATGCAAATTAAAACCACATTGAGATAGCACCTTACACCAGTTAGAATGGCCAAAATTAGCAAGACAGGAAACATGTGTTGGGGAGGATATGGGGAAAGGGGAAACCTCTTACACTGCTGTCCGGAATACAAGTTGGTACAGGCACTTTGGAGAAAAGAATGGAGATTCCTAAAGAAATTAAAAACAAAGCTTCCCTATGACCTTGCAATTGCACTACTTGGTATTTACCACAAAGATACAGATGTAGTGAAAAGAAGGGCCATCTGTACCCCAATATTTAGAACAGCAATAGCCATGGTCACCAAACTGTGGATAGAACCAAGATGCTCTTCAAAGGACAAAAGGATAAGGAAGATGTGGGCCATATACACTATGGAGTATTATGCCTCCCTCAGAAGGAATGAATGCCCTACTTTTGTAGCAACATGGACGGGACTAGAAGATATTCTACTGAGTGAAATAAGTCAAACAGAGAGTGTCAATTATCATATGGTTTCACCTATGTGTGGAGCACAACAAATAGCATGGAGGACAAGGGGAGATGGATAGGAGAAGGGAGTGGAGGGAAATTGGAAGGGGGGGTGAACCATGAGAGATTATGGACTCTGAAAATGAATTGGAGGGATTTAAGGGGCAGAGGGTTGGGGGGTTGTGGGAACCAAAAGGTGAGTATTATAGAGGGCATGGATTGAATGGAGCACTGGATGTGGTTCTAAAACAATGAATAGGGTTACACTGAAAAGAGATTTAAAAAATGAACAGTTGTATGCCAATAAGCTATGACCCCTAGGTGAAATGGATGTATTCCCAGAAAACTATACAATCCCAAAATTGAACCAGGAAGACAGTCACAACTTGCATAGACCATTAACCAGTAACGGTATTGAAGTCATGACCAAAAACCTCACAAAAGTTCCATCCACGTCCTCTGTTGATGGACATCTAGGTTCTTTCCATAGTTTGGCTATTGTGGACAGTGCTGCTAAAAACATTCTGGTGCATGGGCCCCTTCGGATCACTACATTTGTATCTTTTGGGCAAATACCCAGTAGTGCAATTGCTGGGTCATAGGGTAGTTCTATTTTCAACATTTTGAGGAACTTCCATGCTGTTTTCCAGAGTGGTTTCACCCGCTCGCATTCCCACCAACAGTGTAGGAGGGTTCCCCTTTCTACGCATCCTCTCAGCATCTGTCATTTCCTGACTTGTTAATTTTAGCCATTCTGACTAGTGTGAGGTGATATCGCATTGTGGCTTTAATTTTTATATCCCTGATGCCGAGTGAAATAGAGCACTTTTTCATGTGTCTGTTGGCCATCTGGATGTCTTCTTTGCAGAAGTGTCTGTTCATGTTCTCTGCCCATTTGTTGATTGGATTATTTGTTCTTTGGGTGTTGAGTGTGCTAAGCTCTTTACAGATTTGGACACTAGCCCTTTATCCGATATGTTATTTGCAAATATCTTCTCCCATTCTGTCAATTGTCTTTTGGTTTTGTTAACTGTTTCCTTTGCTGTGCAAAAGCTTTTGATCTTGATGAAATCCCAATAGTTCATTTTTGCCCTTGCTTCCCTTGCCTTTGGCGATGTTCCTAGGAAGATGTTGCTGCCACTGAGGTCGAAGAGGTTGTTGCCTGTGTTCTCCTCAAGGATTTTGATGTATTCCTTTCTCACATCGAGGTCCTTCATCCATTTTGAGTCTATTTTTGTGTGTGGTGTAAGGAAATGGTCCAATTTCATTTTTCTGCATGTGGCTTCCAATTTTCCCAACACCATTTATTGAAGAGACTTTTTTCCATTGGACATTCTTTCCTGCTTTGTCGAAGATTAGTTGACCATAGAGTTGAGGGTCTAGTTCTGGGTTCACTGTTCTGTTCCATTGATCTGTGTGTCTGTTTTTGTGCCACTACCATGCTGTCTTGATGATGACAGCTTTGTGATAGAGCTTGAAGTCCGGAATTGTGATGCCACCAACTTTGGCTTTCTTTTTCAATATTCTTTTGGCTATTCAAGGTCTTTTCTGGTTCCATGTAAATTTTAGGATTATTTGTTCCATTTCTTTGAAAAAGATGGATGGTACTTTGATAGGAATTGCATTAAATGTGTAGATTGCTTTAGGTAGCACAGATATTTTCACAATATTAATTCTTACAATCCAGGAGCATGGAACATTTTTCCATTTCTTTGTGTCTTCCTCAATTTCTTCCATGAGTACTTCATAGTTTTCTGAATATAGATTCTTTGCCACTTTGGTTAGGTTTATTCCTAGGTATCTTGTGATTTTGGATGCAATTGTAAATGGGACTAGAGGGTATCATGCTTAGCAAAATGAGTCAAGCAGAGAAAGAAAACTACCATATGGTCTTCCTGATATGAGGAGGTGGAGATGCAATGGGCGGGAGAGGTTAAGGGGTAGGAGAAGAATAAATGAAACAAGATGGGATTGGGAGGGAGACAAACCATAAGTGACTCTTAATCTCATGAAACAAACTGAGGGTTGCTGGGGGGAGGGCGGTTGGGTGAAGGGGGGTTGGGTTATGGACATTGGGGAGGTTATGTGCTATGGGGAGTTCTGTGAAGTGTGTAAACCTGTTGATTCACATACCTGTACCCTCAGGGATAAAAATATATGTTTATAAAAAATAAAAAAATTAAAAAGGAAAAAAAAATCTCCCACCCCAACAAAAAGAGCCCAGGATCTGATGAATTTTCTGGGCAATTCTACCAAACTTTCAGAGAAGTAACACCTCTTCTCCTGGAGCTCTTTCCAAAAATTGAAGCAGAAGGAAAACTTTCATATACTTTTTATGAAGCTAGCATTATGCTCATCCCGAAACCAGGCAAATAACACACCAAAAAGGATAAATGTTCATCGTCACTAGCCATCAGGGAGATTCAAATTAAAACCACATTGAGATATCACCTTACACCAGTTAGAATGACCAAAATTAGCAAGACAGGAAACAACATGTTGGAGAGGATGTGGAGAAAGGGGAACCCTCTTCCACTGTTAGTGGGAATGCAAGTTGGTACAGCCTCTCTGGAGAACAGTGTTGAAGAATCCTCAAGAAATTAAAAACAGAATGTCCCTATGACCCTGCAATTACACTCCTGGGTATTGACCCGAAAGATACAGGTGGAGTGAAAAGAAGGGCCATCTGTACCCCAATGTTTATAGCGGCAATGGCCGCGGACGTCAAACTGTGGAATGAAACAAGATGCCCTTCAACGGACGAATGGATAAGGAGGATGTGGTCCATATACACTATGGAGTATTATGCCTCCATCAGAAAGGATGAATACCCAGCTTTTGGAGCAACAGGGATGGGACTGGAAGAGATTCTCCTTAGTGAAATAAGTCAAGCAGAGAGAGTCAATGATCATATGGTTTCAATTATTTGTGAAGAATAACAAATAACATGGAAGACATGGGGAGATAGAGAGGAGAAAGGAGTTGGGGGAAATTGGAAGGAGAGGTGAACCATTAGAGACTATGGACTCTGAAAAACAATCTGAGTGTTTTGAAGGGGCAGGGTGTGCGAGGTCGGGGTACCAGGTGGTGAGCATTACAGAGGGCATGGATTTCATGAAGCACTGGGTGTGGTGCAAAATAATGAATACTGTTATGCTGGAAATAAATAAAAAATAAATTAAAAAAATAAGAAAAAGAAAATTGGGAGCATCACTTTGCCCAATTTCAAGGGTAACTACAAAGCTGTGATCACCAAGACAGAATGGTACCGGCATAAAAACAGACACATAGACATGTGGAATAGAGTAGAGAGCTCATATATTGACCATCAACTCTATGGTCAAATAATCTTCAACAAAGCGGGAAAATATACAGTGGAAAAAATACAGTCTCTTCAATAAATGGTGCTGGAAAAATTGGGCCAGCTCTGTGTAGATGAATGAAACTCAACCATTCTCTTCCACCATACACAAAGAGAAACTCAAAATGGATAAAAGAGCTCAACATTGGGGGGAGGGGACCAGATGGCAGGCAAGTAGGAGGAGGCGACCTTTCAACCTATACCCTAAAGTGAGCTGATTACCAACCAAAGAACTACGATCACCCATGAAATCAGCCTGAGGTAAGAATTGTACACGTCTGGATCTCTATAATGGCAGAAGACGTCGGTGGGCAGGTAAATTGTGGTGGGAAAGTCAGACTGATATTGGAAGATAAACAAAAGGGGAGGGAGCCACCAGAGGTGACTGGTTCAAAAGTAATACCCCCAGTATGAGCAAGAGTGCCCTGCGTCAGGGTACCAGCATTAACTTGGAGACTGTTTGAAAGCACTTCAAAAGCGCAAAGTATCATGGGGGGGGGAACTGTAGGAATTGGGGCGGTGAGGGACAGGGTCTTAAGTCCCCGGTCCCAGGACAGCCTCCCCTGGCACTGAGCCAGATGGAGTGCGGTTGAGAAACCAGGTCTTGTCCCCTGAGCCGCCAGCACGCCTGATTGCCTGGGGTCTGGCTCTTGTGAGCGGCCAGGAGTCACATAATAGGACAGAATGCTGGAGCCCTGCTACATCCTCCCCTAAGAGATGTACACAATAGCCCAGCTGGCGCTCTTTGACCCACGCCATTGTTTCAGAGCCTAAGACATGCGCCCCAAACTCTCCTGTGAAAGAGGTGCACAAAGGGCCAGGCTGGTGCTCTCGGACCTGCGCCCCTTCTCAGAGCCTGAGACATGCGCAGGACCCACAGCCCTCCTGAGAAAGTCCTGCGCAAGCCTGGTGCTCTTAGACCCAGAAAGACCAGGCACTCCCAGCCCCGGCCAGTGGGAAAATCTCAGTGTGTGATCGCTGCTTGGAACCTCTCTGGCGGTCTGGAGCTGTCCAGACAGCCACCACTGCCATGGTTTGTGGTACAAGCAAAATATCCTGCGTCCCCAGGGACCGCGACTCAGAACCTGCTCTGCAGGCGGCCAAGGGGTATCTCATCTGGGCTCTGCAGCCAGACTGAGGCTTCTCTCTGAGAGGGAGGTCAGGGTGCAGTCTGTTTTCCTCTAAAACTACAAAAACCATCAAAAGTGGTCAAGGCGAGAGGGGAAAAAAAAAAGTGAACAAACATAAACTCCTCCAGAGAAAAAAAGTCTGAAAAAAAAAAACGGTTTCCTCAGAGCCCACCCCCTTGAGGGGGACTGGAGGACTTAACTCAGGGAACACCATTGACTCAAAACCCACGTGGAAGGCCCCTCCCCCAGAAAACCAACCAGGAAAGATGTTCACCATCAACCATCAACAGGAAAATCCAAATAAAATATCTCCATGAGATATTAACTCACACTATCAGATTGGCTAACAGCACCAGCACAAGAAAACAGATGTTGGGAGGATGTGGATAAAAGGCGACCCTCTTGCACTGTTGTGGAATGCAAGCTGCTGAACCCACTGTAGAAAAGAGTATGACTGTTCCTCAAAGCGTTAAATATAGAACTACATTATGATCCAGCAATCACACTACCGTGTGTTTACCCAATGAACATGAGAACAATAACTCAAAAGGATACATGTGCCCCTATGTTTTTTTGCAACATTATTTACAGTATTACAATATGGAGGCAATCCAAGTATCTCTTGATAAATTGATAAATGAGATGATACATGTACACACACACACACACACACAGTGGGAAATTACTCATCCATAAAAAAATGAAATCTTGCCATTTGCAGACACATGGATGGAGCTAGAGAGTACTGTCCTAAGTGGAATCCATCAGTCGGAGAACGACAAATGCCTTGTGATGTCATTCTTACATGGAATTTAAGAAACGAACATACATAAATAAAGGAGAAAGAAAATACAAAACAAAATGCTTAATCTGTGGTTACCATAGTGGAAGTGGATGGAGGAATGAATGAAATGGATGATGGGGACTAAGAGTACACTTTTCTTGATGACAGCTGAGTATACATAGAATCACTGAATCACTACATTGTACACCTGAAACTAATATACCACTGTATGTTAACTCTACCTGAATTAAAATAAACAATAAAAGAGTTTTTCTTTCAGTAAACTATTTGAAAAATCTTTTGCTGTGCAATGTTCATAAGACATACTTGTGAGAGTATAACTGTACAAGTATTCACTCTATGCTTGGAATTCAAATTTCACTGAATTCTTATACTTTTCCTGTTAACTGTAACAGGGTGAGGACCTATGCTTTCAAGAGTGTAAGCAGATGTCACTTCACTGTCCAGAAAGCTATTATTGCTTCTGTTTTCATGTGAGATTGTCATACAGTATGAGACAGATTTCATAGCAGGTTTGTTATGCATCCTGGATCTCTAATTTAGTGGTCATTACCTAGATCTGTTTGGATGGTAAGTTCCTATGGATGGGCTTGCTTCCAAGCACATACCTGGAAGACAAATGTGGGTGGGCTAGGTGTGGGACAGGAAGAGTACCAAGTACATACAAGGGTTGGATCCCTCCCCTGATCTAGGAATGGCCATGGGAGTGGGTATGGGAGGCAGAAGCAACAGGAAACCGCTAAGGTCACCAGCTGAAAGCAGGATGTCTGGGTCAAGTGATCTTGAGATGCAGGGCTTCAAGTCTGTTCTGAGCTACCTCTGGGTGGAAAAGGAGGAAGAAAAAAGAAGGAGAAATTGCCTGCACCTGGCCCATACCAGCTTCCCACCACTACTGGTACACATCAGTCTACACAGCTGACACCGCCTGGGCTAAAGATGGGCTGTCTTGGATCCCTCAGCCCTCAGTGGGACAGATGGCTCCAGGGCTCAGGGACATGCTGAAGGAGATGGGAAGGAAGGCTGCCTCTCCCAGGTCATCCCCTCCTTGAGCAGGCAGACCTACAGGACTGCTAAAAACCCACTGTCAGTTTTTTTTAAAGATTTTATTTATTTATTTGGCAGACAGAAATCACAAGTAGGCAGATAGGCAGGAAGAGAGAGAGAGGAGGAAGCAGGCTCCACACTGAGCATGGAACCCGATGCAGGGCTTGAGCCCAGGACCCTGGCTTCAACCCACTGAGCCACCCAGGTGCCTCCCCACTGGCAGTTTTGAAAGACATGCCATAAATGAACTAAGGCATTGAAAAATATAAAACAATATTCGTTTTTAAGTTCAGAGCTGTCAACTCATGAAGTGAGAAGATCTTCCCTGAGGAATACTGAGGGAAGGGTATGTCAGGTTGCAAAGAGAGATGTGGATTTCTTGATTGGGGACCTGTAGCCCCTTCCAGGACAAGTTATTGTCCTCACCTCACAACGGAACCATAAAAGTTAGGGTTAGGGTTAAGGTTAGGGTTAGGGTTAGAGAAGCCTTCAAACAAGAGATACATTCTCATTCATTCCCCCACAGAGGCCAGACCCATCTCTGGGCTCCCCAGCCTCCCGAAAAGTTGGAGGAAGATGATCGGCTACTACCCACCCCTCAACTCTGCTCCTGGAAAGCTCCCCTTCACCAGGGGCCCCGGGTGTTCCGCATCATCTTGACACATATTCTGGGCGGCCGGGACATTCCCCAAGCGAGAAAGGGCCCTCAGCAATGGGTAACAGGGTGGTCCCCAGGGCTGCCCAATGCTGGCGAATTCTCACGATCGTTCTGCCCAAATCAGTATTGATTTGGCCGGTAAAAGCCTGGCGAACTCGCTTCAGGTGCCGAGAAAGGGCCCTCAGCACGGAGGACATAGCATCCACAGGGCTGCCCAACGCCGGCCTATTCTGATGAGCATTCTGCTCAAATAGATAACAATATGGGCAAAATGCTTGTGAGAATTGGCGGCCCTATTGGCTAACTCACTTTAGGCGCACCAGGTCTAGAGGGTTGATCCTAACCCTCAACTAAGGCTTCTGGGTGTGCTGCCCTGCCCCTACCACCTAACCCTAACCCTAGTTTGGGTGTTCAAGCTTCCATCCCCAGAGGCCTGGCTCCCTAGA
The DNA here is from genome assembly GCF_964662115.1 of Mustela nivalis. Taxonomy (NCBI): domain Eukaryota; kingdom Metazoa; phylum Chordata; class Mammalia; order Carnivora; family Mustelidae; genus Mustela; species Mustela nivalis. The sequence goes on from NW_028136397.1 coordinate 56,372, forward strand.
CATTGAGACTAGGGACCCCATATTCCCAACACAGGACTCTGGATGCCACCCATGAGGAAAATGGACCCCATGGCTCTGTGTAAAACCCTCCTGGCTAGAGAAACTTCCATGCCTCCTAAAGACACCCACAGCTTACAAGGACCCACACACCACAATCCTGGAGCCTGATGGGCCACCAGAGCAATGCCCTCAACTCAGCCATCTGGAGATCCTGGGTTTGCACTGGCATATCAGGCCTGCCATTCTCCAAGGACCAAACCCTAACCCTACATCGGTGTTCAGGCTCTGGACCCCAGAGGTCTAAAACCCAATCCCTCCCATGGATGGGAGCATCAGATTGATGGCCTTACTCAGACCCTTAGTCAGGAGGAGACCATTTCATTTTGTGCTCTCTAACACCCTCAGAGCCCTAGAACTCAGCATGCTCCCCTGAGGCCATTTCTGCCATCTTTGATCCTCCAGACCAAAGACTGAGGAGCCTCGTGATTCCCGCCCTCAACTATGCCCTTGGATGTGTCGTTATCTGTGCTGGCAGATCCGACCTGCCTTGTCTCTAAGACATAACAGTAACCCTATCCCTAAGCCAAACTCTAATATTAACCCTAGCCCAGGTTGTGTGTTTTACTGTCAATCCTCCGATGCCTGGTCCCCAAAGCCCCGAGACGGGGGACCCCTGAGCTGCACACCATCATTGCACCTGATCCCAGGAGGACACACTGCCATTTGGAAATGTACTGAACCCACAGAGCAGAAGAAACCTGCATTCCTTCTTGAGGCCATCCCCACTTCTGGCAGCCCCAAGGACAAGGAACCGAGTCTCACGGTCCTGTAGACATGCGCCCCCAACACAGGCATCGAGCTGGGTCACAACAGCACTGGCAGGTAGGGGATGACATGCCTCTATGACTTAACCCTAAGCTTCATTTGCATATTCTGGCTTCCCACCCCAGAGGTCTGGCTCCCTAGCCCTCCAGACTGGGGACCCCGTATTCCCAATGCAGGAATCTGGCGGCCAACCCCAAGGAAACTGGACCCCATGGCCCTGTGCAGGACCTCCTGTGCTGGAGAAAACTCCATGCCCCTAAATGATTCCCACCTTCCGAGGACCCACACACCACAATCCCAGAGCCTGATGGACCACCAGACCAATGTCCTCAACTCAGCCCTCCAGAGAGACTGAGTCTGCACTGGAATATCAGGCCTGCTGTTCTCCCAGGACCAAACCCTAACCCTAGGTTGGGTGCTCAGGACCAGGACCCCGAGACATGACACCCAATCCCTTCCATGGATGGGAGCATCAGACTGATACCCATATTCAGAGTCTCAGACAGAAGGAGACCATTTCATTTGGTGCTCTCTAACACCCTCAGAGCCCTAGAAACCAGCATGCTCCCCTGATGCCATTCCCGCCATCTTTGCCCCTCCAAGCCAAAAACCCATGGCCTGAGGAGCCTCCTGCATCCCGTCCTGAACTCAGTGCTTGTGTGAGCCTATATCTGTGTTCCCAGATCCGACATGCCTTGTCCCTAAGACATAGTCCTAACCCTAAGCCTAACTGTAACCCTAATCCCTAACTCTAACCCTAATCTTAAACCCTAACCCCACCCTATCCCTAACTCTGACTCTAAACCTAACCTTTTTCCCTAAGACATAACCCTAACCCTTGTCCCTAGGACATAATACTAACCCTAACCCCTAACCCTAACCCTATCCCTAACCTATATCCCTAACTCTAACCCTCCAGACAGGGGATTCAACATCCACACCAGGAGACTCTGCCTGCCCTCCAGAAAGAAAGATGCATGAGCACCTACACACACTCGCATCATCTGCAGCGCCCCGAACATAATGCCGGATTCTGCCACAAGCCAGATGCATGTCCACTCAGCCCCGAGGGAGCCCACCTCAATACCAGCATATCAGAGCTTCCATGCCACTAGTCCTTAACCCTAACCCTAGGTTGTGTGTACAGGCTTCCGTAGCCTTAGGTCTAGCCTACAAACTGGCCAGATTGGAGACACCTGAGACTCACTCTGGCAGTCTGCCAGCTGCCTATGTTGTTATGGTGCCATTTGTAGCTAGTCAGACCTCAGAGCAGGGAATAACTTCATGTCCCCTAAGGCAAGCCTCGGCATCTGAGTCCCTCCTGAACAAAAACCCAGATTCACACGAGCCACCTATTACCCGCCCTCAACTCAGCCCTCCATGGAGCCCGCCTCAGCATTGGCAGATCAGACCTGCCATGCCCCTAGGCCATAACCCTAACCCTAGTTTGGGTTTTCAGGCTTCCATTCTGAGATTCCAGGCAACAAACCCCCTGGATTAAGGAACCTTGACATACACCCTAGGACTCCGCTCACCATACAGTAGAAACCTATGCCATTTGGAGTTGTGCTGAACCGTCAGAGGGGGAGAAACCTGCCCCTATAAAGACACTCCCACCATCTGTGGCCCCCTGGTCGTAAAATCAGATTCTGCTGAGCTGCTGGACACACGCCCTCAACTCAGCCCTGAGGGGACCCCACCTCAACATCAGCATATTGGGTCACCATGTCCCTAGGCCCTTACTATTACCCTTGTTTGGGTTTTCAGGCTTCCATCCCCACGTCCCCTAGATTAAGGACTACTGAGCGACACCACAGGACTCCACCTGCCACACGGGAGGAAACCTTGTGGTTTGGAGCTGCACAGAACCCTCATACCAGGAGAAACCTGTAAGCCCCCCTAACGCCATCCCTACCATGAGTCACCCCCATGGCCATAAAACCGGATTCTGCTGTGATACCATATCTATGCCCTCAACTCAGCCCTTAGAGGAGCCCACATCAGCACCAGCACATTGGGCCTGCCATGTCCTTAGCCCTTAACCCTAACCCTATGTAGGGTGTACAGGCTTTCATGCTCAGATGCCTGTCCCCCAAGCCCACCAGATTGGCCACTTCTGAGATTCATGCCGGTATAGATTAAGGATGCCTCAGTGACACCCCAGGATTGCGTCCACCACACAGGAGGAAACCATGCCATTTGGAGCTCTACAGAACCCTCAGGGTTGGAGAAAACTCCATGCAACCCTGAGTTCACCCCCAGGGCACAAAGTTGGAGTCTGACATGCCCCCGGATACCCACCCTGAAGTCATCCCACCAGGGAGCCCATCTCAGCAACAGCAGATTGAGCATGCCATGCCCCTAGGACCTTAGCATAACTCTAGTTTCTGAATTCAGGCTTCCTGAATCCATGCTCCCCCAAGAGGCCTGGTCCCCAAACTCCCCAGATTCAGGACCCCTTTGTAACAAGCCAGAAACCTGACCGCCATGCAGGGGGAAGCCATGCCATTTGGAGCTCCACAGTTCCCTCAGAGAGGGAGAAACCAGCATGCCCCTCTAAAGCCACCCCCACCATCAGCCATCCCTCTGGCCAGAAACCCTGACTCTTCTACGTTGCAGGACACATAGCCTCAACTCAATCCCGAGGGTATCCCACCTCAGTGTCAGCAGATCAGGTCTGCCATGCCCCAAGGCCATGACCCTAACACTTGGTTGCATTTTCAGGCTTCCTTCCCCAGAGGCCTGTCCCCAAAGCCCTCTAGATTGGTAAACTTGGACCCACACTGTAGGAGTTCACCTGCCACCCAGCAGGAAACTAGTCCCTTTGGATCTTTGCAGAACCCTCAGAGCCAGAGAAACCTGCATGCCCCCATCAGGACCCCTGCATGTTCTGCAGCCCCCTGGCTACAAACCCAGAGCCTGATGCACCACCCGACCCCCATCATCAACTCAGCTCCTTGGGGAACTCACCTCAGCACCAACAGTTCGGGCTCACCATGCCACTAGCTCAGCTCTCCTCAAAGACCCCTGTCAGCTCTAGGCAGACTTGGAACTGCCCTGTCTGTGGCAAAGCTCTGGAATCCCCCCTCCTCCTTCTCAGTTGACACTGTCCCAGGCATTCATGAGAAAGGGGAAAGCTACCTCCTGAAGGCTTAATACCTCCTTTCCTCTTCTGCCATATTTTTCTCCAATTACCTTTGTACCTGGGCAGACTGGAAGGAACATATCTATGGAACATGAAAATGCTCTGACATCTGAATCTTCCAGGAAGCTTTTTGAGGGCTCCTTATGCAAACAGAAACTAGTGTATCATACAACAGTGTGTTGGACAGTGATCATTGGCAGAACAGTAGAGCAAAAATCCCTCCATTTTTACCTCATTCCTCATGAAGTAGAACATGGTATTCTTCTTTCCTTCCTTGACTTCCATTCCAATTTGTTTCCATGCAGTGTTCATTCCTTTGCTTCAAGGGTAGGATTTTGTGATTCCCCACCTGCATAGAACACCCAGAGCTCATCACAGCAAGTACTCTCCCTAATAGTTGTCACCCATTTAACCCTTCCACCCACACACCTGTCCTCTAGCAACGATCAGTTTGTGCTCTAAGTTTGAGTGTGTTTCTTCATTGGCCTTCTCCCCTCACTATGTTCATTTGCTTTCGTTCTGAAAATCTACAGAATCCAAGTTACAGGCTATTGGTCTTTTCTTACTGATTTTACTTAGCTAAATCCACTGTAGATTCATCCACATCCTTACAGATGATAAGATTTCGTCCTTTTTGATCCTGGCTCTTATTCCATTAAGAAGATGTGGGAGACAATTTTATAGCAGCAATGGCCATGGTCGCCTAACTGTGGAAAGAACCAAGATGCCCTTCAACAGACGAATGGATAAGGAAGATGTGGTCCATATACACTATGGAGTATTATGCCTCCATCAGAAAGGATGAATACCCAACTTTTGTAGCAGCATGGACGGGACGGAAAGAGATTATGCTGAATGAAGTAAGTCAGGCAGAGAGACTCAACTATCATATGGTTTCACTTATTTGTGGATCATAACAAATAGCATGGAGGACAAGGAGAGTTAGAGAGGAGAAGGGAGTTGGGGGAAATTGGAAGTGGAGGTGAACCATGAGAGACTATGGACTCTGAAAACAATCTGAGGGTTTTGAAGGGGCAGGGGTGGGAGTTTGGGAGAACCAGGTGGTGGGTATTGAAGAGGGCACGGATTGCATGGAGCAATGGGTGTGGTGCAAAAACAATAAATACTGTTATTCTAAAAATAAATAAATAAATTTAAAAAAAAGAAGAAGATGATGTGTGTGAATGAATACACACACATACACACACACACACACACACACACACACACACACACACATATATATATATAAAATCACTCATCAGTGAATGGACATTTGGACTCCCTCCATTGTTTTACTAGGGTCGATAATGTGCTGTGGTTGATAATGTTACTATCGTTGATAATGCTGCTGTAAATATCACGGTGCTTGTACCACACAGAATGTATATTATTGTGCCCTTTAAGCAAATACCTAGGAGGACAATTGCTGGATCCTAGTGTTGTTCTGTTCTTAGGTTTTGGAGGACACACCATTTTCTTTTCCAGAGTGGCTGCAACAACCCACATGCCCACCAACAGTGTAGGAGCGTTCCATTTTAGGGTGTTTTTTTTTAAAAGATTTTATTTATTTATTTGACAGAGAGAGAGATCAGAAGTAGGCAGAGAAGCAGGCAGAGAGAGAGCATGAAGCAGGTTTCCTGCTGAGCAGAGAGATTAAGGCAGGGTTCCATCAGAGGAACCTAGGACCATGACCTGATCCAAAGGGAGGTGCTTAACCCATTGAGCCACCCAGGTGCTCCTGAGGGTTCCACTTTAAGCAGAACATTCCCTGCCAGCCGTTTCCTATTGAGGAAATGTAAAATCTGAGGGATAACCTGACTCACTGAGCATCAGGCAAGCAGCCACAAAAATTCACCCCAGGGTTCCTGACGCCAAGTCCCTTGAAGCCACCAGAATGCCTTTATCCAGGGAAATTCCCAAACACTCTCCTTCACCACCCACAGAACCCACCAACTGCACAGAAAATAGAGCATGCCCAACCATACATAGCTGTTTCAGTGAACGTAGGAAGACAAGCATCCCTTTTAAATTGTCCAAGGCTCCTTGGAATCATTTTGAATTTTCCCTCAGCCCTCATTGGAACTCCTTGGATGCAAAGACCAATCCATTAGGATACATCACCTTGGACAAAGGAGAAGCCATCATCCAAGTCTCTATCTGACCCAAACATCCACCTCACTCTAGATGCCGGCCACAGCCTAGGCCTAGTGGAATAAACACTGCTAGATGAAGGAATACTTTCTATATTCAAAACGCACACCAGTCAATCTCAACTTCCCTTTCGAATCCAAGGGATTACCTAGGAAAGAGATGGTCCAAATACCTTTGTAATCCAGAAATAAACAGAGAAAATGATATCCCTGCCAGGTGTTCCCTGCAGAGAAACTCGGGAACTCTGGCACCCACACTAGATTGCTTACAGCTGGTCCAGTGTGCCAATTGTGAACTCCACCAGAGACAAGAGAAAAGCCCAGGAGGTTTGGGGTGAAAGAGAAGTTTTACCTCTTGTCCTGGCATGGATGTGACATTGTGCCCCACCGGCCTGCTGTTTTCTCTGAATGCTGACGTCCTGGGACAAGCTGCATGACTGACTCAGATGCTGATTTTCAAAGTTCAGGTCTTGTGGAGCCAGAGTGAAGAAGGGTTTTCAAGTGTGGATAAGCAGGCGTCTCCCACCTAGTCTTCACACCTGCTCCAATTCCTGGGAGAAGGAGAGACATATGCTTATTTCTTAAGTGGTCATCCACTTCCTTCTCAAGCCGACCAATGCCCTTGTCCTTTTTGGAGAAACAAACATACTCTTCCAAACAAACACTCAACTCCTCAGTTCCAAATGCACCATGAGTCAGGTTTGGTTTCCCCCGGCTCCAGAGCCCAGCTGGGAGGACCCTCCTGAGCCATACTGACAGCAGACTACCAGCAAACCTGGGGAAACAGGGCACAATGCTGAGTGGGGGCCCGGCTCCAGTGTTTCTTATGACCACTCTTAAGCCTGGAGAAACAGAGACTATACAGCTCACCACTCCGTCCTGCAGAAACAATCTGTAGTTCCTCAGGATTCAGGGTCTCTCACCCAGCACCTCCCCACTGCCCTCAGAGCCAGCAGGCAGCACTGACTCTTCTTCAGGTGGGTTTCCCATGGCAGCTCGCCACTGCCTCCAGTGGTCGCAAGCAGCATTGCCACCCCTACCGTGCTCTCTAGCACCACAGCTCACTCACCACCTCCAGTGGCATGAACTGGCACTGTTGGGCTTTCCACAGACTCATAAAGCAGCCCCCAAACCCTCCACAGGTTTAAAACCACACTGGCACTGTCCCTCCAGATTGGGGTCCTCTGGGCCACACCCCAGGTGTCCGCCTGCCACCCAGGAGGAAACTGTACCATTCGAAGCTGAGCAGAACCCTCAGAATGGAACAAACCCACATGACTCCCTGAGGACACCCCCAACTTCGATGGTCCCCGCAGTCACAAACTCATTCTGATGTGCTTCCTGACCCCCATGTTTGACTCAGCCCCTGGGGATCCAGCCTCAGCACCTGGAGGTAGGGCCAGAATACCCCTAAGCCCTGACCCAAACCCTAGGTTGTGTTTTCAGGCTTCCATGCCCAGAGACATGGCCAAAAATCCCTCCAGATTGGGAACCCCTGAGCCACAACCAAGGACTCCGCCTACCATCCATGTTCTCCTCGGTGCCCTTCAGAGATACCCAGAACCCTCAGACCAGGAGAAGCCCACATGCATTCCAGGCCGGTGGGGCACAATGTCACATCCAGGCTGCCATCACCTCTGATGGCCCACATGGCAACAAAACCCAGAGATTGACATACCACTTGACCCCCATCCTTGACTCAGCCCATGGGAGATCCCGCCTCAGCACTGACAGTTTGGGCCTGCCATGGCCCTAGGCCCTAACCCTAATCGTACGTTGGCTTTTCAGGCTTCTGTCCCCAGAGACCTGTCCCCCAATCCCTCCAGATTGGGGACCCCAGGGCCACACCCCAAGAGTTCAACTGCCACTCAGGAGGAAACCACACCCACACAGAACCCTCAGAACAGAACAAACGCGCATGCTTCCCTCAGACCACCCCCACCTCCAGCGGCCCACCCGGGCACAAAATCAAGAGCCTGATGCACAACTGGACCCCTGTCCTCAACTCAGACCCCTGGGGATCTGCTTCTGTATGGGCATATTGGACCTGTCATACTCCTAGGCCCTAATAGTAACCCTAGGGTAGTTTCTCAGGCTTCTGTCCCCATAGAATTAGCCACCACTCCCTCCAAATTATGGATCCCTGAGCCACAGCCCAGGACTCCGCCTGCCACCCAGGACGAAACCGTGCTGCTTGGAGCTGTGCAAAACCCTCAGAGTGGGAGAAACCTGCATACACTCCTTGAGACCCACCCCCACTTTTGGCTCCCCACCAGACCACAAACATGCAGACTGGTGCTCAGCTGGATCCTCCTCCCTCAACTCTGCCTGCGGGGCCCTCTCCCTTCCTGGGGGCCCTCAGGGGAGCCGCATGGGCCCGACCCATGTTCCCGGATGGCCACGTCAACACCGAGTGAGAAAGAGCTCTAGATTGCATATGCTAGCATGGCCTGAATCACTGCCCAATGCTGGCCAATTCTCACAGCTTTCTACCCAAATCGATATCAATTTGGGCAGAAAAAACGTCAGATTTAGCCAGAAAAACCCAGCGAACTTGCATTTATCAGCATGGGCTGTCAGGTCCACTGCCTGAGCCTGGCCTGGGACCCCAATATTTGCAATCCAAGCCCTGCAAAAAAGCCTTCTGTGAGGCAGGTGCACGTGATGCCAAGCACTCCCGCTCCCTTTGAGGTGCGGGCCCTGGCACTGGCAGATCACATCTGCGATGCCCCTAGGCCCTTGCCCTAAACCTAGGTTGGGTTTTCAGGTTTCCATCTCCAGTGGCCAGTAGCCTGAGTCCTCCACACCAGGGACCCCAGAGCCACACTTCAGGAGTACACCTGCCCCCAGGAGGAAACCCGGTCGTTAGGAGCTATGGGAGTGGGAGAGGGAAGAAACCTGCATGCCCTCCCCAGTCCACCCCCACCCTTGACTCACCAATGGGCTGCAAAAACGGAGGCTGAGTAGCTTCTCAGGCTTCTGTCCCCAGAGACCTGGCCCATGAGCCCTCCAGATTGCAGACCCCTGAGCCACACCCCAAGACTCTGCCTGCCACCCAGGAGGAAACTCTACCTTTTGGAGCCTCCCAAAACCCTCAGAGCAGGAGAAACCTTCATGTCCCCCCAAGGCCACCCCAAACTTCGGCACCCAGCTGAGCCGCAAACATGGAGCCTGATGCTCAGCCAGAACCCCTGCCTCAACTCTGTCCACAGAAAACCCTCTATGTGGGGGCCCTCGAGGGAGTCTCATGGTCCTGGCCCATGTTTCCAAGATGTCCACTAAAAGCACCTAGTGAGAAATTGCTCTAGACTGCGGGTGCCAGTGTGGCATGAATTGCCACCCAACAACAACCATTTCTCATGATCTCTCTGCCAAATTGATATCGACTTGAACAGAAAGCTTGTGAGAATTGGCTGGAAAACCCCCAGCAAGCTTGCTGCCAGTGACTCGGAGCCAGAGGGCAACCGCCTGGGCCTGGCATGGGGTCTGGAGTAGTGCAACCCGAACCCCGCAAGAAAGCCATCTACAAGCCAGGTGCACATATGCCCAACCCTTCCGGCTACTCAGTCTCCTGCTGTGCTCACCCTGGTGCTGGCAGATCAGGCCTGCCATGCCCCCAGACCCTCAACCTAATGCTCAGTTGGGTTTTCAGGCTTCCATCCCCAGGGGCCTGTCCCCTGAGCCTTCCAGATTAGGGATACCAAAAACACACCGCAAGAGACCGCCTGCCACCCAGAAAGACAGCCGTGCCTTTTGGAGCTGTGCAGAACACTCAGACAGGGAGAAGCCTGCTTTCCAACCTGAGGAAACACCCACCTGTGGAAGCCCCCTGGCCACAAAACCTGGCGCCTGATGTACCGCCCAACCACCATCCTCAATTCACCCTCTAGAGAGTCTCACCATAGCTTGGTTTTTCAGGCTTCTGTTCCCAGAGACCAGGGCCCCCCATGCCCTCCAGATTCCGGACCCCTAAACCACTCCCCAGGACTCCACTGCCACCCAGGATGAAACTGCTGTTCAGAGCCGCCCAAAACCCTCAGAGTGAGAGAAAACCTGCATGCCCTTCTAAGGCCACGCACATCCATCGCCCCACTAGGCCACAAACAAAGAGGGTGATGCTCAGCCTTACCCCTCCCTCAACTCTGCTCCTGGGATGCTCCCCTGGTGGAGCTACTCGGTGGAGCCACGTGGGACCAGCCCGTGCTCCCGCATGACCGTGAAATGTATCTAGTGAGAAAGTGCTCTAGACCAAGCCACACGTGCAGCCCATAAAGCCGCCCATGCTGGCCAATTCTCCTAATCTTTATGCCCAAATCAATATCAATTTGGGCAGAAAAAATATCATAATTGTCAGGAAAATGCCAAGAGACCTTGTTTGGGCAACTAGGCTGTGGCCTAGGCCTGGGCCAGAGTCCCGATTGGTTGCAGTCCAAACCCTGAGAGAAAGCTCTCTGCGAGGCAGGTGCATGTGTGTCAACCGCCTCTGCTACTCAGCCCCCTGGGATGCCCGCGGTGGCACTGGCAGATCAGATCTGTCATGCCCCTAGTCCCTGGACCCATAGCTTAGTTTGGTTTTCAGACTTTCATCCCCAGGAGCCTGTCCCCTGAGCACTCAAGATTGGGGACCCCAGAGCCACATCCCAGGAGTACACCTGCCATCCAGGAGGAAACCATGCCATTCATAGCTGTGCAAAACCCTCAGAGCAGGAGATACCTGCATATCCCCCTGAAACCACCCTCACCATCAGCATCCGAATGGGCAACAAACACAGAGGGTGACACTCAGCCAGACACCCTCCCTCAGCTCTACCCCTGGAAAGCTCCGGTGCACGGGGGCCCTCAGGGGAGCCGGGTGGGCCTGGCCCATGTTCATGGATGGCCGAGACACCCACCTAGCTAGAAAGAGCTGTAGAGCGGGTGCCACCATGGCCCAACTTGCTGCCCAATCACAATATCAATTTGGGCAGAAAGCTTATAAGAATTGGACACAAAAACCCAGGAGCACGCTTCTGGTGTCATGGGCCCACAGGGCTGCGCCTGGGCCTGGTCCAGGGTCCCGAATGTCGCAGCCTGAACCCTGAGAGATAGCCCCCTTCGAGCCAGGCATATGGGTGGCCAATCCCTCCTGCTAGTCACTTCCCTGGGGTGCCTACCCTGGTGCTGGTAGTTCGGGCCTGCCAGGCCCCTAAGCCCTCGTACTAACCCTCAGTTTGCTTTTGACACTTCCATCTCCAGGGGCCTGTCCCCCAAGCCCTCAAGATGGGGGATATCTGAGCCACACTGCAGAAGTCTACCTGGCACCCAGGAAGAAACCATGCTATTCAGAGTTGCTCAAAACCTTCAGACTGGGGTAAAACCACATGCTTCCCTGAGTCCACCCCTACACCTGGGGACCCCTCAGTCACAAAACACAGAGCTTGACATACCGCTGGTCACCCATCCTTGACTCAGCCAATTGGGGATTCTGCCTCAGTGCCAAAAGATCGGGACTGTCATGCTCCTAGGCCCTAACCCTAACCCTAGTTTGGCTTTTTAGGCTTCCATCCCCAGAGACCTGGCCCCCAAGCCCCCCAGATTGGGAAGTCCTGAGCCACAACCCAGGGCTCCTCCTGCCACCGAGGAGGAAACTGTGCTATTCAGAGCTGCACAAAACCCACAGAGCAGAAGAAACCTGCATGACTCCCTGAGGCCACCCCAACATTCATAGCCCCACGGGGCCACAAACATGGAGGCTGATGTTCAGCAAGACACACTGACTCAGCACAGCCCCCAGAAAGCTGCACTTGATGGGGGCCCCTGAGGGAGCCACGTGGGCCCAGCCAGTGTTCCCGGATGGCCAGGACACACACCTAGGGAGAAACTGCTCTAGACCTTGGGTGCCAGCACAGCCCAAATCGCCACCCAATACTGGCCAACTCTCATAAGCTTTCTACTCAGATCAACATTGATTTAGGCAGAAAACCCATGAGAATTGTTCAGAAAACCCCCAGTGAACTATCTGGCAGCCCCGCAGGCCACTGCCTGTGCCTGCCCTTGAATCCCGAGTGGTCGTGACACAAACCCTGTGATATAGCCCTCTATGAGCCAGGGCCATGCACAGCCTACTACTCCTGTTATTCAGTCCTGTGGGGTGCCTGCCCCAGGACTGTTGGATTGGGCCTGCCAGGGCCCCAGGCCCTCACCTTAAGCCTCCTTTGGATTTTTAGGCTTCGGACCCTGGGATCTCTCCCCTGACCACTCCAGATTGGGGGCTCCAGAGCCACACTGTAGGAGTCCACCTGCCACCCTGAAGGATACCGTGGCCATCAGAGCTGTGCAGAACCCTCAGACTGGGAGAAAGTTGCATGCACCCCTGAGGCCACCCTTAGATTTGGTGGCCCGCCCCATCCATAAAACCTGGAGTCTGACACGCCGCTTTACCCTCATCCTCAACACACACCCCCCTCTGGGGATACCGCCTCAGAGTTGGCTGATCAGGCCTGTCATTCTCCTAGGCCCTAACGGTAACCATAAGGTGAGCTCTCAGGCTTCTTTCCCCATAGAACTGACCCCCAATCCCTCCAGATTAAGGACCCCATAGCCACACCCCAGGCCTCCGCCTGCTACCAGGAGGAAACCATGCAATTACAACCTGACCAAAAGCCTCAGAGCAGGAGAATCCTGCATGCCCCACCCACGAGGCCATCCCCCACTTTCAGCACTCGAGTGGGTCACAAACACGGTGGCTGACCCTCAGCCGGACCCATTCCCTCAAGCTAGACTCTGACTCCCCGCCTGACCCTTTTCTTTGTCTTAGCCCCCCAGTGATCCCGCCTCAGTGCCAGAAGATTGGGCCTGCCATTCCCCCTGGCCCTAACCCTAACCCTAGTTTGCATTTTCATGCTTCCAACCAAAAACTCCTGGCCCCCATGCTCCACAGATTAAGGACACCTGAGTGACACCTCAGGACTGCACCCACCAAGCGGAAGGAAGCCATGCCATTGTAGCTTCACAGTACCCTCAGACAAGGAGAAACCTGCATGTCACCCTGAGGCTACCCCCAGCTCCTACAGCCCCTGGACACAAACCCAGGCTCTGTCATGCTGCCTGATGCCCGCCCCCAAGTCAGCCCAGCTGACTTGAGAGCCTAACTTCTCATCAGAACATCAGGCCTGCCATGCCCCAGGGCCCTAAACCAAACCCTAGGTATGGTGTATAGGTTTCCATGCCCATAGGCCTGGCCCCTAGGCCCACCAGATTGGGGTCCCTTGAGACTCAACCCCAGGACTCCACCAGCTGCCCAGAGAAAAACGTGTCCCTTTGAAGTTGTCCAGAACCCTCAGAGCAGGAGAAACCTGCATGTCGCCCGAGGCAACCTCAGCTTCTGCAGCACCCCTGGACACAAACCCAGAGTCTGACATGTCACCTGATGCCCACCTTCAACTCAGCCCACTATGGAGCCTGCCTCAACACTGGCAGATCAGATTTGCCATAGCCCTAGGCCCTAAACCTAACTCTAAGTTGCATTTTCAGGCTTCCTTCCCCAGGGGTCTGTCCCCCAAGACCTCTAGATTGGGAGCCCTGGAGCTACACTGTGGGAGTCTGCTTGCCACCCAGCAGGAAACCAGTCTGTTTGGAGCTGTGCAGAACCCTCAGAACTGGAGAAACCTGCATGCCCACAAGAGAACTCCCCCACATTGTGCAGCTCCCTAGTTACAAACCCGGAACCTGATGTACGGCCTGACCCCCATCATCGATTCAGCCCCTTGGTAACTCACCTCAGCACCAGCAGTTCTGGCCTGCCATGCTAATAGCTTGCCTCTCCTCGGCAAACCCATCAGCTCTAGGCATAGCTAGAATTCCCCTGTCTGCAACAAAGCTCAGGGATCCCCCATCCTTCTTCTTAATTTACACTCGTCCAGGCATTCATGAGAAAGGGGAAGGCTACCTGCTGAATGCTTAACACCTCTTTACCTCTTCTGCCATATTTGTTTCCACTTGCCTTTGTACCTGGGCAGACTGGAAGGAACATATCAATGGATCATGGATATGCTCTGACATCTGAATCTTCCTGCAAGCTTTCTGAGGGCTCCTTCTGCAAACAGAAACTAGTGTATTGTACCATACCATGTTTGGAAATGATCATTAGAAGAACAGAACAGCGATAACCCCTCCATTTTTACCCCACTCCTCATGAAGTAGAACATGGTCTTCTTCTTTCCTTCCTTGACATCCATTCCAATTCGTTTCCATGCACTGTTCATTCTTTTGCTTCAGGGGTAGGATTTTGTGATTTCTCTCCTGCATAGAACACCCAGAGCTCATCGCAACAAGTACTCTCCCTAATAGCCGTCACCCATTTAACTTTTCCTGCCAACACCCCTGCTCTTTAGCAACCCTCAATTTGTGCTCTAAGGCTGACAATGCTCCCTCATTGTCCTATCTTTCTCCCCTCACTATGTTCATCTGTTTTCTTTCTCAAATTCCATAGGAGTCAAATCATAGGCCATTGATCTTTTCTTACTGGTTTTGCTTACTTTAATCCATGCTAGATCCTTCCACATTCTTGCTGATGGCAAGATTTCATTATTTTTGAGGCTGGGTCCTATGCTATTGGATAGATAGATAGATAGATAGATAGATAGATAGACAGATAGATCAATCTCTCACATCTTCTTTCTCCATTCATCAGAAAATGGACAGAGGGACTCCCTCCTTTGTTTTGCTATTGTTTATAATACTGCTATAAACATCATGGTACTTGTACCCCATTGAATGTGCACTTTTGTGTCCTTTGGATAAATACTTAGGAGTACAATTTCTGGGTCCTAGTGTTGTTCAGATTTTAGCTTTTGGAGAAAACTCCATATTCTTTTCCAAAGAGGCTGCGAAAATCTGCATGCCCACTGACAGTGCGGGAGGGTTCTGCTTTAAGCAGAACGTTACCTTCCTGCAGTTCCCTAGGAAGGAATGGAAAAACCTGTGGGATAACCTGACTCACCAAGTTTCAGGCAAGCAGCCCCAGATATTCACCCCAGGGTTCCTGATGCCAAGCCCCTTGAAGCCACCAGTATGACTCTATCTGGGGGAATTCCCAAAGATTCTCCTTCTGACTTCACCACCCATGTACTGCAGAGAAAATACAGCTGTCCAAGTATCTATTTAGTAAAACTAGAAGGTCAGGTTTCCCTTTTAAATCATCCAAGCCTCCTTGGAATCATTTTGAATGTGCCCTCTGCCCTCACTGGAACTCTTTGGATGGAAAGATGAATCCATTAGTTTACATCATCTTTGACAAAGGAAAAGACATCATCCAAGTCACTATCTGACCTCAAACAGCCACATAACTCTAGATGCCTGCCATTCCCCCACCGCGTAGGCCCAATGGAATAAACCCTGTTAGATGAAGGAACACATTCTATGTTCAAAACTCACACCAAGTCAATCTCATCTGTGATCCATGAACTGGCGTGAGTCTCCTAATCCAGCTCACATCGCCTCACAGTTCTCAAGCCACAATGGCACTGTCCCTACAGACTGGGGGCCCCTGAGACAGACCACAGAACTACACTTGCCACCCAGGATGAGACTGTGACTTTTGGAGATGTGCAAAACCTTCAGAGCAGGAAAAAACTGCATGCCTCCTGAGGTGACCACCACAATCAGAGCCCGCACAGGCCACAAAACCAGTGCCTGGTGTTCACTCTGACCCCCATACTCAATTCTGCCCTCATCAGTGTGAGCTCTCAGGGACCTGTGCAGGCCCAGCCCATGGTCACGGGTGGCTGCTACGTGAACCTAGCGACAAAGCAATCCAGACGTTAGGAGCACACGTGACCAAAATCACTCCACAATGCCGGCCAATTCCCACAAAAATTCTGCCCAAATCAATATCGATTTGGGCAGAAATCTCATGTGAATTGGCCAGAAACCTCCTTTGAACTTGCATCCAGAGGTGGGAGCCCTCAGAGAAGCTGCATGGATCTGGACCATTTTACTGAGGGTTCGCAGCCCAATCCATGCCAGAAAGAGCTCTAAACTCCAGAGGCACACGTGCTCGTAGTGGCCCCAGAATGCTGGCAGTCCTGGCCTCTACTCAGTCCCCTGGAAGGCCAGCCTCAGCACTGGCAGAATGGGTGTGCCATGCCCCTAGGACCTAAACCTAGCCCTAGGTTGGGTGTTCAGGCTTACATTCCCAGAGACCTGGTCCCCAAGCCCTCCAGATTGGGAACCCCAGAGCTGCACCCCAGGACTCCACTGCCACAAAGCAGGAAACATTACTGTTTTGAGATGCAGAAAACCCTGAGATGGGGAGAAACCTTCATACCCTCCTGAGGCCACCCCCACCTTCAGCACCCAAACGAATCACAAACATGAAGCCTTATTCTCAGTCGGAGACCCTCCCACAACTCTACCTCCGGAAATCTCCCATCAGCTGGGGCCCGCAGGGGAGCCTTGTGGGAACAGTCCAAGTTCCTGGATGGTCATAATGAGCATCTAGGAAGAAAGCACTCTAAACAATGGGTGTGAGTGCATCCCAAATTGCCTCCAAATGCCGGCCAATTCTCATGAGCTTCTCGCTCATGATAATTAGCCAGAAAATCCCCCACTGAAATGGCTTATGGCAGCACGGACATGCACGGGGGCCACCTGGGCCTGGCCCATGTTCTCAAGTGGTCACGGTCCAAACCCCATGAGAAAGCAGTTTAAAATCCTGGTGCATACATGGCCATACCCTCACTCTACTCCTACCCCTGGAGTGCCAGTCCCAGAGCTTTCAGATCAGGCCTGCCATGCCCCAGACCCTAAACCTAACACTAGGTTGGGTTTTCAGGCTTCCATCTACAGATTGAGGACTCCAGAGCCACACCCCAGGAATCCACCTGCTACCCAGATGGAAACTGTGCCATTAGAGCTGCGCCCAACCCTCAGTGCAGAAGAAATCTACATGCCTCCCTGAGGCCACGCCCACTTTCGGTGGCACCCATGGTCACCAACCCAGAGACTGAGGCCCTGTATGATGCCTTCCCTCAACTCAGCCCACCAGAGAGCCTGCCTCAGCACCAGTAGATCTGGCCTGCCATGCCCTTAGGCCCTAACCCTAACGTAGTTTGGGTTTTCAGGATTCCACCCTAAAGGCCAGGCTCCAAAGGACCCCAGATTAAGAACCCCGATTAACACCCCAGAATTCATTCCACAATGTGGTTGCAAACCAGACGATTTGGAGCTGTGCCAAACTCTCAGAGTGGGAGAAACCTGCACTCCCTCGTAAAGACACCACCACAAAAACGGACTCTGATGCAATGACTGACAAATCCTCAACTTGGCCCTGAGCAGAGCATGCCTCAGAAATGGCAGATCAGACCTGCCATGCCCCGAGGCCCTAAGACTAAACCTAGGTGAGGTGCACAGGTTATCTTGATCAGAGACCTGGCCCAAAACCCAGACAGACGGGGGACCCCTGAGACTCACACCAGAATTATGCCTCCCACTGAGGGCACAACTCTGCTGCTTGGAGCTGCACAGAACCCTCAAAATTGGAGATACCTCTATGACCCCATGGGGCCACCCCAGGTCCTGTGGAACCCCTTGACACAAACCTGGAATCTGATGCACCTGCAGACATGTGCCCTCAACTCAGCCCACCAGAGAACCTGCCATGGTCCTAGGCCCTAACCCTAATCCTAGTTTGGGTTTTCTGGCTTCCATCCCAAAAGACCTGGCCCCCAAACCAGCCTCATTAAGGACCCTGAGTGTTATCCCAGAATTCAGCCTCCCATGTTGTAGGAAGATGTGCCATATGAAGCTTCACAGAACCCTCAGAGAGGGAGAAACCCGCATACCCCACTAAAGTGACCCCCCACACACACCATCTGCAGCCCCCCTGGCCACAAACCCGGATTCTGAGGCACCGCCTGACATATGCCCTCAACTCAGCCCCAAAGGGATCGTGTCTCAGTGCTGACAGATCGGGCCTGCCATGTCCCTAGGTCCTAATCCTAATCCTAGGTAGGGTGTACAGGCTTCTGCACCCAGAGGCCTGGTCCTTAAATCCAGATTAAGGATGCCTGATACTCATGCTGGGACTCTGCCTGCCACGCAGGGCACAGCTGTGCTGTTTGGAGCTGAGCTGAACCCTCAGAGCTGGAGAAACTTCCATGGACCCCTGAAGTCACTCCCAGGTTATGTGAATGCCTGGACACAAACCCAGAGGGTAACATACTGTCTGACACCCAAATTTAACTCAGCGCACCAGGGCACCTGCCTCAGCACTGGCATATCAGGTCTGCCATGCCCCTAGGCCTTAACCCTATCCCTAATTTGGGTTTTCAGGCTTACATCCCAAGAGGCCTGACCCCAAGCCCCCAAGATTAAAGACCCCTGGTGACACCCCAGGACTCTGCCCACCATGCAGGAGGAAACCATGCTGTTTGGAGCTGTGCCAAATCCTGAGAGCGGGAGAAACCTGCATGCCCCACCTGAGGCCATCCCAACCTTCTGTACATCATTGGCAACAAATGCGGGGGCTGACACTCAGCCTGTCACCCAGGAGGAAACCGTGCCAATTGAAGATGAGTAGAACCCTCAGAGTGGGAGAAACTGCATGTCCCCCTGAGCACACCCTCCTCTGCTGTGGTCATCGGTCCCCTGACCACAAACCTGGACCCTGTCATGCCACCGGACCCCTGCCCTCAATTCAGCCCCCTGGGATCTCTCCTCAGTGCCAGCAAATTAGGTCTTCCATGCTCCTGGCCCTAAACTTAAAGCTAGGTTGGGTTTTCAGTCTTCCTCCCCAGAGGCTGGGTCCCCATTTCCTCCATATTTGGACCCCCGATCCCCAAACCAGGTCTCCGTCTGCCACCCAGGAGGAAACTGTTCTGTTTGGAGCTGCACAGAACCCTCAGAATGGGAGAAACCTGAACAGCCCATGAAGCAACCTCCACCATCGGCCACCCCTCAGGCACAAACCCAGAGTGTAATGCACCACTTGGCCATGACCCTCTACTCATTGCCCTAGGCATCCCGCCTCAGCACCAGCAGATCAGGCCAGCCATGCCCCTGTGCTCTATCCCTAGCCCTAGGCTATACTTTCAGTCTTCTGTCCTCTGAGGATCCACACCAAAGCCCCACTGATGGGTTACACATAAACTATACCAGAACATTTTGTGGCCCCGTGAGACTATCCCACTCTCAGCAACCCCCTATTCACTACCTGGATCCTAACACTCACACTGACCTACGTCCTCAACTCTGCTCCCCAGGTCGCTCCTCTCAGTGTGGCAGATTGAGCCTGACATGTCCTGAGCATTCCATTCCTAGGGGCCTGGCCCCCTGCCCCAGGCACTGGGGTCACCTTAGCCATACAACAGGACTCAGCCTAACACACAGGAGGAAAGTGTGCCATGTAGACCTCTAGAAATATTCAAAGCAGGAGAAAATGCCTGCCCATCTGAGCCCACCCCAGCAAACCACCACTTTCAGTGGCCTCTAGGCTACAAACCCTGTGCCTGACCTGAACGGGAACACTCATCTTTAATTTTTAATTCCACACACACTGCCAGCTCTTTGGCCCTGCAATGCCCCTTGACCCTAACTCTATCCCTATGTTGGGCTCTCAGGTAACTGTCACTTAAGGGAGGGCTCCAAAGCCCCAGGATTTGGGGATGGCTGAGCAATACCAGAGGACTCAGCCTCCCACCCGGTAAGAAATATTTCCATAATGGACTCCAATAAGTATATAGGTCAGTAGAAATATGAAGGCCCATCTATTTTCATCCCACTGAACTCCCACTTTCAATGGCTCATGGATTGAAATCCTGAGCCGCACACTCACCTTAACCCATGCCCTCAACTCAGCCCTCCAGGACACTCACCACACAGTTGGCAGTTCGGACCTTCCATGCTCCTATGTCCTAACCATAACCCTATTTGGAGTTCTGAGAGCACCATCTGTAGAGGCCTGGCTCCCAAGCACCGGGTATTGGGAACACTTGAACAACACCAGAGGATCAGCCTGCCACACAAAAGGAAATTCCCTTTTTTACTCCAGACTGGATTCAGAGCATGAGAAATCTGAATGCAAACCTGAGACAATGTCAGTGAACCTACACTTTCATCCACACTCTGAACACAATCCCTGAGCTTCATATACACCCTAAAACTCCATTTTAACTCAGACCTTGTGAAGATCTCCACAGTTCTGGATGATTGTATCTTCCAGGCTTCAGGGCCTTAACCCAATGTAAGGTCTAGATATGGGTGAAAATATGAACAGACATTTCTCCAATGACGACACATATGTGACCAACAGATATATGCATAAATGTTCCACATCACATGGCTTCTGGGAAACGCAAATCTAAACCTCTTTAAGGTGTTCTATCACACAAGGAAGAACGTCTAAAATTAACAAGACATGAAACCACAAGTGTTGGTGATAATACAGAAAATGGGGAAGCTTCCTACACTCCTGGTGGGAATGCATACTGTTACATCCGCTCTGGAAAACAGTACAGGGTTTCTTCAAGAAGTTAAAAGTAAAGTTACCCTAAAACACAGCAATTGAACCACAGGGCTTTTACTACAAAAATAGAGATGTAATGAAAAGAACTGACACCTGCACCCCAGTGTTCATTGCAACAATATCCACTATACCTAAACTATGAAAAGAACCCAGATACCTATGGACAGAGGAATGGATAAAGAAGATGTTGTTCATATGTTCAATGGAATATTACTCAGCCATCAGAAAGGATGAGTATTTATCATCACATCAACCTGGATGGGTCTGGAAGATATTATGCTGAGTAAAATATGGCAATGAAAGAAACACAACTATCATATGGTTTCACTCATATGTCAAATATCAGAAATAGGGCAGGGAACTATAGAAAAAGGAAAGGGAAAAAGAATGAGAAGTCATCAGAGATGGGAAAAAACCATAATAGTAACTAACTGTAGTAACAAACTGAGGGTTGCTGGATGGGGGAAGGGGGTATCTGGGTGATGGGCACTAAGGAGGGCACATGATGCAATGAGCACTTGGTGTTATACACATCTGATATATTATTTAACACTACATCTGAAACTAATGATGTAGGATAAGTTGGCTAATTGAATTTAAATTTTTTAAAAAATGAAAAAACTCAAAGAAACTACCTTAAAAATTTTTATGGAATCACAAAAGATACTGAAGAACCAACACAATGTTATGATGGAAAACAAAGCTAGAGGCATCACAATTCCATATTTCAAATTATAGTACAAAGCTTCAGTCATCCTAACAGTATGGGACTGGTGCAGAAATATACACAGTGTCCAAGGGAACAGAATAGAAGCTCAGACATAAACCCACAATCACGTGCCCAATTAGTCTTCTTTAAAACAGGCAAAAGTATTAAAAGGAAAAAGAACAGGCTCTACAACAAATGGTTTTGGGAAAACTGGACAGCTATTCACAAAAGAATGAAATTAGACTGCTTTCTTACACCAGATGGACACATTAACTCAACAGTTTCAAGACCTCAATGTGAAACCTGAAATCATAAAAATCCTACAAGAGGGCACAGAAAGTAACTTTTCTGCCATGAACCATACATTTTTTAGACATGCCTCCTAAGGCAAAGGAAACAAAATCAAAAATAAACTACTGGAACTACATCAATATGAAAGCTTACTACACAGCAGAAGAACAATGAAAATGTAATAAATAGAAGACAGCCTACTTAATGGGAGAAGATGTTTGCGAATACCATATGCAATAAGGGGGTAGTGTCCAAAATATGTAGAACTGATACAACGCAACACCCAAAAAACAAATAATGCAGTTAAAAAAATAGAAGACATGAATAGACATTTCTCCAAAGAAGAAATACAGATGTCAACAGTCACATGAAAATATGTTCACCATCACCCATCAACAGGAAAATACAAATGAAAAGTTCCATGAGATACTACCTCACACTATCAGAATGGCTAACAGCACCAGCACAAGAAAAGAGATGTTGGGAAGATGTGGATAAAAGGGAACCCTCTTACACTGTTGGTGGGAATGCAAGCTGCTGCAGCCACTTTAGAAAACAGTATGACTGTTCCTCAAAACGTTAAATATAGAACTTCATTGTGATCCAGCAATCACACTACCGGGTGTTTACCCGAAGAATATGAGAACAATAACTCAAAAGGATACATGAGCTCCTATATTTCTTGCAACATTATTTACAATATTACAATATGGAAGCAATCCAAGTATTTCTTGATAATTTGATTAATGAAATGATATATGTATACACACACACACACACACACACACACACACACACACACATACACACACACAAACACAGTGAGAAATTACTCAGCCATAAAAAGAATGAGATCTTGCCATTTGCAGACACATGGATGGAGCTAGAGAGTACTGTCCTAAGTGAAACCCATCAGTTGGAGCAAGACAAATGCCTTTCAATGTCACTCTTACATGGAATTTAAGAAACGAAAATACATAAATAAAGGAGAAAGAAGATACAAAGCAACATACCGACTCTGTGGTTACCAGAGTGGAAGTGCATGGAGGGATGAGTGAAATGGATGACGTGGACCAAGAGTACACTTTTCTTGATATCCGTTGAGTAATACATAGAATCACCGAATCACTACATTGTACACCTGAAACTAATATACCACTGTATGTTAACTCTACCTGAATTAAAATAAACAATAAAAAAAAGTTTTTTTCTTTCAGTAAACTATTTGGAAAAACTTTTGCTATGCAATGTTCATAAGACTTACTTGTGAGAGTATTTACTGTACAATAATTATTCACTCTATGCTTGGAATTCAAATTTCACTGAATTCTTATACTTTTCCTGTTAATGGTAGCCCACAGAAGCCACGGTCCCTTTCCATCCAGGGTCAGCACCTATGCTTTCAAGAGTGTAAGTAGAGATGGATGTCACTTCACTGTCCAGAAAGCTATTATTGTTTCTGTTTTCTTGTGATATTGTCATAGAGTATGGGACAGCTTCCAGAGCAGGTTTGTTATGCACCCAGGATCTCTAATTCAGTGGTCATTACCTGGTTCTGTTGGCTGATAAGTTCATGTTGATGGGCTTGCTTCCAAGCACATACCTGGAAGACAAATGTGGGTGGGCTGGGTGTGGGACAGGAGGAAGACCAAGTACAGTCAAGGGTTGGATCCCTCCCCTGATCTAGGAATGTCCATGGGAGTGGGTATGGGAGGCAGAAACGACAGGAAACCACTAAGGTCACTAGCTGAAAGCAGGGAGCCTGGGTCATGGGATCTTGAGATATAGGGCTTGAAGACTGTTCTGAGCTACCTCTGTGTGGGAAGGGAAGAAGGAAAAAGAAAGAGAAATTGTCTGCACCTGCCCATGCCAGCTTCCCACCACTACTAATATAAATCAGTCTACGCAGCTGACCCAGCCTGGGCTCAAGATGGGCTGTCTTGGGTCCCTCAACCCTCAGTGAAACATATGGCTCCAGGGCTCAGGGACATGCTGAGGGAGATGGGAAGGAAGGCTGCCACTCCCAGGTCATGCCCTCCTTGAGCAGGCAGACCTCCAGGACTGCTAAAAACCCACTGGCAGTTTTGAAAGACATGCCATGGATGAACCAAGGCACTGAGAAATATAAAACGATATTCGTTTTTAAGTTCAGAGCTCTAAGCTCATGAAGTGAGAAGATCTTCCCTGAGGAAGACTGAGGGGAGGGGAGGTCAGGCTGAAAAGAGAGATGTGGCTTTCTTGACTGGGGACCTGCAACCAGCTTCCAGGGCAAGGTATCGTCCTCACCTCACAGAGGATCCATGGAAGTGTCCCATCAAGGGACTGACTGAGCTGCCTCTTGAGAAGGTACCCTGGCATCAGGTTACACAGGGCAGAGGAGAGGACCAGATGGAGGGAGGGCAATACCCTGGAGGCCATGGGGCAAAAGCAGAGGCTCATGTCCATAAAGATGATGAAAAATAGGAGGCAGCAGCATCAGAGCTGGCACAGTGCTCACAGCTACAGTGACTGGATGCTTTCTGTGCCAGGTATGGTTGACTTCAGTGGGCTCCAAACTAGTCTTGACCACAACCCTAGGAAGTGTGCACCACTACCGACCTCCTTTGCCCATGCTGCTGCTAAGAATCATGGTCACAGACCCTGGTCTATTTTTATGGAAATGGAGTGCTCCCCGGGCAAACTGCCCCTCTGGTGGTGGACCAGTGCAACCCTTGTGCTTGACCAGATACTGCTGTCTACCTGTATCCACACAATTCAACAGACAGGAGGGTGTCCCTAGTTCCACAGGACCTTATAACAGATTAACAGACCCCACTACCCCACCCACCACCAACACCCAGTGGGTCACTCAGGACCTCGGCTATTGTCATGAAGCTCACCATGATGTGTTTCTATCACTTTCAAAGACAGTTCTGTTCCTGTACAATACCATACATCCTGGCTGCTGACCTGGGGCCATGCCATGAACCCACATGGCACCTTTCTGTTAGAGAAGGTCAACCTTGCACCTCATAGAAAATGTTCCTAATTGGGGCGCCTGGGTGGCTCAGTGGGTTAAACCTCCGCCTTCAGCTCAGGTCATGATCTCAGGAGCCTGGAATCAAGCCCCGCATTGGGCTCTCTGCTCAGCAGGGGGCCTGCTTCCCCTTCTCTCTCTACCTGCCTCTCTGCCTACTTGTGATCTCTCTCTCTGTCAAAAAAATGCATGAAATCTTAAAAAAAAAGAAAAGATAATGTTTCTAATAAAGTGCAAATCCATCAGGAATATGGTGTAAACAGTGGTACACTGCCTTCATGGTAGTCAGTAATTCTAAGAAGGGTTGACCACTCCCCACCATCTCGCAAAACCTTCTGTAAGGTTTTATAGGCGAGATAAACACGCCAGACAAAGTGGGTGCAAGGCAAGACTTATTAAAGGCACTCTCCTGCGAAGTTTCAGGGCTCAAGAGAAGGGGAGCCAGGAAAGTTGCTCTGGGAGGAGGTGGGCACCCTCAGGAGAGGTTCCTTGACTCTGGAAAGGGAGAGGGGGAAGTCACACTGGGAGGAGTTGGTGGGGGTCTTTTATCTGTTTCCAGCATAAGTATCAGGTTACCTATGGAGATGTGACCTGCGCATACATCCTTTAGGTGGGAGAGTCAAGGGTGAAGGAAAAGGGGGGGCTGGAAGATGGTCGGACCCGGCAGCAGTCATTTCAATTGTTCCTCCTGCACTCCACGAGCCTCTAGAGCTGGTGGTCATTTCTATTGTTCCTCCTGCACTCCCGGAGCCTGCCAACCCAACATTCTGACCTTTTTGGTGTAATGGGGGCAGCGACTCAGATCTGGCTACCTCCTGCTGGTAAAGGGGCGTCATAATAGGGTCCTTTGTATGTGGATAGGCAGGTATAGGGATCCAGGAGGAGTTGGTTGACAGTGACACTGGAAACCTCACGTATGTGTTTCTGAATGAAGCAAAGAACACAGGGGGTGATAAGTCCTAATAGGCAGAAGAGAATAATGGGACTTAGGATTGGAAGGAACCAGGTCGTTAAGGGGGAGAACCACCATTGAGAGGGTTTTATTACAGGGTGATGCTGGCCACCAAGGAAGTCGCAGATTTTTGTCAGGGCACTGATATTGGTTTCAACTACACTGGATTCATTGATATAATAGCATCATTTTTCATTGAGGAATAAACAGGTTCCTCCCTTGTCTGCAGTGAGCAGGTCCAGGGCTCGCTGGTTCTGTAGGGCTACCTGGGCCACTGAAGTAATCTGTCATTGTAGAGATGCCAAGGACTCAGCTGAGACTTCCATGGCTGTTCAGAGCTGTTCAGATAAATCTCGGGTAGCACCTATGGAGTGAGCTATGGCCCCGGTGCCCAGCCAGGTGGCCACTAGGGAAGACACCAAGGAGACCCCAATAACAAGAGGAAGAAACACAGCCCTCTTATGTCACATGAGGGGGGTGGAGAGGACGGCCATTTCCACTTGGGCTGGCACCCCCCAGACTGGCAATCTGTGGTGACCAGCTGACTAGACCATGTGGTGCCCAAGTTTCCATTAGGAAGAAGTACCACTTGAATTCAGGTCACCTGAGGGACAGCTATAAGGGGGGTGTAGAAGGAGGAGGGTGAGAAGAAGTGGTGAGGGAAATCTGCAACCACGTGGGCCCCAGGGTTTGGGAAGTCCAGCCATCCGGTTGTGGGGTTGGTTTTAGAGAGGAGATGTGTACCCATGGGTGGTGTCCTAGGAATTTTGCCCCTGTGGGTGTTGTAAGAATAACAGTATGGGGGCCGGTCCACCTGGGCTGTAAGGACTTTGGGTGAAGTTCTCCTAGGAGAACTTGGTCCCCAGCATTTAGGGCCTGGGGGAAGTCTCCACTCGGGCTGTCAGGGGCGAGGATGGTTGAACCTGCATGAGCCCTTAGGAGGGCTCGTAAGAGGGTCTGATAGGGCAGATAGGATAGGAGGGGTGGAGCAGAGGCAGGCAGGTTGTGATTGAGTAGAGAGGGCCTGCTGTACAGGAGCTCAAAGGGACTGAGACCTGATGGGTGGCTAGGGGAGGCCCTAAGGCGGGTGAGTGCTAGTGAGAAAAGGGTTGGCCAGGACAGTCAGGTTTCAAGAGTGCGTTTGGTGAGTTGTTCCTTGAGGAGGCCATTGGCCCTCTTGACCTTACCCGAAGATTGGGGGTGGAAGGGGATATGGAGTTTCCAGGTGACGTTGAGGCTCTCAGCGATCTGTTGTGTGATGCTGGAGATGAAGGCCGGTCCGTTGTCCGATTGTAGGGTTCGAGGGAGTCCAAACCTCGGAATGATGTGCTTAATGAGAACAGCGGCAACCACCTCTGCTGTTTCCCTAGTGGTGGGGAATGCCTCGATCCAGCCTGTGAAGGTGTCCACAAGAGTTAGTAGATATCTAAAGGTTTTGTGTCAAGGCATGTGATTGAAGTCAAGTTGCCAGTCCTCGCCTGGCTGATGCCCTTGAAGCTGGTGGGTGGGTCCTAGTCTGAGGAGGCCGCCCTGGGAATTGACCGCAGGACAGGTTCTGCAGGCCTTGTGTACCTCCTTAATAGTCTTTTGGAGGAGGGGGTGGTGAAAGAGAGGTTGGAGAAATTGATATAGGGCCTTTGGACCGATGTGGAGAGCCTGGTGGATGTCAGTAAAGAGGGTGTGGATTAGGCTGTTTGGGAGGGCAATTTTGTCCTGGACAAAATACCATCCATTGTCATCCAACCTGACACCTAATGTTTTAGGGGCCCGAGTCTCCTCATGAGTGTACAGGGACTGTGAGGAGTGTTGAGAAACAGGAGAGGGGCTAGAGAGGAGTTTAAGGCCATCTGTCAGGCAACAGAGTCAGCCTTGTTGTTCCCCAATGAGATGGAGTCTTTGGAGGCCTGATGGCCATGGCAGTGGACAATAGCCACTTCAGTAGGGTACTTGAGAGCCTCAAGGAGTTTGTCAATAAGAGCCACTTTGACTATGGGGGTGCCCTTGGTTGTGAGAAATCCCCTTTCTCGCCAGAGGACAGAGTGAGTGTCGGTAATAAGGAGAGCATATTTGGAGTCAGTATAAAGAGTGACCCGTTGGCCCTCAGATAAGTGAAGGGCCTTGGTAAGAGCCAGGAGTTCTGCCTTTTGAGAAGTAATCCCAATGGGAAGGGGGGTTGCTTTTATGACTGCATCCAGGGTGACCACTGCATAAGCCACATATTGCCGTCCATATGGAGCTATGAGGGAGCTCACATCCACGAACAGAGTGCGATCGGGTTCAGTCAGCAGCTGGTCCCAAAGTCCTTGATGGGAGGGAGAGAGTTCTTCTAGGTGTTGAGCGCAGGAGTGGAGAGGAGTGGGGGTAGATGAAGGTGTCGGCAAGAGATTGGTGGGATTTAGGCGAAGGGAGACAGAGTGTGACCTGGGGGTTTCCTAGGAACAGCAGGTGGTAGAGTTGGAGATGGGAAGGAGTGAGCTGTGCAAAGTATTTGTGGCTGACTAAGTCCATCAGTCTATGGGGGGAGAATACCATGATGGGCTGTCCTAAGGTAAGTTTGAGGGCCTCCTTTGTCAGAGAAGTGGCTGCTGCTAGGGCCTTGAGGCAGGGCTGCCATCCCTGGAATGTGACATCTAGTTCCTTGGAGAGTTAATGCGAATAAGGAGACCCTGCTGCCAAAGGCGGTCACTGATGAACTTGAGTCCTCACAGGTGGGTTGCTACTACAGGTCTGGAAATGTCCCATATCTGTGGGTCTACAGAGGGGAGACAGTCTGGGATAGAGGACGAGTCATCGGGAAGTAGAGGAAGGATGAGGTGAACAGAAGTCAAGGGAGAGGGAGAGAGACAAATGGTGGCCTGAAGTTTGTGGAGGATGTCCCTGCCTAGTAAGGGAACAGGGCAGTAAGGGATAATGAGGAAGAAGTGTGAGAAGGGGAACCCATAAAGGCTGCAGGTAAGGTGTTGGCTGGCCTTTGGAGTGGAGGAAGTACCATCAATTCCCATAACTGCAACTGAGGAGGGATGAGTAGGAGCTGAGTACAAAGGCAGGACAGCATGGGCCGTGTCCAATAGAAAGGAAAGGGACTTACCCACTACCTGGAGCATGACCCTGGGCTCGGCATGGGTGAGAGGGGTGTCTGAGACTGGGCTCCATCAGTCATCCAATAGGAGAAGTTGGAAGACAGAACTTACCGTCTCAGGGTCTCCCCCACGTGGAGGCGCTGGGAATACCATGAGGCTGGGGCAGTCCAATTTCCAGTGGTCCATCATGTGGCATTGAGGGCACGGCCTAGTAGGCGTTTTTGGATTGGGGCATTGATGGGCCCAGAATCCCTTGGCTCCACACGTGAAACAGGCCCCCAGAGGAACGCAGTTAGGTGCTCCCTTCTGTTGACCCCCAGAACCTGCCGGCCTTAGGGCTGCTACCAGGGCTTGGGTCCGCAGTTGGACCTTCGGTTGGAGTCTGGCTTGGTGCTTAAGTTCTGCCTCCTCTTGGGAGTCAAAGACTTTAAATGCCATTTTCACCAGATCAAAAATGGGAGTTTGAGGGTCCTTCTCCACTTTCTTTAATTTTTGCCGAATGTCGGCAGCTGACTGAGAAATAAAGTGAGTAGCTAAAACAGTCGCCCCTGCTGGAGAGGCCTGGTCTAGGCAAGTGTATTGAGTCAGCGCCTCAGTAAGTTGGTTAAGAAACATGGCCGGGTTTTCATTGGGTTCCTGAATGATTTCCCTACACAAACCTTCTACAACTTTCCTTTGCATTCAGGTTTTGTCTCAAAAATCCTTCTCACTTAGGACAAAATTATCTCCTTTCACTTTCAATAAAATATACTCCCATTCCTTAAATCTTTCTCATATATCTTCTACTTTCCTACATACAGAGTTGCTTCCTTTATTTAGCAGAATTTTGTACTCTTAGAAACACCTTTAGTTATTAACCTCTAGTCAGTTATTAATCATGAACGGCTATAACAGAATTCTTTAGATGCCAATTTATGAATCAGTTAAGCACAAACCATGCTTACTCACAGATTTAAATATTCTTATTTTCTTTGCTGTAAGAAGTCAAAAGCACAAAGCTATGTTCAGTAATAAATGACTTGGCATTTTATCCCTTTGGAAAAGAACTAAATGTCCAACAGATTTAATCCCATTTGTCATCCAAGCAAAACTTAAAACTTTCAGGTTACCAAAGACTTTGAAAGCTATCTCAGCAATTACCCATTAAAACTTTGAGACAGACAATTAACCATCCATTTAGTCATTTCTTTGCTACCAGATTTTAACAAATAACAAGAGCTTCAGTAAACTGATTAAAGTTTAATATTTACTGTGGATAAATTTGTCAGGAGTTCGGATAGGAGTGGGGAGAGGGATGGGTAAACAAGGGCGCTGGTTCAGAAATCCTGAACTTAAGGGACCTTGGCCCATCTGCCTTGGTGTCTATTGAGGTTATTTAGGTCCATGAAAATCTGATAATTAAACGTGACTTCTGGAGACCATTGGGACTGACTGTCTAATCAGTATTGTGGCCAAGCTACAGTATAGTAACGTCATTTTTGCAGGTCCTGGTCCAGTTCCAGGGTTTTAAGATTGTCCAACAGGCCTAAAACACCCCCGCGATGTTTTAGGGTTGAATTTGGATTGGGAGGTCCCCAAGACTCCTTGCCAGACAACCCGAGGGCAGGAGGATGGCATCCTCTCATCCACCACTGGGTTGCAGAAAAACTGTGTCAAATACCCTAGAGGTTAGTATGTCTCCCAGCTTCTCAGAGTCACGGAGGTCACCTGGTGACCGGCGGGGTCCGCCCTGACGCGGACACGATTAGGGCAGGGCTTTCCAGACAGAGTTGCGGAATCCGGGGAAACTCACCATGGCTTCAGAAGTGGCGTTGGGAAAGGCGGGTCCAGGTCTGGCAAGGGAGAGGAGATAGCCTCCTCACCAGGGTGGGAGGCTCTCAAAACCCTCCTGGGTTTTGGGCACCAAATGTAAGGTTTTATAGGCGAGATAAACACGCCAGGCGAAGTGGGTGCAAGGCAAGATTTATTAAAGGCACTCTCCTGCAAAATTTCAGGGCTCAAGAGAAGGGGAACCAGGAAAGTTGCTCCGGGAGGAGGTGGGTACACTCTGTCAAGGTTCCTTGACTCTGGAAAGGGAGTAGGGGAAGTCACACTGGGAGGGAGATGGCAGGGGTCTTTCATCTGTTTCTGCATAGGTATCAGGTTACCTATGGGGACATGACCTGGGCATACATCCTTTTGGCGGGAGCGTCAAGGGTGAAGGAAAGTGGGGGTGGAGGCTGGAAGATGGCGGGACCAGCGGCGGTCATTTCCATTGTTCCTCCTGCACTCCTGGAACTGGCCAACCCAACACCTTCCACTGTATGGAGCTCATTCTCTGCCCTCAGAAAAAAAGCCCAATAAACAAAACTTTATCCTGAATGTTCCCCTCACCTGCTGATTCAAATATTGTCCAACCACAATGATATGAAACTAGAAATCAATCACAAGAAGAAAATGCAAGAGTCAAAAATATGTAGAGATTTAACAACATGGTAATAAACTACCAACAGTCAAAGAAGAAATCAAGAAATTTTAAAAGTACCTCGAGACAAAAAGAAAAACCTACAAAAATGTAAGGGATACAGTAAAATTAGTTCTAAGGGGGAAGTTCATAGAAATTCAGGTCCCCGTCAGTCCACAAGAAAGCTCTCCTATAAACATTATAATTTTAAATGATAAAGAAGTATTAAAAAAAAAAAACAAGCAAATCCCCAAATCAGTAGGAATAAGGAAATAACAAAACGGAATGTGAAAATCAATAATGATGACTAAAAAGACAAAAGATCAATGTAAATAAGAACTGCCTTTGTTGGCAAGATAAACAAAACTAAGAAACCTTTAGCTAGACTCACCAAGAAGGAGAGAGGTCTCAAATACAATCAGGAAAGAAAGATGATTAATCCCTGTCTCACACCAAAATCCCAGAGAACACAGGCAGCAACCTCTTCGATTTCCAACACAGCAACTTCTTTCAAGACAAGTCTCTAAATACAAGGGAAACAGAAGCAAAAATAAAATTTCAGTACTTCATCAAGATGAAAAGCTTGTAAACAATCAGCAAAACTAAATGGCAACCTGTAAAATGGCAGTAGATATTTGCAAATGCTATTAAAGTTAAAGGTCTGGTATCCAAGATTTACACAGAATTTCTCAAACTCAACACCCCAAAAAAACAAAGAGTCCACTCAAGAAATGGTCAGAAGACCTAAAAAGACACTTTTCCAAAAAGACATACAAATGTCTAACAGACACATGAAAACATTCTCCACATGCTTTGCCATCAGGGAAATAAAAATCAAAACCACAATGAGACACCACCTTACACCTGTTAGAATGGCAAAAATTAAAAGACAGGGAACAACAAATGTTGATGAGGATGTGAAACATATTACACAACAGTGTAAGAGGGAACCCTAACACTGGTACACTCACTCTGAAAAACAGCATGGAGTTTCCTCAAGAACGCAAGCTGGTACACTCACTCTGAAAAACAGCATGGAGTTTCCTCAAGACATTAAAAATAAAGCTACCCTATGACCCACCAATTGCACCCCTGGGTATCTACCATATGGATTTGGTAAAATGAAGAGGCACATGCACCCCAGTGTTCCTAGCAGCAATGTCCACAATAGCCAAACTGTGGAAGGAGCAGAGATGTCTTTCAACAGATTAATGTATAAAGAAGATGTGGTTCAGGGGCCCCTGGGTGACTCAGTGTGTTAAGCCTCTGCCTGTGGCTCAGGTCAAGATCTCAGGTTCCTGGGATCGAGCATGCATAGGGCTTTCTACACAGTGGGGAGCTGCTTCCCCTGCTATCCCTGCCTGCCGCTCTGCCTATTTGTGATAGTTGTCTCTCTCTCTCTGTGTCAAATAAATAAACAAAATCCTTTTAAAAAAGAAGAATATGTGGTTCATATATACAATGGAATATTACTCAGCCATCAGAAATAATGAATACTTACCATTTGCATTGACATGGCCGGAACTGAAGGAGATTATGCTAAGTGAAATACGTCAAGCAGAGAAAGACAGTTATCATATGGTTTCACTCATATGTGGAATATAAGGAACAACACAGAGGATCATAGGGACAGGGTGGGAAACCTGAATTGGAAGATATCTGAGAAGGAGAAAAAAACATATGAGACTCTTGACTCTGGGAAACAAATTGAGTAGCAGCAGCAGGCTGCCCAGGTTTGGCCTCAGTCTTGCACATCAGGACTCAAGCACAACTAGAGCATCATGGAGAATGGAGTACTGTGTGGCCTTGAAATCTAATAGTAAGATCTGAGATTTCAGTTCCAAATGAAAACTGGCCTCTTCCACACAGCACAGGAAAGTGGAGGATTTCTCAGGGGTGTGGCTCTGGAAGAACTGCTTCTGATAGTTGAATTAATAGACACCAGGTAGAGAATACCTGCTGTGCCTCATCTGAGGAGTCAAGGGGCACCTGGGCAAGAATCAATAAGGTTGCCTGTGGGTGGCTTCCCACCAACCACCCTGCTGAGCCAAGAGCATGAGAACCAAAGAGAAAATAACTTTCGTGGTACATCTGCAGTAGTAGGGCTGACCAGGTAGAAGAGCCCTATCCCTGGAGCAGGATGGCCTTCCCTCAAGAGTAATGGTCCACCACCATGGCCTCACAATCTCCCAGCTGTCTGATCTGACAATGCATTCCGGTTCAGACCTGCTCACACGATGAGTCCTAAGATCCAGAGACTGCTTTCTGCCCCAGCTCAATGCTACTCACAGAGAAGCAAACTCCAGCCTCAGAAATGTATTCATCATTAGCTCTGGAATTCCCTTAGTTTGTCTACACTGGCCCACCCAGGTGTCTCATCCAAATCATTCCTCAAGTGCCCTAGGGTTCCAAGCCACTTTCAAGCTCCCCTTATGAAGGCAGGAACTGGTCCGAGTAGGAAGACCAGCCAAGTGACTCTACATGCTGGAAACTTGGACATCATCTTCCCTGAACACCAACACCTCCAAGTCCAAGATTCAAACCTTTTCTCACTGTGCACTGAGGACCATGTCAGCATGAACACTATTTTTTCAAATCTCTTATATCCCATTCCTTCAAATCAGAAACCAGGCTCCAGTCACCACTTCCTTTTCCCTTCAGAGAAGTAAGGAAAATGATAGAATAAAACACTACATGTGTTGGGCACCTGGGTGTCTCAGTGGGTTAAGCCTCTGCCTTCAGATTAGGTCATGATCTCAGCATCCTGGGGTTGAGCCCCGTATCAGGCTCTCTGCTCAGCAGGGAACCTGCTTCCCCCTCTCTCTGCCTGCTGCTCTTCCTACTTGTGATGTCTCTCCCTCTGTGTCAAATAAAATCTTTAAACACACACACACGCACACACACACACACACACACACACGCAAGATGGTGGAGAAGCAGCTGGTTAAGACAACATCAGGTAGCAGGAGATGGGCTACATAGCTTGTCAAAGCATTGTGAACACCTACAAATCCAACAGGAGATCAAATAGAAGAAGAGAAACAATTCTAGAAACAGAGAATCAACCACTTTATGAAAGGTAGGACCAGCAGAGAAGTGAATCCAAAGTGACAGAAAGATAGACTTGTGGTGGGAGGAGCCAGCTCCTGGCAAGTGGCAGAACAACAGAACACAAAATCAGGACTTTTAAAAGTCTGCTCCACTGAGGGACATTGCTCCAGAGGCTAAACTGGGATGAAGTCCATGCGGGGTCAGCTTGGCCCCAGAAGGTTCGGTCACAGATCCTTCTGGTCACAGAAGGATACGGGGTGTCTGATTATGAAAGAGCTCGCAGGTATTAGAGTGGGGAAGCTGGCTACAGAGACAGAGCAGAGAAGTGAGCTCTCAACTCGGGGTTACCTTGAACCCGGCACAGGCTGGGTGAGTTACGAGTGTGGCTGGAGACCAGGGAGTCGGGAGTAATTGAGCACTTTTCTCTGAGTGCGCACTGAGGAGTGGGGCCCCAAGCTCTCGTCTACTCTGGGCTGCAGAGACGGGGAGGCCGGCATTTTCATTTCCGTCCTCCAGAACTCTACAGAAAGTGTTCAGGGAAGAAAAGCTCCCGAAGATTACTTAGTCTGGCCCCTGGTAAAGGAGGTGTAATTCCACCTCCGGCAAAGGCACTTGAGAATCAATACAAGAGGCCCCTCCCTCAGAAGATCAACAAGAAATCCAGCCAAGACCAAGTTCATTTACCAAGGATTACAGCAAAATTCCAGATGAGGAGAACGCAAAGCATAGAATTCATGGCTTTTTCCCCATGATTCTTTAGTCTTGCAGTTAATGTTTTTTTAATTTTCTATTTTTTCTTCTGCTAATTTTTTTTTAACTTTTACCCTTTCTTCTTTTAATGTTAACTAGTTTATCTTAACAATGCCTTTCATTTAAAAATAATCTTTTTTAACCTTCATTATTATAATCATATTTTATCCTTAATTGTATCTAACTTTATTTTTGTATACACATGGGGTTTTTTCTTCTAAAAAAATTTGGGGTACAATTTCTTCTAATAGATCAAAATACACTCTAAATCTATCTTGGGCTTGTTCTAGTCTCCAGCCCGAGCAAATTCTCCCCACTTTCTTTATCCTTTTTCTCCCAACCAACTTACTTTATCAACTCCTTTTTTTAGAAATTTTTTTTTCATCTTTATAGGCATATTCCCTCCCTTCATTGTATTTACCCTTAAATATGTTCTTCATTCTTTAAGATTTTGGGAGGTAGTTTCTTCTAAGAGACCAAAATACTCCCAAAATTAAGTAATTAAGTGGGTGACCCAGTTCTGGTCACCAGATTAGTATATATATATATATATATATATATATATATATATATATATAGTGGGAGGGAGATATATATATATATCAATGATTTGGAGTCTCTTCTTATTTAGTTAAAGCACATTTTCCTGGGGTCTTTGCCACCCTTTGCCACCCTTCTTGAGATCAACCATCTCAAGAAGTGATTGAGACTTTCCTTATCTGGACAAAATGACAAGGCAGAAAAACTCATCACAAAAAAAAGAACAAGGGCAGTACCAAAGGCTGGGGACCTAATCAATACAGATATTGGTAATATGTCTGATCTAGAGTTCAGAATGACAACTCTCAAGGTTCTAGCTGTTCTCGAAAAAGGCATGGAAGATATTAGAGAAACCCTCTCTGGAGAGATAAAAGTCCTTTATGGAGAAATGACATAACTAAAATCTAACCAAGTTGAAAACAAAAAAGTTATTAATGAGGTGCAATCAAAAATTGAGGCTCTTACTGCTAGGATAAATGAGGCAGAAGAAAAAATAGTGATATAGTAGACCAACTGATAGAGAATAAAGAAGCTGAGCAAAAGAGAGATAAACAAATACTGGACCATGAGCAGAGAATTTGAGAGTTAAGTGACACCATAAGATGAAATTATTAGAATAATTGGGATTCCAGAAGAAGAAGAAAGAGAGAGGGGAGCAGAAAGTATATTAGGGGGAATTACTATAGAGAATTTCCCTAATATGGCAAGCATCAAGAGATTCCCCCCTCAAAATTAATAAGAATAGGTCCACACCCTGTCACCTAATAGTAAAATTTACAAGTCTTAGCAACAAAGAGAAAATCCTGAAAGCCGCCCAGGAAAAGAAGTCTGTAACATACAGACTAAATATTCGATTGGCAGTGGACTTACCCACAGAGACCTGGCAGGCCAGAAAGAACTTCAAAGCACTAAATGAGAAAAACATGCAGCCAAGAATACTATATCCAGCTAGGCTATGATTGAAAATAGAAGGAAAGATAAAAATCTTCCAGGACAAACAAAAACTGAATATGCAAAGAATTTGCAGACACCTAATCAGCTGTGCGGGATATATTGAAAGGGGTCCTCTAATCAAAGAGAGAACCTAAAAGTACTAGATCAGAAAGGATCAGAGACAATACACAGTAACAGTCACCTTACAGGCAATACAATGGCACAAAATTCGTATCTCTCAATAGTTAACCTGAATCTAAATGGGCTAAATGCCCCAATCAAAAGACACAGGGTATCAGAAGGAATAAAAAAACAAAACCCATCAATATGCTGTCTACAAGAAACTCAGTTTAGACCCAAAGACATCTCCAGATTTAAAATGAGGAGTTGGAAAACAATTTACCATGCTAATGAACATCAGAAGAAAGCTGGGGTGGCAATCCTTATAGGATATCAATTAGATTTTAAGTCAAAGACTATAATAAGAGAAGAGGAAGGACACTATGTCATACTCAAAGGGTCTGTCCAACAAGAAGTTCTAGGAATTCTAAATATCTATGCCCCTAACTTGGGAGCAGCCAAATATATAAACCAATTAATAGTAACAAAATCAAAGAAACACATTGACAATAATACAATAATAGTAGGGGACGTTAACACTCCCCTCACTGAAATGGAAAGATCTTCCAGCAAAAGATCAACAAGGAAATAAAAGCCTTAAATGACAAACTGGACCAAATGGAAATAACAGATCTCTTCAGAACATTTCATCCCAAAGCAACAGAATACACATTCTTCTTTAGCACACATGGAACAGTCTCCAGAATCATAAATCATGTCTCAACTGGTATCAAAAGATTGGGATCAGGGCGGCTGGGTGACTCAGTGGGCTAAGGCCTCTGCCTTCGGCTCAGGTCATGATCCCAGAGTCCTGGGATCGAAACACTCATCAGGCTCTCTGCTCAGTGGGGAGACTGCTTCCTCCTCTCTCTCTGCCTGCCTCTCTGCCTACTTGTGATCTCTGTCTGTCAAATAAATAAATAAATAAACTTAAAAAAATTGGGATTATTCCCTGCATATTCTCAGACCACAATGCTCTGAAGCTAGACCTCAATCACAAGAGGAAATTTGGAAATAACAGAAATACATGGAGACTAAACAGCATCCTTCTAAGGAATGAATGGGCCAACCAGGAAATTAAAGAAGAATTGAAAAAAAATCATGGAAACAAATGATAATGAAAACACAACAGTTCAAAATCTGTGGAACACAGCAAGGAAGTCCTGAGAGGAAAATATATAGTGATATACGCCTTTCTCAAGAAACAAGACAGGTCTGAAATACAGAAAATAAGCCTACACCTAAAGGAGCTGGAGAAAGAACAGCAAAGGAAGCCTAAACCCAGCTTTTCTGCTAAGGTCAGGAACACATCAGGGATGTCCATTATCACCACTGCTATTCAACATAGTACTAGAAGTCCTAGCCTCAGCAGTCAGACAACAAAAAGAAATTAAAGGCATCCAAATCGACAAAGAAGACAAACTATTACTCTTTGCAGATATATGACACTCTGTGTGGAAAACGCAAAAGGCTCCACTCCAAAAATGCTAGAACTTGTACAGGAGTTCTGTAAAGTGTCAGGATATAAAATCAATGCACAGAAATCAGTTGTATTTCTTTACAACAACATCAAGACAGAACAAAGAGAAATTAAGAAGTCAATCCCATTTCCAATTGCACCCAAAACCGTAAAATACCGAGGAACAAACCTAACCAAAGAGGCAAAGAATCTATACTCAGAAAACTATAAAGTACTCATGAAAGAAATTAAGGAAGACAGAAAGGAATGGAAAAATGTTCTATGCTCCTGGATTGGAAGAACAAATATTGTGAAAATGTCTATTATACCTAAAGCAATCTGCACATTTAATGCCATCCTTACCAAAATCCCATCCATTTCTTCAAAGAAATGGAAGAAATAATCCTAAAATTTATATGGAACCAGAAAAGACATCGAATAGCCAAAGGAATATTGAAAAAGAAAGCCAAAGTTGGTGGCATCACCATTCCGGACTTCAAGCTCTATTACAAAGCTGTCATCATCAAGACAGTATGGTACTGACACAAAAACAGACATACAGATCAAAGGAATAGAATAGAGAGCCCAGAAGTAGACTTCCGCTCTATAGTCAACTAATCTTCAACAAAGCAGGAAAGAATGTCCAATGGAAAAAAGACAGCCTCTTCAACAAATGGTGTTGTGAAAATTGGACAGTCACATGTAGAAAAATGAAATTGGACCTTTTCCTTGCACGACACATGGAGTAGACACAAAATGGATGAAGGACCGCAAGGTAAGAAAGGAATCCATTAAAGTCCTTGAGGAGAACACAGGCAAGAACCTCTTCAACCTCAGCTGCAGTAACTTCTTCCTAGGAACATCGCCAAAGGCAAGGGAAGCAAAGGCAAAGATGAACTATAGGGATTTCATCAAGTGCAAAAGCTTTTTCACAGCAAAAGAAACAGTTAACAAAGCCAAAAGACAACTGACAGAATGGGAGAAGATATTTGCAAACCGCATATGAGATAAAGGGCTAGTATCCAAAATTTATAAAGAGCTTAGCAAACTCAACACCCAAAGAACAAATAATCCAATCAAGAAATGGGCAGAGGACATGAACAGACATTTCTGCAAAGAAGCCATCCAGATGGCCAACAGACACATGAAGAAATGCTCCAAATTACTCGGCATCAGGGAATTACAAATCAAAACCACAATGAGATACCACCTCACACTAGTCAGAATGGCTAAAATCAACAAGCCAGGAAGTGACATATGCTGGCAAGGATGCAAAGAAAGGGGAACCCTCCTACACTGTTGGTGGGATGCAAGCTGGTGCAACAACTCTGGAAAACATCATGGAATTTCCTCAAAAAGTTGAAAATAGAACTGCCCTATGACCCAACTTTTGCACTACAGGGTATTCACTCTAAAGATACAAGTCTAGTGATCCAAATGGGCAAGTACACCCGAATGTTCTTAGCAGCAATGTCCACAATAGCCAAACTATGGAAATAACCTAGATGCCCATCAACAGATGAATGCATAAAGAAGATGTGGCACACACACACACACACACACACACACACACACACACAATGGAATAATATTCAGCCCTCAAAAGAAATGAAATCTTGCCATTTGTGACAACATGGATGGAACGAGAGAGTATTATGCTTAGTGAAATAAGTCAATCAGAGAAAGACAGCTATCATATGATCTCCCTGACATGAGGAAGTGGAGATGCAACGTGGAGGTGGTTCGGTGTTAGGAAAATAACAAATGTAACATGATGGGATCGGGAGGGAGACAAACCATAAGTGACTCTTAGTCTCACAAAATAAACAGTGTTTCTAGGGGGTGTCAGGAGACGGTGGTGGGGTTATGGACATCAGGGAGGGTATGTGCTATGGTGAGTGCTATGAAGTGTGTAAACCTGGTGATTCACAGATCTGTACCCCTTGGGCTAAACTTCCATTATTTGTTTATATAAAATTTTTTAAAAATTAAAAAATAATTAAAAAATAAAACAAAATAAATAAAAAATCCACACATACACTATACTTGCACAGCACACTTTGATCAAAATATAATTCCTTGGTTTTCTCATATGGGCAGCCCTAAGTTACCCTTACTAATGAGAGATAACACAAGTTTATAATTATATATATATATATATATATAACTTTTGTTTTTCCTTTTGACATTTGTATCTTGAAGACAGTGCCTACATTGCTTCCTTAAAATAGCAATAATAATAATTACATGGTCACATAAAAGTCTGGATCTTGGTAACCAGACAACATGGTTCTGGTTCAGATAAGGATGAAGACACAACCTCTTCCCAGGGAGCAAAGCCCACACCCTCAGGGATCCTGACATGTCTCATGGGTGATGAGTTCCTTTGCTCCATGGAATTGTCTGAGTGCAAATGATATTGGCACCCTTCATGGCTCATTCTGTTTTCTTCATAAATTCCCCAGTTCAAGTCAATAGTGATTTACTGGGTCAGGTTTCAGAGACCAGGATGGTCCACCAGGTGAGCAGCAACCCCTATCTCCCCCACCCACTGTCAAGGAAGGCTAACAGGAGCTTGTGTTCCACTGGGAGCATAATGAGCCACACCCCAAGCTCCTAAACAACCTACACTCCTCCTCTATTTCTCCCCCTCACAAAGGGCACAGCACCCTGTTACATCTCTGAGTCTGAGCTTTAATTAAAAAAAAAGTTTCTACTATCAGAAAGTGGTTCACAGAAGAGAAAAACATGAGTCCCCATGAAGGGTTTTTTAATTCCTCAAAAGATTGTTTTCCCATTGTTTAATTTAAACAGGAAATAAAAACACACAGATCGCCCCTTCCACTAGCAGGTATGATTCACTGTGGTGAATTAATGAGCAGGAAATAAGAATAATAGCCATTCTGATGACCCGCCATTTCCATAATCAAAGGTTGTTTTTTTTTTTTAAGATTTTATTTTTCAGAGAACGAGAGAGGAGCGAGAGTGAGCACAAGTAGACAGAGAGGCAGGCAGAGGCAGAGGGAGAAGCAGGCTCCCTGCCGAGCAAGGAGCCCGATGTGGGACTCGATCCCAGGATGCTGGAATCATGACCTGAGCCGAAGGCAGCTGCTTAACCAACTGAGCCACCCAGGCGTCCCTTCCATAATCAAAGTTTTGAAACTTCATTGACATGAAAAGAAAGGAGCACAAACCAACATCTTGTCCTGGCAGCACAGAGCAGTCAGAATTGGAGTGACAGGGACAGACAATGAGGTTGTGTGTGTAGGGTGAGGCTGGTGGCACAGAAGAAGGTGTTCTGCCGGTTCTCCACCCGTGGCTCACTTGTCCTCATCCAGGAAACTGCTCACAGCTCTGACCTGTCACAACCGTCACACGGGAGACGCAGCCACCCCCTGGAGCCAGTCCTGCCCACAACCTCTTGCAGAATTCACTCAGCTCTACTCTGGGACCCCTGTCAGCTCTACTCAGACCTGGAATTCCCCTGTCTGCCAGAAAGCTCCAGGATTCCTTCTCCTTCTTTCAAAATTACACTGGCCCAAGGCTTTCATGAGAAATGCAGAATGCTACCTAATGAATGGTTAACACCTACTTTTGCCTTCTGTCATATTTCTCTCCACTTACCTCCTACCTCGTAAATGGTCACTAACCTACCAATGGAATCTGAATGTGCTCTGTGATCTGACACTTTCATTATAGCCTTATGAGGACTCCTTGTGCAATAAAATTCCATATCTCATGACAGGAGTGTTTAAAACTATTCCTGTAAAGATTTTATTTATTTATTTAAACAGAGATCACAAGCAGGCAGAGAGAGAGAAAGGGAAGCAGGCTCTCTGCTGAGCAGAGAGCCTGATGTGGGGCTCAATTCCAGGATCCTGAGATCATGACCTGATCTCTACCGAAGGCAGAGGCTTTAACCCACTGAGCCACCCAGGCATCCTGTCGGGGGCAAGGATTAAAACTATTATTTACAGAAAAATACAGTCAAATCATCTGATTTTAATTTGCTCTTCAATATACATTACAGTTTCTGTGTAAAAAGCCTTTCCATAGATATTACCTGCCAGCAGATTCATAAGGAGGAAACAGAAACTCTGTTGTATAACCTGACTCACCTAAGGTCAGGCAAGCAGTTGCAGAACTCACCCCAGGGCTCCTGACACCAAGCTCCTTGGAGCCACCAGCATGCATCTATCCATAAGAATTTCCGAAGTCTCTCCTTCTGACTCTACCACCAAAGAAACTGCAGAAAAAATACAGCACGTCAAAGTATCTAGATGATGCATTTAGTTAAATTAGAAAACTAAGGTCAACTTTTAAACAGTAAATGGCTACTTTGAATAAATTTGAATTTTCCCTATACGTTAATTATAACTCTTCTGATGAAAAGACTGATAAATTAGGAAACATCACCTTTGACAAATGACAAGACATCATCCAAGTCTGTATCTGATGACAAAAAGCCACCCAACTCTAGGTGTTGGCCACCTAACTATACCCTAGGCCCAACGGAATAAGCCTTGTTAGATAAGGGATGAAATTGTATGTTAAAAACAAACAAAGATCTGGGGCGCCTGGGTGGCTCAGTGTGTTAAAGCCTCTGCCTTTGGCTCAGGTCATGATCCCAGGGTCCTGGGATCGAGCCCTGCATGGGGCTCTCTGCTCTGCGGGGAGCCTGCTAACTCCTCTCTCTCTCTCTCTCTCTGCCTGCCTCTCTGCCTACTTGTGATCTCTGTCTGTCAAATAAATAAATGAAATCTTTAAACACACACACACACACGCACGCACAAGGGTTAAATCTTATCACTCCTTTCCAATAAGTGATTCCCTCAGAAACAGATGTTCAGATGATATTTTGTAAGCAATAAATCAACAGATAAAAGGGTATTCCCTGAAATGGTCTACCTGCAGGGAAACTGAGTAACTCTTGAACCAAATCCAGAATGCTGACAATGACATAAGTTTTACTTAGTTGCTCAACTAGAGGAAAGAGAAAAGTCCAGGAGATTTTGAGTTAATGAGAAGTTTTACCTCTACTCCTGACATGGATGTGACATTGCGCCCACTGTATCTGCTGCTTTCTCTGAACATAAATGTCCTGTGACAAGCTGCATCACTGACCCAGATGCTGGTGTTCAAAACTTCAGGTTTTCTGGAGCCAGAGCAGAGAAATGCTGTCAGGTGGGCACAAATAGGCATCTGCCATCTATGGCCTGCACATCTGTTTCAGTTCCTGGGAGAAGGGGACACACACTCTTGTTTCTTTTTTTTTAAGATTTTATTTATTTATTTGACAGAGAGATTACAAGCAGTCTGGGAGGCAGACAAAGAGAGAAGAGGAAGGAGGTTCCCTGCTAATCAGAGAGCCCAATTTGAGGCTCGATCCCAGGACCGTGGGATCACAACCTCAGCGGAAGGCAGAGGCTTAACCCACTGAGCCACCCAGGTGCCCCCCACACACTTTTTTCTTAAGTAGTAATTATCTTCATCGAAAGTAGACTGATGACTCTGTCTTTGTTGGAAAAGTGAGATTACTCTTCCAAATGAACACCTAAACTCACCTGTTCCTTGTGCAACTTGACTGGGGTCTGGTTTACTCCAGCTTCCAGGCCCCCAACTGGAGGACTCTCCTGCAGGATCCTGCAGCCTATGACCACCAACCCCAGGGCACGAGGCACAGTGTTGAAGATGGGGTACTACTCTAAGGTTTGTTGCCACCACACCTGTGCCTGGGAGAACAGGGACTTGGAGGACTCTCCTGCACAATCCTGACAGCCTATCGCCACCATCCATGAGGGACACAGGGCACAATGATAAAATGGGTGGATGCCTCTGGGGCTGTTACCACCACACCTGTGCCTGGGTCCAGAGAAAGGAACTTGGAGGACCCACCTGCATGATCCTGACAGGCCATTACCATCATCTCCTAGGGACACAGGGAACAATGCTGAAGTTTGGGGGGTGGCTCTGAGGTCGGTGCTGCCACACTTGTGCCTGAACAGGGGGACCCTGATGAACTGGAGGTGCTGCTCAAGGTCCATTACCTGCACTGTGTCAGAGACCGGGGTGCAACTCAATGACGTGGGGACTGTGTGCCATCCTTACATCCACTTTTCCTGGAGAACACTGGAAAACCTGAAATGTCCACAACTCACCGCACAAAACCTGGAGTGAGTGGGCGCCCTAGAGTTCAGGGATCTTGGGGATACGGCCAATTAAAGGATATAGGGGAGAAGAGACTTTCAAGGGAAAATGGAGAACTCATTTGAGTTCCCAGGATTAGCTCATTCCATGCCCCCTTCCCATATCCCAACTTCCCACGTGGGGCTCAACCTACCCCCCAGGTCCCTACCCTGGTCCACAGTGTCTATTCACCCACGAGGGAACCCCCACAGGTCAATCTCGCCTTCTCCTACCTCATTGCTGCATCCTGGGCAGCTGGGGGCCTACCCACAGAAAGGTAGCTCCACCCCCACAGGATGATTGGTAAGGGAGGTTGGTGCCCCACGCCCATTGGTTGCTGTGACTGCCTGC
Organism: Mustela nivalis; assembly: GCF_964662115.1. Taxonomy (NCBI): domain Eukaryota; kingdom Metazoa; phylum Chordata; class Mammalia; order Carnivora; family Mustelidae; genus Mustela; species Mustela nivalis. The sequence continues at coordinate 100,879 of NW_028136397.1, forward strand.
ATCCAGCCACTGGAATTTATACTGGTGCTTTCCTGTATATGCAGGTGGTCCTAGAGTCCCTTCCCACCTGTACAGCTGACTGGGACACACAGGCATGGGAGGAGTTTGGAGCAGGGCCTCCTCACACAGGGCCCATTCCCCACATCCCTCTAGCTGCAGACCACCCTCAGAGCCTTGCCCCTTCCATTCCTGCACCAACACTACCTGAGGAGCTGTGCCTGGCTCCTGAACAGGTCAGCTGTTCTCAGACCTTCTGAGGCTTGGGCTTCAGGAAATGCAATGGTTTCCCACATTTACAAGACAACTTTAAGGCCCAAATAGTAATGCTCCAAGTGGGAATAACTCTCACCCCTAGAGTGGGCAGTACTTCTTAGACCTTCAACACACCCTCTAGGATGCGCCATTTGTGCTGCAATATATATACATGTGCTTGCTTCTGCAGGGAAGCTCCAGGATGAATGAGAACAACCGCCCTTCTGTGCTGTTGGAGTTGTAAACCAGGAATACTCTTCACTTAAAAAGAAAACATATTGCTATTATTGACACTAAATGACAAACCCTTTTAAACATTTTAGAGAGAAAGGAAGAGAGTTTTATTCAAACCCAAGTCAAGACAGCTGCCTGGGAGACACAATCTTCACAAAAAAGGGAGAGCCCATGGCACCTGGGTGGCTCAGCCTTTAGGTGTCTGCCTTCAGCTCAGGTCATGATCCCAGGATCCTGGAATCAAGCCCTGCATTGAGCTCCACATCAGGCTCCCTGCTCAGTGGTAACCTGATTCTCCCTCTCCCTTGGCTTGTGTGCACTCTCTCTCTCTCTCTCTCTCTCTTAAATAAATAAATAAATAAAATCTTAAAGAATAGGAGGACTCCAGGGAAGGAACATTTGGGGAAAATTTCTATATTCTGTTTTTTTTGTACACATCATCATGAGGAAGAAAATTCCAGAACTTTTTCATATGTTTTCAGTTTGTGCAATTCAGTATGACTTTAATCTTATGGGAGCAGGAGAGGTTCTTCTGTTTTCCTTATCTTTATGTTTGCAATGGCAGTCTTTGGTGATCTTTTTCTTCTCATAGCAGATGTGAAACATGTGCTTAGGACAGAAATAGGGCCTATGCACTGAGGTTTTGCCCCATCATTTTGAGCTTGGTAAAATGTTAAGGGATAGCTTTCCTGGGAGCCCAGGATCTGGCCCCATGGATGGTCAAAGATAAAAATTCCCTTTATCATTCTAAGTACTTCTGAAGGGAAGAACTTGAGACAAAAGCATCTTTAACAATAGTACCAAGAAATCAAAATGATGTCTACAGACGTTTACCTGTTCCATGGTCAACACAGATAACAGAAATGTTCACAGACGCTGGGCTCCTCCCCTTCTCCTGCCCAAATCTCTGAAGCACACAGATAATTTAAAGTCAGAATTTTAAGCTGTCTGGCACCATTCCCTTGTACTATAGAACAAAACAGCATAGCTCATTGTCACAACACTAGTATTAACATGAAGTATCCCTAAAGTTGGGTACAATGTTGAAGTTCTTTCCTTGCAGATTTTGACTAATGTAAGTCATAGTCATACCATATAAACACTACGGTGGTTGGTAATAAGTAACCGTAGGTAAAGGAATAGTTCAGCAATGTTTACAAGCATTGTCTCCCTTTGTAGAAGAGGCTGAGCTGAGTGTTTTAAAATACTATCTCAGATCTTTCTTATAGAACATTCTGAAAATACCAGAGTGTTAATTAATTTTAAAAAGGTAATTTCAGTGACTTTAATATCAGAAAAGTATTATAATGTCTGTATTCTTAAAGATCTTTGAGTATCTTACTGGAGGACCTCCACTGAGATAATTATCTTAATGATCATGATGGGCAGAGGTTAAAAGCCAGATGAATCTGTTCCAGCTGGCCATGCAAGAAAACCCTGAGACTTGAGATGTTTTCAGATTGAGAAGACCACATGGATAGGAGGGAAATAGTACCATGTATGGAATAACAAGGGATTTTGAATCAGTTTGTGGATGCCATTTAGGTTTATGACACTAAAATTCACTCTTACTGGAGTCATCTCTAAGCCCCTATTTAACCACCTAGAAAATGTGCCTACTAAAATACCTACATCACAGTTTAGAAGTTTATGAGGGACAATTCCACAAAGAGCCACTGTTATGGCTCTCAAGAGCAGGTGCTCAGGAAGCCATGATTACTATTTGGGTTTCTTTCTTTCTTTCTTTTTTCTTTCTTTCTTTCTTTCTTTCTTTCATTCTTTTTTCAGAAAAAGAAGACATGTTGAAATCATATTTCTAATAGATGACTCAAGATGATTTTCAAATCTTAAGAAGGTCAAGAAGCTGCTATTTATTTCCCTGAGAAATCATGTTGTTGGACTGGTGAGAACAATACAATAGCGCCATCATCAATAGGGGTGTGAAACTTCCCATCTCCATATGACCATGTGGTCCCCACTAGCTCAGGGCCACCAGAAAGGGCATCTGGGGAGGGGGGAACAGGCCAAGGCTGCCAGGTATGGCTGAAGCAGGAATAACTCTGACTTAAGGCTCAAATCCTGCCTACCTTATTTATACTGCTCTTCAGAGATAGAGTGTCATTGTGAGCTCTGATGTAAGAATGGTTGAGAATCTCCATTGTGATTCCCTCTCTGACCCTTAGGATCTGTAGTAAAGTCACATTTAATTTTTTTAATTTTATTTTTTGAGTGTTCCAAGATTCATTGTTTATGCACCATATCTAGTGCTCCATGTAATACATGCCCTCCTTAATACCCACTACTAGGCTCACCCATCCCCCCACTCCCCTCCCCTCCAAAACCCTAAGTTTATTTCTCAGAGTCCACAGTCTCTCATGGTTCATCTCCCCGTCCGATTTATCCCAATTCACATTTCCTTTCCTTCTCCGAATGTCCTCCATGATATTCCTTATGTTACACAAGTAAGTGAAACCATGTGATAATTGACTTTCTCTGCTTGACTTATTTCACTCAGCTTAATCTCCTCCTGTCCCATATATGTTAATATAAAAGTTGGGTATTCAGAGGGACAAGATGGCAGGGAATTAAGAGGAGGCGCCTTTTCAGCCCTTACACCAAAGTGAGCTGATTACCTACCAAAGAACTCTGATCACCCATGAAATCAGCCTGAGATCAGAATTATACACGTTGGATCTCTACTGGGGCAGAAGACACCAGTGGGCAAGTAAAGCAGAGTGGGAATGGCGACTGATATCGGAAGATAAACAAAAGGGGGAGGGAGCCACCAAAGGTGATTGGTTGGAAAGTAACACCCCAATATGAGCAAGAGTGCCCTGCTTCTGGGGACCAGCATTAACTTGGAGACTGGTTGAAAGCACTCCAAAAGAGCAAAGGATCGCGGGGGGAAATGGTGGGAATCGGGGCAGCTAGGGACAGGGGCTTAAGTCCAAAGTCCCAGGAGAGCCTCCCTGATCACCATGACAGCATGGGACTGGCATAAAAACAGACCCATAGACCAGTGGAACACAGTAGACAGATCATATATGGACCATCAACTCCATGGCCAAATAATCTTCAAGAAAGCAGGAAAAAAATATACAGTGGAAAAAAGACAGTCTCTTCAATAAATGTTGCAGGGGAAACTGGGCAGCTCTATTTAGAAGAATGAAAATCCACCAGACTCTTACGCCATACACAAAGATAAACTCATAATGGATAAAAGACTTTAACGTGAGACAGGAATCCATCAGAATCCTAGAGGAGAACATAGGCAGTATCTCTTCAATATCAGCCACAGTGACTTCTTTCAAGACATACCTCCAAACCAAAGGAAAAAAAAAGCCAAAATAAACTTCGGGAACTCACCAAAATCAAAAGATTCTGCACTGCATAGGAAACAATAAAGAAAGAAAAGTGGCAACCCATGGAATAAGATAAGATATTGGCAAATGACAGGACAGACAAAAGGTTGATATCAAGGATCTATTAAGATCTCCTCAAACTCAACACAAACAAAACAGATAATCATATGAAAAAATGGGCAGAAGTCATGAAAATACACTTCTTCAATGAAGACATACAAATGGCTATCAGAGACCTGAAAAAATGTCCATCATCACTAGGTATCAGGGAGATTCAAATGAAAACCACATTAAGATGTCACTTTACACCAGTTAGGATGGCCTAAATTAGCAAGACGGGAAACAACATGTGTTGGAGAGGATGTGGAGAAAGGGGAATCCTCTTACACTGTGGGTGGGAATGCCAGTTGGTGCAGTCTCTTTGGACAACAGTGTAGAGATTCGTCAAGAAATTAAAAATAGAACTTCAATATAACGCTGCAATTACACTCCTACGTTTTTACCCCAAAGATATAGATGCTGTAAAAAAAAGGGCCGTCTGTAGCCCAAATGTATAGCTGCAATGGCCACGCTTGCCAAACTGTGGAAAGAACCAAGATGCCCTTCAACAGAAGAATGGATAAGGAAGATGTGGTCCATATACACTATGGAGAACTATGCCTCCATTCAGAAAGGATGAATTCCCAACTTTGGTAGCAACATGGACGGGACTGGAAGAGATTCTGCTGAGTGAAATAAATCAAGCAGAGAGAGTTAATTATCATATGGTTTCACTTCTGTGTGGAGTATAACAAATAGCATGGAGGACAAGCGGAGATGGAGAGGAGAAGGGAGTCGAGGGAAATTGGAAGAGGAGGGGAACTATGAGAGACTATGGACTCTGAAAAAGAATCTGAGGGCACCTTTTATTTCCCTTTGTTGTCTGATTCCTATTGCTAGGACTTCTAATACTATGTTGAACACGAGGGGTGAAAGTGGGCATCCTTGTCTTGTTCCTGATCTCAACGGGAATGCTGAAACTTTATCCCATTGAGGATGATATTTGCTTTGGGTCTTTCATAGATAGATTTGATGAAGTCCAGGAATGTTCCCTCTATCCCTATACTTTGAAGCAATTTAATCAAGAACGGATGGTGGAATTTGTCAAATGCTTTTTCTTCATCAATTGAGAGGATCATGTGGTTCTTCTCTTCTCAAATTCATTTGTCTATCACATTATTTGATTTGTGAACGTTTAACCATCCTTGTAGGCCAGGGATGAATCCCACCTGGTCATGGTGGATAATCTTTGTAATGTGCTATAGGATCCTGTTTGTTAGGATCTTCTTGAGAATCTTAGCATCTATATTCATCAGTGATATTGGTCTGAAATTCTCCTTTTTGGTAGGGTCTTTTCTTGAAAATCAATCTGAGGCGTTTGAAGTGGCATGGGGGTGGGAGGTTGGGTTACCAGGTGTTGGGTATTATAGCGGGCATGGATTACATGGAGCACGGGGTGTGGTGAAAAAAATAATGAATACTGTTATGCAGAAAATAAATAAATAAATTAATTTTAAAAATATATGCAACAGTAAAAAAAATTATCTGAGGCATTGATAGAGAAGGGGTGGGAGGTAGGGGAAACACGTGGTGGGTAATAGAGAAGGCACAGATTGCATGAATCACTGGGTGTGATGCTAAAACAATGAATACGGTTACACTGAAAAGAAATGGGGAAAAAAAAAAAACAAGTATATGCCAATAAGCTAAGCAACCTAGGTGGAATGGATGCATTCCTAGAAAACTGTAAAATCCCAAAAGTGATCCAGAAAGAAATGTACAACCTGAATAGACTGTTATCCAGTAACGAGATTAAAGCAGTGATCAAAAACCTCCCAAAAGAAAGACCCCAGGACATGAAGGATGCCCTTGCAAATTCTACCAAACTTTAAGAAAAGAACTAACACCTCTTTTCCTGAGGCTCTTTCCAAAATTTGAAGCAGACACTTTTTTTTTTGGATGCCAGCATTACCCTGATCTACAAACCAAGCAAAGACCTCACCAAAAAGGAGAATTTCAAACCAATATCACTGATGAATATGGATGCTAAGATTCTCAACGAGATTCTAGCTCCTAGGAACCTACAGTACATTAAAACGTTTATCCACCATGACCGAGTAGGATCTATCCCTGGGTTGCAAGGTTGGTTCGACATTCGCAAATCAATCAATGTCATAGAACAAATTAAGAAGTGAAAATTAGAGAACCGTGGTACTCTCAATTGATGAAGAAAAAACATTGGACAATATCCAGCATCTGTCCCTGACTAAAATGCTGCAAAGTATAGGGATAGAGGGAATATTCATCAACTTCATAAAATGTTTCTATGAAAAACCAACAGTGAATACCATCCTCAAAGGGTAAAAGCTGACAGCCATCACTTTCAAATCAGGAACAAGACAAGGATGCCCACTCTCACGAATCTTGTTCAGCATAGCTTGTGAAGTCCTAGCAACAGCAATCAGACAACAAAGAGAAAAAAAAGATATCCAAGTTGGCAACCAAGAAGTCGAACTCTTTGTCCTCACAGATGACATACTTGATATGGAAAACCCAAAAGACTCCACCCCCAAACTCTCAGAACTCATACCGCAATTCAATAATGTGTCAGGATATAAAATCATAGTACCAAAATCAGTGACTATCTCCTACATTATCAATGAAAATACAGAAAGGGAATTTAAAGAATCAATTCCATTTACAACAGCACCCAAACCATAAGAAACTTTGGAATAAACCAAACCAAAGAGGTAAAGGATTTTTACTTGAGGAACTAAAGAACACTCATGAAAGAAATGGAAGAAAACTGAAAAGACGGAAAATCATTGCATTCTCATGGATCAGAAGAATAAACATTGTTAAAATGTCTATACTGACTAGAGAAATTGATACATTTAATGCATTCCATGAGCATCTTTAAAAGAGTTGGAACAAACACATGCCTCAAATTTGTGTGGAATCAGATGCGACCCCGTATTGCTAAGAATTGCTGAAAAGAGAAACAAAACTGGGAGTTACATGTTGTCTGATTTCAAGGGTTGCTATGAAGCCGTGATCAGCAAGACAGCAGGGGACTGGCATAAAAACAGACCCATAGACCAGTGGAACACAGTAGACAGCTCAGATATGGACCATCAAATCTATGAATAAATAATCTTCAAGAAAGCAGGAAAAAAAATATACAGTGGAAAAAAGACAGGCTCTTCAATAACTAGTACAGTGAAAACTGGACAGCTCTATATAGAAGAATGAAACTCGACATCTTCTTACACCATACACAAAGTTAAACTCATAATGGATAAAAGACCTCAACGTGACACAGTAATCCATTAGAATCCTAGAGGAGAACATAGGCAGTAATCTCTTTGATATCAGCCAGAGCGACTTCTTTCAAGATATGACTCCAAACCAAAGGAAATAAAAGCCAAAATAAACTTCTGGGACTTAATCCAAATCAAAAGCTTCTGCACTGCATATGAAACAGTAAGAAAGCAAAGAGGCAACACATGGAATGCGATAAGATATTTAAAAATGACCGTATAGAAAAAAGGTTCATATCCAGGATCTATGAAGAAATCCTCAACCACAACACACATAAAACAGATAATTATATCAAAAAATAGGCAGGAGATATGAACAGACACTTCTCCAATAAAGACATATAAATAGCTATCAGACACCTGAAAACAATGTTCATCATCACTAGGCATCATGGAGATTCAAATGAAGACCATATTAAGATGTCACTTTACACCAGTTAGAATGGCCTAAATTAGGAAGACGGGAAACAACATGTGTTAGAAAGGATGTGGAGAAAGGGGAATCCTCTTACACTCTGGATGGGAATGCAAGGTGGTGCAGACTCTTTAAAGAAGAGTGTGGATATTCCTCAAGAAATTAAAAATAGAACTTCCCTATAACCTTGCAATTACACTCCTAGGTATTCACCTAAAAGATACAGATGGAATGAAAAGAAGGGCCATCTGTAACCCAAATTTATAGCAGCAATGGCCACGCTTGCCAAACTGTGGAAAGAACCATGATGCCCTTCAACGAAAGAATGGATAAGGAAGATGTGGTCCATATACACTATGGAGAATTATGCCTCCATTCAGGAAGGATGGATACCCAACTTTGGTAGCAACATGGACAGGACTGGAAGCAATACTGCTGAGTGAAATAAATCCATCAGAGAGAGTTAATTATCATATGGTTTCACTTCTGTGTGGAGTATAACAAATAGCATGGAGGACAAGTGGAGATGGAGAGGAGAAGGGAGAGGAGAGAAATTGGAAGGGGAGGGAAACCATAAGAGACTATGGACTCTGAAAAAGAACCTAAGAGGGCATTGAATGAGCTGGGGTGGGAGGTGGGGGAAAGACGTGGTAGGTAATAGAGAGGGGACGGATTGCATGGAGCACTGGGTGTGGTACTAAAACAATTAATACGGTTACACTAAAAAGAAAGTGGAAAAAAAAAGTATATGCCAATAAGCGAAGCAACCTAGGTGAAATGGATGCATTCCTAGAAAACTGTAAAATTCCAAAATTGAACCAGGAAGAAATGTACAACCTGAATAGACCATTATCCAGTTAAGGGATTAAAGCAGTAATCAAAAACCTACCAAAAGAAAAGACTCCAGGACCTGAAGGATGCCCGAGCGAATTCCACCAAACATTAAGAAGAAAACAAACACCTTTTCTCCTGAAGCTCTTTCCAAAATTTGAAGCAGAAGGAATACTTCCAGACACTTTTTATAAAGCCAGCATTACCCTGATCCATGAACCAGGCAAAGACCTCATCAAAAAGGAGAATTTCAAACCAATATCACTGGTGAATATGGATGCTAAGATATTCAACAAGATTCTAGCTCCTAGGAACTTACAGTACATTAAAACGTTTATCTACCATGACCGAGTAGGATCCATCCCTGGGTTGCAAGATTGGTTCAACATCCGCAAATCAATCAATGTCATAGAACAATTTAAGATGTGAAGATTAGAGAAACACATGGTCCTCTCAATTGGTGAATAAAAAGCATTTCCAATATCCAGCATCCGCTACTGACTAAAATGCTGCAAAGTATAGGGATAGAAGGAATATTCCTCAACTTCATAAAATGTTTCTATGAAAAACCCACAGTGAATATCATCCCCAAAGGGTAAAAGCTGACAGCCTAAGCTTTGAAATCAGGAACATGACAAGGATGCCCACTCTCACCACTCTTGATCAACATAGGATGTGAAGTCCTAGCAACAGCAATCAGACAACAAAGAGGATAAAAGGTATCCAAGTTGGCAACCAAGAAGTCAAACTCTTTCTCCTCACAGGACATACTTGATATGGAAAACCGAAAAGACTCTGCCCCCAAACTCTCAGAACTCATACCGCAATTCAATAATGTGGCACGATATAAAATCATAGAACCGAAATCAGTGGCTATCTCCTACATTATCAATGAAAATACAGAAAGGGAATTTAGAGAATCAATTCCATTGACACAGCACCCAAACCATAAGAAACCTGGGAATAAACCAAACCAAAGAGGTAAAGGATTTGTACTCGAGTTACTAGAGAACACTCAGGAAAGAAATGCAAGAAATCCAAAAAGACGGAAAATCATTGCATTCTCATGGATCAGAAGAATAAACATTGTTAAAATGTCTATACTGCTTAGAGCAATTGGTCAATTTAATGCCATTGCAATCAAAATTGCACTGGAATCTTTAAAAGAGCTGGAACAAACACACGCCTCAAATTGTGTGGAATCAGAAGTGACCCCGTATTGCTAAGAATTGCTAAAAGGAGAAACAAAACTAGGAGCAACACGTTGCCTTATTTCAAGGGTTACTATGAAGCAATGATCACCAAGAGAGCATGGGAATGGCATAAAAACAGACCCATAGACCAGTGGAACACAGTAGACAGCTCAGATATGGACCATCAAATCTATGGCCAAATAAACTTCAAGAAAGCAAGAAAAAATATACAGTGGAAAAAAGAGAGTCTTCAATAAATGGTGCAAAATAACTGGGCAGGTCTATGTAGAAGAATGAACCTCGACCATCCTCTTACACAACACACAAAGATAAACTCATAATGGGTAAAAGACCTCAATGTGAGATAGGAATCCATCAGATTCCTAAGGAGATCATAAGCAGTATTCTCCTCAAATTCAGCCACAGTGACTTCTTTCAAGATATGCCTCCAAACCAAAGGAAACAGAAGCCAAAATAAACTTCTGGAACTTCATCAAAATCAAAAGCTTCCGCAGTGCATAGGAAACAGTCAAGAAAGCAAAGAGGGAACCCACAGAATGCAATAAGATATTTTCAAATGACAGGGCAGACAAAAAGTTCATATCCAGGATTATGAAGAACTCCTCAAACTAAACACACACAAAACAGATAATCATATCAAAAAATGGGTAGAAGATATGAACAGACACTTCCTCATGAAGAAATACAAATGGCTATCAGACAGCTGAAGAAATGTACATCATCACTAGGCATCAGGGAGATTCAAATGAAAACCATATTAATTGTCACCTTACACCTTACAGTTAGAATGCAAGAATGCTTTCTTGCATTCTAACCTTACAGTTAGAATGGTGTAAATTAGTAAGACGGGAAACAACATGTTTGGGACAGGGTGTGGAGAAAGGGGAATCCTCTTACACTGTGGGTGGGAAAGCAAGTTGGTGCAGCCTGTTTAGAGAACAGTGTGGATATTCCTCAAGAAATTAAAAATAGAACTTCCCTATAACCCTGCAATTACACTGAGGGGTTTGAAGTGGCATGGGGGTGGGAGGTTGGGGTACCAGGGGGTGGGTATTATAGAGAGCACAGATTGCATGGAGCACAGGGTGTGGTAAAAAAAATAATGAATACTGTTATTCAGAAAATAAATAAATTTAATTTTAAAAATATGCAACAGTAAAAAAATTATCTGAGACATTGAAAGAGAGGGGTTGGGATGTTGGGGAAACATGTGGTGTGTAATAGAGAGGGCACGGATTGATGGAGCACTGGGTGTGGTGCTAAAACAATGAATACGGTTACACTGAAAAGAATTTCGAAAAAGAACACAAGTATATGCCAATAGCTAAGCAACCTAGGTGAAATGGATGCATTCCTAGAAAACTGTAAATACCAAAATTGAACCAGGAAGGAATGTACAACCTAAAAGGACCCTTATCCAGTAATGAGATTAAAGCAGTGATCAAAAACCTCCCAAATCAAGACCCTATGACCTGAAGGATGCCTTAGCGAATTCTACCAAACTTTATGTAAGAACTAACACCTCTTCTCCTGAAGTTCTTTCCAAAATATGAAGCAGAAGGAAAACTTCCAGACACTTTCTATGAAGCCAGCATTACCCTGATCCACAAACCAGGCAAAGTCCTCATCAAACAGGAGAATTTCAAACCAATATCACTGACGAATATGGATGCTAAGATTCTCAACAAGATTCTAGCTCTTAGGAACCTACAGTACATTAAAAAGTCTATCCACCATGACTGAGTAGGATCTATCCCTGGGTTTCAAGGTTGGTTCGACATTCACAAATCAATCAATGTCATAGAACCAATTAAGAAGTGAAGAGAGAAGAGCCACATGGTCCTCTCAATTGGTGAAGAAAAAGATTTGGACAAAATCCAGCATCCACTCCTGACTAAAATGCTGGAAAGTATAGGGATAGAGGGAATATTCGTCAACTTCATCAAATGTTTCTATGAAAAACTCACAGTGTATACCATCCTTAAAAGGTAAAAGCTGACAGTCTTTGCTTTGAAATCAGGAACATGACAAGGATGCCCACTAAACCACTCTAGTTCAACATAGGCTGTGAAGTCCAGCAACAGCCATCAGACACAAAGAGAAATAAAAGTTATCCAAATTAGCAATGAAGAACTCAAACTCTTCTTCCTCACAGATGACATACTTGATATGAAAAATGCAAAAAACTCTGCCCCCAAACTACCAGAAATCATACAGCAAATCAATAATGTGGCAGGATACAAGATCATGGTAGAGAAATCAGTGGCTTTCTTCTACATTATCAATGAAAATCCAGAAAAGGAAATTAGAGAATCAATTCCATTTACTACAGCACCCAAAACCTAAGATACCTGGGAATAAACCAAACAAAGAGTTAAAGGATTTGTACTCGACAAACTAGAGAACACTAATGAAAAAATGCAAGAAAACAAAAAACATGGAAAACCATTGCATTCTCATGGATGAAAAGAATAAACTTTGTTAAAATGTCTATACTGCCTAGAGCAATCGATCCATTTACAGCCATTGCAATCAAAATTCAACCGGTATCATTCAAAGAGCTGGAACAAACACATGCCTAAAATTTGTGTGGAATCAGAAGCAACACCGTATTGCTAAGAATTGCTGAAAAGAGAAACAAAATTGGGAGCACCACGTTGCCTGATTTCAAGTGATACTATGAAGCTGTGATCACCAAGAAAGCATGGGACGGGCATAAAAACAGACCCATAGACCAGTGGAACACAGTAGAGAGCTCAGATATGGACCATCAACTCTATGGACAAATAATCTTCAAGAAAGCAGGAAAAAAATATACAGTGGAAAAAGACAGTCTCTTCAATAACTGGTGCAGGGAAAACTGGGCAGCTCTATGAAGAAGAATGAAACTCGACCATCCTCTTACACCATACACAAAGATAAACTCATAATGGGTAAAAGACCTCAATGTGAGACAGGAATACATCAGAATCCTAGTGGAGAAAATAGGCAGTAATCTCTTCGATATCAGCCACAGCGACTTCTTTTAAGATGTCTCCATAGGCAAAGAAAACAAAAGCGAAAATAAACTTCAGGGACTTCATAAAATTCAGAAGCTTCTGCGCTGCATAGGAAACAGTCAAGGAAGCAAAGAGGCAACCCACAGAATGCAATAAGATATTTGCAAATGACAGGACAGACAAAAGTTTGATATCCAGGATCTAGGAATATCTCTGAAACTCAATACACAGAATACAGATAATCATATCAAAACATGGGCAGAAGATATGAACAGACACTTCTCCAATGAAGACATACAAATGGCTATCAGACACCTGAAGAAATGTTCATCATCAATAGGCATCAGGGAGATTCAAATGAAAACCACATTAAGATGTCACCTTGCAGCAGTTAGGATGGCCTAAATTAGCAAGACGGGAAACAACATGTGTTGGAGAGGATGTGGAGAAAGGGGAAATCTCTTACACTGTTGGAGGGAATGCAATTTGGTGCAGCCTCTTTGGAGAACAGTGGGGAGATTCCTAAAGAAATTAAAAATAGAACTTCCCTATAACCCTGCAATTGCACTTCTAGGTATTTACCCCAAATATAGAGATGGCGTGAAAGAAGGGCCATCTGTAATTCAATGTTTAGAGCACCAATGGCCACGGTTGCCAAACTGTGGAAAAAACCAAGATGCCCTTCAACGGAAGAATGGATAAGGAAGGTCCATATACACTATAGAGTATTATGCCTCCATTCAGAAAGGATGAGTACCCAACTTTGGTAGTAACATGGACAGGACTGGAAGAGATTCTGCTGAGTGAAATAAATCAAGCAGTGAGTGGCTATTATAATATGGTTTCATTTAGGTGTGGTGTATAACAAACTGCATGGAGGACAAGGGGAGATGGAGAGAAGAAGGGAGTGGAGGGACATCGGAAGGGGAGAAAAACCATGAGAGACAATGGACTCTGAAAAATAACCTGAGGGCTTTGAAAGAGCGGGGGTGGGAGGTTGTGGAAACACCTGGTGGGTAATAGAGAGAGAGCACGGATTGCATGGAGGACTGGGTGTGGTGGTAAAACAATAAATACAGTTACACTGAAAAGAAATTGGGGGAAAAAACAATATATGCCAATTAGGAAAGATCTTAGGTGTAATGGATGCATTCCTACAAAACTGTAAAATCCCAAAATTGAACCAGGAAGAAATGTACAACCTGAATGGACAATGATCCAGTAATAAGATAAATGCAGTGATCTAAAACCTCCCAAAAGACAAGATCCCGCGACCTGAAGGATGCCTTAGCGAATTATACCAATCTTTAAGAAAAGAACTAACACCTCTTCTCCTGAAGCTCTTTCTGAAATTTGTAGCAGAAGGAAAACTTCCAGACACTTTTTATGAAGCCAGCATTACCCTGATCCACAAACCAGGCAAAGACATCAACAAAAAGAAGAATTTCAAGGCAATATCACTGATGAATATGGATGCTAAGAACTCCATAAGATTCTAGCTCCTAGGAACCTACTGTACATTAAACAGTCATTCCACCAAAACCGAGTAGGATCTATCCCTGGGTTGCAAGGTTGGTTCGACATTCACAAATCAATCAATGTCATAGAACCTATTAAGAAGTGAAGAGAGAAGAACCACATGGTCCTCTCAATTGGTGAATAAAAAGCATTTGACAAAATCCAGCATCTGCTCCTGACTAAAATGCTGCAAAGTATAGGGATAGAGGAAATATTCGTCAACTTCATAAAATGTTTCTATGAAAAACCCACAGTGAATACAATCCTCAAATGGTAAAAGATCCCAGCCTTTGCTTTGAAATCAGGAACATGACAAGGACACCTACTCTCACAACCCTTGTTCAACATAGGCTGTGAAGTTCGGCAACAGCAATCAGACAACAAAGAGAAATAAAAGGTATCCAAGTTGGCAACAAAGAAATCAAACCTTCTTTCCTCAAGCATGACATAATCGTTATGGAAATCCCAAAAGACTCCGCCCCCAATCTATCAGACCTCAAATAGCAATTCAAGAATGTGGCAGGATACAAAATCATGATACAGAAATCAGTGGCTTTCTTCTACATTATCAATGAAAATACAGAAAGGGAAATTAGAGAATCAATGCCATTTATTACAGCACCCGAACCATAAGATACCTGGGAATAAACCAAACCAAAGAGGTAAAGGATTTATACTCGAGGAACTAGAGAACACTCATGACAAAATGCAAGAAAACCAATGAGACGGAAAACCATTGATTTTTCATGGATCAGAAGAATAAACATTCTTAAAATGTGTATACTGCTTAGAGCAATTGATCCATTTAATGCCATTGCAATAAAAATTCCACCGATATCTTTCAAAGAGATGGAACAAGCACAAGCCAAAAATTTGTGTGGAATAGAAGCGACCCCGTATTGCTAAGAATTGCTGAAAAGAGAAACAAAACGAGAGCACCACGTTGCCTGATTTCAAGGGTTACTATGAAGCTGTGATCACCAAGACAGCATGGGACTGGCATAAAAACAGACCCCTAGACCAGTGGAACACAATAGAGAGCTCAGATATGGGCTATCAAGTCTATGGACAAATAATCTTCAAGAAAGCAGGAAAAAATATACAGTGGGAAAAAGGCAGTCTCTTCAATAAATGGTGCAGGGAAAATTGGGCAGGTCTATGTAGAAGAATAAAATTCGACCATCCTCTTACACCATACACAAAGAGGAAATCATAATGGATAAAAAGATTCCTGTCTCAAGGTGAGACAGGAATCCATCAGAATCCTAGAGGAGAACATAGGCAGTAATCTTTTGATATCAACCACAGCGAATTCTTTCATGATATGTCTTCAAAGGCAAAGGAAACAAAAGCCAAAATAAACTTCAGGGACTTCGTCAAAATCAGATATTTACAAATGACAGTACAGACAAAAGGTTGATATACAGGATCTATGAAGAACTCCTCAAAATCAACACAAACAAAACAGATAATTATATCAAAAAATAGGCAGAAGTTATGAACAGACACTTCTCCAATGAAGACATACAAATGACTGTCAGACACTTGAAAAAAATGTTCATCGTCACTAGGCATCAGTGAGATTCAATTTAAGATCATATTAAGATGTCACTTTACACCAGTTAGAATGGCCTAAATTAGCAAGACGAGAAACAATATGTGTTAGAGAGCATGTGGAGAAAGGGGAATCCTCTTATACTGTGGGTGGGAATGCAAGGGGTGCAGCCTCTTTAGAGAATGGTGTGGAGATTCCTCAATAAATTAAAAATGGAACTTCCCTATAATTCTGCAATTACACTCCTAGGTATTTAACCCAAAGATACAGATGGCGTGAAAAGAAGGGCCATCTGTAACCCAAATTTATAGCAGCAATGGCCACGCTTGCCAAACTGTGGGAAGAACCAAGATGCCCTTGGAAGAATGGATAAGGAAGATGTGGTCCATATACACTATGAAGTATTATGCTTCCATTCAGAAAGGATGAATACCCAACTTTTGCAGCAACCTGGACGGGACTGGAAGAGATTCTGCTGAGTGAAATAAATCCATCAGAGAGAGTCAATTATCATAGGGTTTCACTTCTGTGTGGAGTATAACAAATAGCATGGAGGACAAGGGGAGATGGAGAGGAGAAGGGAGTGGAGGGAAATTGAAAGGGGAGGGGAACCATGAGAGACTATGGACTCTGAAAAAGAATCTAAGAGGGCATTGAAAGAGCAGGGGTGGGAGGTTGGGGAAATACTTGGTGGGTAATAGAGAGGGGACGGATTGCATGGAGCACTGGGTGTGGTGCTAAAACAATGAATATGGTTAAACTGAAAAGAGATTGGGAAAAATGTATATGCAAATAAGCTAAGCAACCTAGGTGAAATGGATGCATTCCTAGAAAACTGTTAAATCCCTAAATTGAACAAGGAAGAAATGTACAACCCGAATAGACCGTTATCCAGTAACGGGTTTAAACAGTGATCAAAAGCCTACCAAAAGACAAGACCCCAGGTCCTGAAGGATGCCCTAGCGAATTGCACCAAACTTTAAAAAAAGAACTAACACCTCTTCTCCTGAAGCTCTTTCCAAAATTTGAAACAGAAGGAATACATCCAGACACTTATTTTAAAGCCAGCATTACCCTGATCCACACACCAGGCAAAGTCCTCATGAAGAAGGAGAATTTGAAACCAATATAATTGATGAATATGGATGCTACTATTCTCAGCAAGATCCTAGCTAATAGAATCCAACAGTACATTAAAAAGATTAGCTGCCATGATCAGGTGAGATCTATGCCTAGGTTGCAAGGGTGGTTCAACATTTGCAAATCAATGTCATAGGACAAATTAATAAGAGAGGTAAGGGAACCACATGGTCCTCTCAATTGATGACGAAAAAGCATTTGGCAGCATCCGTTTCTGATTAAAACGCTTCGAAGTATAGGGATAGAGGAAATATTTGTCAACCTCTTAAAATGTTTATATGAAAAATTCACAGTAAATATTCTCCTCAATGGGTAAAAGCTGACAGCCTTCCCTTTGAGATCAGAAACATGAGAAGGATGCCCACTCTCACCAATCTTGTTCAACATAGTATTTGAAGTCCTCGCATCAAAAACAGACAATAAAAAGAAATAAAATGTATCCAAATTGGCAATGAAGTCAATCTCTCTCTTCACATTTGATATACTTTATATGGAATACCCAAAAGTCTGCACCCCCAAACTACTAGAACGCATTCAGCAATCCAATGATGTGGCAGGATACAAAATCTTTGTACAGGAATCATTGGATTTCTTACATTACCAATGAAAATACAGAAAGGGAAATTAGAGAATTGATTCCGTTAACTACAACACCCAAACAATAACATACCTGGGAATAAACAAATCCAAAGAGGTAAAGGATCTACAACACTCGTGAAAGAAATTGAAGAAAACAAAAATGACAGAAGCCCATTGCATGCTTATGGATCAGAAGCATAAACATTGCTAAAATGTCTAGACATTTAATGTTAAGGGACTGCCTAGAGCAATTGATCCTTTTAATGCCTTTCCAAAAAAAAATTCCACCGGTATGTTTTAAAGTGCTAGATCCAACACAAGCCTAAAATTTGTGTAGAATCAGAGAGACAGAAGTTTAGAAGATGGCGGAGAAGTAGCAAGCTGAGACTGCTTCAGCTAGCCGGAGATCAGCTAGATAGCTTATCTAAAGATTGCAAACACCTGAAAATCCATCGGCAGACCGAAGAGAAGAAGAACAGCAATTCTGGAAACAGAAAAACAACCACTTTCTGAAAGGTAGGACCGGCGGAGAAGTGAATCCAAAGCGACGGGAAGATAGACCCCGGGGGGAGGGGCCGGCTCCCGGCAAGCGGCGGAGCAACCGCGCACAAAATCAGGATTTTTAAAAGTCTGTTCCGCTGAGGGACATCAGTCCAGAGGCTAAACCGGGGCAAAGCCCACGCGGGGTCAGCGTGGCCTCAGGTCCCGCAGGGTCACAGAAGGATCGGGGGTGTCTGAGTGTCGCAGAGCTTGCGGGTATTGGAACGGGAAAGCCGGCTACAGAGACAGAGCCGACAGTAAGCTCACAGCTCGGTGTTACCTTGAACCGATCGCAGGCTCGGTGAGCTCAGAGCGCGGCCGGAGGTCAGGCAGACGGGAGTAACTGGGCGCTGTTCTCTGAGGGCGCACTGAGGAGTGGGGCCCTGGGCTCTCGGCTCCTCCGGGCCGGAGACCAGGAGGCCGCCATTTGTGTTCCCGTCCTCCGGAAATCTACGGAAAGCGCTCAGGGAACAAAAGCTCCTGAAAGCAAACCCGAGCGGATTACTCACCCCGGCCCCGGGTAAGGGCGGTGTAATTCCGCCTGGGGCAAAGACACTTGAGAATCACTACAACAGGCCCCTCCCCCAGAAGATCAACAAGAAATCCAGCCGAGACCAAGTTCACCTACCAAGGAGTGCGGTTTCAATACCAAGGAGAGCAGCAGAATTCCAGAGGAGGAGAAAGCCAAGCACGGAACTCATGGCTTTTTTCCTGTGATTTTTTTTTAGTCTTGCAGTTAATTTAATTTTTTCTTTTTCATTTTTTTTTCTTCTTTTTTTTTCTTTTTTTCTTTTTCTTCTCGCCTTCGGGTAAAATTTTTTTTTTTTAACTGTTACCTTTTTCTTTTTTAACGATTTTTTACTAGTTTATCTAATATATATATTTTTTCTTTTTTACATTTTTCTCAGGTGTTTTCTTTTTTTAAAAAAAATTTTTTTTCTTTACTTTTTTTTTCTTTCTTCCTTTTTGAACCTCTTTTTATCCCCTTTCTCCCCACTCACGATTTTGGATCTCTTCTAATTTAGTTAAAGCATATTTTCCTGAGGTTGTTGCCACCCTTTTAGTATTTTACTTGCCCCTTCATTTACTCTTATCTGGCCAAAATGACAAGACGTAAAAATTCAACGCAAAAAAAAGAACAAGAGGCAGTACCAAAGGCTAGGGACCTAATCAATACAGACATCGGTAATATGTCCGATCTAGAGTTCAGAATGACAATTCTCAAGGTTCTAGCCGTGCTCGAAAAAGGCATGGAAGATATTAGAGAAACCCTCTCGAGAGATATAAAAGCCCTTTCTGGAGAAATAAAAGAACTAAAATCTAACCAAGTTGAAATCAAAAAAGCTATTAATGAGGTGCAATCAAAAATGGAGGCTCTCACTGCTAGGATAAATGAGGCAGAAGAAAGAATTAGTGATATAGAAGACCAAATGACAGAGAATAAAGAAGCTGAGCAAAAGAGGGACAAACAACTACTGGACCACGAGGGGAGAATTCGAGAATTAAGTGACACCATAAGACGAAACAACATTAGAATAATTGGGATTCCAGAAGAAGAAGAAAGAGAGAGGGGAGCAGAAGGTATACTGGAGAGAATTATTGGGGAGAATTTCCCCAATATGGCAAAGGGAACGAGCATCAAAATTCAGGAGGTTCAGAGAACGCCCCTCAAAATCAATAAGAATAGGGCCACACCCCGTCACCTAATAGTAAAATTTACAAGTCTCAGTGACAAAGAGAAAATCCTGAAAGCAGCCCGGGAAAAGAAGTCTGTAACATACAATGGTAAAAATATTAGATTGGCAGCTGACTTATCCACAGAGACCTGGCAGGCCAGAAAGAGCTGGCATGATATTTTTAGAGCACTAAACGAGAAAAACATGCAGCCCAGAATACTATATCCAGCTAGGCTATCATTGAAAATAGAAGGAGAGATTAAAAGCTTCCAGGACAAACAACAACTGAAAGAATTTGCAAACACCAAACCAGCTCTACAGGAAATATTGAAAGGGGTCCTCTAAGCAAAGAGAGAGCCTACAAGTGGTAGATCAGAAAGGAACAGAGACCATATACAATAACAGTCACCTTACAGGCAATACAATGGCACTAAATTCATATCTCTCAATAGTTACCCTGAATGTGAATGGGCTAAATGCCCCTGTCAAAAGACACAGGGTATCAGAATGGATAAAAAAACAAAACCCATCTATATGTTGCCTCCAAGAAACTCATTTTAAGCCCGAAGACACCTCCAGATTTAAAGTGAGGGGGTGGAAAAGAATTTACCATGCTAATGGACATCAGAAGAAAGCAGGAGTGGCAATCCTTATATCAGATCAATTAGATTTTAAGCCAAAGACTATAATAAGAGATGAGGAAGGACACTATATCATACTCAAAGGGTCTGTCCAACAAGAAGATTTAACAATTTTAAATATCTATGCCCCCAACGTGGGAGCAGCCAACTATATAAACCAATTAATAACAAAATCAAAGAAACACATCAACAACAATACAATAATAGTAGGGGACTTTAACACTCCCCTCACTGAAATGGACAAGTCATCCAAGCAAAAGATCAGCAAGGAAATAAAGGCCTTAAACGACACACTGGACCAGATGGACATCACAGATATATTCAGAACATTTCATCCCAAAGCAACAGAATACACATTCTTCTCTAGTGCACATGGAACATTCTCCAGAATAGATCACATCCTTGGTCCTAAATCAGGACTCAACCGGTATCAAAAGATTGGGATCATTCCCTGCATATTTTCAGACCACAATGCTCTAAAGCTAGAACTCAACCACAAAAGGAAGTTTGGAAAGAACCCAAATACATGGAGACTAAACAGTATCCTTCTAAAGAATGAATGGGTCAACCGGGAAATTAAAGAAGAATTGAAAAAAATCATGGAAACAAATGATAATGAAAATACAACGGTTCAAAATCTGTGGGACACAATAAAGGCAGTCCTGAGAGGAAAATATATAGCGGTACAAGCCTTTCTCAAGAAACAAGAAAGGTCTCAGGTACACAACCTAACCCTACACCTAAAGGAGCTGGAGAAAGAACAAGAAAGAAACCCTAAGCCCAGCAGGAGAAGAGAAATCATAAAGATCAGAGCAGAAATCAATGAAATAGAAACCAAAAAAACAATAGAAAAAATCAACGAAAGTAGGAGCTGGTTCTTTGAAAGAATTAATAAAATTGATAAACCCCTGGCCCGACTTATCAAAAAGAAAAGAGAAAGGACCCAAATAAATAAAATCATGAATGAAAGAGGAGAGATCACAACTAACACCAAAGAAATACAAACTATTATAAGAACATACTATGAGCAACTCTACGGCAATAAATTTGACAATCTGGAAGAAATGGATGCATTCCTAGAAACATATAAACTACCACAACTGAACCAGGAAGAAATAGAAAGCCTGAACAGACCCATAACCAGTAAGGAGATTGAAACAGTCATTAAAAATCTCCAAACAAACAAAAGCCCAGGGCCAGATGGCTTCCCGGGGGAATTCTACCAAACATTTAAAGAAGAACTAATTCCTATTCTCCTGAAACTGTTCCAAAAAATAGAAATGGAAGGAAAACTTCCAAACTCATTTTATGAGGCCAGCATCACCTTGATCCCAAAACCAGACAAGGATCCCACCAAAAAAGAGAGCTATAGACCGATATCCTTGATGAACACAGATGCGAAAATACTCAACAAAATACTAGCCAATAGGATTCAACAGTACATTAAAAAGATTATTCACCACGACCAAGTGGGATTTATTCCAGGGCTGCAAGGTTGGTTCAACATCCGCAAATCAGTCAATGTGATACAACACATCAATAAAAGAAAGAACAAGAACCATATGATACTTTCAATAGATGCTGAAAAAGCATTTGACAAAGTACAGCATCCCTTCCTGATCAAAACTCTTCAAAGTGTAGGGATAGAGGGCACATACCTCAATATCATCAAAGCCATCTATGAAAAACCCACCGCAAATATCATTCTCAATGGAGAAAAACTGAAAGCTTTTCCACTAAGGTCAGGAACACGGCAGGGATGTCCATTATCACCACTGCTATTCAACATAGTACTAGAGGTCCTAGCCTCAGCAATCAGACAACAAAAGGAAATTAAAGGCATCCAAATCGGCAAAGAAGAAGTCAAATTATCACTCTTCGCAGATGATATGATACTATATGTGGAAAACCCAAAAGACTCCACTCCAAAACTGCTAGAACTTATACAGGAATTCAGTAAAGTGTCAGGATATAAAATCAATGCACAGAAATCAGTTGCATTTCTCTACACCAACAGCAAGACAGAAGAAAGAGATATTAAGGAGTCAATCCCATTTACAATTGCATCCAAAACCATAAGATACCTAGGAATAAACCTAACCAAAGAGACACAGAATCTATACTCAGAAAACTATAAAGTACTCATGAAAGAAATTGAGGAAGACACAAAGAAATGGAAAAATGTTCCATGCTCCTGGATTGGAAGAATAAATATTGTGAAAATGTCTATGCTACCTAAAGCAATCTACACATTTAATGCAATTCCTATCAAAGTACCATCCATCTTTTTCAAAGAAATGGAACAAATAATGCTAAAATTTATATGGAACCAGAAAAGACCTCGAATAGCCAAAGGGATATTGAAAAAGAAAGCCAACGTTGGTGGCATCACAATTCCGGACTTCAAGCTCTATTACAAAGCTGTCATCATCAAGACAGCATGGTACTGGCACAAAAACAGACCCATAGATCAATGGAACAGAATAGAGAGCCCAGAAATAGACCCTCAAATCTATGGTCAACTCATCTTCGACAAAGCAGGAAAGAATGTCCAATGGAAAAAAGACAGCCTCTTCAATAAATGGTGCTGGGAAAATTGGACAGCCACATGCAGAAAAATGAAATTGGACCATTTCCTTACACCACACACAAAAATAGACTCAAAATGGATGAAGGACCTCAATGTGCGAAAGGAATCCATCAAAATCCTTGAGGAGAACACAGGCAGCAACCTCTTCGACCTCTGCCGCAGCAACATCTTCCTAGGAACAACGCAAAAGGCAAGGGAAGCAAGGGAAAAAATGAACTATTGGGATTTCATCAAGATCAAAAGCTTTTGCACAGCAAAGGAAACAGTTAACAAAATCAAAAGACAACTGACAGAATGGGAGAAGATATTTGCAAACGACATATCAGATAAAGGACTAGTGTCCAGAATCTATAAAGAACTTAGCAAACTCAACACCCAAAGAACAAATAATCCAATCAAGAAATGGGCAGAGGACATGAACAGACATTTCTGCAAAGAAGACATCCAGATGGCCAACAGACACATGAAAAAGTGCTCCATATCACTCGGCATCAGGGAAATACAAATCAAAACCACAATGAGATATCACCTCACACCAGTCAGAATGGCTAAAATCAACAAGTCAGGAAATGACAGATGCTGGCGAGGATGCGGAGAAAGGGGAACCCTCCTACACTGTTGGTGGGAATGCAAGCTGGTGCAGCCACTCTGGAAAACAGCATGGAGGTTCCTCAGAATGTTGAAAATAGAACTGCCCTATGACCCAGCAATTGCACTATTGGGTATTTACCCTAAAGATACAAATGTAGTGATCCAAAGGGGCACATGCACCCGAATGTTTATAGCAGCAATGTCCACAATAGCCAAACTATGGAAAGAACCTAGATGTCCATCCACAGATGAATGGATCAAGAAGATGTGGTATATATACACAATGGAATACTATGCAGCCATCAAAAGAAATGAAATCTTGCCATTTGCGACAACATGGATGGAACTAGAGCGTATCATGCTTAGCGAAATAAGTCAAGCAGAGAAAGACAACTATCATATGATCTCCCTGATATGAGGAAGTGGTGATGCAACATGGAGGCTTAAGTGGGTAGGAGAAGAATAAATGAAACAAGATGGGATTGGGAGGGAGACAAACCATAAGTGACTCTTAATCTCACAAAACAAACTGAGGGTTGCTGGGGGGAGGGGGTTTGGGAGAAGGGGGTGGGATTATGGACATTGGGGAGGGTATGTGCTTTGGTGAGTGCTGTGAAGTGTGTAAACCTGGTGATTCACAGACCTGTACCCCTGGGGATAAAAATATATGTTTATAAAAAAAAAGAAAAAAAGAAAGGACAAATACCCAACTTTTGTAGCAACATGGACGGGACTGGAAGAGATTATTATGCTGAGTGAAATAAGTCAAGCAGAGAGAGTCAATTATCATATGGTTTCACTTATTTGTGGAGCATAACAAATAGCATGGAGGACATGGGGAGTTAGAGAGGAGAAGGGAGTTGGGGGAAATTGGAAGGGGAGGTGAACCATGAGAGACTATGGACTCTGAAAAACAATCTGAGGGTTTTGAAGGGGTGGGGGGTGGGAGGTTGGGGTACTAGGTGGTGGGTATTATAAAGGGCACGAATTGCATGGAGCACTGGGTGTGGTGAAAAATAATGAATACTGTTATGCTGAAAATAAAAAATAAATTAACAAAAAAAAAAAAAAAAAAAGAATCAGAGAGACACTGTATTGCTAAGGAAATGCCAAAAAGAAAAACAAAACTGGGAGCATCACGTTGTCTGATTTCCAGTGTTATACAAAGCTCTGATCACCAATACAGCATGGGACTCACATAAAAACAGAAACATAGACCAGTGGAACTGAGTAGAGAGCTCAGATATGGGCAATAAACTCTACAGTCAAATAATCTTCAACAAAGTAGGAAAAATATACAGTGGAATAAAGGCAGTCTCTTCAATAAATGGTGCTGGGAAAATTGGGACAGCTATGTGTAGATGAATGAAACTCGACCATTCTCTTACACCAAACACAGAGAACTCGAAATGGATAAAAGACCTAAACTTGAGGTAGGAATCCATGAGAATCATAGAGGGGAACATAGGCAGTAACCTCTTCAACACTGGCCACAACAACTTCTTTCAAGATATGTCTCCAAAAACAAAGCAAACAAAAGCAAAGGTGAATTTTTGGAACTTCATCAATTCAAAAGCTTCTGCACAGCAAAGGAAACAGTCAACAAAACACAGAGGCAACCCAGGGAATGGGAGGAGATATTTGCAAATGATAGTACTTACATGTTGATATCCAGGATCTATAAAGAACTCCTCAAACTCAACACACACAAAGCAGAGAATCATATAAAAACATGGGCAGAATATAGGAACAGACATTTCTCCAATGAAGACATACAAATGGCTATCAGACACATGAAAAAATGTTCATCATCACTAGCCCTCATGGAGACTCAAATTAAAACACATTGAGATAGCACCTGACACCAGTTAGAACGGCCCAAATCAACAAGATAGGAATCAACATGTGTTGGAGAGGATGTGGAGAAAGGGGAACCCGCATCTCAACTCTGCTCCAGGAATGGTCCTCTGCACTGGTGCTCCCAGGTGGGTCGCGCCATTTGTCACATTTTCCAGGTGTCCGTGACAAGTCCCAAGCAAGTAAGGGCCCAGAGCCACGGGGAGCAGGGTGAACCCCAAGGCTGCCCAACGCTGGCCAATTCTCAGGGATCAGTTGGGCAGAACGCTCCTGAGAATAGGCCGGAAAATGCCCGGCGAATTCGCTTCAGGGGCCACACGTCTGAAGGGCCGCCCCCCCCCAGCCTGGCCCAGCATCGCGAGGGCTCGCACCCGAACACGGTCAGGAAGCCCTCTGCGAGGCAGACTGTGTTGAGGCTGACTAATCCTGCTTCATGGCCTGCAGGGGTCCCCTTCCTGGCGCTGTCCCATGGGGCCGGGCCCACCACCAAGCCCGTGCTCGAACCATCGCCTGCATCCCCAGCCTTCTGCTTCCAGGGTCCTGTCCCTCCTGGCCTCCATATCGGGAACCCTGTGTCCCACAGGCACGCATCTCCCTACCACACCGGCGTCAATGGTGCCTTTCAGCACTTTGGACAACCCTCGGAGCGAGATAACCTGCCTGCGCACAATGAGGTCAGCCCCATTTTTGGGTGCCCCATCAGCCCGAAAAGACGGAGGCGAACGCCAGGCCGCCACCTGTCCTTCAAATTTGCTCTGGGAACGCTCCCCTGCACCAGGGCCCTCGGGTGGGCCACGTCATTTCCATGGTTTTTCCGGGCGGCCGCCCCATGCAACGGGCGAGAAAGGGCCCTGGGCCACGGAGAGCAGGGCGGTCCGCAGGGCTGCCCAATGCCGGCCAATTCTCATGAGTGTTCTGCCCAGACCAATCCCGGTTTGGGCAGAACGCTCAGGAGAATTGGTCTGGCAACACCCAGGGAACTCGCTTCGGGTGTAGCATGTCTGCAGCATTCCCCCACCGGGCCTGGCTTGGCATTGCGAGCACTCGTTTCGGAAACCCGCTAGGAACCATCCATGAGGAAGGATGTGGTGAGGCCGAGGCCTGCTGATCCTCAGCCTGCGGTGGTTCCTTCCCTGGTGCTGTCCCATGGGGGCGGGCATTGCACGAAGCCCGCACTCCAACCCTCGCCTACTTACCGAGCCTTCCGCTTCCGGTGTCCTACCTTCATGGCCTCAGTATGGGGAACCCTGAGTCCCGCGGCCACTCATCTCCCTACCACCCCGGCGCCAAAGGTGCCTTTCGGCGCTTCGGACAAGCCTCGGAGTGAGAGAAACCTGCATGCCCCAACTGAGGTCAGACCCAATCTTGGGCGCCCCATTTGCCTGAAAGACGGAGGCACACTCCCTGCTGCCACTGGTCCATCAACTCTGCTCTGGAAACGCTCCCATGCCCCGGGGACCCCTCATGGGCCACGTCCTTTCCGTGCCTTTTCTGGGCGGCTGCCCCATGCCCCAGCGAGAAAGGGCCCTGGGCCACGGAGAGCAGGGTGGTCCACAGGGCTGCCCAATGCCGACCAATTCTCACGAGCGTTCTGCCCAAACTTATCCCAATTTGGGCAGAACGCTCGTGATAACTGGCCGGAAAACGTCCAGCGAACTCGCTTCGGGTGTCGCACGTCTGTACAGCCGCCCCCAAGGGCCTGGCCTGGCTTTTTGAGCAATTGCGCCCGAACACTGCCAGGAAGCCCTACGCGGGGCAGGCTGCGGTGAGGCCGATGCCTCCTGCTCCTCGGCTTCTGAGGGTCCCCTCCTTGGAACTGTCACATGGGGCCAGGGATGCCCTGAGACTCAGGCTCGAAATTTCACCTGCTTCCCAGCCTTCTGCTTCTGCTGTCCCTCCGTACCTCCATCTGGGGAAACCTGAGTCCCCCGGCTACTCCTCCCCTTTCCACCCCGACGCCAACGGTGCATTTCGGTGCTTCCGACAAGCCGAAGAGAGAGAGAAACATCCATGCCCCAACTGAGGAGAGCCCCATCCTTGGGCACCCCATCCAACCGAAAAGATGGAGGCGCACGCCCTGCAGGCACCCGTTCTTCAACTCTGCTCCGGGACCGGTCCCCTGCACCGGAGCCCCGCGTGGGCCGCATTGTTTCTGCACCTTTTCCGGGCTGCTGTCCCATGCCCCGGGCAAGAAAGGGCCCTGGGTCACGGAGAACAGGGCTGTCCCCAGGGCTTCCCAACGCCGGCCAATTCTCAAGAGCGTTCTTCCCAAACTGATTCTGGTTTGGGCAGAACGCTTGTGAGAATTGGCTAACCCGCTTCGGGTGTCACACGTCTGCATGGCCACCCCACTGGGCCTGGCCTGGCTTTTCAAGCAATTGCCCCACGAACACCGCCAGGAAGCCCTCCGCGAGGCAGGCTGCCAGGAGGCCGACGCCTCCTGCTCTTCGGCATGCGGGGGTCCCCTCCTTGGCACTGTCCCATGGGTCCAGGGCTGCCCCGAGACTCGGGCTCGAAATTTCGCCTGCTTTCAAGCCTTCCGCTTCCAGGGTCCTGTCCCTCCATGCCTCCATCTGGGGAAACCTGAGTCCCGCGGCCATGCCTCCCCCTCCAACCCCAGTACCAACGGTGCACTTTGCCTTTCGGACAAGCCTCGGAGTGAGAGAAACCTGCATGACCCAACTGAGGACAGCCCATCCTTGGGCGTCCTTTCAGACCGAAAAGACCGAGGCGCACACCCTGCCACCACCCGTCCTTCAACTCTCCTCCTGGAACACACCCCTGTGCCGGGGGCCCCGCATGGGCCATGTCACTTCCTGCCCCTTTTCCAGGCAGCCGCCCCATGCCCCGAGCGAGAAAGGGCCCTGGGCCACAGAGAGCAGGGCGGTGTGCAGGGCTGCCCAACGCCGGCCAATTCTCATGAGCTTTCTGCCCAAACCGATCCCAGTATGCCCAGCCACCACCCGTCCTTCAACTCTGCACCGGGAATGCTTCCCTGGCCAGGGCCTCCGGGTGGGCCTGGAGGAAACTCGTTTCGTTTCCGCGCGTTTTCCGGAAAGCCGACCCTTGCTCTGGTCGAGAAAGGGGCCTGTGTAATGGAGAGCAGGGTGCTGCGCAGGGCTGCCCATGGCCGGCCAATTCTCCCGATCCCAGTTTGGGCAGAACCCTCGTGATAATTGGCTGGAAAACGCCTGGCGAACTCGCTTCGGGTGCTGCATGTCTGTAGGGCTGCCCCACCTGGAATGGCAGGCATCGCGAGCGCTTGAGCACACACATCGCACATCGCCAGGAAGCCCTCCCCGAGCAGGCTGCAGTGAGGCCGACCTCACTGCTAATCCTCGACCTTCGGGGTCCCTTCCCTGGTGCTGTCCCATGGGGCCAGTCCTGGCATGAATCCCAGGCTCGAAATTTTGCCTGCTTCCCAGCCTTGTGCTTCCGGTGTCCTGTCCCTCCATGCCTCCATCTGGGGATCCCTGAGTCCCACGGCCACGCCTCCCCCTCCCACACCATCACCAAAGGTGCCTTTGGGCGCTTCAGACAGTCCTCGGAGAGAGAAAAATTTGCATGCCCCAACTGAGGTCAGCCCCATTCTTGGGCTGCCCATCTGCCCTAAAGACGAAGACATTCGCCCGGCCGCCTCCTGTCCTTCAACTCTGCTCCGGGAACACACCCCTGCGCTGGGGCCTCCGGGTGGGCTGCGTCATTTCCGTGTGTTTTCCGGGCAAGAAAGAGCCCTGGTCCACGGAGAGCAGGGCAGTCGGCAGGGCTGCCAAACACGGGCCAATTCTCATGAACTCTCTGCCCAAAACGATCCCGGGTTGGGCAGAACTCTCTTGAGAATTGGTTGGAAAACGCCCAGCAAACATGCTTCGGGTGCCGCACGTCTGCAAGGCCCCCCCACCCCCACCCCCGGGGCTTGGCGCGGCATTGCGAGCAATCCAGTAGGAATTCCGCCAGGAAGCCTTCTGCAAGGCAGGCTATGGCGAGGCCAAGGACTCCTGCTAATCCTGGGCCTGCAGGGAGTCGCATCCCTGGTGCTGTACCATGGGGCCGGGCCCGTCACGAAGCCCGGGCTAAAACTATCGCCTGCTTCCTCAGCCTTCTGCTTCCAGGGTCCTGTCCCTCATGGCCTCCATATCAGGAACCCTGCGTCCTGCGGCCACGCATCTCCCTACCACACCAGCACCAATGGTGACTTTTTGCATTTCGGACAACCATGGGAGCGAGAAAACCTGCGTACCCACAATGAGGTCAGCCGCATCCTTAGGCGCCCCATCTGCCCGAAAGACGGAGGCGCATGCCTGGCCGCCACCTGTCCTTCAACTCTACTCCAGGAACGCTCCCCTGGGCCAGAGGCCCCGCGTGGGCCACGTCGTTTCCGTGCGTTTTCCAGGCAGCCGCCCCATGCCCAGGGCGAGAAAGGGCCCTGGGCCACAGAGAGCAGGGCGGTCCACAGGGCTGCCCAACGCTGACCAATTCTCACGAGCGTTCTGCCCAAACCGATCCTGGTTTGGGCAGAACGCTCGTGAGAATTGGCCCCAGTGCATAGGAGCGTTCCCAGAGCAGAGTTGAAGGACCGGTGGCGGCCGGGCTTCCACCTCTGTCTTTAGGGCAGATGGGGCACCCAAGGATGGGGCTGACCTCAGTTGGGGCATGCAGGTTTCTCTCGCTCTGAGTCTTGTCCGAAGCACCCAAAGGCACCGTTGGCGCTGGGGTGGGAGGGAGAGGTGTAGCTGCGGGACCCAGGGTTCCCCAGATGGAGGCACCGAGGGACAGGACCCCAGAAGCAGAAGGCTGGGAAGCAGGCAAAATTTCGAGCCAGGTCTTCGTGGTGTTCCCGGCCTCATGGGACAGCACCAGGGAGGGAACCCCCGCAGGCCGAGGATTACCGGAGGCGTCGGCCTCACTGCAGCCTGCCTCATGGAGGGCTTCCTGGTGAGGTGCATGCTCGAGCGCTCGCGATGCCGGCCATGCGTGGTGGGGCTGCCCTTCAGACGCGTGGCGCCCGAAGAGAGTTTGCCGGGCCTTTTCCAGGCTCAGGGACAGGTTGTATCATAAGATGGTATTCCAGAACAGAACCCTGAAGACAGATGCCTGAAAACCTAATCAAGTGTTCCAATGAGGTCCAATGGCATGTGAGGTTCAATCTTCTAACTTAGGACCATTGACGTGGCTGTCCATCTGAATGTAGCTAATCAGGGTGTTTCATACTGTGCATTTGCATCTAGACAGCCGCCAAAATTGGAGTGGGCTCAGGGTCCTTGCAGGTTTCTCTTAATCTGGAAGGTTTGGGCAACTGTGATAGGCACAGTTTCCTTGGGGAATTCAGCCACAGTCCTTTGGTGCACCTCGAGTGACCCCATCCAGGAGGGCATGTGAGCCATGGTTTTGGGAAAGAAGTCTGCAAACACAAATTCAGGTTCGGATTAGTCGCGAGGTGATCACAGGCCAAATGCATAGACCTGGGGGTCAGCTCATCAGGAACTGTAATTAGGATGACTAGAAGACAGTAGCACAGACTTTTCCATCTGGATTGTGTGTCCAGAATGACCTCAGAATGTAGGTGAGGTCTCATGCATCCATGGGAGACTTTTTGTCTCTAAGGATCCTGGCGGCTCCCCTTAGCTTGGTGGCTTTTTCGGGGAAAATAAGAGTGCTGTTTTCCATCTTAGAGGTGCCCCAAAACAGGGATTTTAGATATCGTTTCTAAGTCTGGGCGCCTGGAAAATCCCACCAAGGGTTAGAATTTGGGTTAGGGGAGTACCAGGCCTGCAATGCAGGAACCTTGGGGTGGAACTGAGAGAGTTTGTTTGAAAGCATACTTGGGTGAGGGTCACAATGCCTGTTTGTGCCCTGGGGAGCCATCAGGAGTTGGCGTGGTCACATTGGCCATGTACCTTGCTCCCTCCCACTTTGAGAGCTGGATACCCATTTCAACACCCAGGTGTCCTTCCATGGAAAAGGAGTAGAACTCTATAGTGTTTCAGGTTCCCCCATTGGAAGGATTTCAGCAAAATCTGGGGAAAGGTGTGAGAATACCAAGTATGGGTAGAGATGACAGACTTGGGCCATGGCCAGTCCCACATGCTAGATATGGGACCTGCACTCCCTGTGACTGACTCTAGGTCGGGACACAGGCTCTGTAAGACACAACACTAGTGGCCAGGAAAGTCTATAAATCGGGGTTCCCTCCAGGGCCAAGCAGACTGATCCTAATGTGGGGATTCTGGGCAGACTAACCAGGCACTTCTTCCTATGAGGGAGGCAGAATGCTGCATTTTGGCTCCAGAATTCAATATCAAGAGGCCTTGGGGAGCAGTAGGGTGAGGATGGAATTGTAGACACAAGCTACTGTACAATTCAGTGCCAAGCGGAACACAGTTCCAGTGTGAAGCATCTTTTTTGATATATTCATCACCTGAGTAAGGACGGATGTCAGATGTTTGCTCACACTAGAGTTTGTGTCTACAATGACCAATAAATGGAAGGGTGGCATCAAGAGCCCATGGAGGATTTCCCACTCTGAGACTTGTGAGATGCTCCAAACAGCAAGGTTTCCTTCTACTGGACAGGTGGAGTCTGGTTTGTTTGCTCCACAGTACCCCATGTTTGGGTAGTAGAGCTCTTCAGCATGGATGCCTGGAAAGCACACCTCCATTGACCATTGCAGCTGAGAAATATGGCAGTTTCGTTCTGATGACTCTGGGGCCTTGGTAAAGACCTTGAGTTGACATGGAATATCTTGCACATGGGTCACAATGCTGGTTTGTTACCAGGGAGATCTTAGGATGCACTGTTGGCAAAGGGGCCTTGCAGGATTCTCCTACCCTGAGAGTTTGACACATGTCCAAGAGCACGGTTTCCTTCTGGGGACAAGGGTTGTTCTGTTGTGTGGCTCAGGGACCACATGTTGTATCATAAGTTTTTATTCCAGAATAGGCCACTGAGGACAGATGCCTTAAAAACTAATGGGGGGTTCCAATGAGGTCCTGGTTCAATGTCTGGTTCAATATTCTGACTCAGGACCATTGACTTGGGTCTCTGACTGGATGTAGGGAATCAGGGTGTTTCAGAGTGTGCATTTGCATGCAGAGTGTCCTCCAATATTGGGGTGGGCTCAGGGACCATGCAGGTTTCTCCTAATCTAGAGGTTTGGGGCAACTATGATGGGCGAAGTTTCCTTGGGAATGACAGGCACAGTCCTGTAGTGTGTCTCCAAAGACGAGATCCTGAAGGGTATGTGAGCTATGGTTTGGGAGAGAAGTCTGCAAAGAAAAACTTGGGTTAGAGTTAGTGTCAAGGCGATTGCAGTCCCAATGCGTAGACCTGGAGAGCAGCTCATCAGGAACTGTAAAGAGGGTGATACGAATGCGGTATTACAGGCTATTATATCTGGATTGTGTGTCCCGGATGGCCTCGGAATGCAGATGTGTTCTCATGGATACATGTGAAACTTTTCCTCTCTAAGGATTCTAGCGGCTCCCAATAGTTTGGTGGCCTTTTTGTGGAATGGAAGGGAATAGGGATGTTTTCCACATTAGTGGTGCCTCAAAACAGGGATTCAAGAGACTGCTCTGGGCCTGGGTGCCTAGAATATCCCGCCAAGTGTTAGTATTTGGAAATAGGGGAGTACCAGGCCTGCAATGCGGTATCCTGGTGGTGCAACTGAGAGGGCATATTTGAATGCATGCTCAGGCTTAGGGCCACAATGCCTGTTTGTGTCCAGGGTGGCACCCATGAGTGACAGTGGTCTCATGGGCCCCACTCTGAAGGTTGGACACCCATCTCAATAGCCAGGTTTCTTGACCTCAGGAATGAGGAGTTCTCCTGTGCTTCAGGTTCCCACATAGGCAGGGATTCGAGCTACGGTCTAGGAAAGATGCCTGAATACTCATGTTGGATAGAGATGATGGTTTTGGGGCTTTGACATGTCCCACCTAGAGGATATGGGGCCCACTGTCTGCGTGGCTGTCTGGAGGTCATGGCTCAAACTGTGTCAGACAGAGCCTGATATTAAGGTGCCGTCAAGGCCCAGGCAGGTGGATCCTCATGTGGGGTTTCAGGCAGACACTACAGGCACATCTTCTTTCTTTGGGGTAGGCAGAATGCAGCATTGTGGCTCCAAAGTTCTCTATCAAGAGGGTTTGCAGACGAGGAAGGTGAAGATGGACTTGTAAACATAATCTATGGTTCAATTTGGTGCCAAGCGAAAGACAGTTCCAGTGTGCAGCGGCTGATGTGAGGTACCCAGGACCTGAGTAAGGGCAGATGTCAGATGCTTGCTCACACTGGAGTTTGTGTCTACAATGACCTCCAAATGGAGGGGTGTCACGAGACCATGGAGGATTTCCCACCCTGAGGCTTGTGAGATGCTCTAAATAGCAAGGTTTCCTTCTACTGGACAGGGTGAGTCTGGTTTGCTTGCTCCAGTGTCCCCCATATGGAAAGTTTGGTTGCAGAGCTCTCCCACATGGCTGCCTGAAAAGCACAACTCCATTGACCACTGCAGGCAAGGAACATGGCAGGTACGATCTGGTGGCTCTGGGGTGAAGTTCCAACCGGGCTGAGTTGACATGGAGTTTCATGCTGTTGGATCACAATGCTGGTTTCTATCCAGGGAGACATTAGAATGTTGGGGTGGTCAGAGGCCATGCAGGATTCTCCTACACTGAGACATGGATACAGCTACCAAGAGCAAGGTATCCTTTTGGGGACAGAAGCGGTTCTCTTGTGTGGCTCAAGGAACACATGTTGGAATATAAGTCAGTATTGGAGAACAGGCCTCTGGGAACAGGTGCCTAAAAATCTAAACTGGGGTATCAATGAAGTCCTATAATCATGGCAGGTTCAAACTTCTGACTCAGGCCCTTGGATTTGGATGTCTGCCTGGAGGCAGTGGCTCATTGTGTGTCAGAATGTGCATTTGGGTCCAGAGCCTTCTTAGAAATTGAGGTGGGCTCAGGGGATTTTACTTTGCTCCTAATCTTCAGGGTTTGGGCAACTGTGAAGGGCAGAGTTTCCTTTGGGAGTGTAAGGACAGTCATCTGGTATGGCACCATAGGCCCCATCCTGGGGGGACATGTGGGCCAGCGCTTTGGGGAGAGATATCTGCAAAAGCAAACTAGGGTTAGAGTGAGGGCCGAGGTGATCACAGGTCCGATGTTCAGGCCCAGAGGGCAGCTCAGAGTGTACTGAAAAAGGTGTCATAGCGCAGGTTCTTCTGTTGGGTGTGTGTCCGGGATGGTCGCTAAAGGTAGGGGTGGCTTCATGAGTCCATGAGAAATTCTTCATCTCTGGGGATTCTGCTCAACTCCCAAGAGTTTGGTGTCTCTGAGGGAAGGGAAGACTGATGTTTTCCGTCTCAGAGGACACCCAAATAGAGATTCCAGAGAAAGGTTCTGGGTCTGGGTGCCTGGAAAACATGAACAAGGGTGAGGATTTGGCCTTAGGGACCTGGAAGTCCCACTCTGTGGGCTCCTGATCCAGCTATTGCGTGGTTTTGTTTGAAATCAAGCTCACGCTACCTGTTTGTATCCAGGGAGCCTTCCATGTGTGACCGTGGTCTCATGGGCCATGCAGCTGGTTGCCACTCAGAGAGTTGGGAAGGAGGAGTACTCTTTTGTGTCAGGTTCCCCCATAGGCATGGATTTGCGCTACGGTCTGGGACAGAGGTCTGAATATCCAGGTTGAGTAGAGATG
Organism: Mustela nivalis; assembly: GCF_964662115.1. Taxonomy (NCBI): domain Eukaryota; kingdom Metazoa; phylum Chordata; class Mammalia; order Carnivora; family Mustelidae; genus Mustela; species Mustela nivalis. The sequence goes on from NW_028136397.1 coordinate 135,931, forward strand.
TTGGTTTCAGGCCACAGAAAGTCACACCTTCAGGAAATGGGGCCCATCTCTGGGTGGCTGACTGGAGGTCGTGGCACAGTCTGTGTCAGACAGAGCCTTGTGCCCATAGAAACCTAAGGGCGGAAGTCTGAGAACACAAGATAGGACATGGCAGGCACAATCTACAGACCTGAATTGAGATCTCGTGCATCTGAAGTCAGGGCGAGGATCAGACGATCGCTCACGATGGACTTTCTGTCCCTGATAACCACTTCATGAAGGGGGGTATCACGAGGACAAGGGGGTTTTCCCACGATGGGAGTTGTGAGAAGCTCCAAACTGCAAAGATTCTTCTGCAGGACAATTAAGACCTGTTGGTTGGCTCCAGTCCAATGATTAAGAGGGATGGTTGGGTAGCCCACCACACATTCCAATTGTCTCCTAGTAACAAGACAGGTTAGATCTGCTGGATCTGGGGGAGCAACCGAGGAGGCTAGTTGAAATAGACTCTCCTGTGGATGGGTCCTAATGTGTTTTGGTGTCTATGGAGACCTTGGAATGAAGTGGTGGCACTGGGTCCTGAATGGATCTCCTAAACAGAGGCTTTGACACAGCTCCAACGTGCAAGTTTCCCATGTGTAGATGAGATTTGTTCTGACGGGTGAGTGAAGAAACAGCCATATGCTGGTATTGAAATCCAGGCCTCTGAGGAGAGATACCTGGAAAACAAAGCAATGGATCTGATTAGTGCCTAGGGGTCTGTTTGTTCTTTTTTACCTCTGGGGACATCTGTCTACGGGTCTGAGTGCAGGTAGGTGCTCAGATGGGCTCAGATTCCTCCTGTTTGTCCTGGGAATAAACCACTATTGGGATGGCTTCAGGGACTTTGGAGGTTTATCCTATTAGTAGGGCTGTGGCCATTGGAATGGGCACACACAATTCCCTTAGAGAGGGCAAGTACAGACCTCAGGTTTGGCACCAGTGGCCTGAGCATGTACGGTGTGTAGGCCAGAGCTGATTGGACAGTTGTCTGAAAACACAAACTCGGCTTATGTTTCGGGTCATAGGAATGGCAGGACTGATCTAAAGACCATGAGGAGAACCCTCAGGATATGAAAAAAGGGGGAGTGTGAGGCTCTTGCTCAAGTTTTTGTCTCTGGATATCGTGTCACTCATGGTCGTGAAATTTCCGGGTGACTTCATGGGAAATGGATGAGTCCTACTCTCTGGGGGTTTGGCCCCATCCAAAGAGTTTGGGGTCATTCTGTGGGATGAAAGAAGTCCGTTTTTTTGTAGTTATGGTTTGTTTTGTTTTGTTTTTAACCTCAGGTGTTGCACCAAATGAGGGTTTCCAGAGTAGAGACCTGGGGAAGGGCATCTGGACAACCAGAAATCTGGTTAAAAATTAGGGAATAGGACAGGTCAAGCCCATTATGACATCTAATGGTCCAGCCACTGAGAGGACTTACTAGAGGACAGGACTCACGCTAAGGGTGACAATGCGTGTTTATGCCCTCCTTGCACACAAGAATGGACGGGGCCTCAGGGTGAATGCTGTTTTCTCCTACACTGAATGTTGGACAACATACCAAACACAAGGTTTCTTGCCATGGGTAAGGAGGGGTTCTGATTTATGGATCACATTCACCCCTGGGCAGTGATTGGACTTAAGGTCTAGATTCTGAAGCCTGAAAACTGAGGTCGGGAAGACGTGATGACCTATGTCCATGGAGGGTCTGATGTGCTCTGTGTGCGGTCAGCTGTCTGGGTGTTGGTCAGGAGGTCCGAACTCAGGTTGTGTCAGACAGTGCATTAGTGCCCACGTTAGACTACATAATTTGGGTGCAGTCGAGTGCTGTGTAGGTTTTCCTCATTTCAGCTGCCTGGGAAGCTCATTAGGCATTATATTTTTTCTAGAGGGCAAGCAGAGTGCTTTACTGTCGGTCCGGAATTGCCAAACTAGAGGATTTCGGGGCCAGGAGAGTGAGGACGGAAGTCTGAGAACACAAGCTAGACTTCGGATTCAGGGTGAGGGCACGGCAGGTAACCCCTGCAGATCTGAACCAATATCTCATGCATCTGATGGCAGGGCGAGGATCAGACGTTGGCTCAGGTTGGAGTTTCTGTGCATGACGGCACCTTCATGAAGGGAGCGGAATCTCGAGGCCATGGAGGTTTTCCACGTTGGGAGATGTGCGATGCCCCCTTCAAGGATTCCTTCTGCGGGACAATTGAGACCTGTTGGTCAGCTCCAGGACATCCCATATGGAATGACTCCAGAGCACCGTTCGAGGATGGATGCCTGGGAAGTCCGCCTCGCATTCCACTTGTCTCCTAGCAACAAGACAGTTTAGATCTAATGGATCTGCGGGAGCAACCGGGGTGGCTGAGTTGAAATGCACTTTCCTGAGGATGGGTCCTAATGTGTGTTTGTGTCCATGAGGGACTTGGAATGGGGCGGTGGCACCGGGACACTGAAGTATTATCCTAAGCTTTGGACATAGCTCCCATGCACAAGATTCCTTGTGGAGACGAGATTTGTTCTGATGGGTGCCTCAGGAAATCCCTCTGCTGGTATTGGAATCAAGGATTTTGAGGAGACATGCCTGTAAACCAAAGCAATGGATCTGATAATGGCCTCCGGTCCTGTCTGTTTCAATCTTCTTCTCTGGGGACATCGATCTATGGTATGAGTGGAGGTAGATGCTCAGCTGGTATCAACCACCCTTTTTTGTCCCGGGCGACCTACACTATTGGGATGGCCGCAGGGACTTTAGAGGGTTCTCCTAAATTGTACGATTTTTGACAATGGAATGGGCAGAATTCCCATGGATTGGGTGGGCGCAGTCCTAATGTGCGGCTCCAGGGGCCCAAGCCTGGAGGATGTGAGGCCCTGGACTTTGAGGACAGAAGTCTGAAAACACAAACTCAGCATAGGTTTGGGGACGTAGGTATGACAGGCCCAATCTACAAACCATGAGAAGAACTCTTCAGGATATGAATAATGAGCGAGACTGAGGTGCTTGTTCAGCCTTTTGTCTCTGGATTTTGTATCAGCGATGGCCGTGGAATTTGGAGAGGCCACATGGGCTATGGACGAATCTTCCTCTCTATGGATTTGGCCCGATCCCAATTGTTTTTCGTCAATCTGTGGGATGGGAGGACTCCTTTCAGGTTTGTTACCTCAGGTATCCCACCAGAAGAGGAATTCCAAAGCAGAGCCCAGGGGAAAAGTGAAGGGACAACCCGAAATATGATTAAAAATTGGGGCCTAGGGGCATGGCAAGCCCAATATGCTGTCTCTTCATCCAGCCACTGAGCGGCCTTACCAATGTGGGAAAACCTCCATGGCCTCGAGATTCCGCTCCCTTCATGATGGGGCCGTCATGCACAGAACTCAAACCTGAGCCAACGTCTGATCCTCGCCCTCACTTCAGATGCCTGAGATATTGGTTCAGATCTGCAGGGGTACTTGCCGTGCCCTCACCCTGAAACACAAGTCTAGCTTGTGTTCTCACACGTCCATCCTCACTCACCTGGCCCCGAAACCCTCAAGTTTGGCAATTCCGGACACACAATGCAGCACACTGCCTGCCATGTAGAAAAAAAATATTGCCTAATGAGCAGCCCAGACACCTTAAATGAGGAAAAACCTACACAGCACTCCACTGTACCCAAATTACACACTCTAACCTGGGCACAAATGCACTGTCTGACACAACCTGAGCCCGGACCCACTGACCAACACCCAGACAGCTGACCGCACACAGAGAACATCCGTCTCGCCATGGCCTCAGGTCATCATTTTTCCCTACCTCAGTTTTCAGGCTTCAGAACCTAGACCTCATCTCCAATCACTGCCCAGAGGTGACTGTGATGCAGAAATCAGCACTCCTCCTTACCCATGGCAAGAAACCTTGTGGTTGGCATATTGTCCAACATTCAGAGTAGGAGAAAAAAGCATTCACCCTGAGGCCCCGCCCATTCTTGAGTGCGACGAGAGCATAAACATGCATTGTGACCTCAGCATGAGTCCTGTCCCCTAGTAAGTCCTCTCAGTGGCTGGACCATTAGATGTCATAATGGGCTTGACATGTCCGTAGGCCCCAATTTTTAACCAGATTTCTGGTTGTCCAGTCGCCCCTCCCCAGGGCTCTACTCTGGAATCCATCATTTGGTGGGACACCTGAGGTTGAAAAACTAAACGAAACAAATCAATAACACAAAAAAAAAACGGACTTCTTCCATCCCCAGAATGACCCCAAACACTTTGGATTGGGCCGAAACCTCAGAGAGTAAGACTCGTCCATTTCCCATGAAGTCACCCGGAAATTTCACGACCATGGGTGACACGATATCCAGAGACAAAGACTTGAGCAAGAGCCTCACACTTGCCCTTTTTTCATATCCCCAAGAGTTCTCCATGGTCTGTAGATCAGTTCTGCCATACCTATGACCCGAAACATATGCCGAGTTTGTGTTTTCAGAAAACTGTCCAAACTGCCCTGGCCTACACACCCTACAGATTCAGGCCCCTGGAGCCAAAACTGAGGAGTGTGCTTGTACTCTCCAAGGGAATTGTGTGTGCCCATTCCAATGGCCACAACCCTACTAATAGAATAAACCTCCAAGGTCCCTGAGGCCATCCCAAAAGTTGTGGCTTCCCAGGACAAACAGGGGCAATCTGAGCCCATCTGAGCACCTACCTGCACTCAGACCCGTAGACTGATGACCCCAGAGGTAAAAAGGAACGAACAGGCCCCTAGGCACTAATCGGATCCATTGCTTTGGTTTCCAGGCATCTCTCCTCAGAGGCCTGGATTTCAATACCAGCATATGGCTGTTTCTTGACTCATCCATCAGAACAAATCTCATCTACACATGGGAAACATGCACGTTGGAGCTGTGTCAAAGCCTCTATTTAGGAGAACCCTTTAGGGCCCCAGTGCCACCACTTCATTCCAAGGTCTCCATAGACACAAAAACATATTAGGACACATCCACAGGAGCGTCCATTTCAACTCAGCCTCCTCGATTTCTCCCCCATATACAGCAGATCTAACCTGTCTTGTTGCTTGGAGACAATTGGAATGCAAGTGGGCTACCCAGCCATCCATCCTTAGAACCCTGCTCGGAATCATTGGCCTGGAGCCCACCAACAGGTCTAAATTGTCCTGCAGAAGAATCTTTGCAGTTTGGAGCTTCTTACAACTCCCATCGTGGGAACCCCCCCCCCATCAAGAAGGGGACATCAGGGACAGAAAGTCTAACCTTAGCGATCTTCTGATCCTTGCCCTGACTTCAGATGCACAAGATCTCGATTCAGTTCTGTAGATTGTGCCTGCCATATCCTCACCCAGAAACCTAGGCCTAGCTTGGCTTCTCAGACTTCCGTTCTCAGACTACTGGCCCACAAGACCTCCAGTTTGGCAATCCAGAACTACAATGCCGCACTCTGCCTGACTTCCAGAAGAAAAACGTTGCCCTCTGGGGCTACCCAGAAACCCCAAATGAGGATCAACCTGCACGTCATTCGGCTGTACCCCACATATATAGGCTGACCTGGGCACTATTGCCCATTCTGACCCAGGCTGAGCATGGACCGCCTGGTCCCACCCAGACAGCTGGCCGCACACTGAGCACATTGGACCTGCCATGGCATAGGTCGTCATCTCTTCTCAACTTCGGTTTTCAGGCTGCAGAACCTAGACCTGTTCTCCAATCACTGCCCTGGTTTGAAAATGATGCAGAAATCAGAACTCTTTCCCCATGGCAAGAAACCTTGTGGTTAGCATGTTCTCCAAAGTTCAGTGTAGTTAAAACCAGTGTGGCCCATGAGGCCCTGCCCATGCTTGCGGGCCACATTGGTCAAAAACACACATTGTGACCCTCAGCCTGAGCCCAGTCCTCAGGTAAGGCCTCTCAGTGGCTGGATGAAGAGACAGCATATTGGGCTTGCCTGCCCCTGGGCCCCAATTTTTAACCATAGTTCGGGTTGTCCCTTCACTCTTCCCCAGGGCTCTGCTTTGGAATTCCTCTTTTGGTGGGACACCTGAGGTAACAAACCTGAAAGGAGTCTTCCCATTTCACAGATTGACGAAAAACTATTGGGATCGCGCCAAATCCACAGAGAGGAAGATTCGTCCACGGCCCATGAGGCCTCCCCAACTTTCCACGGCCATCGCTGATACAAAATACCAGAGACAAAAGCCTGAGCAAGCGCCTCAGACTCGCTCATTCTTCATATCCTGAAGAGTTCTTCTCCTGGTTTGTAGAACGGGCATGCCATGCCTACCTCCCCAAACCTAAGCTGAGTTTGTGTTTTCAGAGTTCTGTCGCCAAAGTCCTGGGCCACACTCCCTCCAGGCTGGGACCCCTGGAGCCACACATTAGGACTGTGCCCACCCAATTCATTGGAATTGGGACCATTCCATTGTCTAAAATAGTACAAATTAGGAGAACCCTCCAAAGTCCCTGCGGCCATTGCAATAGTGTAGGTCGCCTGGGACAAAAAAGGGCGGTTGATACCAGCTGAGCATCTACCTCCACTCATACCATAGATCGATGTCCCCAGAGAAGGAGATTGAACCAGATAGGACCCGAGGCCATTATCGGATCCATTGCTTTGGTTTACAGGCATGTCTCCTCAAAATCCTTGATTCCAATACCAGCAGAGGGGATTTCCTGAGGCACCCATCAGAACAAATCTCGTCTCCACAGGGAAACTTGTGCATGGGCGCTATGTCAAAAGCTTAGGAGAATACTTCAGGGTCCTGGTGCCACCGCCCCATTCCAAGGCCCTCATGGACACAAACACACATTAGGCCCCATCCTCAGGAAAGTCCATTTCAACTCAGCCACCCCGGTTGCTCCCACAGATCCATCGGATCTAAACTGTCTTGTTGCTAGAAGACATTTGGAATGCGAGGAGGACTTCCATGCATCCATCCTCGAAAGGTGCTCTGGAGTCATTCCATATGGGATATCTTGGAGCTGTCCAACAGGTCTCAATTGTCCCGCAGAAGGAATCCTTGAAGGGGGCATCCCACATCTCCCAACGTGGAAAACCTCCATGGCCTCGAGATTCCGCTCCCTTCATGAAGGGGCCGTCATGCACAGAAACTCCATCCTGAGCCAACGTCTGATCCCCGCCCTGACTTCAGATGCAAGAGATATTGATTCAGATCTGCATGGGGTACCTGCCGTGCCCTCACTCTGAATCCGAAGTCTAGCTTGTGTTCTCAGACTTCCGTCCTCACTCTCCTGGCCCCGAAGCCCTCACGTTTGGCAATTCCGGACTGACAATGTAGCACTCTGCCTGCCCTCTAGATAAAATAGATTGTCTAATGAGCTGCCCAGGCAGCTTAAATGAGGATCAACCTACACGGCACTCGCATGTACCCAAATTATATAGTCTAACCCGGGCACTAATGCACTGTCTGACACAACCTGAGCCCGGACCTCCTGACCAACACCCAGAGAGTTGATCGCACACTGAGCACATCCAAAACGCCATGGCCTTAGGTCATCATCTCTTCCCTACCTCAGTTTTCAGGCTTCAGAACCTAGACCTTATCTCCAATCACTGCCCAGGGGTGACTGTGATGCATAAATCAGAACTCTTCCTGACCCATGGCAAGAAACCTTCGTTTGGCATGTTGTCCAACCTTCAGTGTAGGAGACAACAGCATTCACACTGAGGCCCCGCCCATTCTTGAGTGCGACGAGAGCATAAACATGCATTGTGACCTCAGCATGAGTCCTGTCCTCTAGTAAGTCCTCTCAGTGGCTGGACTATTAGATGTCATAATGGGCTTGACATGTCCGTAGGCCCCAATTTTTAACCAGATTTCTGGTTGTCCAGTCGCCCCTCCCCAGGGCTCTACTCTGGAATCACTAATTTGGTGGGACAACTGAGGTTGAAAAACAAAACGAAGCAAATCAACAACAACAAAAATACGGACTTTTTCCATCTCCAGAATGACCCCAACTCTTTGGACGGGGCCGAACCCCCAGAGAGTAAGACTCGTTCATTTCCCATGAAGTCACCCGGAAATTTCACGACCATGTGTGGCACGATATCCAGAGACAAAAACTTGAGCAGGAGCCTCACACTTGCCCTTTTTTCATATCCCGAAGAGTACTCCTCATGGTCTGTAGATCAGTCCTTCCATACCTATGACCCGAAACATAAGCCGAGTTTGTGTTTTCAGACAACTGTCCAAACAGCTCTGGCCTACACACCCTACAGGCTCAGACCCCTGGAGCCAAACCTGAGGACTGTACTTGCCCTCTCCAAGGGAATAGTATGTGCCCATGCCAATGGCCACAGCCCTACTAATAGAATAAACCTCCAAAGTCCCTGAGGCCATCCCAAAATTGTGGCTTCCCAGGACAAACAGGGGCAATCTGAGCCCATCTGAGCACCTACCTGCAATCAGACCTGTAGACTGATGACCCCAGAGGTAAAAAGGAACGCACAGGCCCCTAGGCACTAATCGGATTAATTGCTTTGGATCCCCGGCATCTCTCCTCAGAGGCCGGGATTTCAATACCAGCATATGGCTGTTTCTTGACTCACCCATTAGAACAAATCTCATCTACACATGGGAAACATGCACGTTGGAGCTGTGTCAAAGCCTCTGTTTAGGAGAACCCTTTAGGGCCCCAGTGCCACCGCTTCGTTCCAAGGTCTCCATAGACACAAAATCATATTAGGACACATCCACAAAAGAGTCCATTTCAACTCAGCCTCCTCGGTTGCTCCCCCACATCCAGCAGATCTAACCTGTCTTGTTGCTTGTAGACAATTGGAATGCAAGTGGGCTACCCAGCCATCCATCCTTAGAACCCTGCTCGGAATCATTGGCCTGGAGCCAACCAACAGGTCTAAATTGTCTTGCAGAAGAATCTTTGCAGTTTAGAGCTTCTCACAACTCCCATCCTGGGAAATCACCCCCCCTTCAAGAAGGGGCCATCAGGGACAGAAAGTCAAACCGGAGCGATCTTCTGATCCTTGCCCTGACTTCAGATGCACGAGATCTCGATTCAGGTCTGTGATTGTGCCTGCCATATCCTCACCCAGAAACCTAGGCCTAGCTTGGCTTCTCAGACTTCTGTTCTCAGACTACTGGCCCACAAGACCTCCAGTTTGGCAATCCAGAACTACAATGCCGCACTCTGCTTGCCCTCCAGAAGAAAAACATTACCCTCTGGGGCTACCCAGAAACCCCAAATGAGGATCAACCTTCAAGCCATTCGGCTGTACCCCAAATATATAGGCTGAGCTGGGCACTATTGCCCATTAACCCAGCCTGAGCCTGGACCTCCTGGCCCGACCCAGACAGCTGGCCGCACACCTAGCACATCGGACCCGCCATGGCCTTAGGTCGTCATCTCTTCTCAACCTCGGTTTCCAGGCTTCAGAACCTAGGCCTGTTCTCCAATCACTGCCCTGGTTTGAAAATGATGCAGAAATCAGAACTCTTTCCGCATGGCAATAAACCTTGTGGTTGGCATGTTGTCCAATGTTCAGTGTAGTTGAAACCAGTGTGGCCCATGAAGCCCCGCCCATGCCTGCAGGCCACATTGGTCGCAAACACACATTGTGACCCTCAGCCTGAGCCCAGTCCTCAGGTATGGCCTCTCAGTGGCTGGATGATGTGACAGCATATTGGGCATGCCAAGCCCCTAACCCCAATTTTTAACCATAGTTCGGGTTGTCCCCTCACTCTTCCCCAGGGCTCTGCTTTGGAATTCCTCTTTTGGTGGGACACCTGAGGTAACAAACTTGAAAGGAGTCCTCCCATTTCAGAGATTGACATAAAACTATTGGGATCACGCAAATCCACAGAGAGGAAGATTTGTCCACGGCCCATGAGGCCTCCCCAACATCCCACGGCCATCGCTGATACGAAATCCAGAGACAAAAGCCTGAACAAGCGTCTCAGACTCGCTCATTCTTCATATCCTGAAGAGTTCTTCTCATGGTTTGTAGATAGAGCGTGACATACTTACGTCCCCAAACCTAAGCTGAGTTTGTGTTTTCAGACTTCTGTCCTCAAAGTCCTGGGCCACACTCCTTCTAGGCTGGGGCCACTGGAGCCACACATTAGGACTGCGCACACCCAATCCATGGGAATTCTGCCCATTCCATTGTCTAAAATCGTACAAATTAGGAGAACCCTCCAAAGTCCCTGAGGCCATCCCAATAGTGTAGGTTGCCCGGGACAAAAAAGGGCGGTTGATACCAGCTGAGCATCTACCTCCACTCATACCATAGATGGATGTCCCCAGAGAAGAAGATTGAACCAGACAGGACCCGAGGCCATTATCGGATCCATTGCTTTGGTTTACAGGCATGTCTCCTCAAAAGCCTGGATTCCAAAACCAGCAGAGGGGATTTCCTGAGGCACCCATCAGAACAAATCTCGTCTCCACAAGGAAACTTGTGCTTGGGAGCTATGTCAAAAGCTTAGGAGAATACTTCAGGGTCCCGGTGCCACCGCCCCATTGCATGGTCCTCATGGACACAAATACACACTAGGACCCATCCTCAGGAAAGTCCATTTCAACTCAGCCACCCCGGTTGCTCCCGTAGATCCATTAGATCTAAACTGTTTTGTTGCTAGGAGACAATTGAAATGTGAGGCGGACCTCCCAGGCCTCCATCCTTGAATGGTGCTCAGGAGTCATTCCATATGGGATGTCCTGGAGCTGTCCAACAAGTCTCAATTTTCCCGCAGAAGGAATCCTTGAAGCGGGCGTCCCACATCTCCCAACGTGGAAAACCTCCATGGCCTCGAGATTTCGCTCCCTTCATGAAGGGGCCGTCATGCACAGAAACTCCAACCTGAGCCAACGTCTGATCCTCACCCTGACTTCAGATGCATGAGATAGTGGTTCAGATCTGCAGGGGGTACCTGCCGTACCCTCACCCTGAATCCGAACTCTAGCTTGTGTTCTCTGACTTCCGTCCTCACTCTCCTGGCCCCGTGCCCTCAAGTTTGGCAATTCCGGACCGACAATGAAGCACTCTGCCTGCACTCTAGAAAAAATATATTGCCTAATGAGCTGCCCAGGCAGCATGAATGAGGATAAACCTACACGGCACTCGAATGTACCCAAATTATATAGTCTAACCTGGGCACTAATGCACTGTTTGACACAACATGAGCCCGGACCTCCTGACCACCACTCAGACAGCTGACCGCACACTGAGCACTTCAGACACGCCATGACCTTAGGTCATCATCTCTTCCCTACCTCAGTTTTCAGGCTTCAGAACCTAGACCTTATCTCTAATCACTGCCCAGGAGTGACTGTGATGCAGAAATCAGTACTCTTCCTGACCAATGGCAAGAAACCTTGGGGTTGGCATGTTGTCCAACGTTCAGTGTAGGAGAAAACAGCATTCACCCTGAGGACCCGTCCATTCTTGAGTGCGACGAGAGCATAATCACGCATTGTGACCTCAGCGTGAGTCCTGTCCTCTAGTAAGTTCTCTCAGTGGCTGGACCATTAGTTGTCATAATGGGCTTGACATGTCCCTAGGCCCCAATTTTTAACCAGATTTCTGGTTGCCCAGTCGCCCCTCCCCAGGGCTCTACTCTGGAATCCCTCATTTGGCGGGACATCTGAGGTTGAAGAACAAAACGAAACAAATCAACAACAACAACAACAAAAAAAAAACGGACTTCTTCCATGCCCAGAATGACCCCAAACTCTTTGGAAGGTGCCGAACCCCCAGAGAGTAAGACTCGTCCTTTTCCCATGAAGTCACCCGGAAATTTCAAAACCACGAGTGACACGATATCCTTAGACAAAAACTTGAGCAAGAGCCTCAAACTCGCCCTTTTTTCATATCCCGATGTGTTCTCCTCATGGTCTGTAGATCAGTCCTACCATACCTATGACCCGAAACATAAGCCGAGTTTGTGTTTTCAGACAACTGTCCAAACAGCTCTGGCTTACACACCCTACAGGCTCAGGCCCCTGGAGCCAAACCTGAGGACTGTACTTGCCCTCTCCGAGGGAATTGTATGTGCCATTCCAATGGCCACAATCCTACTAAGAGTATAAACCTCCAAGGCCCTGAGGCTATCACAATATTGTGGCTTCCCAGGAGAAACAGGGGCAATCTGAGCCCGTCTGTGCACCTGCCGGCACTCGGACCCGTAGACTGATGACCCCAGAGGAAAAAAGAAACGAACAGGCCCCTAGGCACTAATCGGATCCATTGCTTTGGTTTCCAGACATCTCTCCTCAGAGGCATGGATTTCAATACCAGCATATGGCTATTTCTTGACTCATGCATCAGAACAATTCTCATTTACACATGGGAAACATGCACGTTGGAGCTGTGTCAAAGCCTCTGTTTAGGAGAACCCTTCAGGGCCCCAGTGCCACCGCTTCATTCCAAGGTCTCCATAGACACAAAAACATATTAGGACACATCCACAGGAGAGTCCATTTCAACTAAACCTCTTCAGTTGCTCCCCCACATCCAGCAGATCTAACCTGTCTTCTTACTTGGAGACAATTGGAATGCGTGGTGGGCTACCCATCCATCCATCCTTAGAACCCAGCTGGGAATCGTTGGCCTGGAGACAACCAACAGGTCTCAATTTTCCTTCAGAAGAGTCTTGGCAGTTTGGAGCTTCTCACAACTCACATCGTGGGAAAACCCCCATGGCCTCGTGATCCACCCACCCCCCTTCAAGAAGGGGCCATCAGGGACAGAAAGTCCAATCTGAGCGATCGTCTGATCCTTGCCCTGACTTCAGATGCACGAGATCTCGATTGAGGTCTGTAGATTGTGCCTGCCATATCCTCACCCAAAAACGTAGGTCTATCTTGCTTCTCAGACTTCCGTCCTCAGACTACTGGCCCACAATCCCTCCAGTTTGGCAATCCAGAACTACCATGCCGCACTCTGCCTGCTCTCCAGAAAATAACATTGCCCTCCTCGGCTACCCAGAAACCCCAAATGAGGATCACCTGCACGCCATTCGGCTGTACCCCAAATATATAGACTGAGCTGGGCACTATTGCCCATTAGACCCAGCCTGAGCCTGGACCTCCTGGCCCCACCCAGACAGCTGGCTGCACACTGAGCACATCGGACCCGCCATGGCCTTAGGTCGTCATCTCTTCTCAACCTTGGTTTCCAGGCTTCAGAACCTAGGCCTGACGGGACGCCTGGGTGGCTCAGTTGGTTAAGCAGCTGCCTTCGGCTCAGGTCATGATCCAAGCGTCCTGGGATCGAGTCCCACATCGGGCTCCTTGCTCCGCAGGGAGCCTGCTTCTCCCTCTGACTCTGCCTTCCACTCTGTCTGCCTGTGCTCGCTCTCACTCTCTTACAAATAAATAAATAAAATCTTTAAAAAAGAAAAAAAAAAGAAAAAAAAAGAAAAAAAGAACCTAGGCCTGATCTCCAATCACTGCCCTGGTTTGAAAATGATGCAGGAATCAGAACTCTTTCCCCATGGCAAGAAACCTTGTGGATGGCATGTTGCCCAACGTGCTGTGTAGTTGAAACCAGGGTTGCCCATGAGGCCCATCCCATGCTTGCAGTTCACATTGGTCACAAACACACATTGTGACCCTCAGCCTGAGCCAAGTCCTCAGGTAAGGCCTCTCAGTGGCTGGATGAAGAGACAGCGTATTGGGCTTGCCATGCCCCAAGGCCCCAATTTTTAACCTTATTTCGGGTTGTCCCTTCACTCTTCCCCAGGGCTCTGCTTTGGAATTCCTCTTTTGGTGGGACACCTGAGGTAACAACCCTGAAAGGAGTCCTCCCATCCCACAGATTGACGAAAAACAATTGGGATCGTGCCAAATCCACAGAGAGGTAGATTCGTCCATGTCCCATGGGGTCTCCCCAACATCCCACGGCCATCACTAATACAAAATCCAGAGACAAAAGCCTGAGCAAGCGCCTCAGACTCGCTCATTTTTCATATCCTGAAGAGGTCTTCTCATAGTTTGTAGATCGGGTGTGCCATTCCTACGTCCCCAAACCTAAGCTGAGTTTGTGTTTTCAGACATCTGACCTCAAAGTCCTGGGCCACACTCCTTCCAGGTGGGGGCTCCTGGAGCCACACATTAGGACTGCGCCCACCCAATCCATGGGAATTCTGCCCATTCCATTGTCAAAAATCGTACAAATTAGGAGAAACCTCCAAAGTCCCTGAGTTCATCGCAATAGTGTAGGTCGCCCGGGACAAAAAAGGGCGGTTGATACCAGCTAAGCATCTACCTCCACTCATACCATAGATGGATGTCCCTAGAGAAGAAGATTGAACCACAAAGGACCCGACGCCATTATCGGATCCATTGCTTTGGTTTACAGTCATGTCTCCTCAAAAGCCTGGATTCCAAGGCGGACTTTTCAGTCATCCATCCTCGAACGGTGCTCTGGAGTCATTCCATATGGGATGTCCTGGAGCTTTCTAACAGGCCCCTAGGCACTAATCGGATCCATTGCATTGAGTTCTGTTCAGTGCATCAGGAAAGCCCCATATTCTGTTCTTCGAACCAAAGCCTCTGAGGAGTGACACCTGGAAACCAAAGCAAGAGTTGAGATTAGGGTTTAAGGGCCTGTCCGTCTCAACCTTCTCTCTCTGTTGATATCTGTGTGCATGCCTTCGTGGAGGTAGCTGATCAGTTTGTGTCCGAATGCCCCTGTGTGTCCAGGGAGGCTCCCAGTAGTGGGATGTCCATGGGGGCCTTGAGGTTTCTCATATTCTGGAGGTGTGTGGCCAATGGAATGGACACAGTTTCCCAGGAGAGAGCAGGCATGGTCCTGTGGTATGGCTCCAGAGGACCCAGCCTAGAGGCTGTGTTTGCCAGGTCTGTGGGGACAGATGTCTGAAAAAGCAAACTTGGCTCAGCTAGGGGTCAAGGTAATGGCAAGCCTGATCTCCAGTCCGTGAGGGGAGATCCTCTGGATATCAAAGGAGGGCAAGTGGGAGGCAGTTGCTCAGGCTTTTGTCTCTGGGTGTTGCGTTCACAGTGGCCGTTCAGGGTAGGGGTTGCTTCAGGGGCCGAGGAAGAGCCTTCCTCTCAGGGAATTGTCCAAGCTCCCAAGTGTTTGGGTTCATTCTATGGGAAGGGAAGAGTACTGTTTTCTGCCACAGGGGACCCCCCAGGAGAGGGACTCTAGAGCACAGCAGTGGGTTCCCTCAAATGGAATACACACCATCTAGTTAGTCCTGGGTGCCTATGGGCATGGCAAGCCACATATGCGGGCTCTTGGTCCAATCACTGAGAGGCGTTACTTGAATAAGGTACTCACGCTGAGGGTCACCATGTGTGTTTGTGCCCAAGGCGGCCCTCACGCATGGGCGTAGCCTCATGGGCCATGCCGTTTTCTCCTACACTGAAGGTTTGACTCACTGCCAGCAGCAAGGTTTCTTGCCATGGGGAAGGAGGGGTACTGACATGTGCATAACGTTCCCCCCTGTGCAGGGATTGGAGATAAGGTCTAGGTTCCGTTGACTGAAAACCCAGGTTGGGAATGGATGGTGGCCTAAGGCAGTGGCGGGTCCAATGTGCAGGGTGTGCAGCCAGCTGTGTCGGTGTCTGTTGGAAGGTCTGGGCTCAGGCTATTTGCGACAGAGCATCAGTGTTTAAGGTAGCCTATGCAATTGGGGTGTTGCCGAGGGCCAAGCAGTTTGATCCTCATTTGGGGTTTCTGGGCAGCACCATAGACAATGTTTTTCCCCTGGAAGCAGGCAGAGTGCTTCATTGTGGCCCCAGAATTCCCAGTAGGGAGGGTTTGTGGGCCAGAAGTGAGAGGACGGAAGTCTGAAAACACAATCTAGGGTGAGGATTGGAGCCAAGGGCAAAGCAGGCCCACTCTGCAGAGGCTGAATCAAAATCTCCAGCATCTGAAGTCAGGCTGAGGATCAGACGTTGGCTGAGGCTGGAGTATGTGTCCATGATGGCACCTTCATGAAGCGGGGGCCTCATGACGCCAAGGAAGTTTTTCCATGCTGAGTTTGGAGGTTGCCCCAAACCACAAAGCTTCCTTCTGCGGGACATTCGAGTCCTGTTGCATGGCTCCAGGACATACCATACGGAAGGACTGGAGAGCAGGGTTTGAAGGATGGATCCCTGTACAGCATGCCTCGCATTCCCATTGGCCATTAGCGACAAGATATGTTTGATCTGCTGCCTCTGGGGCACGCTACCCAGGGGGCTGAGTTGAAATGGCCTCTCCTTAGGATGCGTCATAATGTGCGTTTGGGTCCATGGAGACCTTGGAATGTGCTGGTTGTTCAGTGGCCCTGCGGAACTCTCCTACCTGAAGGGTTTGATACATCCCCAGCAAGAAAGCTCCCCATGTGGAGACGAGAGAGGTTTGGTTTGGTGCCTCAGAAAAGCCCTATGTGCTGGTCTATAAAAACAGTCCTCTGAGGATGGACACATGGAAACCAAAGCTAAGGTTCAGATTAGGGCCTGGGGGCCTGTCCATTTCAACCTTCTGTCTCTGGGGACACTGTCTGAGAGTCTAAGTGGAGATAGTTGCTCCGCTGGTGTCAGAGAGCCACTCTTAGTCCAGGGTGGCCTACACTACTGATGGCCTCAGGGGCCTTGGAGCTTTTCCCTAACCTGTAGGGTTGTGGTCAATGGATTGGGCACACTTTCCTTGGAGAGGGCAGGCACAATCTTTCGCTGTGGCTCCAGAGGCCCTAGTCTGGAGGTTGTGTGGGTCCAGGCTGTGGCACAGAAGTCTGAAAACACAAACTCAGCTTATGAGTCGCGCCTAGGGTATGGCAGGCCGGATGTACAGCCCGAAAGGAAGCTCCTGGGCCTCTGAAACAAGGGCGAGTGGGAGGCGTTCCTTCAGGCTTTTGTCTCTGGATGTTGTGTCCCGGATAGCCGTGGATTGGAGGGGTGGCCTCAGGGACTGTGGACGAGTATCCCTCTCTGGGGATTTGTCCTAGCTCCCAAGAGTTTGGGGTCATTATGTGGGAAGGGTGGGGTCGTGTTGTCTGGCTCATGTGTCTCTACATGAAAAAGATTCCAGAGCAGAGCCCCAGGTACGGGCGGGGCGACTGGAAAACTCAAACCCTGGTGAGGATTGGGTGCATAGGGGCTTGGCAAGCCCCATATGCGGGCTCTTGGTCCAGGCCATGACAGGCTTTTTTTGACATGGGGCTCATGCTGAGGGTCACAGTGTGAATTTGTGCCCAAGCAGCACTCAAGTTTTGGCGTGGCATCAGGGGCCATGAATGTTTCTCCCACCCAGAAGTTGTGAGCCAATGCCAAGAGCAAGCTTTACAGCCATGGGGAAGGAGGAGTTCTGTTTTGTGCTTGCGATACCCAGCTGTGTGGAGAATTGATATAATGTCTAGGTTCAGATATCTGAAAACCAAGGTTAGGAAGAGGTGACGGCATAAGACCATGGCGTGTCCGAAGTGCGGGGTGTGCGGCCAGCTGTCTCCTTGTCTGTCTGGACGTCTGGCTTCAGGCTGTGTCAGACAGAGCATGAGTCCCCAGAGCAGCCTATCCAGTTCGGGTACGTCGAGGCCCGAGCAGGTTGATCCTCATCTGGGTTTTCTGGAGAGCCCCACAGGGAAACGTTTTTCTTCCGTTGGGCAGACACTGGGCTGCGTTGTTGTTCTGGAGTTCCTAGTCCGGAGGGCTTGTTTGCCAGGAGTGTGAGGAAGGAAGTCTGAAAACACAAGCTAGCGTGAGGTTTGGGACCGAGGGCACGGCAGGCCCACTCTGCAGAGGCTGGATCGAGATCTCCTGCACTGAGGTCATGTCAACTATGAGACGTGCCTCAGGCTAGAGTTTTTGTCCAGCATGGCCTCTTCCTGCAGGGTGTGGGGGCTTCATGAGGCCAGGGAGGTTTGCCAACGATGGGATTTGTGAACTACTCCAAACCTCAAGGTTTCCTTCTGCACGACAGTCGAGTCCTATTGGATGGTTCCAGGAAGCCCCATACGGAAAGACTCGAGAGCAGGTGTCTAAGCATGGATGCCTGGGAACGCCACCTCATAGTCCCACTCTTTAGACAGGACAAGGCAGGCTCAATCTGCGGGCTCCTGGGTGAGCTACCCAGAGGGGAGAGTTGAAATGGACTCTCCTGAAGATGAGTCCTACTGTGGCTTGGTGGCCTGGGAGACCTTGGAATGTGGAGGTGGCTCAGGGACTCTGCAGGATTCTCCAACCTGAGGTGTTTGACTCGCTCCAACAAGGAAGCTTCCCATGTGGAGACTAGAGGATATCTGTTCAGTGCCTCAGGATAGCCCCATATCCTGTTCTTCGAACGAAAGCCCCTGAGGAATGACACCTGGAAACCAAAGCAAGAGTTGAGATTAGGGCCTAAGGGCCTGTCCGGCTGAACCTTCTATCTCTGTTGACATCTGTGTGCATGCCTTCGTGGAGGTAGCTGCTCAGCTTGTGCCCGAATGCCCCTGTGTGTCCAGGGAGGCTCCTAGTAGAGGGATGTCCTCAGGGGCCTTGAGGTTTCTCATATTCTGGAGGTGTGTGGCCAAAGGAATGGACACAGTTTCCCAGGAGAGAGCAGGCACGGTCCTGTGGTATGGCTCCAGAGGACCCAGCCTAGAGGCTGTGTTTGCCAGGGCTGTGGGGACAGATGTCTGAAAAAGCAAACTTGGCTCAGCTAGGGGCCAAGGTAATGGCAGGCCTGATCTCCAGTCCCTGAGGGGAGATCCTCTGGATATCAAAGGAGGGCAAGTGGGAGGCAGTCGCTCAGGCTTTTGTCTCTGGGTGTTACGTTCACAGTGGCCGTTCAGGGTAGGGGTTGCCTCAGGGGCCGAGGAAGAGCCTTCCTCTCAGGGAATTGTCCAAGCTCCCAAGTGTTTGGGTTCATTCTGTAAGAGGGGAAGAGTACTGTTTTCTGCCACAGGGGACCCCCCAGGAGAGGGACTCTAGAGCACAGCAGTGTGTTCCCTCAACTGGAATACACACCATCTAGTTAGTCCTGGGTGCCTATGGGCATGGCAAGCCACATATGCGGGCTCTTGGTCCAGTCACTGAGAGGCGTTACTTGAATAAGGTACTCACGCTGAGGATCACAATGTGTGTTTGTGCCCAAGGCGACCATCACGCATGGGCGTGGCCTCATGGGCCATGCCGTTTTCTCCTACACTGAAGGTTTGACTCACTGCCAGCAGCAAGATTTCTTGCCATGGGGAAGGAGGGGTTCTGACTTGTGCATCACATTCCCCCCTGTGCAGGGATTGGAGATAAGATCTAGGTTCCGTTGACTGAAAACCCAGGTTGGGAATGGATGGTGGCCTAAGGCAGTGGCGGGTCCAATGTGCTGGGTGTGCAGCCAGCTGTGTCGGTGTCTGTTGGAAGGTCTGGGCTCAGGCTATTTGCGACAGAGCATCAGTGTTTAAGGTAGCCTATGCAATTGGGGTGTTGCCGAGGGCCAAGCAGTTTGATCCTCATTTAGGGTTTCTGGGCAGCACCATAGACAATGTTTTTCTCCTGGGAGGCAGGCAGAGTGCTTCATTGTGGCCCCAGAATTCCCAGTAGGGAGGGTTTGTGGGCCAGAAGTGAGAGGACGGAAGTCTGAAAACACAAGCTAGGGTGGGGATTGGAGCCAAGGGCAGAGCAGGCCCACTCTGCAGAGGCTGAATCAAAATCTCCTGCATCTGAAGTCAGGCTGAGGATCAGACGTTGGCTGAGGCTGGAGTATGTGTCCATGATGGCACCTTCATGAAGCGGGGGCCTCATGACGCCAAGGAAGTTTTTCCATGCTGAGTTTGGAGGTTGCCCCAAACCATAAGGTTTCCTTCTGCGGGACATTCGAGTCCTGTTGCATGGCTCCAGGACATACCATACGGAAGGACTGGAGAGCAGGGTTTGAAGGATGGATCCCTGTACAGCATGCCTCGCATTCCCATTGGCCATTAGCGACAAGATATGTTTGATCTGCTGCCTCTGGGGCACTCTACCCAGGGGGCTGAGTTGAAATGGCCTCTCCTGATGATGCGTCATAATGTGCGCTTGGGTCCATGGAGACCTTGGAATGTGCTGGTTGTTCAGTGGCCCTGCGGAACTCTCCTACCTGAAGGGTTTGATACATCCCCAGCAAGAAAGCTCCCCATGTGGAGACGAGAGAGGATTGGATTGGTGCTGGTCTACGAAAAAAGTCCTCTGAGGATGGACACATGGAAACCAAAGCTAAGGTTCAGATTAGGGCCTGGGGGCCTGTCCATTTCAACCTTCTGTCTCTGGGGACACTGTCGGAGAGTCTAAGTGGAGATAGTTGCTCCGCTGGTGTCAGAGAGCCCCTCTTAGTCCAGGGTGGCCTACAATATTGATGGCCTCAGGGGCCTTGGAGCTTTTCCCTAACCTGTAGGGTTGTGGTCAATGGATTGGGCACGCTTTCCTTGGAGAGGGCAGGCACAATCTTTCGCTGTGGCTCCAGAGGCCCTACCCTGGAGGTTGTGTGGGTCCAGGCTGTGGGCACAGTAGTCTGAAAACACAAACTCAGCTTATGAGTCGCGCCTAGGGTATGGCAGGCCGGATGTACAGCCCGAAAGGAAGCTCCTGGGCCTCTGAAACAAGGGCGAGTGGGAGGCGTACCTTCAGGCTTTTGTCTCTGGATGTTGTGTCCCGGATAGCCGTGGATTGGAGCGGTGGCCTCAGGGACTGTGGACAAGTATCCCTCCTGGGGATTTGTCCCAGCTCCCAAGAGATTGGGGTCATTTTGTGGGAAGGGTGGGGTCGTGTTGTCTGGCTCATGTATCTCTCCAAGAAAGGGATTCAAGAGCAGAGCCCCAGGTACGGGCGGGGCGACTGGAAAACTCAAACCCTGGTGAGGATTGGGTGCATAGGGGCTTGGCAAGCCCCATATGCGGGCTCTTGGTCCAGGCCCTGACAGGCTTTTTTTGACATGGGGCTCATGCTGAGGGTCACAGTGTGAATTTGTACCCAAGCAGCACTCAAGTTTTGGCGTGGCATTAGGGGCCATGAATGTTTCTCCCACCTAGAAGTTGTGACTCCATGCCAAGAGCAAGCTTTACAGCCATGGGGAAGGAGGAGTTCTGTTTTGTGCTTGCGATACCCAGCTGTGTGGAGAATTGATATAATGTCTAGGTTCAGATATCTGAAAACCAAGGTTAGGAAGAGGTGACGGCATAAGACCATGGCGTGTCCAAAGTGCGGGGTGTGCGGCCAGCTGTCTCCTTGTCTGTCTGGACGTCTGGCTTCAGGCTGTGTCAGACAGAGCATGAGTGCCCAGAGCATCCTATCCAGTTCAGGTACCATCGAGTACCGAGCAGGTTGATTCTCATCTGGGTTTTCTAGAGAGCCCCACAGGGAAATGTTTTTCTTCCGTTGGGCAGACACTGGGCTGGGTTGTGGTTCTGGAGTTCCTAGTCCGGAGGGCTTGTTTGCCAGGAGTGTGAGGAAGGAAGTCTGAAAACACAATCTTGCTTGAGGTTTGGGACCGAGGGAACTGCAGGCCCACTCTGCAGAGGCTGAATCGAGATCTCCTGCACTGAGTTCATGTCAACTATGAGACGTGCCTCAGGCTAGAGTTTTTGTCCAGCATGGCCTCTTCCGGAATGGTGTGGGGGCTTCATGAGGTCAGGGAGGTTTGCCTACGATGGGATTTGTGAACTACTCCAAACCTCAAGGTTTCCTTCTGCACGACAGTCGAGTCCTATTGGATGGTTCCAGGAGGCCCCATACGGAAAGACTCGAGAGCAGGTGTCTAAGCATGGATGCCTGGGAACGCCACCTCATATTCCCACTCTTTATTTAGGACAAGGCAGGCTCAATCAGCAGGCTCCTGGGTGAGCTACACAGAGGGGAGAGTTGAAATGGACTCTCCTGAAGATGAGTCATACTGTGGATGGTGGCCTCGGGGACCTTGGAATGTGGAGGTGGCTCAGGGATTCTGCAGGATTCTCCAACCTGGGGTGTTTGGCACGGCTCCTACAAGGAAGCTTCCCATGTGGAGACGAGAGGAGTTCTGTTCAGTGCCTCAGGAAAGCCCCATATCCCGTTCTTCGTACCAAAGCCTCTGAGGAGTGACACCTGGAAACCAAATCAAGAGTTGAGATTAGGCCCTAGGGCCTGTCCGGCTCTACCTTCTATCTCTGTTGACATCTGTGTGCATTCCTTCGTGGAGGTAGCTGCTGAGCTTGTGTCCAAATGCCCCTGTGTGTCCAGGGAGGCTTCCAGTTGGGATGTCCTCGGGGGCCTTGAGGTTTCTCATATTCTGGAGGTGTGTGGCCAAAGGAATGGACACAGTTTCCCAGGAGAGAGCTGGCACAGTCCTAGAGGCTGTGTTTGCCAGGGCTGTGGGGACAGATGTCTGAAAAAGCAAACTTGGTTCAGCTAGGGGCCAAGGTAATGGCAGGCCTGATCTCCAGTCCGTGAGGGTAGATCCTCTGGATATCAAAGGAGGGCAAGTGGGAGGCCGTCGCTCAGGATTTTGTCTCTCGGTGTTGCGTTCACAGTGGCCGTTCAGGGTAGGGGTTGCCTCAGGGGCCGAGGAAGAGCCTTCCTCTTGGGGGATTGTCCAAGCTCCCAAGTGTTTGGTTCCATTCTGTGGGAAGGGAAGAGTACTGTTTTCTGCCACAGGGACCTCCCCAGGAGAGGGACTCTAGAGCACAGCAGTGCTTTCCCTCAACTGGAATACACACCATCTAGTTAGTCCTGGGTGCCTATGGGAATGGCAATCCACATATGCGGGCACTTGGTCCAGGCATTGAGATTCCTTACTTGAATAAGGTACTCACGCTGAGGGTCAAAAGGTGTGTTTGTGCCCAAGGGGGCCCTCACTCATGGGTTTGCCTCATGGGTCATGCCGTTTTCTCCTACACTGAAGGGTTTGACTCACTACCAGCAGCAAGGTTTCTTGCCAAGGGGAAGGAGGGGTTCTTACTTGTGCATCAGGTACCCCCCTGTGCAGTGTATGGAGATAAGGTCTAGGTTCAGAGACAAAAGCCTGAGCAAGTGCCTTAGTCTCGCTCTTTCTTCATATCCTGATGAGTTCTTCTCATGGTTTGTAGATTGAGCCTGCAATACCTACGTCCCCAAACCTAAGCTGAGTTTGTGTTTTCATACTTCTGTCCTCAATGTTCTGGGCCACACAACCTCCAGGCTGGGGCCCCTGGAGCCACACATTAGGACTGTGCCTACCTAATCCATGGGAATTCTGCCCATTCCATTTTCCATAATCGTACAAATTAATTAACCCTCCAAATTCCTCGAGGCCATCCCGATAGTGGAGGTCTCAGGGACAAACGAGGGGGGTCTGACACCAGCTGAGCCTCTACCTGCACTCATACAACAGATGGATGTCCCCAGAGAAGAAGATTGAACCAGACAGGACCCTAGGCTATAATCGGATCCATTGCTTTGGATTACAGGCATGTCTCCTCAAAAGCCTGGATTCCAAGCCATCAGGTTGTTTCCTGAGGCACCCATCAGAGCAAATCTGGTCTCCACAAGGAAACTTGTGCATGGGAGCTATGTCAAAAGCTTAGGAGAATACTTCAGGTTCCCGGTGCCTGCGCCCCATTCCAGGGCTTTCATGAACACAAACACACATTAGGCCCCATCCTCAGGAAAGTCCATTTCAACTCATCCACCCCGGTTGCTCCCACAGAGCCATCCGATCTCAAGTGTGTTGTTGCTAGGAGACAATTGGAATGCAAGGCGGGTTTCCCCGGCATCCATCCTCGAACGGTGCTCTGGAGTCATTCCTTATGGGATGTCCTGGAGCTTACCAACAGGTCTCAATTGTGCCGCAGAAGGAATCCTTGAAGGGGGCATTCCACAACTTTCAACGTGGAAAACCACCATGGCCTTGAGATTCTGCTCCATTCATGAAGGGGCATTCATGCACAGAAACTCCAACCTGAGCCAACGTCTGATCCTCGATGTGACTTCAGATGCATGAGATATTGGTTCAGATCTGCAGGGGGTACCTGCCGTGCCCTCGGCCTGAAGCCCAAGTCTAGCTTGTGTTCTCACACTTCTGTCCTCACACTCCTGGCCCAGAAGCCCTCAAGTGTGGCAATTCAGGACCCAAAATTCAGCACTCTGCCGGCCCTCTATAAAAAATATCTTGCCTAATAAGCTGCCCAGACACTTTAAATGAGGATCAAACTACACGGCACTCGACTGTACCCAAATTATAAAGTCTAACCAGGGCACTAATGCACTGTCTGACACACCCTGAGCCCGAACCTCCTGACCAACCCCCCCGCAGCTGACCGCACACTGAGCACATCAGACCCGCCATGGCCTTAGGTCGTCATCTCTTCCCAACTACGGTTTTCAGGCTTCAGAACCTAGACCTTATCTCCATCCCCTGCCCAGGGTAAAAATGATGCAGAAATCAGAACTCCTTCCCCATGGCAAGAAACCTTGTGATTGGCATGTTGTCCAAATTTCAGTGTTGTTGAAACCAGTGTGGACCATGAGGCCCCGTCCATACTCGCAGGCCACATTGGACACAAACACACATTGTGACCCTCAGCCTGAATCAGGTTCTCAAGTAAGGCCTCTCAGTGGCTGGTTGAAAAGAAAGCATATTGGGCCTGCCATGCCCCTAGGCCGCAATTTTTAACCATAGTTTGGGTTGTCCCTTCACTCTTCCCCAGGGCTCTGCTTTGGAATTCCTCTTTGGTTGGGACACCCGAGGTAACAACCTGAAAGGAGACCTCCCATCCCATAGATTGACGAAAAAGAATTGGGTCCGGGCCAAATCCACAGAGAGGAAGATTCGTCCACGGCCTTTGATGCCTCCCCATTTCCATGGCCATCGTTGATACAAAATCCAGAGACAAAAGCCTGAGCAAGCGCCTCAGACTCGCTCTTTCTTCATATTCTGAAGAGTTCTTCTCATGGTTTGTAGATTGGGCCTGCCATACCTACGTCCCCAAACCTAAGCTGAGTTTGTGTTTTCAGACTTCTGTCCTCAAAGTTCTGGGCCTCACTTCCTCCAGGATGGGGCCCCTGGAGCCACACATTAGGACTGTGCCTACCCCATGCATGGAAATCTGCCCATTTCATTGTCCAAAATCATAGAAATTAAGAGAATCCTCCAAAGTCCCCGAGGCCATCCCAATAGTTGAGGTCTCCGGAACAAACAAATGCGGTCTGACACCAGCTGAGCATCTACCTCCACTCATACCATAGATGGATGTCCCCAGAGAAGAAGATTGAACCAGACAGGACCCGAGGCCGTAATCGGATCCATTATTTTGATTTACAGGCATGTCTCCTAAAAGCCTGTATTCCAATACAAGCATAGGTTGTTTCCTGGGGCACCCATCAGAACAAATCTAATCTCCACAAGGAAACTTGTGCATGGGAGCTATGTCAAATGCGTAGGAGAATACTTCAGGGTCCCGGTGCCACCCCCATTTAAGGATCTCATGGACACAAACACACATTAGGCCCCATCCTCGGGAAAGTCCATTTCAACTCAGCCACCCCGGTTGCTCCCGCAGAGCCATCCGATCTCAAGTGTCTTGTTGCTAGGAGAATTGGAATGCGATGTGGGCTTCCCTGGCATCCATCCTCGAATGGTGCTCTGGAGTCATTCCATATGGGATGACCTGGAGCTGCCCAACAGGTCTCAATTGTCCCGCAGAAGGAATCCTTCAAGGGGGCATCCCACAACTTTCAACGTGTGAAAACCTCCATGGCCTTGAGATTCCGCTCTGTTCATGAAGGGGCAGTCATGCACAGAAACTCCCACCTGAGCCAACGTCTGATCCACGCCGTGACTACAGATGCATGAGATATTGGTTCAGATATTCAGGGGGTATCTGCCGTGCCCTCGGCCCGAAGCCCAAGTCTAGCTTGTGTTCTCAGACTTCTGTCCTCACACTCCTGGCCCAGAAGCCCTCAAGTTTGGCAAGTCCGGACCCACAATGCAGCACTCTGCCTGCCCTGGAGAAAATATATCTTGCCTAATGAGCTGCCCAGCCACCTCAAAAGAGGATCAACCAACACGGCACTCGAATGTACCCAAATTATATAGTCTAACCTGGGCACTAATGCACTGTCTGACACAACCTGAGCACGAACCTACTGACCAACAGCCAGGCAGCTGACTGCACACGGAGCGCATCAGACCCGCCATGGCCTTAGGTCGTCATCTCTTCCCAACTGCGGTTTTCAGGCTTCCGAACCTAGACCCCATCTCCAACCACTGCCCAGGGTTGAAAATGATGCAGAAATCAGAACTCCTTCCCCATGGCAAAAAACCTTGTGATTGGCACGTTGTGCAAAGTTCAGTGTAGTTGAAACGAGTGTGGCCCATGAGGCCCAGACCATGCTCAAGGGCCACATTCTTCACAAACACACATTGTGACCCTCAGCCTGAGCCCAGTCCTCAAGTAAGGCCTCTCAGTGGCTGGATGAAGAGACAGCATATTGGGCCTGCCATGCCACTAGGCCCCAATTTTTAACCATACTTTGGGTTGTCCCTTCACTCGTCCCCAGGGCTCTGCTTTGGAATTCCTCTTTGGTTGGGACACCTGAGGTTACAAATCTGAAAGGAGACCTCCCATCCCACAGATTGACGAAAACCATTGTGACCGGGCCAAATACACCGAGAGGAAGATTCGTCCATGGCCCATGAGACCTCCCCACATTCCACGGTCATCGTTGATACAAAATCCAGAGACAAAAGCCTGAGCAAGCGCCTCAGACTCGCTCTTTCTTCATATCCTGAAGAGTTCTTCTCATGGTTTGTAGATTGGGCCTGCCATACCTACGTCCCCAAACCTAAGCTGAGTTTGTGTTTTCAGACTTCTGTCCTCAAAGTCCTGGGCCACACACCCTCCAGGCTGGGGCCCTTGTAGCCACACATTAGGACTGTGCCTACCCAATCCATGGGAATTCTGCCCATTCCATTGTCCACAATCGTACAAAATAGGAGAACCCTCCAAAGTCCCCGAGGCCATCCCAATAGTGGAGGTCTCCTGGGCAAACAAGGGCGGTCTGACACCAGCTGAGCATCTACCTCCACCCATACAACAGATTGATGTCCCCAGAGAAGAAGATTGAACCAGACAGGACCCTAGGCCATATTCGGACCCATTGCTTTGGTTTACAGGCATGTCTCTTCAAAAGCCTGGATTCCAATACCAGCATAGGGGGTTTCCTGAGGCACCCATCAGAACAAATCTGGTCTCCACAAGGAAACTTGTGCCTGGGAGCTATGTCAAAAGCTTAGGAGAATACTTCAGGGTCCCTGTGCCTTCGCCCCTTTCCAAGGCCCTCATGGACACAAACACACATTAGGCCCCATCCTCAGGAAAGTCCATTTCAACTCAGCCACCCCGGTTGCTCCCGAGGAGCCATCAGATCTCAACTGTCTTGTTGCTAGGAGACAATTGGAATGCGAGGCGGGCTTCCCTGGCATTCGTCCTCCAACGATGCTCTGGAGTCATTCCATATGGGATGTCCTGGAGCTGCCCAACAGGTCTCAATTGTCCCACGGAAGGAATCCTTGACGGGGGCATTCCACAACTTTCAACGTGGGAAAACCTCCATGGCCTTGAGATTCTGCTCCGTTCATGAAGGGGAAGTCATGCATAGAAACTCCAACCTGAGCCAAAGTCTCATCTTCGCCCTGACTCTAGATGCATGAGATATTGGTTCAGATCTTCAGGGGGTACCTGCCGTGCCCTCGGCCCGAAGCCCAAGTCTAGCTTGTGTTCTCAGACTTCTGTCCTCACACTCCTGGCCCAGAAGCCCTCAAGTTTGGCAAGTCCGGACACACAATGCAGCACTCTGCCTGCCCTCTAGAAAAAATATCTTGCCTAATGAGCTGCCCAGGCACCTCAAATGAGGATCAAACTACACGGCACTCAACTGTACCCAAATTATATAGTCTAACCAGGGCACTAATGCACTGTCTGACACAACCTGAGCCCGAACCTCCTGACCAACACCCAGGCAGCTGACTGCACATTGAGCACGTCAGATGCGCCATGGCCTTATGTTGTCATCTCTTCCCAACCACGTTTTTCAGGCTTCAAAACCTAGACCTTATCTCCAACCACTGCCCAGGGTTAAAAATGATGCAGAAATCAGAACGCCTTCCCCATGGCTAGAGACTTTGTGATTGGCAAGTTGTCCAAAGTTGAGTGTAGTTGAAACCAGTGTGGCACATGAGGCCACGCCCATGCTCGCGGGCCACATTGGTCACAAAACACATTCTGACCCTCAACCTGAGCCCAGTCCTCAAGTAAGGCCTCACAGTGGCTGGATGAAAAGACAGCATATTGGGCCTGCCATGCCACTAGGCCCCAATTTTTAACCATACTTTGTGTTGTCCCTTCACTCTTCCCCAGGGCTCTGCTTTGGAATTCCTCTTTGGTTGGGACACCTGAGGTAACAAACCTGAAAGGAGACCTGTCATCCCACAGATTGACGAAAAAGAATTGTGACCAGGCCAAATCCACAGACACGAAGATTCGTCCATGTCCCATGAGGCCTCCCCACATTCCAAAGACATCGTTGATTCAAAATCCAGAGACAAATGCCTGAGCAAGAACGTCAGGCTCGCTCTTTCTTCATATCCTGAAGAGTTCTTCTCATGGTTTGTAGATTGGGCCTGCCATACCTACGTCCCCAAACCTAAGCTGAGTTTGTTTTTTTAGAATTCTGTCCTCAAAGTAATGGGCCACACACCCTCCAGGCTAGGGCTCCTGGAGCCATACATTAGGACTGTGCCTACCCAATCCATGGGAATTCTGCTCATTCCATTGTCCAAAATCGTACAAATTAGGAGAAACCTCCAAAGTCCCAGAGGCCATCCCAATAGTTGAGGTCCCCCGGGACAAACAAGAGCAGACTGACACCAGCTGAGCATCTACCTCCACTCATACCATAGATGGATGTCCCCATAGAAGAAGATGGAACCAGACAGGACACTAGGCCATAATATGATCCATTGATTTGCTTTAGAGGCATGTCTCCTCAAAAGCCTGGTTTCCACAACCAGCATAGTGGGTTTCCTGAGGCACCCATCAGAACAAATCTGGTCTCCACAAGGAATCTTTTGCATGGAAGCTATGTCAAAAACTTAGGAGAATACTTCAGTGTCCCAGTGCCACTGCCCCATTCCAATGCCCTCATGGACAAAAACACACATTAGGCCCCATCCTCGGGAAAGTCCATTTCAACTCAGCCACCCCGGTAGCTCCCGCAGAGTCATCCTATCTCAACTGTCTTGTTGCTAGGAGACAATGGGAATGCGAGGCGGGCTTCCCTGGCATTCGTCCTCCAATGATGCTCTGGAGTTATTCCATATTGGATGTCTTGGAGCTGCCCAACATGTCTCAATTGTCCTGCAGAAGGAATCCTTGAAGGGGGCATCCCACAACTCCCAACGTGGGAAAGCCTCCATGGCCTTGAGATTTGGCTCCATTTATGAAGGGGCAGTCATCCACAGAAACTCCAACCTGAGCCAACGTCTAATCCTCGCCGTGACATCAGATGCATGAGATATTGGTTCAGATCGCAGGGGGTACCTGCCGTGCCCTCTGCCTGAAGACCAAGTCCAGCTTGTGTTCTCAGACTTCTGTCCTCACACTCCTGGCCCAGAAGCCCTCAAGTATGGCAATTCCGGACCCCCATGCAGCAGTCTGCCTGCCCTCTAGAAACAATATCATGCCTAATGAGCTGCCCAGGCACCTCAAATGAGGATAAACCTACATGGCACTGGACTGTACCCAAATTATATAGTCTAACCTGGGCACTAATGCACTGTCTGAACAACCTAGCCCGAACATCCTGACCAAGACCCAGGCAGCTGACCGCACACTGAGCACGTCAGAACTGCCATGGCCTTAGGTCGTCATCTCTTCCCAACTACGGTTTTCAGGCTTCAGAACCTAGACCTTATCTCCAACCACTGCCCTAGGGTTGAAAATGATGCAGAAATCAGAACTCCTACCCCATGGCAAGAAACCTTGTGATCGGCATGTTGTTCAAAGTTCAGTGTAGTTGAAATCAGAGTGGCCCATGAGGCCCCGCCCATGCCGCAGGCCATATTGGTCACAAACTCACATTGTGACCCTCAGCCTGAGTCCAGTCCTCAAGTAAGGCCTCTCAGAGGCTGGATGAAGAGACAGCATATTGGGCCTGCCATGCCCCTAGGCAACAATTTTTAACCATAGTTTGGGTTGTCCCTTCACTCTTCCCCAGGGTTCTGCTTTGGAATTCCTCTTTGATTGGGACACCTGAGGTAACCAACCTGAAAAAAGACCTCCCATCCCACAGCTTGATGAAAAAGAATTGGAACCGGGCCAAATACACAGAGAGAAAGATTCGTCCATGGCCCATGAGGCCTCCCTACATTCCTCGGCCCTCTTTGATACAAAATCCAGAGACAAAAGTCTGAGCAAGCGCCTCAAACTCGCTCTTTTTTCATAGCCTAAATCTGGTCTCGAAAAGGAAACTTGTGCATGGGAGCTATGTCAAAAGCTTAGGAGAATACTTCAGGGTCCCGGTGCCACCGCCCCATTCCAAGGCCTTCATGGACACAAACACATATTAGGCCCCATCCACGGGAGAGTCCATTTCAACTCAGCGACCCTCGTTGCTCCCCCAGAGCCATCAGATCTCAACTGTCTTGATGCTAGGAGACAATTGGAATTCGAGGCGGGCTTCCCTGCCATCCATCCTCGAACGGTGCTCTGGAGTCATACCATATGGGATGACCTGGAGCTGCCCAACAGGTTTCAATTGTCCCGCAGAAGGAATCCTTGAAGGTGGCATCCAGGAACTCCCAAGGTGGGAAAACCTCCATGGCCTTGAGAATCCGCTCTGCTCATGAAGGGGCAGTCATGCACAGAAAGCCCAACCGGAGCCAACGTCTGATCCTCACCTTGAATTCAGATGCATAAGATATTGGTTCAGATCTGCAGGGGGTACCTGCCGTGCCCTCGACCTGAAGCCCAAGTCTATCTTGTGTTCTCAGACTTCTGTCCTCACATTCCTGGCCTAGAATCCCTCAAGTTTGGCAATTCCGGACCCACAATGCAGCACTCTGCTTGCCCTCTAGAAAAAATATATTGCCTAATGTGCTGCCCAGGCATCTCAAATGAGGATAAACCTGCACAGCCCTCGACTGTACCCAAATTATATAGTATAACCTGGGCACTAATGCACTGTCTGACACAACCTGAGCCCGAACTTCCTGACCAACACCCTGGCAGATGACCGCACACTGAGCGCATCAGGTCCGCCGTGGCCTAAGGTCGTCATCTCTTCCCAACTGCGGTTTTCAGGCTTCAGAACCTAGACCCAATCTCCAACTACTGCCCAGAGTTGAAAATGATGCAGAAATCAGAACTCCTTCCCCATGGCAAGAAACCTTGTGATTGGCATGTTGTCCGAAGTTCAGTGTAGTTGTAACATGTGTGGCCCATGAGGCCCCGCCAAAGCTCCAGTGAGACATTGGTCACAAACACAATGTGACCCTCAGCCTGAGCCCAGTCCTCAAGTAAGGCCTTTCAGTGGCTGGATGAAGAGACAGCATATTGGGCCTGCCATGCGCCTAGGCCCCAATTTTTAACCATAGTTTGGGTTGTCCCTTCACTCTTCCCCAGGGCTCTGCTTTGAATTCCTCTTTGGGTGGGACAACTGAGGTTACAAACCTGAAAAAGTGAACTCCCATCCCACAGATTGACGAAAAACAATTGTGACCGGGCCAAATCCACAGATAGGAAGATTTGTCCATGGCCCATGAGGCCTCCCTGCCTTCCACGGCAATCGTTGATACAAAATCCAGAGACAAAACTCTGAGCAAGCGCCTCAGACTCGCTCTTTCTTCATATCCTGAAGAGTTCTTCTCATGGTTTGTAGATTGGGCCTGCCATACCTACATCCCAAAACCAAAGCTGAGTTTGTGTTTTCAGACTTCTGTCCTCAAAGTCCTGGGCCACACCCTTCCAGGCAGGGACCTCTGGAGCTACACATTAGGACTGTGCCTACAAAATCCATGGGAATTCTGCCCATTCTATTGTCCAAAATCATACAAATTAGGATAAACCTCCAAAGTCCCTGAGGCCATCCCAATAGTGGAGGTCTCCCGGGAAAAACAAGGGTGGTCTGACAACGGCTAAGCATCTACCTACACTCATACCACAGATGGATGTCCCCAGAGAAGAAGATTGAACCAGACAGGACCCTAGGCCATAATCAGATCCATTTCTTTGGTTTACAGACATACTCCTCAAAAGCCTGGATTCCAATACCAGCATAAGGGGTTTCCTGAGGCACCCATCAGAACAAATGTCATATCCACAAGGAAACTTGTGCATGGGAGCTATGTCAAAAGCTTGGAGAATAGCTCAGATCATGGTGCCACCGCCCCATTCCAAGGCCCTCATGGACACAAACACACATTAGACCCCATCCTCCGGAAAGTCCATTTCAACTCAGCCACCCCGGTTGCTCCAGTAGAGTAATCTGATCTCAATTGTCTTGTTGCTAGGAGACAATTGGAATGCGAGGCGGGCTTCCCTGGCTTCCAACCTCGAACGGTGTCTGGAGTCATTCCATAAGGGATGTCCTGGAGCTGCCCAACAGTTCTCAATTGTCCCGCAGTAGGAATCCTTGAAGGAGGCATCCCACAACTCCCGAAGTGGGAAATCCTCCATGGCCTTGAGACTCCGCTCCATTCATGAAGGGGCAGTAATGCACAGAAACTCCAACCTGAGCCAACGTCTGATCCTCGCCGTGAATTCAGATGCTTGAGATTTTGGTTCAGATCTGCAGGGGGTACCTATCGTGCCCTTGCCTGAAGCTCAAGTCTAGCTTGTGTTCTCAAACTTCTGTCCTCACACTCCTGGCCAAGAAGCCTTCAAGTTTGGCAATTCCGGACCCACAATGCAGCACTATGCCTGCCTTCTAGAAAAAATATCTTGCCAAATGAACTGCCCAGGCACCTCAAATGAGGATCAACCTACACGGCACTCGACTGTACCCAAATTATATAGTCTAACCTGGGCACTAATGCACTGTCTGACACAACCAGAGCAAGAACCTCCTGACCAACACCCAGGCAGCTGACCGCACACTGAGCACATCAGACCCGCCGTAGCCTTACATCGTTATCTCTTCCCAACTGCGGTTTCCAGGCTTCAGAACCTAGACCTTATCTCCAATCACTGCCCAGGGTTGAAAATGATGCAGAAATCAGTACTGCTTCCCCTTGGCAAGAGACCTTGTGATTGGCATGTTGTCCAATGTTCAGTGTAGTTGAAACCAGTTTGGCCCATGTTGCCCCGACCATGCTCTCGGAACACATTGGTCCAAACACACATTGTGACCTTCACCCGGGGCCCAGTCCTCATGTCAGGCCTCTCAGTGGCTTGATGAAGAGACAGCATATTGGGCCTGCCATGCCCCTAAGCCCCAATTTTTAACCATAGTTTGGGTTGTCCCTTCACTCTTCCCCAGGGTTCGGCTTTGGAATTCCTCTTTGGTTGGGACACCTGAGGTAAAAAACCTGAAAGGAGACCTCCCATCCCACAGATTGATGAAAAACATTGGGACCGGGCCAAATCCACAGAGAGGAATATTCATCCATGGCCCATGAGGCCTCCCCACATTCCACGGCCATCGTTGATACAAAATATAGAGACAAATGTCTGAGCAAGCACCTCAGACTCGCTCTTTTTTCATATCCTGAATTGTTCTTCTCATGGTTTGTAGATTGGCTCTGCCATAACTACGTCCCCAAACCTAAGGTGAGTTTGTGTTTTCAGACTACTGTCCTCAAAGTCCAGGGCCACACACACTCCAGGCTGGGGCCCCTGGAGCACACATTAGGACTGTGCCTACGCAATCCAAGGGAATTCTGCCCATTCTATTGTCCAAAATCGCACAATAGGAGAACCCTCCAAAGTCCCCGAGGCCATCCCAATAGTGGAGGTCTCCCGGATCAAACAAGGGCGGTCGGACACCAGCTGAGCATCTACCTCCACTCATACCATAGATGGATGTCCCTAGAGAATAGATTGAACAAGACAGGACCCTAGGCCATAAACGGATCCATTGCTTTGGTTTACAGGCATGACTCCTCAAAAGCCTGGATTCCAATACCAACATAGGGGGGTTTCCTGAGGCAACCATCAGAACAAAGCTAGTCTCCTCAATGAAATTTGTGCATGAGAGCTATGTCAAAAGCTTAGGAGAATACTTCAGGGTTCCGGTGCCACCGCCCCATTCCAAGGCCCCCATGGACACAAACACATATTAGGCCCCATCCTCAGGAAAGTCCATTTCAACTCAGCCACCCCGGTTGCTCCTGCAGAGCCATCTGATCTCAACTGTCTTGTTGCTAGGAGACAATTGGAATGCGAGGCGGGCTACCATGGCATCCATCTACGAACGGTGCTCTGGAGTCATTCCATATGGGATGTCCTGGAGCTGCCCAACAGTTCTCAATTGTCCAGCAGAAGGAATCATTGAAGGGGGCAGCCCACAACTCCCAACGTGGGAAAATCTCTTTGGCCTTGAGACTCCGCTCCATTCATGAAGGGGCAGTCATGCACAGAAACTCCAACCTGAGCCAACTTCTGATCCTCGCCGTGACTTCAGATGCATGAGATATTGGTTCAGATCTGCAGAGGCTACCTGCCATGCCCTCGACCTGAAGCGCAAGTCTACCTTGTGTTCTCAGACTTCTGTCCTCACACTCCTGGCCCAGAAGCCCTCAAGTTTGGCAATTCCGGACCCCCAATGCAGCACTCAGCTTGACCTCTAGAAAAAATATCTTGCCTAATTAGCTGCCCAGGCACCTCAAATGAGGATAAACCTACACGGCACTCGACTGTACCCAAATTATATAGTCAAAGCTGGGCACTAATGCACAGTCTGACACAGCCTGAGCCCAAAACTCCTGACCAAATCTCAAGAAGCTGAACGCACACTGAGCGTATCAGACCCACCATGGCCTTAGGTCGTCATCTCTTTCCAACTACGGTTTTCAGGCTTCAGAACCTAGACCTTATCTCCAACCACTGCTCAGGGTTGAAAATGATGCAGAAATCAGAACTCCTTCCCATGGCAATAAACCTTATGATTGGCATGTTGTCTAAAGTTCTGTGTAGTTGTAACCAGTGTGGCCCATGAGGCCCAGCCCATGCTCGAGAGCCACATTGGTCACAAACACACATTGTGACCATCACCCTAGCCCAGTCCTCAAGTAAGGCCTCTCAGTGGATGTATGAAGAGACAGCACATTGGGCCTGCCATGCCCCTAGGCCCCAATTTTTAACCATATTTTGGGTTGTCCCTTCACTCTTCCCCAGGGCTCTGCTTTGGAATTCCTCTTTGGTTGGGACACCTGAGGTAACAAACCTGAAAGGAGACCTCCCATCCCACAGACTGACAAAAAACAATTGGTACTGGGCCAAATCCACAGACACAAAGATTCGTCCATGGCCCATGAGTCCTCCCCACATTCCACGGCCATCATTGGTACAAAATCCAGAGACAAAAGCCTGAGCAAGAGCCTCAGATTCGCTCTTTCTTCACATCCTGAAGAGTTCTTCTCATGCTTTGTAGATTCGGCCTGCCATACCTACTTCCCCAAGCCTAAGCTGAGGTTGTGTTTTTGGACTTCTGTCCTCAAAGTCCTGAAACACACACCCTCCTGGCTGGGGCCCCGGGAGCCACACATTAGGACTGTGCCTACCCAATCA
Organism: Mustela nivalis; assembly: GCF_964662115.1. Lineage (NCBI taxonomy): Eukaryota > Metazoa > Chordata > Mammalia > Carnivora > Mustelidae > Mustela > Mustela nivalis. The sequence continues at coordinate 171,603 of NW_028136397.1, forward strand.
TGGGAATTCTCCCCATTCCATTGTCCAAAATAGTACAAATTAGAAGAACCCTCCAAAGTCCCCGTGGCCATCCCAATAGTGTAAGTCTCCCGGGTGAAACAAGGGTGGTCATACACCACCTGAGCATCTACCTCCACTCATACCATAGATGGATGTCCCCAGAGAAGAAGATTGAACCAGACAGGACCCTATGCCATAATCAGATCCATTGCTTTGGTTTACAGGCATATCTCCTCAAAAGCCCGGATTTCAATACCAGCATAGGGAGTTTCCTGAGGCAGCCATCAGAACAAATCTCGTCTCCACAAGGAAACTTGTGCATGGGAGCTATGTCAAAAGCTAAGGAGAATACTTAAGGTCCCGTTGCCACCGCCCCATTCCAAGGCCCCCATGGACACAAACGCACATTAGGCCCCATCCTCGGGAAAATACATTTCAACTCAGCCACCCCGGTTGGTCCCGCAGAGCCATCTGATCTCAACTGTCTTGTTGCTAGGAGACAATTGGAATGCGAGTCAGGCTTCCCTGGTATCGATCCTCGAACGGTGATCTGGAGTCATTCCATATGGGATGTCCTGGAGCTGCCCAACAGTTCTCAATTGTCCTGCAGAAGGAATCCTTGAAGGGGGCATCCCACAACTCCCAACGAGGGAAAAGCTCCATGGCCTTGAGACTCCGCTTAGTTCATGAAGGTGCAGTCATGCACCGACTCCATCCTGAGCCAACGTCTGATCCTCGCCGTGAATTCAGATGCTTGACATTTTGGTTCAGATATGCAGGGGGTAACTGCCGTGCCCTCAGCCTGAAGCCCAAGTCTAGCTTGTGCTCTCAGACTTCTGTGCTCACACTCCTGGCCCAGAAGCCCTCGAGTTTGGTGATTCTGGACCCACAATGCAGCACTCTGCCTGCCCTCTAGAAAAAATATCTTGCCTAATGAGCTGCCCATGCACCTTAAATGAGGATAAACATACACGGCACTCGACTGTACCCAAATTATATAGTCTAACCGGGCAATAATGCACTGTCTGCCACAACCTTAGCCAGAACCTCTTGACCAACACCCAGGCAGCTGACCACACACTGAGCACATCAGACCCGCCATGGCCTTACATCGTCATTTCTTCCCAACTGCGGTTTTCAGGCTTCAAAGCCTAGACCTTATCTCCAAACACTGCCCAGGTTTGAAAATGATACAGAAATCAGAACTCCTTCCCCATGGCAAGAAACCTTGTGATTGGCATGTTGCCCAAAGTTCAGTGTAGTTGAAACCAGTGTGACCCATGAGGCCCCGCCCATGCTCGTGGGCCACGTTGGTCACAAACACACATTGTGACCCCGAGCCTGAGCCCAGTCCTCAAGTAAGTCCTCTCAGTGGCTGGATGAAGAGAGCGCATATTGGGCTTGCCATGCCCCTAGGCCCCAATTTTTAACCATAGTTTAGGTTGTCCCTTCACTCTTCCCCCGGGCTCTGCTCTGGAATTCCTCTTTGGTTGGGACACCTGAGGTAAGAAACCTGAAAGGAGACCTGTCATCCTACAGATTGACGAAATACAATTGGGACCGGGCCAAATCCACAGAGAAGAAAATTCGTCCATGGCCCATGAGTCCTCCCCACATTCCACGGCCATCGTTGATACAAGATCCAGATACAAAAGCCTGAGCAAGCGCCTCAGACTCCCTATTTCTTCATATCCTTAAGAGTTCTTCTCATGGTTTGTAGATTGCGCCTGCCATACCTACGTCCCCAAACCTAAGCTGAGTTTGTGTTTTCAGACTTCTGTCCTCAAAGTAATGGGCCACACACCGTCAGGCTGGGGCCCCTGGAGCCACACATTAGGACTGTGCTTACCCAATCCATCGGAATTCTGCACATTCCATTGTCCAAAATTGTACAAATTAGGAGAACCCTCCAAAGCCCCTGAGGCCATCCCAATAGTGTAGGTCTCCCGGGTCAAACAAGGGCGGTCTGACACCAGCTGAGCATCTACCTCTACTCATACCATAGATGGATGTCCCCAGAGAAGAAGATTGAACCAGACAGGGCCCTAGGCCATAATCGGATCCATTGCTTTGGTTACAGGCATATCTGCTTAAAAGCCTGGATTTCAATACCAGCATAGGTGGTTTCCTGAGGCACCCATCAAAAAATCTCGTCTCCACAAGGAAACTTGTGCATGGGAGCTATGTCAAAAGCTTAGGAGAATACATCAGGGTCCCAGTGCCACCGCCCCATTCCAAGGCCCCCATGGACACAAACACACATTAGGCCCAACACAGGAAAGTCCATTTCAACTCAGCCAATATGGTTGCTCCCTCAGAGCAATCTGATCTCAACTGTCTTGTTGCTAGGAGACAATTGGAATGCGAGGCAGGCTTCCCTGGCATCCATCCTCGAACGGTGCTCTGGAGTCATTCCATATGGGATGTCCTAGAGCTACCCAACAGGTCTCAATTGTCCCGCAGAAGGAATCCTTCAACGGGGAATCCCACAACTCCCAACGTGGGAAAACCTCCATGGCCTTGAGATTCTGCTCCGTTCATGAATGGGCAGTCATGCACAGAAACTCCTACCTGAGTCAAAGTCTGATCCTCGCCATGACTGCAGATGCATGAGATATTGGTTCAGATCTGCAGGGGGTACTGGCCGTGCCCTCGGCCTGAAGCCCAAGTCTAGCTTGTGTTCTCAGACTTCTGTCCTCACACTCCTAGCCCAGAAGCCCTCGAGTTTGGCAATTCCTGACCCACAATGCAGCACTCTGCCTGCCCTCTAGAAAAAATATCTTGATTAATGAGCTTCCCAGGCACCTCAAATGAGGATAACCTACAAGGAACTCGACTGTACCCAAATTATATATTATAACCTGGGCACGAATTTACTGTCTGACACAACCTGAGCCCGAACCTCCTGACCAACAACCAGGCAGCTGACCGCACACGGAGCGCATCAGACCCGCCATGGCCTTAGGTCGTCATCTCTTCCCAACTGCGGTTTTCAGGCTTCAGAACCTAGACCTTATCTCCAACCACTGCCCAGGGTTGAAAATGATGCAGAAATCAGAACTCCTTCCCCATGGCAAGAGATCTTGTGATTGGATTGTTGTCCAAAATTCAGTGTAGTTAAATCCAGTGTGGCCCATGAGGCCCCGCCCATGCTTGCGGGCCACATTTGTCAGAAACACACATTGTGACCCTCAGCCTGAGCCCAGTCCTCAAGTAAGGCCTCTCAGTGGCTGGATGAAGAGACAGCATATTGTGCCTGCCATGCCCCTAGGCCCCAATTTTTAACCATAGTTTGGGTTGTCCCTTCACTACTCCCCCGGGCTCTGCTTTGGAATTCCTCTTTGGTTTGGACACCTGAGGTTAGAAACCTGAAAGGAGGCCTGTCATCCCACAGATTGACGAAAAAGAATTGGACTGGGCCGAATCCACAGAGAGGAAGATTCGTCCATGGCCCATGAGGCCGCCCACATTCCACGGCCATCATTGATACAAAATCCAGAGACAAAAGCCTGAGCAACCGCCTAAGATTCGCTCTTTCTTCATATCCTGAAGAGTTATTCCCATGGTTTTTAGATTGGGCCTGCCATACCTACGTCCCCAAACCTAAGCTGAGTTTGTGTTTTCAGACTTCTGTCCTCAAAGTCCTGGGCCACACACCCTCCAGGCTGGAGCCCCTGGAGCCACACATTAGGACTGTGCCTACCCAATCCATCGGAATTCTGCACATTCCATTGTCCAAAATCGTACAAATTAGGAGAACCCTCCAAAATCCCCGAGGTCATCCCAATAGTGGAGGTCTACAGGACAAACAATGGCGGTCTGACACCAGCTGAGCATCTACCTCCACTCATACCATAGATGGATGTCCCCAGAGAAGAAGATTGAACCAGACAGGACCCTAGGACAAAATCGGATCCATTGCTTTGGTTTAGAGGCATGTCTCCTCAAAAGCCTGGATTCCAATACCAGCATAGGGGGTTTCTTGAGGCACCCATCAGAACAAATCTCGCCATGCCCTCGGCCTGAAGCCAAAGTCTAGCTTGAGTTCTCAGACTTCTGTCCTCACACTGCTGGCACAGAAGCCCTCAGGTTTGGCGATTCTGGACCCACAACGCAGCACTCTCCATGCCTTCTTGAAAAAATATCTTGCCTAATAAGGTGCCCAGGCACCTCAGATGAGGATAAACCTACACGGCACTCGACAGTACCCAAATTACATACTCTAACCTGGGCAATAATGCACTGTCTGACACAACCTGAGCCCGAACATCCTGACCAACATCCAGGCAGCTGACAGAACACTAAGCACATCAGACCCGCCATGGCCTTAGGTCGTCATCTCTTCCCAACTGCATTTTTCAGGCTTCAGAACCTAGACCTTTTCTCCAATCACTGCCCAGCGTTGAAAATGATGCAGAAATCAGAACTCCTTCCCCATGGCAGGAGACTTTGTGATTGGCATTTTGTCTAAAGTTCAGTTTGTTGAAAGCAGTGTGGCCCATGTGGCCCCGCCCATGCTCGTGCGCCACATTGGTCACAAACACACATTGTGACCCTCAGCCTGAGCCCAGTCCTCAAGAGAGGCCTCTCAATGGCTGGATGAAGAGACATCATATTGGGCCTGCCATGCCCCTCGGCCCCAATTTTTAAACATTGTTTGAGTTGTGCCTTTCCTCTTCCCCAGGGCTCTGCTTTGGAATACCTCTTTTGGTTGGGTCACCTGAGGTAACAAAACTGAAAGGAGACCTCCAATCCCACAGATTTAAGAAAAACTATTGGGACCAGGCCAAATCCACAGAGGAAGTTTCGTCCCTGGCCCATGAGGCCTCCCCACATTCCAAGGCCATCGTTGATACAAAATCCAGAGAAAAAAGCCTTAGCAAGCACCACAGACTCGCTCTTTCTTTATATCCTGAAGAGTTCTTCTCATGGTTTGTAGGTTTGGCATACGTCCCCAAACCTAAGCTGAGTTTGTGTTCATACAGAAGTCTGAAACACTTCCCAACGTTGGAAAACCTCCATGGTTTTGAGATTCCGCTCCGTTCATGAATGGGCATCATGCACAGAAACTCCAACCTGAGCCAACGTCTGATCCTCGCCGTGACTTCAGATGCATGAGATATTGGTTCAGATCTGCAGGGGGTACCTGCCGTGCCCTCGGCCTGAAGCCCAAGTCTAGCTTGTGTTCTCACAATTCTGTCCTCACACTCCTGGGTTAGAAGCCCTCAATTTTGGCGATTCCAGACCAACAATGCAGTACTCTGCCTGCCCTCTAGAAAAAATATCTTGCCTAATGAGCTGCCGAGGCACCTCAAATTAGGATAAACCTACACGGCACTCGACTGTACCCAAATTATATAGTCTAACCTGGGCACTAATGCACTGTCTGACACAACCTGAGCCCGAACCTACTGACCAACACCCAGGCAGCTGACCGCACACTGAGCACATCAGACCCGCCATGGCCTTAGGTCGTCATCTATTCCCAACTGCGGTTTTCAGGCTTCAGAACCTAGACCTTATCTCCAACCACTGCCCAGGGTTGAAAATGATGCAGAAATCAGATGCCTTCCCCATGGCAAGAGATCTTGTGTTTGGATTGTTGTCCAAAATTCAGTGTTGTTGAAAAAAGTGTGGCCCATGAGGCCCCGCGCATGTTTCCGGGCCACATTGGTCACAAACTCACATTGTGACCCTCAGCCTGAGCCCAGTCCTCAAGTAAGGCCTCTCAGTGGCTGGATGAAGAGACAGCATATTGGGCCTGCCATGCCCCTAGGCCCCAATTTTTAACCATAGTTTGGGATGTCCCTTCACTCTTCCCCATGGCTCTGCTTTGGAATTCCTCTTTGGTTGGGACACCTGAGGTAACAAACCTGAAAGGAGACCTCCCATCCCACAGATTGACGAAAAACAATTGGCACCGGGCCAAATCTACAGAGAAGAATATTCGGCCATGGCACATGAGGACTCCCCAAATTCCATGGTCATCGTTGATACAAAATCCAGAGACAAAGCCTGAGAAAACTCCTAAGACTAGCTCTCCATATCCTGAAGAGTTCTCATGGTTTGTAGATTGGGACTGCCATACCTACGTCCCCAAACTTAGCTGAGTTTTTGTTTTTACTTCTGTCCTCAAAGTCCTGGGCCACACACCCACCAGGATGGGGCCCCTGGAGCCACACATTAGAACTGTGCCTACCCAATCCATGGGAATTCGGCCGATTCCATTGTCCAAAATCGTACAAATTAGGAGAACACTCCAAATCCCCGAGGCCATCCAAATAGTGTAGGTCTCCAGGGACAAATAAGGGCGGTCTGACACCAGCTGAGCATCTACCACCACTCATACCATAGATGGATGTCCCAAGAGAAGAAGATGGAACCAGACAGGACCCTAGGCCATAATCGGATCCATTGCTTTGGTTTAGAGGCCTCTCGCCTCAAAACATGGATTCCAATAACAGCAGAAGGGATTTCCTGAGGCACCCATCAGAACAAGGAAAATTGTGCATGGGAGCTATGTCAAAAGCTTATGAGAATACTCAGGGTCCCGGTGTCACCGCCCCATTTTAAGGCACTCATAGACACAAACACACATTAGGCGCCATCATAGGGAAAGTCCATTTCAAATCAGCCACCCCGGTTGCTCCCGCAGAGCCATCAGATCTCAACTGTCTTGTTGCTAGGAGAAAATTAGAATGCGAGGCGGGCTCCCCAGGCATCCATCCTCGAACGGTGTTTGGGAGTCATTCCATATGGGATGTCCTTGAGCTGCCCAACAGGTCTCAATTGTCCCGCAGAAGGAATACTTGAAGGGAACATCCAACAACTCCCAAAGTGGGAAAACCTCCATGGCCTTGAGTTTCAGCTACGTTCATGAAGGGGCAGTAAGGCACAGAAACTCCAACCTGAGCCAACATCTGATCCTCGCCAGGACTTCAGATGCATGAGATATTGGTTCAGATCTGCAGGGGGTACCTGCCATGCCCTCGGCCTGAAGCCAAAGTCTAGCTTGTGTTCTCACACTTCTGTCCTCACACTCCTGGCCCAGAAGCCCTCACGTTTGGCGATTCCGGACCCACAATTCAGTACTCTGCCTGCCCTGTAGAAAAAATATCTTGCCTAATGAGCTGCCCAGGCACCTCTAATGAGGATAAACCTACAGGGCACTCGACTGTACCCAAATTTTAATGGTCTAACCGGGGCACTAATGCACTGTCTGACACAACCTGAGCCCGAACCTCCTGACCAACATCCAGGCAGCTGACCACACACTGAGCACATCAGACCCGCCATGGCCTTAGGTCGTCATTTCTTTCCAACTGCGTTTTTCAGGCTTTAGAACCTAGACCTTATCTCCAACCACTGCCCAGGGTTGAAAATGATGCAGAAATCAGAACTCCTTCCCCATGGCAAGAGACCTTGTGATTGGCATGTTGTCCAAAGTTCAGTGTAGTTGAAACCAGTGGCCCATGAGGCCCCGCCCATGTTCGCGGGCCACATTAGTCACAAAACACATTGTGACCGTCAGCCTGAGCCCTGTCTTCAAGTAAGGCCTCTCAGTGGCTGGATGGTGAGACAGCATATTGGCCATGCCATGCCCCTAGTCCCCAATTTTTAACCATAATTTGGCTTGTCCCTTCATTCTCCTCAGAACTCTGCTTTGGAATTCCTCCTTTGTTGGGAAACCTGAGGTAACAAACCTGAAAGGGGACCTCCCATCCCACAGATCGACGAAAAACAATTGAGACCTGGCCAAATCCACCGAGAGGAAGATTCGTCCATGGCCCATGAGGCCTCCCCACATTCCACGGTCTTCGTTGATACAAAATCCAGAGACAAAAGCCTGAGCAAGCACCTCAGACTCGCTCTTTCTTCATATCCTGAAGAGTTCTTCTCATGGTTTGTAGATTGGGCCTGCCATACCTAAGTCCCCAAATATAAGCTCAGTTTGTGTTTTCAACTTCTGTCCTCAAAGTCCTGGGCCACACACCCTCCAGGCTGGGGCTTCTGGAGCCACACATAAGGACTGTGCCTACACAATCCACGGCAATCCTGCCCATTCCATTGTCAAAAATCGTACAAATTAGGAGAATCCTCCAAAGTCCCCGAGGCCATCCCAATAGTGTAGGTCTCCAGGGACAAACAAGGGCGGCGTGACACCAGCTGTGCATCTACCTCCACTCATACCAGAGATGGATGTCCACAGTAAAGAAGATAGAACCAGACAGGACCCTAGGCCATAATCGGATCCATTGCTTTGGTTTACAGGCATGTCTCCTCAAAAGCCTGGATTCCGATACCAGCATAGGGGGTTTCCCGAGGCACCAATCAGAACAAACCTCGCCTCCACAAGGAAACTTGTGCATGGGAGCTATGTCAAAGGCTTAGAAGAATACCTCAGGGTCCCGGTGCCACTGCCCCATTCCAAGGCCCTCATGGACACAAACACACATTAGGCCCCATTATCGGGAAAGTCCATTTCAACTCAGCCACTCCTTTGGTCCCGCAGCGCCATCCGATCTCAACTGTCTTGTTGCTACGAGACAATTGGAATGCGAGGCGGGCTTTCCTGGCATACATCCTAGAACGGTGCTCTGGAGTCATTCTATATGGGATGTCTTGGAGCTGCCCAAAAGGTCTCAATTGTCCCGCAGAAGGAATTCTTGAAGGGAGCATCCCACATCTCCCAACGTGGGAAAACCTCCATGGCCTTGAGATTCCGCTGCGTTCATGAAGGGCCAGTCATGCACAGAAACTCCAAACTGAGCCAACGTCTGACCATCGCAGTGACTTCAGATGCATGAGATATTGGTTCAGATCTGCAGGGTGTACCTGCCGTGCCCTCAGCCTGAAGCGGAAGTCTAGCTTGTGATCTCAAACTTCTGTCCTCACACTCCTGGCCCAGAAGCCCTCACGTTTGGCAATTCTGGACCCACAATTCAGCGCTCTGCCTGTCCTCTAGAAAAAATATCTTGCCTAATGAGCTGCATAGGCACCTCAAATGAGGATAAACCTACACGGCACTCGACTGTACCCAAATTATATAGTCTAACCTGGGCACTATTGCACTCTCTGACAGAACCCGAGCCCGAACATCCTGATCAACAGCCAGGCATCTGACCGCACAGTAAGCTTATCAGACCCGCCATGGCCTTAGGTCGTCATCTCTTCCCAACTGCGCTTTTCCAGGCTTCAGATCCTAGACCTTATCACCAACCACTGCCCAGGGTTGAAAATGATGCAGAAATCAGAACACCTTCCCCATGGCAAGAGACCCTGTGATTGGCACGTTGTCCAAAGTTCAGTGTAGTTGAGACCAGTGTGGCCCATGAGGCCCCGCCCATGCTCGCGTGCCACATTGGTCAGAAACACACATTGTGACCCTCAGCCTGAGCCCAGTCCTCAAGCAAGGCCTCTCAGTGGCTGGATGATGAGACAGCATATTGGGCCTGCCATGATCCTAGGCCCCAATTTTTAACCATACTTTGGGTATTCCCTTCACTCTTCCCCAGGCCTCTGCTTTGGAATACCTCTTTCGTTCGGACACCTGAGGTAACAAACTTGAAAGGGGACCTCCCATCCTACTGATTGACGAAAAACTATTGGGACCGTCCAAATCCACAGAGAGGAAGATTCGTCCAAGGCCCATGAGGCCTCCCCACATTCCACGGCCATCGTTGATACAAAATCCAGGGACAAAAGCCTGAGCAAGCGCCTCAGACTCGCTTTTCTTCATATCCTGAAGAGTCCTTCTCATGGTTTGTAGATTGGGCCTGCCATACCTACCTCCACAAACCTAAGCTGAGTTTGTGTTTTCAGACTTCAGTCTTCATAGTTCTGGGCCACACACCCTCCAGGCTGGGGAACCTGGAGCAACACATTAAGACTGTGCCTACCCAATCCATGGGAATTCTGCCCATTCCATTGTCCAAAATCATACAAATTAGGAGAAACCTCCAAAGTCCCCGAGGCCATCCCAATAGTGTAGGTCTCCGGGGACAAAAAAAGGGGGTCTGACACCAGCTGAGCATCTACCTCCACTCATTCCATAGATTGATATCCCCTGAGAAGATGATTAAACCAGACAGGACCCTAGGCCATAATCGGATCCATTGCTTTGGTTTACAGGCATGTCTCCTCAAAAGCCTGGATTCCAATACCAGCATAAGTGGTTTCCTGAGGCACCCACCAGAACAAACCTCGTCTCCACAAAGAAACTTGTGCATGGGAGCTATGTCAAAAGCTTAGGAGAATACTTCAGTGTTCCGGTGCCACCACCCCATTCCAAGGCCCTCATGGACACAAACACACATTAGGCCCCATACTCAGGAAAGTACATTTCAACTCAGCCACCCCGGTTAGTCCCGCAGAGCCATCCGATTTCAACTGTCTTGTTGCTAGGAGACAATTGGAATGCGAGGCGGGCTTCACTGCCATCCATCGTCGAACGGTGCTCTGGAGTCATTCTATATGAGATGTCCTGGAGCTGCCCTAACGGTCTCAATTGTCCCGCAGAAGGAATCCTTGAAGGTAGCATCCCACAACTACCAACGTGGGAAAATCTCCATGGCCTTGAGATTCCGCTCCGTTCATGAAGGGGCAGTCATGCACAGAAATTCCAACCTGAGCCAACGTCTGATCCTTGCCGAGACTTCAGATGCATGAGATATTGGTTCAGAACTGCTGGAGGTACCTGCCATGCCCTCGGCCTGAAGCCCAAGTCTAGCTTTTGTTCTCAAACGTCTGTCCTCACACTCCTGGCCCAGAAGACCTCAAGTTTGCAATTCCGAACCCACAATGCAGCACTCTGCCTGTCCTCTAGAAAAAATATCTTCCCTAATGAGCTGCCCAGGCAACTCAAAAAAGGATAAACAAACACGGCACTCGACTGTACCCAAATTATATAGTCTAACGTGGACACTAATGCACTGTCTGACACACCTGAGCCAGAACCTCCTGACCAACACCCAGGCAGCTGACCGCTCACTGAGCATATCAGACCCTCCACGGCCTTAGGTCGTCATCTCTTACCAATGCGTTTTTTCAGGCTCCAGAACCTAGACCTTATCTCCAATCACTGCCCAGGGATGAAAATGATGCAGAAATCAGAACACCTTCCCCATGGTAAGAGACCTTGTGATTGGCACATTGTCCAAATTTCAGTGTAGTTGAAACCAGTGTGGCCCATGAGGCCCCGCCCAAGCTCGCGGACCACATTGGCCACAAACACACATTGTGACCCTCAGCCTAAGCCCAGTCCTCAAGTAAGGCCTCTCAGTGGCTGGATGAAGAGACAGTATATTGGGCCTGCCATGCCCCTAGGCCCCAATTTTTAACCATAGTTTGGGTTGACCCTTCACTCTTCCCCAGGGCTGTGCTTTGGAATTTCGCTTTGGTTGGGACACCTGAGGTAACAAACCTGAAAGGGGACCTCCCATTCCACAGATTGACCAAAAATAATTGGGACCGGGCCAAATCCACAGAGAGGAAGATTCGTCCAAGGCCCATGAGGCCTCCCCACATTCCACGGCCATCGTTGATACAAAATCCAGAGACAAAAGCCTGAGCAAGCGCCTCAGACACGCTTTTCTTCATATCCTGAAGAGTTCTTCTCATGATTTGAGATTGGGCTTGCCATACATACATCCCGAAACCAAGCTTTTTTTTGTGTTTTCAGACTTCTGTCCTCAAAGTCCTGGGCCACACACCATCAAGGCTGGGGCCCCTGGAGCCATACATTAGGACTGTGCCTACCCAATCCATGGGAATTCTGCCCATTCCATTGTCCAAAATCGTACAAATTAGGAGAAACCTCCCAAGTCCCCGAGGCCATCCCAATAGTGTAGGTCTCCGGGGTAAATCAAAGGTGGTCTGACACCAGCTGAGCAATACTTCCACTCATACCATAGATGGATGTCCCCAGAGAAGAAGATTGAACCAGACAGGACACTAGGCCATAATCGGATCCATTGCCTTGGTTTACAGGCATGTCTCCTCAAAAGCCTGGATTCCAATACCAGCATAGGGGTTTTTCTGAGCCACCCATCAGAACAAATCTCGTCTCCACAAGGAAACTTGTGCTTGGGAGCTATGTCAAAAACTTAGGAGAATACTTCAGGGTCCCGGAGCCACCGCCCCATTCCAAGGGCCTCATGGACACAAACACACATTAGGCCCCATTTTCAGGAAGGTCCATTCAACGCAGCCACCCCGGTTGCTCATGCAGAGCCATCCGAACTCAACTGTCTTGTTGCTAGGAGACAATTGGAATGCGAGGCGGGCTTCCCTGGCATTCATCCTCGAACTGTGCTCTGGAGTCATTCCATATGTGATGTGCTGGAGCTGCCCAACAGGTCTCAATTGTCCCGCACAAGGAGTCCTTGAAGGGGGCATCCCACAACTCCCAACGTGGGAAAACCTCCATGGCCTTGAGATTCCGCTGCGATCATGAAGGTGCAGTCATATACAGAAAGTCTAACCTGAGCGAATGTCTGATCCTCACAGTGACTTCAGATGCATGAGATATTGGTTCAGATCTGCAGGGGGTACCTGCCGTGCCCTCGGCCTGAAGCCCAAGTCTATCTAGTGTTCTCAAACTTCTGTCCTCACACTCCTGGCCCAGAAGCAGTCAAGTTTGGCAATTCCGGACCCACAATGCAGCGCACTGCCTGTCCCCTAGAAAAAATATCTTGCCTAATGAGCTGCCCAGGCACCTCAAATGAGGATAATCCTACACGGCACTCGACTGTACCCAAATTATATAGTCTAACGTGGGCACTAATGCACTGTCTGACACAACCTGAGCCAGAACCTCCTGACCAACACCCAAGCAGCTGACTGTACACTGAGCATATCATACCCGGCATGGCCTTAGGTCGTCATCTCTTCCCAACTGCGGTTTTTCAGGCTTCAGAAACTAACTGTATCTCCAACCACTGCCCAGGTTTAAATATGATGCAAAAATCAGAACACCTTCCCCAAGGCAAGAGACCTTGTGATTGGCACGTTGTCCAAAGTTCAGTGTAGTTGAAACCAGTGTGGCCCATGAGGCCCTGCCCATGCTCGCGTGCCACATTGGTCAGAAACACAAATTGTGACCCTCAGCCTGAGCCCAGTCCTCAAGTAAGGCCTCTCAGTGGCTGGATGAAGAGACAGCATATTGGGCCTGCCATGCCCCTAGGCCTGAATTTTTAACCATAGTTTGTGTTGTCCCTTCACTCTTCCCCAGGGTTGTGCTTTGGAATTTCTCTTTGGTGGGACACCTGAGGTAACAAACCTGAAAGGGGACCTCCCATTCCACAGATTGACCAAAAACAATTGGGACCGGGCCAAATCCACAGAGAGGAAGATTCGTCCATGGCCCATGAGGCCTCCCCACATTCCACGGCCATCGTTGATACAAAATCCAGAGACAAAAGCCTGAGCAAGCGCCTCAGACTCGCTTTTTCTTCATATTCTGAAGAGTTCTTCTCATGGTTTGTAGATTGGGCCTGCCATACCTACGTCCCGAACCTAAGCATTGTTTGTGTTTTCTGACTTCTGTCCTCAAAATCCTGGGCCACACACCATCCAGGCTGGTGCCCAGGAGCCACACATTAGGACTGTGCCTACCAAATCCATGGTCATTCTGACCATTCGATTGTCCAAAATCGTACAAATTAGGAGAAACCTCCAAAGTCCCCGAGGCCATCCCAATAGTGTAGGTCTACGGGGACGAACAAAGGCGGTCTGAAACCAGCTGAGCATCTACCTCTACTCATATATAGATGGATGTCCCCAGAGAAGAAGATTGAACCAGACAGAAGCCTAGGCCATAATAGGATCCATTGCCTTGGTTTACAGGCATGTGTCCTCAAAAGCCTTGATTCCAATACCAGCATAGTGGGATTTCTGAGGACCCATCAGTACAAATCTCGTCTCCACAAGGAAACATGTGCATGGGAGCTATGTCAAAAGCTTAGGAGAATACTTCAGGGTCTCGGTGCCACCGCCCCATAACAAGGCCCTCATGGACACGAACACACATTAGGCCCCATCCTCAGGAATGTCCATTTCAACGCAGCCACTAGGGTTGCTCTCGCAGCGCCATCCGATCTCAACTGTCTTGTTGCTAGGAGACAATTGGAATGCGAGGCGGGCTTCCCTGGCATCCATCCTTGAACTGTGCTCTGGAGTCAGTCCATATGTGAAGTCCTGGATCTGCCCAACAGGTCTCAATTGACCTGAAGAAGGAATCCTTGAAGGGGTCATCCCACAACTCCCAACGTGGGAAAACCTCCATGGCCTTGAGTTTCCGCTCCGTTCAAGATGGGGCAGTCATGCACAGAAACTCCAAACTGAGCCAAAGTCTGATCCTCGCCGTGACTTCAGATGCATGAGATATTGGTTCAGATCTGCAGGGGGTACCTGCCGTGCCCTCGGCCTGAAGCCCAAGTCTAGCTAGTGTTCTCAGACTTCTGTCCTCATGCTCCTTGCCCAGAAGCCATCAAGGTTGGAAATTACGGACCCACAATGCAGCACTAGGCCTGCCCTCTAGAAAAAATATCTTGCCTAATGAGCTGCCCAGGCACCTCAAATGAGGATAAACCTACACGGCACTCGACTGTAACCAAATTATATAGTCTAACCTGGGCACAAATGCACTGTCTGACACAACCTGAGCCAGAACCTCCTGACCAACACCCAGGCAGCTGACCGCACACTTAGCATATCAGACCCGCCATGGCCTTAGGTCGTCATCTCTTCCCAACTGCGGTTTTTCAGCCTTCAGAACCTAGACCTTATCTCCAACCACTGCCCAGGGTTGAAACTGATGCAGAAATCAAAACTCCTTCTTCATGGCAAGAGACCTTGTGATTGGCACGTTGTCCAAAGTTCAGGGTAGTTGAAACCAGTATGGCCCATGAGGCCCCGCCCATGCTCGCGGGCCACATTGATCACAAACACACATTGTGACCCTCAGCCTGAGCCCAGTCCTCAAGCAAGGCCTCTCAGTGGCTGGATGAAGAGACATCATAATGGGCCTGCCAAGCCCCTAGGCCCCAATATTTAACCATAGTTTGGGTGGTCCCTTCTCTCTTCCCCAGGGCTCTGCTTTGGAATTCCTCTTTTGTCGGACACCAGAGGTAACAAACCTGAAAGGGGACCTCCCATCCCACTGATTGATGAAAAACATTGGGACCGGGCCAAATCCACAGAGAGTAAGATTCGTCCAAGGCCCAAGAGGCCTCCCCACATTCCACGGCCATTGTTGATACAAAATCCAGAGACAAAAGACTGAGCAAGCGCCTCAAACTCGCTCTTTCTTCATATCCTAAAGAGTTCTTCTCATGGTTTGTAGATTGGGCCTGCCATACCTACGTCCCCAAACCTAAGCTGAGTTTGTGTTTTCAGACTTCTGTCCTAAAAGTCCTGGGCCACACACCATCCAGGCTGGGGCCCCTGGAGCCATACATTAGGACTGTGCATACCCAATCCAAGGGAATTCTGCCCATTCCATTGTCCAAAATCGTACAAATTAGGAGAAACTTCCAAAGTCCCCGAGGCCATACCAATAGTGTAGGTCTCCGGGGACAAACAAAGGCAGTCTGACACCAGCTGAGCATCTACCTCCACTCATTCCTTAGATTGATATCCCCTGAGAAGCTGATTAAACCAGACAGGACCCTAGGCCATAATCCAATCCATTGCTTTGGTTTACAGGCATGTCTCCTCATAAGCCTGGATTCCAATACCAGCATGAGGGGTTTCCTGAGGCACCCATCAGAACAAACCTCGTCTGCCCTAGGAAACTTGTGCATGGGAGCTATGTCAAAAGCTTAGGAGAATACTTCAGGGTCCCGGTCCCACCGCCCGATTCCAAGGCCCTCATGGACACAAATACACATTAGGCCCCATCCTCAGGAAAGTCCATTTCAAGTCAGCCACCCCGGTTGGTCCCGCAGAGCCATGCGATCTCAACTGTCTTGGTCCTAGGAGACAATTGGAATGCGAGGCCGGCTTACCTGGCATCCATCCTCGAACGGTGCTCTGGAGTCATTCTATATCGGATGTCCTGGTGCTGCACAACAGGTCTCAATTGTCCCGCAGAAGGAGTCCTTGAAGGGGGCATCCCACAACTCCCAACGTGGGAAAACCTCCATGGCCTTGAGATTCCGCTCTGTTCATGAAGGGGCAGTCATGCACAGAAAGTCCAACCTGAGCGAACGTCTGATCCTTGCAGTGACTTCAGATGCATGAGATATTGGTTCAGATTTGCAGGGGGTACCAGCCGTGCCCTCGGCCTGAAGCCCAATTCTAGCTTGTGTTCTCAAACTTCTGTCCTCACACTCCTGGCCCAGAAGCCCTCAAGTTTGGCAATTCCGGACCCACAATGCAGCGTTCTGCCTGTACTCTAGAAAAAATATCTTGCCTAATGAGCTGCCCAGGCACCTCAAATGAGCATATACCTACACGGACCTCGACTGTATTCAAATTATATAGTCTTACGTGGACTCTAATGCACTGTCTGACACAACCTGAGCCAGAACCTCCTGACCAACACCCAGGCAGCTGACTGCACACTGAGCATATCAGACCCGCCATGGCCTTAGGCTGTCATCTCTTCCCAACTGCGGTTTTTCAGGCTTCAGAACCTAGACCGTATCTCCAACCACTGCCGAGGTTTGAATATGATGCAAAAATCAGAACACCTTCCCCATGGCAAGAGACCTTGTGATTGGCAGATTGTCCAAAGTTCAGTGTAGTTGAAACCAGTGTGGCCCATGAGGCCCCGCCCATGCTCGCGGGCCAGATTGGCCACAAACACACATTGTGACCCTCAGCCTGAGCCCAGTCCTCAAATAAGGCCTCTCATTGGCTGGATGAAGTGACAGCATCTTGGGCCTGCCATGCCCGAGGTCCCCAATTTTTAACCATAGTTTGGGTTGTCCTTTCCCTCTTCCCCAGGGCTGTGTTTTGGCATTTCTCTTTGGTTGGGACACCTGAGTTAACAAACCTGAAAGGGGACCTCCCGTTCCAAGATTGACGGAAAACAATTGGGACCTGACCAAATCCACAAGGAGAAGATTCGTCCATGGCCCATGAGGCCTCCCCACATTCCACGGCCATCGCTGATACAAAATCCAGAGACAAAAGCCTGAGCAAGCGCCTCAGACTCGCTTTTCTTCATATCCTGAAGCGTCCTTCTCATGGTTTCTAGATCGACCTGCCATACCTACGTCCCCAAACCTAAGCTGAGTTTGTGTTTTCAGACTTCTGTCCTCAAAGTCCTGGGCCACACACCGTCCAGGCTGGAGACCCTGGTGCCACATATTAAGACTGTGCCTACCCAAACCATGGGAATTCTGCCCATTCCATTGTCCAAAATCGTACAAATTAGGAGAAACCTCCAAAGTCCCCGAGGCCATCCCAATAGTATAGGTGTCCGGGGACAAACAAAGGCGGTCTGACACCAGCTGAGCATCTACCTCCACTCATTCCATAGTTTGATATCCCCTGAGAAGAAGATTGAACCAGACAGGACCCTAGGCCATAATAGGCACCATTGCCTTGGTTTACAGGCATGTCTCCTCAAAAGCCTGGATTCCAATACCAGCATTGGGGGTTTTCAGAGCCACCCATCAGAACAAATCTCGTCTCCACAAGGAAACTTGTGCTTGGGAGCTATGTCAATAGCTTAGGAGAATAATTCAGGGTCCCGGTGCCACCGCCCCATTCCAAGGCCCTCATGGAACAAACACACATTAGGCCCCATTTTCAGGAAAGTCCATTTCAACGCAGCCACCCCGGTTGCTCCCGCAGAGCCATCCAATCTCAACTCTCTTGTTGCTAGGAGACAATTGGAATGCGAGGCGGGCTTCCCTGGCATCCATCCTCGAAATGTTCTCTGGAGTCATTCCATATGGGATTTCCTGGAGCTGCCCAACAGGTCTCAATTCACCCGCAGAAGGAATCCTTGAAGGGGTCATTCCACAACTCCCAACGTGGGAAAACCTCCATGGCCTTGAGATTCTGCTCCGTTCATGAAGGGGCAGTCATGCACAAAACTCCAACCTGAGCCAACGTCTGATCCTCGCCGTGAATTCAGATGCATGAGATATTGGTTCAGACCTGCAGGGGGTACCTGCCGTGCCCTCGGCCTGAAGCCCAAGTCTAGCTAGTTTTCTAAGACTTCTGTCTCACGCTCCTGGCCCAGAAGCCAACAAGTTTGGGAATTCCGGACCCACAATGCAGCACTATGCCTGCCCTCTAGAAAAAATATCTTGCCTAATGAGCTGCCCAGGCACCTCAAATGAGGATAAACCTACACGGCACTTGACTGTAACCAAATTATATAGTCTAACCTGGGCACTAATGCACTGTCTGACACAACCTTAGCCAGAACCTCCTGACCAGCACCCAGGCAGCTGACCGCACACTGAGCATATCAGACCCGCCATGGCCTTAGGTCGTCATCTCTTCCCAACTGTGGTTTTCCAGGCTTCAGAACCTAGACCTTATCTCCAAACACTGCCCAGGTTTGAAAATGATGTTGAAATCAGAACACCTTCCCTATGGCAAGAGACCTTGTGATTGACACGTTGTCCAAAGTTCAGTGTAGTTGAAACGAGTGTGACCCATGAGGCCCCGCCCATGCCTGCGGGCCACATTGGTCACAAACACACAGTGTGACCTTCAGCCTGAGCCCAGTCCTCAAGCAAGGCCTCTCAGTGGCTGGATGAAGAGACAGCATATTGGGCCTGACATGCCCCTAGGCCCCAATTTTTAACCATAGTTTGGGTTGTCCCTTCACACTTCCCCAGGGCTCTGCTTTGGAATTCCTCTTTGTTCGGACACCTGAGGTAACAAACCTGAAAGGGGAACTCCCATCCCACTGATTGAAGAAAAACATTGGTACCGAGCCAAATCCACAGAGAGGAAGATTCGTCCAAGGCCCATAAGGCTTCCCCACATTCCACGGCCATCGTTGATACAAAATCCAATGACAAAAGCCTGAGCAATCGCCTCAGACTCGCTTTTCTTCATATCCTGAAGAGTCCTTCTCATGGTTTGTAGATTGGGCCTGCCATACCTACCTCCACAAACCTAAGCTGAGTTTGCGTTTTCAGACTTCTGTCCTCAAAGTCCTGGGCCACACACCCTCCAGGCTGGGGACCCTGGAACCAAACATTAAGATTGTGCCTACCCAATCCATGGGAATTCTGCCCATTCCATTGCCAAAATCGTACAAATTAGGAGAAACCTCCAAAGTCCCCGAGGCCATCCCAATAGTGTAGGTCTCCAGGAACAAACAAGGGCGGTCTGACACCAGGTGAGCATTTACCTCCACTCATACCATAGATGGATACCCCAGAGAAGGGGATTGAACCAGACAGGACCCTAGGCCATTATGGGATCCATTGCTTTGGTTTACAGTCATGTCTCCTCAAAAGCCTGGATTCCAATACCAGCATAGGGGGATTCCTGAGGTACCCATCAGAATAAATCTCGTCTGCACAAGGAAACTTGTGCATGAGAGCTATGTCAAAAGCTTAGGAGAATACTTCAGGGTCCCGGGGCCTCCGCCCCAATCCAAGGTCCTCATGGACAAAAACAGACATCAGGCCCCATCCTCACGAAAGTCCATTTCAACTCAGCCACCCCGGTTGCTTCCGCAGAGCCATCCGATCTCAACTGTCTTGTTGATAGGAGACAATTGGAATGCGAGGCGGGCTGCCCTGGCATCAATCCTCGAAGGGTGCTCTGGATTCATTCCATATGGGATGTCCTGGAGCTGCCCAACAGTTCTCAATTGATCCGCAGAAGGAATCTTTGACGGGGGCATCCCACAACTCCCAACGTGGGAAAACTTCTAGGGCCTTGAGATTCCGTTCCTTTCATGAAGGGGCAGATATGCACAGAAACTGCAACCTGAGCCAACGTCGGAATCTCGCCGTGACTTCAGATGCATGAGATATTGGTTCAGATCTGCAGGGGGTACCTCCTGTTCCCTCGGCCTGAAGCCCAAGGCTACCTGGAGTTCTCAGACTTCTGTCCTCACACACCTGGCCCAGAAGACCTCAATTTTGGCAATTCCGGACCCACAATGCAGCACTCTACTGCCCTCTAGAAAAAATATCTTGCCTAATGAGCTGTCCAGGCACCTTAAATGAGGATAAACCTACACAGCACTCGACTTTACCCAAATTATATAGTCTAACCTGGGCACTAGTGCACTGTGGGACACAACCTGAGCCCGGACATCTTGACCAACACCCAGAAAGCTGACCGCACACTGAGCACATAAGACCCGCCATGGGCTTATGTCATCATCTCTTTCCTACCTCAGTTTTTAGGCTCAGAACCAAGACCTTATCTCCAATCACTGCCCAGGGTTGAGTGTGATGCAGAAATCAGATCTCCTACTTACCCATGGCAAGAAACTTTGTGGTTGGCAAGTTGTCCAACGTTCAGTGTAGGAGAAACCAGCATTCACCCTGCGGCACCGCCATTTCTTGAGTACGATGAGGGCATAAATACGCATTGTGACCCTCAGAATGAGTCCTGTCCTCTAGTAAGTCCTCTCAGTGGCTGGACCATTAGATGTCATAATGGGCTAGACATGTCCCTAGGCCCCATTTTTAACCAGATTTCTGATTGTCCAGTCGCCCCTCCCCAGGGCTCTACTCTGGAATCCCTCATTTGGTGGGACACCTGAGGTTAAAAAAGAAAACAAAAACAACAAAAAAAAGGACCTCTCGCATCCCACAGATAACCCCAAACACTTTGGACGGAACCAAACCACCAGAGAGTAAGACTCGTCTATTTCCCATGATGTCACCCAGAAATTACACCACCGTGAGTGACACGATATCCAGAGACAAAAACTTGAGCAAGAGCCTCACACTCGCCCTTTTTACAAATCCCGAAGAGTTCTCCTCAGGGTCTGTAGATCAGTCATGCCATACCTATGACCCGAAACATAAGCCGAGTTTGTGTTTTCAGACAACTGTCCAAACAGCCCTGGCCTACACAACCTACAGGCTCAGGCCCCTGGAGCCAAACCTGAGGACTGTACTTGCCCTCTCCAAGGGAATTGTGTGTGCCCATTCCAATGGCCACAACCCTTCTAATAGGATAAACCTCCAAAGTCCCTGATCCATCTCAATAGTGGTGGCTTCCCAGGAAAAACAGGGGCAATCTGAGCCCAACTGAGCACCTACCTGCACTCAGACCCATAGACAGATGTCCCCAGAGGTAAAAAGGAAAGAAGAGGTCCCTAGGCACTAATCAGATCCATAGCTTTGGTTTCCAGGCATCTCTCCTCAGAGACCTGGATTTCAAAACCAGCATATGGCTGTTTCTTGACTCACCCATCAGGAAACATCTCATCTACACATGGAAAACTTGCACGTTGGAGCTGTGTCAAAGAGTCTGTTTAGGAGAACCCTTCAGGGCCTAAGTGCCACCGCTTCATTCCAAGGTCTCCATAGACACAAAAGCACATTAGGACCCAAAGAAAAGAGTCCATTTCAACTCAGCCTCCTCGGTTGCTCCCCCAGATCCAGCAGATCTAACCTGTCTTGTTGCTAGGAGACAATTGGAATGCGAGTTGGGCTACCCAGCCATCCACCCTTAGAACCCTGCTCAGTATCATTGGCCTGGAGCCAAAAAACGGGTCTCAATTGTCCTGCAGAAGACTCTTTGCAGTTTGGAGCTTCTCGCAACTCCCATCGTGGGAAAACCCCCATGGCCTCGTGATGCCCCCCCTTCATGAAGGGGCCATAGGGACAGAAACTGCAACCTGAGCGATCGTCTGATCCTCGCCCTGACTTCAGATGCACGAGATCTCGATTCAGGTCTGTAGATTGTGCCTGACATGTCCTCACCCAGAAACCGAAGCCTAGCTTGTCTTCTCAGACTTCTGTCCTCAGACTACTGGCCCACAAGACCTCCAGTTTGGCAATCCAGAACTACAATGCAGCACTCTGCCAGCCCTCCAGAAGAAAAACATTGCCCTCTGGGCTACTCAGTAACCCCTAATGAGGATCAACCTCCACCTACCTTGGCTGTACCCCAAATACATAGGCTGACCAGGGCACTAATGCTCTTTCTGACACAGCCTGAGCCTGGACAGCCTGGCCCCGCCCAGACAGCTGGCCGCACACTGAGCACATCGAGCCGCCATGGCCTTAGGTGGTCATCTCTTCCCAACCTCGGTTTTCAGAATTCAGAACCTAGACCTTATCTCCAATCACTGCCCAAGGTTGACGTGATGCAGAAATCAGAACTCCTTCCCCATGGAAAGATATCTTGTTGTTGGCATGTTGTCCAAAGTTCAGTGTAGTTGAAACCAGTGTGGCCCATGAGGCCCCACCCATGCTCACGGGCCACATGGGTCACAAACACATATTGTGACCCTCAGCTTGAGCCCAGTCCTCAGGTAAGGCCTCTCAGTGGCTGGATGAAGAGATAGCATATTGGGCTTGCCATGCCCCTAGGCCCCAATTTTTAACCATAGTTCAGGTTGTCCCTTCAGTCTTCCCCACGGCTTTGCTTTGGAATTCCTCTTTGGTGGGACACCTGAGGTAACAAAACTGAATCCCACAGATTGACGAAAAACAATTGGGAATTGGGCCAAATCCTCAGAGAGGAAGATTTGTCCATGGCCCATGAGGCCTCCCCGACATTCCACGGCCGTTGCTGATAAAAAATCCATAGACAAAAGCCTGAGCAAGCGCCTCAGTTTCTCACTTTCTTCATATCCTGAAGAGTTCTTCTCATGGTTTGTAGATCGGGCCTGCCATACCTACGTCCCCAAACCTGAGCTGTGTTTGTGTTTTCAGACGTCTGTCCTCAAAGTCCTGGGCCACACACCCTCCAGGCTGGGGCCCCTGGAGCCAAACATTAGGAATGTGCCTACCAATCCATGGGAATTCTGCCCATTCCATTGTTCAAAATCGTACAAATTAGGAGAAACCTCCAAAGTCCCTGAGGCCATCCCAATAGTGTAGGTCGCCCGGGACAAACAAGGGCGGTCTGACACCAGCTGAGCATCTACCTCCACTCATACCGTAGATGGATGTCCCCAGAGAAGAAGATTGAACCAGACAGCACCCAGGCCATAAAAGGTTCCATTGCTTTGGTTTACAGGCATGTCTCCTCCAAAGCCTGATTCCAATACGAGCATAGAGGTTTTCCTGAGGCACCCATCAGAACTCATCTCGTCTCCACAAGGAAACCTGTGCATGGGAGCTATGTCAAAAGCTTAGGAGAGTACTTCAGGGTCCCGGTGCCACCGCCCCATTCCCAGGCCCTCATCGACACAAAAACCCATTAGGACCCATCCTCAGGAGTGTCCATTTCAACTCAGCCACCCAGGTTGCTCCCGCAGAGCCATCAGATCTAAACTGTCTTGTTGCTAGGAGACAATTGGAATGCGAGGCGGGCTTCCCAGGCATCCATCCTCAAAAGGAGCTCTGGAGTCATTCCATATGGGATGTCCTGTAACTGTCCAACAGGTCTCAATTGTCCCGCAGAAATAATCCTTGAAGGGGGCATCCCACAACTCCCAACGTGGGAAAACCTCAATGGCCTCGAGATTCCGCTCCCTTCATGAAGCTGCCGTCATGCACAGAAACTCCAACCTGAGCCAACGTCTGATCCTCGCCATGACTTCAGATGCATGACATATTGGTTCAGATCTGCAGGGGGTACCTTCCGTGCCCGCGCCCTGAAACCCAAGTCTAGCTTGTCTTCTCAGACTTCCGTCCTCACAACCCTGGCCCCGAAGCCCTCATTTTGGCAATTCCGGACCCACAATGCAGCACTCTGCCTGCCCTCTAGAAAAAAATTGTTGCCTCATGAGCTGCCCAGGCACCGTAAATGAGGATAAACCTACACAGCACCTGACTTTACCCAAATTATATAGTCTTACCTGTGCACTAATGCACTGTCGGACACAAACTGAGCCAAGACCTCCTGACCAACTCCCAGAAAGCTGACCGCAAACTGAGCACATAAGACCTGCCATGGTCTTAGGTCATCATCTGTTCCCTACCTCAGTTTTTAGGCTTCAGAACCAAGAACTTATCTCCAATCGCTGCTCAGGGGTGAGTGTGATGCAGAAATCAGAACTCCTCCTTACCCATGGCAAGAAACCTTGTGGTTGGCACGTTGTCCAACGTTCAGTGTAGGAGAAACCAGCATTCACCCTTAGGCCCCGCCTATTCTTGAGTGCGACGAGGGCATAAACAAGCAGTGTGACCCTCAGCATGAGTCCTGTCCTCTAGTAAGTCCTCTCAGTGGCTGGACCATTAGATGTCATAATGGGCTTGACATGTCCCTAGGCCCCAATTTTTAACCAGATTTCTGATTGTCCAGTCGCCCCTCCCCAGGGCTCTACTCTGGAATCCCTCATTTGGTGGGACACATGAGGTTAAAAAAGAAAACAACAACAAAAAAAAAATGGACTTCTTCCATCCCACAGAATGACCCCAAACCCTTTGGACGGGGCCACACCACCAGAGAGTAAGACTCGTCTATTTACCATAAAGTCACCCAGAAATTTCACCACCATGAGTGACAAGAATTCCAGAGAAAAAAACTTGAGCAAGAGCCTCAGACTCGCCCTTTTTCCAAATCCCGAAGTGTTCTCCTCATCGTCTGTAGGTCAGTCCTGCCATACCTATGACCCGAAACATAAGCCGAGTTTGTGTTTTCAGACAACTGTCCAAACAGCCCTTGCCTACACAACCTACAGGCTCAGGCCCTAGAGCCAAACCTGAGGACTGTACTTTCCCTCTCCAAGGGAATTGTGTGTGCCCATTCCAATGGCCACAACCCTTCTAATAAAATAAACCTCCAAAGTCCCATATCCATCTCACTAGTGCTGGCTTCCCAGGAAAAACAGGGACAATCTGAGCCCATCTGTGCACCTACCTGACTAAGACCGATAGACAGATATCCCCAGAGGTAAAAAGGAAAGAACAGGCCTCTAGGCACTAATCAGATCGATTGTTTGTTTCCAGGCATCTCTCCTCAGAGGCCTGGATTTCAAAAAAAGCAAATGGCTGTTTCTTGACGCACCCATCAGAATACTCTCATCTACACATGGGAAACTTGCACGTTGGAGCTGTGTCAAAGACTCTGTGTACGGAGAACCCTTCAGGGCCACAGTGCCACCGCTTCAATCCAAGGTCTCCATAGAAAGAGAAACACAATATGACTCATCGACAGGAGAGTCCATTTCAACTCAGCCTCCTCGGTTGCTCCCCCAGATCCAGCAGATCTAACCTGTCTTGTTGCTAGGAGACAATTGGAATTGTCTAAGCCATCCATCCTTAGAACCCTGCTCAGTATCATTGGCCTGGAGCCAAACAACAGGTCTCAATTGTCCTCAGAAGACTCTTTGCAGTTTGGAGCTTCTCACAACTCCCTTCATGGGAAAACCCCCATGGCCTCGTGATGCCCCCCCTTCATGAAGGGGCCATCAGGGACAGAAACTCCAACCTGAGCGATCGCCTGATCCTCGCCCTGACTTCAGATGCACGAGATCTCGATTCAGGTCTGTAGATTGTGACTGCCATGTCCTCACCCAGAAACAGAAGCCTAGCTTGTGTTCTCGGACTTCTGTCCTCAGACTACTGGCCCACAAGCCCTCAAGTTTGGCAATCCAGAACTACAATGCAGCACTCTGCCAGCCATCCAGAAGAAAAACATTGCCCTCTGGGGCTACCCAATAACCCCAAATGAGGATCAACCTCCACCTACCTTGGCTGTACCCCAAATACATAGGCTGACCCGGGCCTAATGCGCTTTCTGACACAGACTGAGCCTGGACCTCCTGGCCCCACCCAGACAGCTGGCCGCACACTGAGCACATCGATCCGCCATGGCATTAGGTTGTCATCTCTTCCCAACCTCGGTTTTCAGAATTCAGAACCTAGACCTTATCTCCAATCACTGCCCAGGGTTGAACGTGATGCAGAAATCAGAACTCCTTCCCCATGGCAAGATATCTTGTGGTTGGCATGTTGTCCAACGTTCAGTGTAGTTGAAACCAGTGTGGCCCATGAGGCCCCACGCATACTCGTGGGCCACATGAGTCGCAAGCACACATTGTGACCCTCAGCCTGAGCCCAGTCCTCAGGTAAGGCCTCTCAGAGGCTGGATGAAGAGATAGCATATTGGGCTTGCCATGCCCCTAGGCCCCAATTTTTAACCATAGTTCGTGTTGTCCCTTCAGTCTTCCCCAGGGTTTGCTTTGGAATTCCTCTTTGGTGGGACACCTGAGGTAACAAAACTGAAAGGAGTCCTCTCATCGCACAGATTGACGAAAAACAATTGGGAATCGGGCCATATCCTCAGAGAGGAAGATTCGTCCATGGCCCATGAGGCCTCCCCGACAATCCACGGCCATCGCTGATACAAAATCCAGAGACAAAAGCCTGAGCAACCGCCTAAGATTCGCTCTTTCTTCATATCCTGAAGAGTTATTCCCATGGTTTTGTAGATCGGGCCTGCCATACTTATGTCCCCAAAGCTAAGCTGAGTTTGTGTTTTCAGACTTCTGTCCTCAAAGTCCTGGTCCACACACCCTCCAGGCTGGGTAAACTGCAGCCACACATTAGGACTGTGCCTACCAATCCATGGGAATTCTGCCCATTCCATTGTCCAAAATCGTACAAATTAGGAGAAACCTCCAAAGTCCCTGAGGCCATCCCAATAGTGGAGGTCGCCCAGGACAAACAAGGGCGGTCTGACACCAGCTGAGCATCTACCTCCACTCATACCATAGATGGATGTCACCAGAAAAGAAGATTGAACCAGACAGGACCCTAGGCCATAATAGGATCCATTGCTTTGGGTTACAGGCATGTGTCCTCAAAAGCCTGATTCCAATACGAGCATAGGGGTTTTCCTGAGGCACCCATCAGAACTCATCTCGTCTCCACAAGGAAACCTGTGCATGGGAGCTATGTCAAAAGCTTAGGAGAGTACTTCAGGGTCCCGGTGCCACCGCCCCATTCCAAGGCCCTCATGGACACAAAAACACATTAGGACCTATCCTCAGGAAAGTCGATTTCAACTCAGCCACCCACGTTGACCACGCAGGCCATCAGATCTAAACTGTCTTGTTGCTAGGTGACAATTGTAATGCGAGGAGGGCTTCCCAGGCATCCATCCTCGAATGGTGCTCTGGAGTCATTCCATATGGGATGTCCTGGAGCTGTCCAACAGGTCTCAATTGTCCTGCAGAAGGAATCCTTGAAGGGGGCATCGCACAACTCCCAAAGTGGGAAAACCTCAATGGCCTCGAGATTCCGCTCCCTTTATGAAGCCCTGGCCTACACATCCTACAGGCTCAGGCCCGTGGAGCCAAATCTGAGGACTGCACTTGTCCTCTCCAAGGGAATTGTGTGTGCCCATTCCAATGGCGACAACCCTTCTAATAAAATAAACCTCCAAAGTCCATGATCCATCTCAATAGTGGAGGCTTCCTAGGAAAAACAGGGGCAATCCGAGCCCATCTGAGCACCAACCTGCACTCAGACCCATAGACAGATGTCCCCAGAGGTAAGAAGGAAAGAAAAGGCCCCTAGGCACTAATAAGAGCCATTCCTGGTTTCCAGGCATCTCTCCTCAGAGGCCTGGATTTCAAAACCAACATATGGCTGTTTCTTGACTCACCCATCAGAAAAAATCTCATCTACACATGGGAAACTTGCACGTTGGAGCTGTGTCAAAGCCTCTGTTTAGGAGAACCCTTCAGGGCCCCAGTGCCACCGCTTCATTCCAAGGTCTCCATAGACACAAAAGCACATTAGGACCCATCCACAGGAGAGTCCATTTCAACTCAGCCTCCTCTGTTGCTCCCCCAGATCCAGCAGATCTAACCTGTCTTGTTGCTAGGAGACAATTGGAATGCGAGGTTGGCTACCCAGCCATCCATTTTTAGACCGCTGCTCAGAATCATTGGCCTGGAGCAAAACAACAGGTCTCAATTGTCCTGCAGAAAACTCTTTGCAGTTTGGAGCTGCTCACAACTCCCATCGTGGGAAAACCCCCATGGCCTCGTGATGCCCCCCCATTCATGAAGGGGCCATCAGGGACAGAAACTCCAACCTGAGCGATCGTCTGATCCTCGCCCTGACTTCAGATGCACGAGATCTCGATTCAGGTCTGTATATTGTGCCTGCCATGTCCTCACCCAGATACCGAAGCCTAGCTTGTTTTCTCAGACTTCTGTCCTCAGAGTACTGGCCCACAAGCCCTCCAGTTTGGAAATCCAGAACTACAAAGCAGCACTCTGCCTGCCCTTCTGAAGAAAAACATTGCCCTCTGGGGCTTACCCAGTAACGCCAAATGAGGATCAAACTGCACCTACCTTGGCTGTACGCCAAATACACAGGCTGACCAGAACACTAATGCTCTTTCTGACACAGCCTGAGCCTGGACTTCCTGGCCCCACCCAGACTGCTGGTCGCACACTGAGCACATCGAGCTGCCATGGCCTTAGGTCGTCATCTGTTCCCAACATCGGTTTTCAGGCTTCAGAACCTAGGCCTTATCTCCAATCACTGCCCACGGTTGAACGTGATGCAGAAATCAGAACTCCTTCCCCATGGCAAGAAACCTTGTGGTTGGCATGTTGTCCAAAGTTCAGTGTAGTTGAAACCAGTGTGTCCCATGAGGCCCCGCCGATGCTCGTGGGCCACATGGGTCCCAAATACACATTGTGACCCTGAGACTGAGCCCAGTCCTCAAGTAAGGCCTCTCAGTGGCTGGATGAAGAGATAGCATATTGGGCTTGCCATGCCCCTAGGCCCCAATTTTTAACCATAGTTCGGGTTGTCTCTTCAGTCTTCCCCATGGCTTTGCTTTGGAATTCCTCTTTGGTGGGACACCTGAAGTAACAAAACTGAAAGGAGTCCTCCCATCACACAGATTGACGAAAAACAATTGGTAATCGGGCCAAATCCTCAGAGAGGAAGATTCGTCCATTGTCCATGAGGCTTCCCCGACATTCCACGGCCACCGCTGATACAAAATCC
The DNA here is from genome assembly GCF_964662115.1 of Mustela nivalis. Classification (NCBI taxonomy): domain Eukaryota; kingdom Metazoa; phylum Chordata; class Mammalia; order Carnivora; family Mustelidae; genus Mustela; species Mustela nivalis. Next base: position 200,642 of record NW_028136397.1, read on the forward strand.
AGAGACAAAAGCCTGAGCAAGCGCCTCAGACTCGCACTTTCTTCATATCCTGAAGAGTTCTTCTTATGGCTTGTAGATCGGGACTGCCATACCTACGTCCCCAAACCTAAGCTGAGTTTGTGTTTTCAGACTTCTGTCCTCAAAGTTTTGGGCCACACACCCTCCAGGCTGGGGCCCCTGGAGCCACACATTAGGACTGTGCCTACCAATCCATGGGAATTCTGCCCATTCCATTGTTCAAAATCGTACAAATTAGGAGAAACCTCCAAAGTCCCTGAGGCCTTCCCAATAGTGCAGGTCGCCCGGACAAACAAGGGCGTTCTGACACCAGCTGAGCATCTACCTCCACTCAAACCATAGATGGATGTCCCCAGAGAAGAAGATTGAAACAGACAAGACCCTAGGCCATAATCGGATCCATTGCTTTGGTTTACAGGCATGTCTCCTCAAAAGCCCGATTCCAATATGAGCATAGGGGTTTTCCTGAGGCACCCATCAGAACTCATCTCATCTCCACAAGGAAACGTGTGATTGGGAGCTATGTCAAAAGCTTAGGAGAGTACTTCAGGGACCTGATGTCACCGCCCCATTCCAAGGCCCTCATGGACACAAAAACACATTAGGACCCATCCACAGGAAAGTCCATTTCAACTCAGCCACCCCGGTTGCTCCCGCAGAACCATCAGATCTAAACTGTCCTGTTGCTAAGAGATAATGGGAATGCGTGGCGGGCTTTCCAGGCATCCATCCTCGAACGGTGCTCTGGAGTCATTCCATATAGGATGTCCTAGAGCCATCCAACAGGTCTCAATTGTCCTGCAGAAGGAATCCTTGAAGGGGGCATCCGACAACTCCCAACGTGGGAAAACCTCAATGGTCTCGAAATTCCGCTCCCTTCATGAAGCGGCCATCATGCACAGAAACTCCAACCTTAGCCAACGTCTGACCCTCGCCCTGACTTCAGATGCATGAGATATTGGTTCAGATCTGCACGGGGTACCTGCCGTGTCCTCGCCCTGAAATCCAATTCTAGCTTGTCTTCTCAGACTTCCGTCCTCACACCCCTGGCCCTGAAGACCTCAAGTTTGGCAAATCCGGACCCACAATGCAGCACTCTGCCTGCCCTCTAGAAAAAAATTATTGCCTCATTAGCTGCCCAGGCTCCTTAAATGAGGATAAGCCTACTCAGCACTCGACTTTACCCAAATTATATAGTCTCACCTGGGCACTAATGCACTGTCGAACACAACCTGAGCCCGGAGCTCCTGACCAAGCCCCGGAAGCTGACCGCACACTGAGCACATAAGACCCACCATGGCCTTAGGTCATCATCTCTTCCCTACCTCAGTTTTCAGGCTTCAGAAATGAGCCCTTAACACCAATCACTGCCCAGGGGTGAGTGTGATGCAGAAATCAGAACTCCTTCTTACCCATGGCAAGTAAACCTTGTGGTTGGATTGTTGTCCAAAGTTCAGTGTAGGAGAAACCAGAATTCACCCTGAGGACCCGCCCATTCTTGAGTTCGAAGAGGGCAAAAACACCCATTGTGACCCTCAGCATGAGTCCTGTCCTCTAGTAAGTCCTCTCAGTGGCTGGACCATTAGATGTCATAATGGGCTTGACATGTCCCTAGACCCCAATTTTTAACCAGATTTCTGATTGTCCAGTCTACCATCCCCGGGCTCTACACTGGAGTCCCTCATTTGGTGGGACACCTGAGGTTATAAAAGAAAACAACAACAACAAAAAAACGGACTTCTTCCATCCCACAGAATGACCACAAACTCTTTGGACGGGGCCAAACCACCAGAGAGTAAGACTCATCCATTTCCCATGAAGTCACCCAGAAATTTCACGACCATGAGTGACACGGTATCCAAAGACAAAAACTTGAGCATGAGCCTCAGACTCGCACTTTTTTCAAATCCCTATCTTGTCGCAATGGAAAATGGGAATGCAATGCATGCTGTACACGGATCCATCCTTCGAACCCTGCTCTCCAGTGCTTCCGTGTGGTATGTCCTGAAGCCATGCAAAAGGACTCGAATGTCCTGCAGAAAGAAACCTTGTGGTTTGGGGCAACCTCCAAACACAGTGTGGGAAAACTTCCTTGGCCTCATGAGGTCCCCGCTTCATGAAGGTGCCATCAAGGACACATACCCAGCCTCAGCCAACGTCTGATCCTCAGCCTGACTTCAGATGCAGGATATTTTGATTCAGCCTCTGCAGAGTGGGCATGCTCTGCCCTTGGCTCCAATCCTCACCCTAGCTTGTGTTTTCGGACTTCCGTCCTCACACTCCTGGCCCACAAACCCTCCCTACTGGGAATTCTGGGGCCACAATGAAGCACTCTGCCTGCCTCCCATGAGAAAAACATGGTCTATGGTGCTTCCCAGAAACCCCAAATGAGGATCAAACTTCTTGGCCCTCGGCAACACCCCAATTGTATAGGCTACCTTAAACACAATGCTCTTTCACAAATAGCCTGAGCCCAGACCGTCCAACAGACACTGACACAGCTGGCTTCACACCCGGCACATTGGACCCGCCACTGCCTTAGGCCACCATCCCTTCCCAACCTGGGTTTTCAGTCATCGGAACCTAGACCTTATGTCCATTCCCTGCACAGGGGGGAACCTGATGCACAAGTCAGAACCCCTCCTTCCCCATGGCAAGAAACCTTGCTGCTGGCAGTGAGTCAAACCTTCAGTGTAGGAGAAAACGGCATGGCCCATGAGGCCACACCCATGCGTGAGGTCTGCCTTGGAACAAACACACATTGTGACCCTCAGCGTGAGTACGTTATTCAAGTAACGCCTCTCAGTGACTGGACCAAGAGCCCGAATATGTGGCTTGCCATGCCCATAGGCACCCAGGACTAACTAGATGGTTATGTATTCCAGATGAGGGAACCCACTGCTGTGCTCTAGATTCCCTCTCCTGGGGAGTCCCCTGTGGCAGAAAACAGTACTCTTCCCTTCCCACAGAATGAACCCAAACACGTGGGAGCTTGGACAGTCCCCCGTGAGGAAGGCTCTTCCTCGGCCACTGTGGTTTTCCCTACCATGAACGGCCACTGTGAACGCAACACCCAGAGACAAAAGCCTGAGCGACTGCCTCCCACTTGCCCTCCTTTGATATCCAGAGGATCTCCCCTCACGTCCTGGACATCAGGCCTGCCATTACCTTGGCCCCTAGCTGAGCCAAGTTTGCTTTTTCAGACATCTGTCCCCACAGCCCTGGCAAACACAGCCTCTAGGCTGGGTACTCTGGAGCCATACCACAGGACCGTGCCTGCTCTCTCCTGGGAATCTGTGTCCATTCCTTTGGCCACACACCTCCAGAATATGAGAAATCCAAAGGCCCCCGAGGACATCCCACTACTGGGAGCCTCCCTGGACACACAGGGGCATTCGGACACAAGCTGAGCAGCTACCTCCACGAAGGCATGCACACAGATGTCAACAGAGATAGAAGGTTGAGCCGGACAGGCCCTTAGGCCCTAATCTCAACTCTTGCTTTGGTTTCCAGGTGTCACTCCTCAGAGGCTTTGGTTCGAAGAACAGGATATGGGGCTTTCCTGAGGCACTGAACAGAAATCCTCTTGTCTCCACATGGGAAGCTTCCTTGTTTGAACCGTGTCAAACACCTCAGGTTGGAGAACCCTGCAGAGTCCCTGAGCCACCTCCACATTCCTAGGTCTCGAGGCCACCAAGCCACAGTAAGACTCATCTTCAGGAGATTCCATTTCAACTCTCCCCTCTGGGTAGCTCACCCAGGAGCCCGCAGATTGAGCCTGCCTTGTCCTGACTAAAAAGAGTCGGAATATGAGGTGGCATTGGCAGGCATCCATGGTTAGACACCTGTTCTTGAGTCTTTCCGTATGGGGCCTCCTGAAACCATCCAATAGGACTCGACTGTCGTGCACAAGGAAACCTTGAGGTTCTGAGTAGTTCAAAAATCCCATCGTAGGCACACCTCCCTGGCCTCATGAAGCCCCCACACCCTTCAGGAAGAGGCCATGCTGGACAAAAACTCTAGCCTGAGGCACGTCTCATAGTTGACATGACCTCAGTGCAGGAGATCTCGATTCAGCCTCTGCAGAGTGGGCCTGCCGTGCCCTCGGTCCCAAACCTCACGCTAGCTTGTGTTTTCAGACTTCCTTCCTCACACTCCTGGCAAACAAGCCCTCCGGACTAGGAACCCCAGAACCACAACCCCGCCGAGTGTCTGCCCAACGGAAGAAAAACCTTTCCCTGTGGGGCTCTCCAGAAAAAACAGATGAGGATCAACCTGCTCGGGCCTCGACGGTACCCGAACTGGATACGCTGCTCTGGGCACTCATGCTCTGTCTAACACAGCCTGAAGCCAGACGTCGAGACAGACAAGGAGACAGCTGGCCGCACACCCAGCACGTCGGACTCGCCATGGTCTTATGCCGTCAACTCTTCCTAACCTTGGTTTTCAGATATCTGAACCGAGACATTATAATTCTCTACACAGCTGGGTATCGCAAGCACAAAACAGAACTCCTCCTTCCCCATGGCTGTAAAGCTTGCTCTTGGCATAGTGTCACACCTTCAGGGTGGGAGAAACCTTCATGGACCCTGATGCGACGCCCAAACTTGAGTGCTGCTTGGGCACAAATTCACACTGTGACCCTCAGCATGAGCCCCATGTCAAAGAAAGGCCTGTCATTGCCTGGACAAAGAGCACGCATATGGGGCTTGCCAAGCCCCTATGAACCAAATCCTCACCAGTGTTTGAGTTTTCCAGTCGCCCCGCCCGTACCTGGGGCTCTGCTCTGGAATCCCTTTCTTGGAGAGACACATGAGCCAGACAACACGACTCCACCCTTCCCACAAAATGACCCCAAACTCTTGGGAGCTGGGAAAAATCTCCAGAAAGGGATACTCGTCCACAGTCCCTGAGGCCTCCCCTCCAATCCACGGCTTCCCGCACACAATATCCAGAGACAAAAGCCTGAAGGAACGCCTCCCACTCTCCCTCTTTTCAGAGGCACAGGAGCTCCCTCTCGGGCTGTACATCCGGCTTGCCATACTCAAGGCACCACTCATAAGCTGAGTTTGTGTTTTCAGACTTCTGTGCCCACAGCCTGGATCCACACAACCTCCAGGCTAGGGCCTCTGGAGCCACAGCGAAAGATTGTGCCTGCCCTCTCCAAGGAAAGCGTGCCCAAACCATTGACCACAACCCTACAGTTTAGGGAAAAGCTCCAAGGCCCCTGAGGCCATCAATAGTGTAGGCCACCCTGGACTAAGAGGGGCTCTCTGACACCAGCGGAGCAACTATCTCCACTTAGTCTCTCAGACAGTGTCCCCAGAGACAGAAGGTTGAAATGGACAGGCCCGGAGGCCCTAATCTGAACCGTACCTCTGGTTTCCATGTGTCCGTCGTCAGAGGACTGTTTTCGTAGACCAGCACACGGGGCTTTTCTGAGGCACCAAACCAAACCTCTCTCGTCTCCACATGGGGAGCTTTCTTACTGGGGATGTATCAAACCCTTCAGGTAGGAGAGTTCCGCAGGGCCAGTGAACAACCAGCACATTCCAAGGTCTCCATGGACCCAAACACACATTATGACGCATCCTCAGGAGAGGCTATTTCAACTCAGCCCCCTGGATAGCGTGCACAAGAGGCAGCAGATCAAACATATTGTCGCTAATGGCCAATGGGGATGCGAGGCATGCTGTACAGCTATCCATCCTACGAACCCTGCTCTCCAGTCCTTCCGTATGGTATGTCCTGGAGCCATGCAACAGGACTCGAATGTTCGGCAAGGAAACCTTGTGGTTTGGGGCAACCTCCAAACTCAGCGAGGGAAAACTTCCTTGGCCTCATGAGGCCCCTCTTCATGAAGGTGCCATCATGGACACATACCCAGCCTCAGCCAATGTCTGATCCTCAGCCTGACTTCAGATGCAGGAGATTTTGATTCAGCCTCTGCAGAGTGGGCATGCTCTGCCCTTGGCTCCAATCCTCACCCTAGCTTGTGTTTTCAGACTTACGTCCTCTCACTCGTGGCCCACAAACCCTCCCTACTGGGAATTCTGGGGCCACAATGAAGCAATCTGCCTGCCTCCCATGAGAAAAACATTGTCTATGGTGCTGCCCAGAAACCCCATATGAGGATCAAACTGCTTGGCCCTCGGCAACACCCCAATTGCATAGGCTACCTTAAACACTGATGCCCTGTCGCAAATAGCCTGAGCCCGGACCTTCCAACAGACACTGACACAGCTGGCTGCACACCTAGCACATTTGACCCGCCACTGCCTTAGGCCACCATCCATTCCCAACCCGGGTTTTCAGTCATCGGAACCTAGACCTTATGTCCAATCCCTGTACAGGGGGGAACCTGATGCACAAGTCAGAACCCCTCCTTCCCCATGGCAAGAACCTTGCTGCTGGAAGTGAGTCAAATTTTCACTGTAGGAGAAAATGGCATGGCCCATGAGGCCACGCCCATGCGTGAGGGCCGCCTTGGAACAAACACACATTGTGACCCTCAGCGTGAGTACCTTATTCAAGTAACGCCTCTCAGTGACTGGACCAAGAGCCCGCATATGTGGCTTGCCATGCCCATAGGCACCCAGGACTAACTAGATGGTGTGTATTCCAGTTGAGGGAACCCACTGCTATGCTCTAGAGTCCCTCGCCTGGGGGGGTCCCCTGTGGCAGAGAACAGTACTCTTCCCTTCCCACAGAATGAACCGAAACGCTTGAGAGCTTGGACAATCCCCCGAGAGGAAGGTTCTTCCTCGGCCCTTGATGCAACGCCTACTCTGAACGGCCACTGTGAACGCAACACCCAGAGACAAAAGCCTGAGCGACTGCCTCCCACTTGCCCTCCTTGGATATCCAGAGGATCTCCCCTCACGGACTGGAGATCAGGCCTGCCATTACCTTGACCCCTAGCTGAGCCAAGTTTGCTTTTTCAGACATCTGTACCCACAGCCCTGGCAAACACAGCCTCTAGGCTGGGTCCTCTGGAGCCATACCACAGGACCATGCCTGCTCTCTCCTGGGAAACTGTGTCCATTCCTTTGGCCACACACCTCCAGAATATGAGAAAACTCAAGGCCCCCGAGGACATCCCACTACTGGGAGCCTCCCTGGACGACAGGGGCATTCAGACACAAGCTGAGCAGCTACCTCCATGAAGGCATGCACACAGATGTCAACAGAGATAGAAGGTTGAGCAGACAGGCCCTTAGGCTCTAATCTCAACTCTTGCTTTGGTTTTCAGGTGTCACTCCTCAGAGGCTTTGGTTCGAAGAACAGGATATGGGGCTTTCCTGAGGCACTGAACAGAACTCCTCTACTGTCCACATGGGAAGCTTCCTTGTTGGAGCCTAGTCAAACACCTCAGGTTGGAGAACACTGCAGAGTCCCTGAGCCACCTCCACATTCCAAGGTCTCCCAGGCCACCAAGCCACAGTAGGACTCATCTTTAGGAGAGTCCATTTCAACTCTCCCCTCTGGGTAGCTCACCCCGGAGCCCGCAGATTGAACCTGCCTTGTCCTGACTAAAGAGTCGGAATATGAGGTGGCGTTCCCAGGCATCCATGCTTAGACCCCTGCTCTCGAGTCTTTCCGTATGGGGCCTCCTGGAACCATCCAATAGGACTCGACTGTCATGCAGAAGGAAACCTTGAGGTTTGGAGTAGTTCAAAAATCCCATCGTAGGCAAACCTCCGTGGCATCATGAAGCCCCCACACCCTTCAGAAAGAGGCCATGCTGGACAAAAACTCTAGCCTGAGGCACGTCTCATAGTTGACATGACCTCAGTGCAGGAGATCTCGATTCAGCCTCTGCAGAGTGGGCCTGCCGTGCCTTCAGTCCCAAACCTCACGCTAGCTTGTGTTTTCAGACTTCCTTCCTCACACTCCTGGCAAACAAGCCCTCCGGACTAGGAACTCTAGAACCACAACCCAGCCCAGTGTCTGCCCAACGGAAGAAAAACGTTTCCCTGTGGAGCTCTCCAGAAAACCCAGATGAGGATCAACCTGCTCGTGCCTCGACGGTACCCGAGCTGGATAGGCTGCTCTGGGCACTCATGCTCTGTCTGACACAGCCTGAAGCCAGACGTCGAGACAGACAAGGAGACAGCTGGCCGCACACCGAGCACTTCGGACACGCCATGCTCTTATGCCGTCACCTCTTCCTAACCTTGGTTTTCAGATATCTAAACCTAGACATTATATCAATTCTCCACACAGCTGGGTATCGGAAGCACGTAACAGAACCCTTCCTTCCCCATGGCTGTAAAGCTTGCTCTTGGCATGGAGTCACAAATTCAGGGTGGGAGAATCTTTCATGGCCCCTGATGCCACTCCCAAACGTGAGTGCTGCTTGGGCACAAATTCACACTGTGACCCTCAGCATGAGCCCCATGTCAAAGAAAGGCCTGTCAGGGCCTGGACCAAGAGCCCGCATATGGCGCTTTCCAAGTCCCTATGCAACCAATCCTCACCAGTGTTTGAGTTTTCCAGTCGCCCCGTCCGTACCTGGGGCTCTGCTCTGGAAATCCCTTTCTTGGAGAGACACATGAGCCAGACAACAGGACTCCAACCTTCCCACAAAATTACCCCAAACTCTTGGGAGCTGGGACAAATCCCCAGAGAGTGATACTCATCCAAAGTCTCTGAGGCCACCCCTCCAATCCACGGCTATCCCGGACACAACAAGAGGAGACAAAGGCCTGAAGGAATGCCAGCCACTCGCCCTTGTTTCAGAGGCCTAGGAGCTCCTTCTCGGGCTATACATTCGGCCTGACATACCCTAGGCGCCACTCAGTTTGTGTTTTCAGACTTCTGTGCCACAGCCTGGACCCACACAACCTCCAGGCCTGGGCCTCTGGAGCCACAGCGAAAGATTGTGCCTGCCCTCTCCAAGGAAAGTGTGCCCAACCATTGACCACAAACCTACAAGTTAGGCAAAAGCTCAAAGGCCCCTGAGGCCATCAATTGTGTAGGCCACCCTGGACTAAGAGGGGCTCACTGACACCAGCGGAGCAACTATCTCCACTTAGACTCTCAGACAGTCTCCCCAGAGACAAAAGGTTGAAACGGACAGGCCCCCAGGCCCTAATCTGATCCGTAGCTTTGCTTTCCATGTGCCGTCCTAGAGGACTGTTTTTGTAGACCAGCACAGGGAGCTTTTCTGAGGCACCAAACCAAACTTCTCTCGTCTCAACATTGGGAACTTTCTTGCTGGGGATGTATCAAACCCTTCAGGTAGGAGAGTTCCGCAGGGCCACTGAACAACTAGCACATTCCAAGGTCTCCATGGACCCAAATGCACATTATGAGGCATCTTCAGGAGAGGCCATTTCAACTCAGCCCCCTGGTTAGCCTGCCACAGAGGCAGCAGATCAAACATATCTTGTCGCTAATGGCCAATGGGAATGCGAGGCATGCTGTACAGGGATCCATCTTTCGAACCCTGATCTCCAGTCCTTCCGTATGGTATGTCCTGGAGCCATGCAACAGGACTCGAATGTCCCGCAGAAGGAAACCTTGTGATTTGGAGCAACCTCCAAACTCAGCATGGAAAAACTTCCTTGGCCTCATGAGGCCCCCGCTTCATGAAGGTGCCATCATGGACACATACTCCAGCCTCAGCCAACGTCTGATCCTCAGCCTGACTTCAGATGCAGGAGATTTTGATTCAGCCTCTGCAGAGTGGGCCTGCTCTGCCCTTGGCTCCAATGCTCACCCTAGCTTGTGTTTTCAGACTTCCGTTCTCACACTCCTGGCCAACAAACCCTCCCTACTGGGAATTCTGGGGCCACAATGAAGCACTCTGACTGCCTCCCAGGAGAAAAAGATTGTCTATGGTGCTGCCCAGAGACCCCAAATGAGGATCAAGCTGCTTGGCCCTCGGCAACACCCCTATTGCATAGGCTACCTTAAACACTGTTGCTCTGTCACAAATAGCCTGAGCCCAGACCTTCCAACAGACACCAACACAGCTGGCTGCACACCCAGCACATGGGACACGCCACTGCCTTAGGCCACCATCCATTCCTAACCTGGGTTTTCAGTCATCGGAACCTAGACCTTATCTCCAATCCCTGCACAGGGGGGAACCTGATGCACAAGTCAGAACCCCTCCTTAACGATGGCAAGAAACCTTGCTGCTGGCAGTTAGTCAAACCATCAGTGTAGGAGAAAATGGCATGGCCCATGAGGCCACGCCCATGCGTGAGGGCCGCCTTGGGCACAAACACACATTGTGACCCTCAGCGTGAGTACCTTATTCAAGTAACGCCTCTCAGTGACTGGACCAAGAGCCCGCATATGTGGCTTGCCATGCCCATAGGCACCCAGGACTAACTAGATGGTGTGTATTCCAGTTGAGGGAACCCACTGCTGTGCTCTAGAGTCCCTCTCCTGGGGGGTCCCCTGTGCCAGAAAACAGTACTCTTCACTTCCCACAGAATATACCCAAACGCTTGGGAGCTTGGACAATCCCCTGAGAGGAAGGCTCTTCCTCTGCCCCTGAAGCAACCCCTACCCTGAACGTCCACTGTGAATACAACACACAGAGACAAAAGCCTGAGCGACTGCCTCCCACTTGCCCTCCTTGGATATCCAGAGGATCTCCCCTCACGGACTGGAGATCAGGCCTGCCATTACCTTGGCCCCTAGCTGAGCCAAGTTTGCTTTTTCAGACATCTGTCCCCACAGCCCTGGCAAACACAGCCTCTAGGCTGGGTCCTTTGGAGCCATACCACAGGACCGTGCCTGCTCTCTCCTGGGAAACTGTGTCCATTCCTTTGGCCACACACCTCCAGAATATGAGAAAACTCAAGGCCCCCGAGGACATCCCACTACTGGGAGCCTCCCTGGACACACAGGGGCATTCGGACAGAAGCTGAGCAGCTACCTCCATGAAGGCATGCACACAGATGTCAACAGAGATAGAAGGTTGAGCAGGACAGGCACTTAGGCTCTAATCTCAACTCTTGCTTTGGTTTCCAGGTGTCACTCCTCAGAGGCTTTGGTTCGAAGCACAGGATATGGGGCTTTCCTGAGGCACTGAACAGAACTCCTCTCGTCTCCACATGGGAAGTTTCCTTGTTGGAGCCGTGTCAAACACCTCAGGTTGGAGAATCCTGCAGAGTCCCTGAACCACCTCCACATTCCAAGGTCTTCCAGGCCACCAAGAACAGTAGGACTCATCTTCAGGAGAGTCCATTTCAACTCTCCCCTCTGGGTAGCTCACCCAGGAGCCCGCAGATTGAGCCTGCCTTGTCCTGACTAAAGAGTGGGAATATGAGGTGGCGTTCCCAGGCATCCATGCTTAGACCCCTGCTCTCGAGTCTTTCCGTATGGGGCCTCCTGGAACCATCCAATAGGATTCGACTGTCGTGCAGAAGGAAACCTTGAGGTTTGGAGTAGTTCACAAATCCCATCGTTGGCAAACCGCCCTGGCCTTATGAAGCCCCCACACCCTTCAGGAAGAGGCCATGCTGGACAAAACTCAAGCCTGAGGCAAGTCTCATAGTTGACATGACCTCAGTGCAGGAGATCTCGATTCAGCCTCTGCAGAGTGGGCCTGTCGTGCCCTCGGTCCCAAACCTCATGCCAGTTTGTGTTTTTAGACTTCCTTCCTCATACTCCTGGCAAACAAGCCCTCCGGACTAGGAACTCCAGAACCACAACCCAGCCCAGTGTCTTCCCAACGGAAGAAAAACGTTTCCCTGTGGGGCTCTCCAGAAAACCCAGATGAGGATCAACCTGCTCGTGCCTCGATGGTACCCGAACTGGATAGGCTGCTCTGGGCACTCATGCTCTGTCAGACACAGCCTGAAGCCAGACGTCGAGACAGACAAGGAGACAGCTGGCCGCACACCCAGCACTTCGGACACGCCATGGTCTTATGCGGTCCCCTCTTCCTAACCTTGGTTTTCAGATATCTGAACCTAGACATTATATCAATTCCCCACCCAGCCGGGTATCGGAAGCACGAAACAGAACCCCTCCTTCCCCATGGATGTCAACCTTGACCTTGGCATGGAGTCACACCTTCAGGGTGGGAGAAACCTTCAGGGCCTCTTATGCCACGCCCAAACGTGAGTGCTTCTTGGGCACAAATTCACACTGTGACCCTCAGCATGAGCCCCATGTCAAAGAAAGGCGAAGAGCCCGCATATGGGGCTTTCCAAGCCCCTATGCACCCAATCCTCACCAGGGTTTGAGTTTACCAGTCGCCCCGCCCGTACCTGGGGCTCTGCTCTGGAATCCCTTTTTTGGAGAAACACATGAGCCTGACAACACAACTCCACCCTTCCCACAAAATGACCCCAAACTCTTGGGAGCTGGGACAAATCCGCAGAGAGTGATACTCGTCCACAGTCCCTGAGGCCACCCTTCCAATCCACGGCTATCCCGGACACAACATCTAGAGACAAAAGCATGAAGGAACGCCTCGCACTCGCCCTTGTTTCAGAGGCCCAGGAGCTCCCTCCTGGGCTGTACATCCGGCCTGCCATAAACTAGGCGCCACTCATAAGCTCAGTTTGTATTTTCAGACTTCTGTGCCCACAGCCTGGACCCACACATCCTCCAGGCTAGGGCTCTGGAGCCACAGAGAAAGATTGTGCCTTCCCTCTCCAAGGAAAGTGTGCCCAATCCATTGACCACAACCCTACAGGTTAGGGAAAAGCTCCAAGGCCCCTGAGGCCATCAATAGTGTAGGCCACCGTGGACTAAGAGGGGCTCTCTGCCACCAGCGGAGCAACTATCTCCACTTAGACTCTCAGACAGTGTCCCCAGATACAGAAGGTTGAAATGGACAGGCCCCCAGGCCCTAATCTGAACCGTACCTCTGGTTTCCATGTGTCCGTCCTCAGAGGAGTTTTCGTAGACCAGCACACGGGGCTTTTCTGAGGCACCAAACCAAACTTCTCTCGTTTCCACATTTGGAGCTTTCTTACTGGGGATGCATCAAACCCTTCAGTTAGCAGAGTTCCGCAGGGCCACTGAACAACCAGCACATTCCAAGGTCTCCATGGACCCAAACGCACATTATGACGCATCCTCAGGAGAGGCCATTTCAACTCAGCCCCCTGGGTAGCCTGCCCCTTAGGCAGAAGATCAAACATATCTTGTGGCTAATGGCCAATGGGAATGCGAGGCATGCTGTACAGGGATCCATCCTTCGAACCGTGCTCTCCAGTCCTTCCGTATGGTATGTCCTGGAGCCATGCAACAGGACTCGAATGTCCCGCAGAAGGAAACCTTGTGGTTTGGAGCAACCTCTAAACTCAGCGTGGAAAAACTTCCTTGGCCTCATGAGGCCCCCGCTTCATGAAGGTGCCATTATGGACACATACTCCAGCCTCAGCCAACGTCTGATCCTCAGCCTGACTTCAGATGCAGGAGATTTTGATTCAGCCTCTGCAGAGTGGGCCTGCTCTGCCCTTGGCTTGAATCCTCACCCTATCTTGTGTTTTCAGACTTCCGTCCTCACACTCCTGGCCCACAAACCCTCCCTACTGGGAATTCTGGGGCCACAATGAAGCACTCTGCCTGCCTCCCAGGAGAAAAACATTGTCTATGGTGCTGCCCAGAGACCCCAAATGAGGATCAAACTGCTTGGCCCTCGGCAACACCCCAATTGCATAGGCTACCTTAAACACTGATGCTCTGTCGCAAATAGCCTGAGCCTAGACCTTCCAACAGACACTGACACAGCTGGCTGCACACCCAGCACATTGGATCCGCCACTGCCTTAGGCCACCATCCATTCCCAACCTGGGTTTTCAGTCATCGGAACCTAGACCTTATCTCCAATTCCTGCACAGGGGGAAAACTCAAACAAAAAAAGTGAATAAACATAAAAACCTCCAGAGAACAAAAGTCTGAAAAAAAAAACAAAACAGTTTCCTCAGAGCCCACCACCTTGAGAGGGGCGCGAGAACTTAACTCAGGGTACATCACTGACCGAAAACCTACGTGGCAGGCCCCTCTCCTAGAAAACAAACCAAGAAAGAAAAAAAAAGAGAGAGAGAGAGAGAAATAATAAAAAAGGACTACAAGAGTACAACCACTACTTCATAGGAAAAGTTTTCTTTTTTATTCATTTCGACTATTCTGGTATATATATATATATATATATATATATATATATATATATATATCCACTCTCCAATTTTTATCTTCCACCAGTGTTTCTGTGTTTTTGTGTTTGTCCTGATAGTATATAAATCTTACACGTGAGGTTCTTTTTGACGACGTTCTTTCTTTTTTTTTGTATATATATATATTTTTTTCTCTTGTCATATACTTTTATCAGTCTTTTTGTTTGTCTAATTCATAAATCTTACCTTGGGGCTCATTTGGGCTGAACTTTCTGTTTAATCTTCTCTCTCTTTCCTGTATCTATCTCTTTTTTTGTTTTTTTTTTCTTTTTCTTTTCTTTTTTCTCTCATTTGGGTGGGGAATCATGATTGTTCAGAAGTTTTCCAGTGTGCACCTTGACTGCACCATGGCTGATACATCCAGCTACATCTGTTCAGTCATCTCTCACCAAAATTACTAGGAGAAGGAATCCCCAACAGAAGAAAAATACAGGGGATGGACCTTCTGCACTAGAGCTAATGGCTATCAACATAGACAATATGTTGGAAAGAGAATTCAGGTTAACAATAATCCAGGCAATAGCTAGTTTGGAGAAAGGCATGGATGACCAAACATAATTGATTAGGGCCAAGCTGAAAGCGATGAGACATGATGTTCACAATGTTAGGGCGAAGCTTAAAGCTACCAGGGAGGAGGTCCACAATGCTCTCAATGAGTTCCAATCTAATCTAAACTCTCTCAAAGCTAGGGTAACTGAGACAGAAGATAGAATTAGTGATCTGGAGGACAAACAGATAGAGAGAAAGGATCAGGAGGAGGCCTGGAACAAACAGCTTAGAAATCACAAAAACAGAATCAGGGTAATAAATGATGCCATGAAACGTTCCAACCTCAGAATTACTGGAATCCCTGAAGGGGAGAAGAAAGAAAGATCTAGAAGATATAGTGGAACAAGTCCTTCAAGAAAATTTTCCCAATCTCGCGAATGGAACCAGAATTCATGTACTGGAGGCTAAATGGTCTCCACCCAAGATTATACATTCAAAAAAAACATACAAAACAAAACAAAACAAAACAAAACAAAAATACGACACCTGATAGTCAAATTGAGGAATTATAATTGTAGGTATAATCTCCTGAAAGCTGCTAGGGCAAAGAGGCTCCTTACTTACATAGGAAAGCCCATCAATATAACATCAGACCTGTCCACAGAAGCCTTGCAAGCCAGAAAAGGCTGGCAAGATATATTCAGGGCACTAAATGAGAAGAACATGCAGCCAAGAATACTTTATCCATCAAGACTGACATTCAGAATGGATGGAGATATAAAGAGTTTCCAAGACTGCCAAGACTTAAAAGACTATGCTACCACCAAGCCAACACTGCAGGAAATATTAAGGGGGGTTCTATAAAAGAGTAAAAATCCTAAGAATAGCACGGAGGAGAAATATAGAGACAATCTACAGAAAGAAAGACTTCAAAGGTAACTCGATGTCAATAAAAACGTATCTATCAATAATCAGTCTCAATGTGAATGGCCTAAATGCGCCCATAAAACAGCACAGGGTTGCAGATTGGATAAAACGACAGAACCCATCCATATGTTCTCCACAAGAGACCCATTTTGAACCTAAAAATACACCCAGACTGAAAGTGAAGGGACGGAGAAGCATCTTTCATGACAATGGGCCTCAAAAGAAGGCCGGGGTAGCGATTCTCTTATCAGATAAATTAGATTTTAAACTAAAGGCTTTAGTCAGAGATACAGAAGGACACTACATAATTCTTAAAGGTACAATCCACCAAGATGATCTAACAATTGTAAATATCTATGCCTCTAATATGTGAGCAACCAATTACATAAGAAAACTGTTAATCAAGATAAAGAGTCATATTGATATGAATACACTAATCATAGGAGATCTTAACATGCCTCTCTCAGAAATAAACAGATCACTGAAGCAGAAAATCAATAAAGAAAAAAGAGCATTGAATGACACATTGGAACAGATGGATCTCATAGATATATTCAGAACATTCCACCCTAAAACAAAAGAATACTCATTCTTCTCAAGAGCACATGGAACCTTCTCAAGAATAGACCACATGCTGGGTCATAAATCAGGACTAAACTGATATCAAAAGACTGAGATTTTTCCCGCATATTCTCAGATCATAATGCTTTGAACCTGGAGCTTAATCACAAGGAAAAGTACAGAAGGAACTCAAAAACCTGGAAGCTAAAGACCATCTTGATTAAGAATGCTTGGATCAACCAGGAGATCAAAGAAGAACTGAAACAAATGGAAACCAATGAGAATAAAGACACTTTGATCCAAACCCTATGGGATACAGCAAAGGCGGTTCTAAGGGGGAAATCCATAGACATCCAAGCCTCCCTCAAAAGTTTGAAAAATCCAGAATACACCAGCTGTCTCTACACCTTAAAGAACTGGAGAATCAACAAGAAAATCAAACCAACTCCACACATAAGAAGAGAAATCATCAAGATTAGAGCTGAGATCAATGAGGTAGAAACCAAAGATACAGTAGAAAGTATCAATGAAACTAGAAGTTGGTTTTTTTGAAAGAATCAGGAAGATCAATAAGGCACTGGCCACACTAATCCAAAAGAAAAGAGAGAAAGCCCAAATTTACAAAATTATAAATGAAAATGGAGAGATCACAACTAACAACGAGGAAGTAGAAACAATCATCAGAAGTTATTATCAATAGTTATATGCCAATAAGCTTAGCAACCTTGATGAAATGGATGCATTCATGGAAAACTATATAAACTTCCAAAATTGAACCAGGAAGAGATCGACAACCTGAATTGACCGATATCTAGTAACGAGATATAAGCAGTGATCAAAAACCTCCCAAGAAACAAGAGCCCAAGACCTGACGGATTGCTTGGGGAATTCTACCAAACTTTCAAAGAAGAAATAACATCTATTCTCCTGAAGCTGTTTCAAAAAATTGAAGCAGAAGAAAAACTTCCAGACTCTTTCTATGAAGCCAGAATTACCCTGATCCCCAAACCAGGCAAATACCCTACCAAAATGGATAATTTCAGACCAATATCACTGATGAATATGGATGCTAAGATTCTCAACAAGATCCTTGCAAACAGGGTCAAACAGCACATTAAAAAGATTATCTACAATGACCAGGTGGGATTCATTCCTGGGCTACAAGGATGGTTCAACATTCATAAATCAATCAATGTCATTGAAAAAATTAATATGAGAAGAGAGAAGAACCACATGGTCCTCTCAATCAATGCAGAAAACACATTAGACAAAATCCAGCATCCATTCGTGATTAAAACGCTGCAAAGTATAGGGATAGAGGGAACATTCCTGAACTTCATCATATCTATCTATGAAAGACCCACAGAAAATATAATCCTCAATGGGAAAAAGCTTGCAGCCTTCCTGTTGAGATCAGGATCACGACAAGGATGCCCACTCTCACCAGTCTTGTTCAACAAAGAAAACAGAAGTGAAGATTTACTTTTGGGACTTCATCAGCATCAAATTCTTCTGCACTGCAAAGGAAACTGTCAATGAAACAAAGAGGCAACCCACAGATTGCAAGAAGATATTTGTAAATGACAGTACAGACAAAAGGTTGATATCTAGGATCTATAAAGAACTCCTCAAACTCAACACACACAAAACAGACAATCATATAAAAAATTGGACAGAAGATAGGAACAGACACCTCTCCAATGAAGACATAGAAATGGCTATCAGACACATGAAAAAATGTTCATCATCACTAGCCAACAGGGAAATGCAAATTAAAACCACATTGAGATAGCACCTTACACCAGTTAGAATGGCCAAAATTAGCAAGACAGGAAACATGTGTTGGGGAGGATGTGGGGAAAGGGGAAACCTCTTACACTGCTGTCCGAAATACAAGTTGGTACAGGCACTTTGGAGAAAAGAATGGAGATTCCTCAAGAAATTAAAAACAGAGCTTCCCTATGACCTTGCAATTGCACTACTTGGTATTTACCACAAAGATACAGATGTAGTGAAAAGAAGGGCCATCTGTACCCCAATATTTAGAACAGCAATAGCCATGGTCACCAAACTGTGGATAGAACCAAGATGCTCTTCAAAGGACAAAAGGATAAGGAAGATGTGGGCCATATACACTATGGAGTATTATGCCTCCCTCAGAAGGAATGAATGCCCTACTTTTGTAGCAACATGGACGGGACTAGAAGAGATTCTACTGAGTGAAATAAGTCAAGCAGAGAGTGTCAATTATCATATGGTTTCACCTATGTGTGGAGCACAACAAATAGCATGGAGGACAAGGGGAGATGGATAGCAGAAGGGAGTGGAGGGAAATTGGAAGGGGGGGTGAACCATGAGAGATTATGGACTCTGAAAATGAATTGGAGGGATTTAAGGGGCAGAGGGTTGGGGGGTTGGGGGAACCAAAAGTTGAGTATTATCGAGGTTATGGATTGCTGGATGTGGTTCTAAAACAATGAATAGATTTAAAAAATGAACAGTTGTATGCCAATAAGCTAGGCCCCCTAGGTGAAATGGATGTATTCCCAGAAAACTATACAATCCCAAAATTGAACCAGGAAGACAGTCACAACTTGCATAGACCGTTAACCAGTAACGGTATTGAAGTCATGACCAAAAACCTCACAAAAGTTCCATCCACGTCCTCTGTTGATGGACATCTAGGTTCTTTCCATAGTTTGGCTATTGTGGACAGTGCTGCTAAAAACATTCTGGTGCATGGGCCCCTTCGGATCACTACATTTGTATCTTTTGGGCAAATACCCAGTAGTGTAATTGCTGGGTCATAGGGTAGTTCTATTTTCAACATTTTGAGGAACTTCCATGCTGTTTTCCAGAGTGGTTTCACCCGCTTGCATTCCCACAAAAAGTGTAGGAGGGTTTCCCTTTCTACGCATCCTCGCCAGCATCTGTCACTTCCTGACTTGTTAATTTTAGCCATTCTGACTAGTGTGAGGTGATATCGCATTGTGGCTTTAATTTTTATATCCCTGATGCCGAGTGATATAGAGCACTTTTTCATGTGTCTGTTGGCCATCTGGATGTCTTCTTTGCAGAAGTGTCTGTTCATGTTCTCTGCCCATTTGTTGATTGGATTATTTGTTCTTTGGGTGTTGAGTGTGCTAAGCTCTTTACAGATTTGGACACTAGCCCTTTATCTGATATGTCATTTGCAAATATCTTCTCCCATTCTGTCAGTTGTCTTTTGGTTTTGTTAACTGTTTCATTTGCTGTGCAAAAGCTTTTGATCTTGATGGAATCCCAATAGTTCATTTTTGCCCTTGCTTCCCTTGCCTTTGGCGATGTTCCTAGGAAGATGTTGCTGCCGCTGAGGTCGAAGAGGTTGTTGCCTGTGTTCTCCTCAAGGATTTTGATGTATTCCTTTCTCACATCGAGGTCCTTCATCCATTTTGAGTCTATTTTTGTGTGTGGTGTAAGGAAATGGTCCAATTTCATTTTTCTGCATGTGGCTGTCCAATTTTCCCAACACCATTTATTGAAGAGACTTTTTTCCATTGGACATTCTTTCCTGCTTTGTTGAAGATTAGTTGACCATTGAGTTGAGGGTCTAGTTCTGGGTTCACTGTTCTGTTCCATTGATCTGTGTGTCTGTTTTTGTGCCAGTACCATGCTGTCTTGATGATGACAGCTTTGTGATAGAGCTTGAAGTCCGGAATTGTGATGCCACCAACTTTGGATTTCTTTTTCAATATTCCTTTGGCTATTCGAGGTCTTTTCTGGTTCCATGTAAATTTTAGGATTATTTGTTCCATTTCTTTGAAAAAGATGGATGGTACTTTGATAGGAATTGCATTAAATGTGTAGATTGCTTTAGGTAGCACAGATATTTTCACAATATTAATTCTTACAATCCAGGAGCATGGAACATTTTTCCATTTCTTTGTGTCTTCCTCAATTTCTTCCATGAGTACTTCAAAGTTTTCTGAATATAGATTCTTTGCCACTTTGGTTAGGTTTATTCCTAGGTATCTTGTGATTTTGGATGCAATTGTAAATGGGACTAGAGGGTATCATGCTTAGCAAAATGAGTCAAGCAGAGAAAGAAAACTACCATATGGTCTTCCTGATATGAGGAGGTGGAGATGCAATGGGCGGGAGAGGTTAAGGGGTAGGAGAAGAATAAACGAAACAAGATGGGATTGGGAGGGAGACAAACCATAAGTGACTCTTAATATCATGAAACAAACTGAGGGTTGCTGGGGAGAGGGGGGTTGGGTGAAGGGGGGTTGGGTCATGGACATTGGGGAGGTTATGTGCTATGGGGAGTTCTGTGAAGTTTGTAAACCTGTTGATTCACATACCTGTACCCTCAGGGATAAAAATATATGTTTATAAAAAATAAAAAAAATTAAAAAGGAAAAAAAATCTCCCACCCCAACAAAAAGAGCCCAGGATCTGACGAATTTTCTGGGCAATTCTACAAAACCTTCACAGAAGAAATAACACCTCTTCTCCTGGAGCTCTTTCCAAAAATTGAAGCAGAAGGAAAACTTTCATATACTTTTTATGAAGCTAGCATTATGCTCATCCCGAAACCAGGCAAATAACGCACCAAAAAGGATAAATGTTCATCATCACTAGGCATCAGGGAGATTCAAATTAAAACCACATTGAGATATCACCTTACACCAGTTAGAATGACCAAAATTAGCAAGACAGGAAACAACATGTGTTGGAGAGGATGTGGAGAAAGGGGAACCCTCGTCCACTGTTGGTGGGAATGCAAGTTGGTGCAGCCTCTCTGGAGAACAGTGTTGGAGAATCCTCAAGAAATTAAAAACAGAACTTCCCTATGAGCCTGCAATTGCACTCCTGGGTATTGACCCGAAAGATACAGGTGGAGTGAAAATAAGGGCCATCTGTACCCCAATGTTTATAGTAGCAATGGCCACGGTCACCAAACTGTGGAAAGAACCAAGATGCCCTTCAACGGACGAATGGATTAGGAAGATGTGGTCCATATACACTATGGAGTATTATGACTCCATCAGAAAGGATGAATTCCCAGCTTTTGGAACAACATGGATGGGACTGGAAGAGATAATGCTAAATGAAATGAGTCAAGCAGAGAGTCAATGATCATATGATTTCACTTATTTGTGGAGCATAACAAATAGTATGGAAGGCATGGGGAGTTAGAGAGGAGAAGGGAGTTGGGGTAAATTGGAAAGGTAAGTGAACTATGAGAGAGTATGGACTCTGAAAAACAATCTGAGGGATTTGAAGTTGTGGGGGTGTGGGATGTTGGGGTACCAGGTAGTGGGTATTATAGAGGGCACAGATTGCATGGAGCACTGGGTGTGGTGAAAAAATAATGAATTCTTTTATGCTGAAAATAAATTAATTAATAAAAAAATAAATAAAAAAAAATCTTGTTGCCTTCCCGTTGAGATCAGGAACTTGAGAAGTATGCCTCCTCCCACCACACTTGTTTAACTAAGTATTAGAAGTCCTAGCAACAGCAATCAGACAACAAAGAGAAATAAAAGGTATCCAAATTAGCAATGAAGAAGTCAAACACTCTTCGCAGATGACATGATTCTTTATAGGGAAAACCCAAAAGACTCCACCCCCAAACTACTAGAACTCATACAGCAATTCAGCAACGTGGCAGGATAGAAAGTCAATGTGCAGAAATCAGTGGCTTTCTTATACACTAACAATGAAAATACAGAGTGGGAAATTAGAGATTTACTACAAAGCTGAGATCATCAAGATAGCATTGTATTGGCATAAAAAAAGACACATAGACCAGTGGAACAGAGTAGAGAGCCCAGATATGGACCGTCAACTCTATAGGCAAATAATCTTTGACAAAACAGGAAAATATATACAGTGGTAAAAAGTCACTCTCTTCAATAAATGGTGCTGGGTAAACTGGGAAGCTCTATGTAGAAAAATGAAACTCGACCATTCTCTTACACCATACACAAAGATAAACTCAAAATGGATAAAAGACCTCAACATGAGACAGGAATCCTTCAGAACCCTAGAGGAGAACATAGGCAGTAATTTCTTTGATATCAGCCACAGCAACTTTTTTCAAGAAATGTCTCCAAAGTCAAAGGAAAAAAAGTTAAAATGAACTTTTGGGACTTCATCAAAATCAAAAGCTTCTGCACAGCAAAGGAAACATTTAAGAAAACAAAGAGGGAACCCACGGAATGGGAGAAGATATTTGCAAATGACTGTACAGACAAAAGGTTGATATCCAGGATCTATAAAGAACTCCTCAAACTCAACACACACAAAACAGACAATCATATCAAAACAGACAATCATATCACAAAACAGACAATCATATCAAAAAAAATCAGAAGATATGACAAGACACTTCTCCAATCAAGACATACACATCGCTATCAGACACATGAAAAAATGTTAATCATCACTAGCCATCAGAGAGATTCAAATTAAAACCACATTGAGATATCACCTTACACTAGTTAGAATGACCAAAATTAGCAAGACAGGAAACAGCATGTGTTGGAGAGGATGTGGAGAAAGGGGAACCCTCTTCCACTGTTGGTGGGAATGCAAGTTGGTACAGCCTCTCTGGAGAACAGTGTTGGAGAATCCTCAAGAAATTAAAACAGAATGTCCCTATAACCCTGCAATTACACTCCTGGGTATTGACCCGAAATATACAGGTGGAGTGAAAAGAAGGGCCATCTATACCCCAATGTTTATAGCAGCAATGGCCGCGGTCATCAAACTGTGGAAAGAACCAAGATGCCCTTCAACGGACGAATAGATAAGGAGGATGTGGTCCATATACACTATAGAGTATTATGCCTCCATCAGAAAGGATGAATTCCCAGCTTTTGGAGCAACAGGGATGGGACTGGAAGAGATTCTCCTTAGTGAAATAAGTCAAGCAGAGAGAGTCAATGATCATATGGTTTCAATTATTTGTGAAGCATAACAAATAGCATGGAAGACATGGGGAGATAGAGAGGAGAAAGGAGTTGGGGGAAATTGGAAGGAGAGGTGAACCATGAGAGACTATGGACTCTGAAAAACAATCTGAGTGTTTTGAAGGGGTAGGGGGTGGGAGGTCGGGGTACTATGTGGTGAGCATAGAGAGGGCATGGATTCCATGGAGCACTGGGTGTGGTGCAAAATAATGAATACTGTTATGCTGGAAATAAATAAAAAATAAATTAAAAAAAATAAGAAAAAGAAAATTGGGAGCATCACTTTGCCCAATTTCAAGGGTAACTACAAATCTGTGATCACCAAGACAGAATGGTACTGGCATAAAAACAGACACATAGACATGTGGAATAGAGTAGAGAGCTCATATATTGACCATCAACTCTATGGTCAAATAATCTTCAACAAAGCGGGAAAAAATACAGTGGAAAAATACAGTCTTTTCAATAAATGGTGCGGAAAAATTGGGCCATCTCTGTGTAGATGAATGAAAGTCAAACATTCTCTTCCACCATACCCAAAGTGAAACTCGAAATGGATAAAAGAGCTCAACATTGGGGGGAGGGGACCAGATGGCAGGCAAGTAGGAGGAGGCAACTTTTCAACCTGTACCCTAAAGTGAGCTGATTACCAACCAAAGAACTACGATCACCCATGAAATCAGCCTGAGGTCAGAATTATACACGTCTGGATCTCTATAATTTTAACTATGGTTAAAAATTGGGGCCTAGAGGCATGGCAGGCCGAATATGCTGTCTCATCATCCAGCCACTGAGAGGCCTTACTTGAGGACCGGGCTCAGGCTGAGGGTCACAATGTGTGTTTGTGACCAATGTGGCCCGCGAGCATGGGCGGGGCCTCATGGGCCACACTGGTTTCAACTACACTGAACTTTGGACAACATGTCAATCACAAGGTCTCTTGCCATGGGGAAGGATTTCTGATTTCTGCATCATTTTCAACCCTGGGCAGTGGTTGGAAATAAGGTCTAGGTTCTGAAGCCTGAAAACCACAGTTGGAAAGAGATGACGACCTACGGCCATGGCTGGTCTGATGTGTTCAGTGTGCGGTCATCTGCCTGGGTTTGGTAAGGAGTTTCAGGCTCAGGTTGTGTCAGACAGTACATTAGTGCCCAGGTTAGACTGTATAATTGGGGTACAGCCGAGTGCCGTGTAGGTTGATCCTCTTTTGAGGTGCATGGGCAGCTCATGAGGCAATAATTTTTTCTAGAGGGCAGGCAGAGTGCTGCATTTTGGGTCCGGAATTGCCAAACTCGAGGGCTTCTGTGCCAGGAGTGTGAGGACAGAAGTCTGAAAATACAAGCTAGACTTGGGCTTCAGGCCGAGGTCATGGCAGGTAACCCCTGGAGATCTCTACCAATATCTCATGCATATGAAGTCCCAGCGAGGATCAGATGTTGGCTCAGGTTGGAGTTTCTGTGCATGACTGCCCCTTCATGAACGGAGCGGAATCACAAGGCCATGGAGGTTTTCGACGTCGGGAGTTGTGGGATGCCCCCTTCAAGGATTCCTTCTCCAGGATAATTGAGACCTGTTGGGCAGCTCCAGGACATCCCATATAGGATGACGCCAGAGCACTCTTGGAGGATGGATGCCAGGGAAGCCCGCCTCGCATTCCGATTGTCTCCTAGCAACAAGACAGTTGAGATCTGATGGCTCCTCGGGAGCAATCGGGGTGGCGGAGTTGAAATGGACTTTCCTGAGGATGGTGCTAATGTGTGTTTGTGTCCATGAGGGCCTTGGTATGAGGTGGTGGCACCGGGAACCTGAAGTATTCTCCTAAGCTTTGGACATAGCTCCCATGCACAAGTTTCCTTGTGGAGACGAGATTTGTTCTGATGGGTGCCTCAGGACACCCCTATTTGGGCTTGGAATCCAGACTTTTGAGGAGACATGCCTGTAAACCAAGCAATGGATTCGCTTATGGCCTAGGGTCCTGTCTGGTTCCATCTTCTTCTCTGGGGACATCCATCTATGATATGAGAGGAGGTAGATGCTCAGCTGGTGTCAGACCGCCCTTGTTTGACCTGGGACACCTATACTATTGGGATGGCCTCGGGGACTTCGGAGGGTTCTTTTAATTTGTACGATTTTTGACAATGGAATGGGCAGAATTCCCATGCATGGGGTAGGCACAGTCTTAATGTGTGGCTCCAGGGTCCCTAACCTGGAGGGTGTGTGGCTCAAGACTTTGAGGATAGAAGTCTGAAAACAAAAACTCAGCTTAGGTTTGGGGACGTAGGTATGGCAGGCCCAATCTACAAACCATGAGAAGAACTCTTCAGGATATGAAGAAAGAGCGAGTCTGAGGCACTTGCTCAGGCCTTTGTCTCTGGATTTTGTATCAACGATGGCGTGGAATGTGGGGAGGCCTCATGGACCATGGACGAAACTTCCTCTCTGTGGATTGGCCCGGTCCCAATTTTTTTTCGTCAATCTGTGGGATGTGAGGTCTCCTTTCAGTTTTGTTACCTCAGGTGTCCCAACCAAAGAGGAATTCCAAAGCAGAGCCCTGGGGAAGAGTGAAGGGACAACCCAAACTATGGTTAAAAATTGGAGCCTAGGGGCATGGCAGGCCCAATATGCTGTCTCTTCATCCAGCCACTGAGAGGCCTTACTTGAGGACTGGGCTCAGGCTGAGGGTCACAATGTGTGTTTGTCACCAATATGGCCCACGATCATGGGCGGGGCCTCATGGGCCACACTGGTTTCAACTACACTGAACTTTGGACAACACGTCAATCACAAGGTCTCTTGCCATGGGAAAGGAGTTCTGATTTCTGCATCATTTTCAACCCTGGGCAGTGGTTGGAAATACGGTCTAGGTTCTGAAGCCTGAAAACCGCAATTGGAAAGAGATGACGACCTAAGGGCATGGCTGGACTGATGTGTTCGGTGTGCGGTCATCTGCCTGGGTTTTGGTAAGGAGTTTCGGGCTCAGGTTGTGTCAGACAGTACATTAGTGCCCAGGTTAGACTGTATAATTGGGGTACAGCCGAGTGCCGTGTAGGTTGATCCTCTTTTGAGGTGCATGGGCAGCTCATGAGGCAATAATTTTTTTCTAGAGGGCAGGCAGAGTGCTGCATTGTGGGTCCGGAATTGCCAAACTCGAGGGCTTCTGAGCCAGGAGTGTGAGGACAGAAGTCTGAGAACACAAGCTAGACTTGGGCTTCAGGCCGAGGTCATGGCAGGTAACCCCTGCAGATCTCTACCAATATCTCATGCATCTGAAGTCCCGGCGAGGATCAGACGTTGGCTCAGGTTGGAGTTTTTGTGCATGACTGTCCCTTCATGAAAGGAGCGGAATCTCAAGGCCATGGAGGTTTTACCAGGTTGGGAGTTGTGGGATGCCACCCTCAAGGATTCCTTCTGCTGGACAATTGAGACCTGTTGGGCAGCGCCAGGACTTCCCATATGGAATCACTCCAGAGAACCGTTCGAGGATGTATGCCAGGGAAGCCCGCCTCGCAACCCTATTGTCTCTTAGCAACAAGAGAGTTGAGATCTTATGGCTCTGTGGGAGCAACCTGGGTGGCTGAGTTGAAATGGACTTTCCTGAGGATGGGGACTAATGTGTGTTTGTGTCCATGGGGGCCTTGGAATGGGGCGGTGGCACTGGGACCATGAAGTATTCTCCTAATCTTTTGACATAGCTCCCATGCACAAGTTTCCTTGTGGAGACGAGATTTGTTCTGATGGGTGCCTCAGAAAAGTCACTATGCTTGTATTGGAATCCAGGCTTTTGAAAAGACATGCCTGTAAACCAAAGCAATGGATCCGATTATGGCCTAGGGTCCTGTCTGGTTTCATCTTCTTTTCTGGGGACATCCCTCTATGGTATGAGTGGAGGTAAATGCTCAGCTGGTGTCATACCGCCCTTGTTTGTTTCGGGATACCTCCACTATTGGGATGGCCTCGGGAACTTTGGAGGGTTCTCCTAATTTGTACGATTTTGGACAATGGAAAGGGCAGAATTCCCATGCATGGGGTAGGCACAGTCCTAATGTGTGGCTCCAGGGGCCCCAGCCTGGAGGGTGTGTGTCCCAGGACTTTGAGGACAGAAGTCTGAAAACACACTAAGCTTAGGTTTGGGGGCGTAGGTATGGCAGGTCCAATCTACAAACCATGAGAATAACTTTTCAGGATATGAAGAAAGAGCGAGGCTGAGGCACTTGCTCATGTTTTGTCTCTGGATTTTGTATCAACAATGGCCGTGGAATGTGGGGAGGACTCATGGGCCATGGACGAATCTTTCTCTCTGTGTATTTGGCCCGGTCCCAATTGGTTTTCGTCAATCTGTGGGATGGGAGGTCTCCTTTCAGGTTTGTTACCTCAGGTGTCCCAACCAAAGAGGAATTCCAAAGCAGAGCCTAGGGGAAGACTGAAGGGACAACCTAAACTTTGGATAAAAATTGGGGCCTAGAGGCATGGCAGGCCGAATATGCTGTATCTTCATCCAGCCACTGAGAGGCCTGACTTGAGGACTGGGCTCAGGCTGAGGGTCACAATGTGGGCTGGTACCAATGTGGCCCGCGTGCATGGGCGGGGCCTCATGGGCCACACTGGGTTCAACTACACTGAAATTTGGACAACATGCCAATCACAAGGTTTCTTACGATGGGGATTTAGTTTTGATTTCTACATCATTTTCAACCCTGAGCAGTGGTTGGAGATAAGGTCTAGGTTCTGATGCCTGAAAACCACAGTTGGGAAGAGATGACGACCTAAGTCCATGGCGGGTCTGATGTGCTCGTGTGCGGTCAACTGCCTGAGAGTTGGTCAGGAGGTTCAGGCTCATGTGGTGTCAGACAGTGCATTAGTGCCCAGCTTAGACTGTATAATTTGGGTACAGTCGAGTGCCGTGTAGGTTGATCCTCATTTGAGGTGCCTGAGCAGTTAAGTAGGCAAGATATTTTTTCTAGAGGGCACGCAGAGTGTTTCATTGTGGGTCCGGAATTGCCAAACTTGAGGGCTTCTGGACCAGGAGTGTGAGGACAGAAGTCTGAGAACACAAGCTAGACTTGGGCTTCAGGCCTAGGGCAAGGCAGGTACCCCCTGCAGATCTGAACCAGTATCTCATGCATCTGAAGTCATGACGAGGATCAGACGTTGGCTCAGCTTGGAGTTTCTGTGCAAGACTGCCCCTTAATGAAAGGAACGGAATCTCAAGGCCATAGAGTTTTTCCGAGGTTGGGAGTTGTGGGATGCTCCCTTCAAGGAATCCTTCTGTAGGACAATTGAGACCTATTGGCAGCGCCAGGACTTCCCATATGGAATGACTACAGAGCACCGTTCGAGGATGGATGTCAGGGAAGCCCGCCTCGCATTCCAATTGTCTCCTAGCAACAAGACAGTTGAGAACTGATGGCTCTGCGGGAGCACCAGGGTGGCTGAGTTGTAATGGACTTTCCTGAGGATGGGGCCTAATGTGTGTTTGTGTCCATGAGGGCCTTGGAATGGGGCGGTGGCACAGGGACCCTGAAGTATTCTCCTAAGCTTTTGACATAGCTCCCATGCACAAGTTTCCTAGTGGCGACGATATTTGTTCTGATGGGTGCCTCAGGAAAACCCCTATGCTGGTATTGGAATCCAGGATTTTGAGGTGACATGCCTGTAAACCAAAGCAATGGATCTGATTATGGCCTAGGGTCCTGTCTGGTTCTATCTTCTACTCTGGCGACATCCATCTATGGTATGGGTGGAGGTAGATGATCAGCTGGTGTCAGACCGCCCTTGTTTGTCCTGGGAGACCTACACTATGGATGGCCTCAGGGAATTTGGTGGGTTCTCCTAATTTTGGACAATGGTATGGGCAGAATTCCCATGCATTGTGTAGGCACAATCTAATGTGTGGCTCCAGGGTCCCAGCCTGGAGGGTGTGTGGCCCAGGACATTAAGGACAGAAGTCTGAAAACATAAACTCAGCCTAAGTTGGGGACGTAGGTATGGCAGGCACAATCTACAAAGTATGAGAAGAAGTCTTAAGGATATGAAGAAAGAGGGATTCTGAGGTGCTTGATCAGGCTTTTGTCTCTGGATTTTGTATCAACGATGGCCGTGGAATGTGGGGAGGCCTCATGGGCCATGGACGAATCTCCCTAGCTGTGGATTTGGCCCTGTCCCAATGGTTTTTAGTCAATCTGTGGGATGGGAGGTCTCCTCTCAGGTTTGTTACCTCAGGTGTCCCAACCAAAAAGGAATTCCAAAGCAGAGCCCTGGGGAAGAGTGAAGGGACAACCTATACTTTGGATAAAAATTGGGGCCTAGAGGCATGGCAGGCCGAATATGCTGTATCTTCATCCAGCCACTGAGAGGCCTGACTTGAGGACTGGGCTCAGGCTGCGGGTCACAATGTGTGTTTTTGACCAATGTGGCCCAAGAGCATGGGCGGGGCCTCATGGGCCACACTGGTTTCAACTACACTGAACTTTGGACAATATGCCAAGCACAAGGTTTCTTGCCATTGGGAAGGAGTTCTGATTTCTACATCATTTTCAACGCTGGGCAGTGGTTGGAGATAAGGTCTAGGTTCTGAAGCCTGAAAACCGCTGTTGGGAAGAGATGACGACATAAAGCCATGGCGGGTCTGATGTACTCGTGTGCGGTCAACTGCCTGGGTGTTGGTCAGGAGGATCGGGCTCAGGTTGTTTCAGACTGTTCATTAGTGCCCAGGTTTGACAGTATAATTTGGGTACAGTCGAGTGCCGTGTAGGCTGATCCTCATTTGAGGTGCCTGGGCAGCTCATTAGGCAATATATTTTTTCTAGAGGGCAGGCAGAGTGCTGCATTGTGGGTCAGGAATTGCCAAACTTGAGGGCTTCTGGGCCAGGAGTGTGAGGACAGAAGTCTGAGAACACAAGCTAGACTTGGGCTTCAGGCCGATGGCACGGCAGGTACCCCCTGCAGATCTGAACCAGTATCTCATGCATCTGAAGTCACGGCGAGGATCAGACCTTGGCTCAGGTTGGAGTTTTTGTGCATGACTGTCCCTTATGAATGGAGCGGAATCTCAAGACCATGGAGGTTTTCCAAGTTTGGGATTTGTGGTATGCCCCCTTCAAGGATTCCTTCTGCGGGACAATTGAGACCTGTTGGGCAGCGCCAGGACTTCCCATATGGAATGACACCAGAGAACCGTTCGAGGATGGATGCCAGGGAAGGCCGCCTCGCAACGCTATTGTCTCCTAGCAACAGAGTGTTGAGATTTTATGGCTCTGTGGGAGCAACCGGGGTGGCTGAGTTGTAATGGACTTTCCTGAGGATGGGGACTAATGTGTGTTAGTGTCCATGAGGGCCATGGAATGGGGCGGTGGCACCGGGACCCTGAAGAATTCTCCTAAGCTTTTGACATAGCTCCAAATACAATTTTCCTTGTGGAGACGAGATTTGTTCTGATGGGTGCCTCAGAAAACTCCCTATGCTGGAATTGGAATCCAGTCTTTTGAGGAGACATGCCTGTAAACCAAAGCAATGGATCCGATTATGGCCTAGGGTCCTGTCTGGTTTCATCTTCTTTTCTGGGTACATCCCTCTATGGTATGAGTGGAAGTAAATGCTCAACTAGTGTCAGACCGCCCTTGTTTGTCCCGGATACCTCCACTATTGGGATGGCCTCGGCGACATTGGAGGCTTCTCCTAATTTGTACCATTTTGGACAATGGAATGGGCAGAATTCCCATGGATTGGGTAGGAACAGACCTAATGTGTGGTTCCAGGGGCCCAAGCCTGGAGGGTGTGTGTCCCAGGACTTTGAGGACAGAAGTCTGAAAACACACTCAGCTTAGGTTTGGGGACGTAGGTATGGCAGGTCCAATCTACAAACCATGAGAAGAACTCTTCAGGATATGAAGAAAGAGCGAGTCTGAGGTGCTTGCTCAGGCATTTGTCTCTGGATTTTGTATCAACAATGGCCGTGGAATGTGGGGAGGCCTCATGGGCCATGTACGAATCTTCCTCTCTATGGATTTAGCCCAGTCCCAATTGTTTTTCGTCAGTCTGTGGGATGGGAGGTTTCCTTTCAGGTTTTTACCTCAGGTGTCCCAGCCAAAGAGGAATTCCAAAGCTTAGCCCTGGGGAAGAGTGAACGACAACCCAAACATTGGTAAAAAATTTGGGCCTAGGGGCATGGCGGCCCAATATGCTGTCTCATCATCCATCCACTGAGAGGCCTTACTTGAGGACTGGCCTCAGGCTGAGGGTCACAATGTGTGTTGGTGACCAGTGTGGCCCGCGAGCATGGGCGGGGCCTCATGGGCCACACTGGTTTCAACTACACTAAACTTTGGACAACATACCAATCACAGGGTTTCTTACCATGGGGAAGGTGTTCTGATTTCTGCATCATTTTCAACCCTGGGCAGTGGTTGGAGATAACGTCTAGGTTCTGCAGCCTGAAAACCGCAGTTGGGAAGAGATGACGACCTAAGGCCATGGCGGGTCTGACAAGCTCAGTGTGCGGTCAGCTGCCTGAGTGTTGGTCTGGAGTTTCGGGCTCAGGTTGTGTCAGCCAGTGCATTAGTGCCCAGGTTAGACTATATAATTGGGTACAGTCGAGTGCCGTTTAGGTTTATCCTCATTTGAGTTGCCTGGGCAGCTAAGCAGGCAAGATATTTTTTCTAAAGTGCAGGCAGAGTGATGCATTGTGGGTCTGGAATTGTCAAACCTGAGGTCTTCTGGTCCAGGAGTGTTAGGACAGAAGTCTGAAAACACAAGCTAGACTGGGGAGTCAGGCCGAGGGCAAGGCAGGTACCCCCTGCAGATATGAACCAATATCTCATGCATCTGAAGTCACGGCGAGGATCAGACGTTGGATCAGGTTGGAGATTCTGTGCATGACTGCACCTTCATGAACGGAGCGGAGTCTCAAGGCAATGGAGGTTTCCCACGTTGGGAGTTGTGGGATGCCCTCTTCAAGGATTCCTTCTGCGGGAGAATTGAGAACTTTGGGGCAGCTCCAGGACTTCCCATATGGAATGACTCCAGAGCACCGTTCGAGGATGGATGCCAGGGAAGCCTCCCTCGCAACCCTTTTGTTTTCTAGCAACAAGACAATTGATATCTGATGGCACTGCGGGAGCACCAGGGTGGCTGAGTTGAAATGGACTTTCCTGAGAATGGGGCCTAGTGTGTGTTTGTGTCCATGAGGGCCTTGAAATGGGGCAGTGTCACCGGGACCCTGAAGTATTCTCCTAAGCTTTTGACATAGCTCCCATGCCCAAGTTGGCTTGTGGAGACGAGATTTGTTCTGATGGGTGCCTGAGGAAACCCCCAATGCTGCTATTGGAATCCAGGCTTTTGAGGAGACATGCCTGTAAACCAAAGCAATGGATATGATTATGGCCTAGGGTCCTGTCCAGTTCAATCTTCTTCTCTGGGGACATCCACCTATGGTATGAGTGGAGGTCGATGCTCAGATGGTGTCAGACCGCCCTTGTTTTTCCCGGGAGACCTACACTATTGGGATGGCCTCGGGGACTTTGGAGGGTTCTCCTAATTTGTACGATTCTGGACAGTGGAATGGGCAGAATTCCCATGCATGGGGTAGGCACAGTAAGAATGTGTGGATCCAGGGCCAAAGCCTGGAGGGTGTGTGTCCCAGGAATTTGAGGACAGAATTCTGAAAACACAAACTCAGCTTAGGTTTGGGGATGTAGGTATGGCAGGCCCAATCTAAAAACCATGAGAAGAACTCTTCAGGATATGAAGAAAGAGCGAGTCTGAGGTGCTTGCTCAGGCTTTTGTCCTTGTATTTTGTATCATGATCCCCGTGGAATGTGGGGAGGCCTCATGGGCCTTGGACAAATCTTCCTCTCTGTGGATTTGGCCCGGTCCCAATTGATTTTCGTCAAGCTGTGGGATGGGAGCTCTCCTTTCAGGTTTGTTACCTCAGGTGTCCCAAATAAAGAGGATTTCCAAAGCAGAGCCCTGGGGAAGAGTGAAGGACAACCCAAATTATGGTTAAAAATTGGGGCCTAGGGGAAAGGCAGGCCCATTATGCTCTCTTCATCCAGCCTCTGAGAGGCCTTACTTGAGGACTGGGCTCAGGCTGCGGGTCACAATGTGTGTTTGTGAACAATGTGGTCCGTGAGCATGGGCAGGGCCTCATGGGCCACACTGGGTTCAACTACACTGAACTTTGGACAACATGTCAATCACAAGATCTCTTACCATGGTGAAGGATTTCTGATTTCTGCATCATTTTCAACCCTGGGCAGTGGTTGGAGATAAGGTCTAGGTTCTGAAGCCTGAAAACGCTGTTGGGAAAAGATGACGACATAAGGCCATGGCGGGTCTGATGTGCTCACTGTGCAGTCGCTGCCTGGTGTTGGTCAGGAGATTCAGGCTCATGTGGTGTCAGACAGTGCTATAGTGCCCAGGTTAGGCTGTATAATTTGGTAAAGTCGAGTACCGTGTAGGTTTATACTCATTTGAGGTGCCTGGGCAGCTCATTAGGCAAAATATTTTTTCTAGAGGGCCGGCAGAGTGCTGCATTGTGGGTCCGGAATTGCCAAACTTGAGGGCTTCTGGGCCAGGAGTGTGAGGACAGAAGTCTGAGAACACAAGCTAGACTTGGGCTTCAGGCCGAGGTCATTGCAGGTACCTCTTGCAGATCTGAGTCTGTATCTCATGCATCTGAAGACATGGCGAGGATCAGACGTTGATTCAGGTTGGAGTTTCTGTGCAAGACTGCCCCTTCATGAAAGGAACGGAATCTCAAGGCCATAGAGGTTTTCCGAGGTTTGGAGTGTGGGATGCGCCCTTCAAGGATTCCTTCTGCGGCAAAATTTAGACCTGTTGGGCAGCGACAGGACTTCCCATATGGAATGACTACAGAGCACCGTTCGAGGATGGATGTCAGGGAAGCCCGCCTCGCATTCCACTTGTCTCCTAGCAATAAGACAGTTGAGATCGGATGGCTCTGCGGTAGCAACCGGGGTGGCTGAGTTGAAGTGGACTTTCCTGAGGATGGGGCCTAATATGTGTTTGTGTCCATGAGGGCCTTGGAATGGGGTGGTGGCACCGGGACCCTGAAGTATTCTCCTAAGCTTTTGACATAGCTCCCATGCACAAGTTTCCTTGTGGAGACGAGATTTGTTCTGATGTGTGCCTCAGAAAACCCCCTATGCTGGAAATGGAATCCAGGCTTTTGAGGAGACATGCCTGTAAACCAAAGCAATGGATCCGATTATAACCTAGGGTCCTGTCTGGATCAATCTATTTTCTGGGGACATCCATCTATGGTATGACGAGGTAGATGCTCAGCTGGTGTCAGTCCGCCCTTTTTTGACCCGGGAGACCTACACTATTGGGATGGCCTCGGGGACTTTGGAGGGTTCTCCTAATTTGTACGATTTTGGACAATGGATGGGCAGAATTCCCATGGATTGGGTAGGCACATTCCTAATGTGTGGCTCCAGGGGCCCCAGCGTGGAGGGGGTGTGACCCAGGACTTTGAGGACAGAAGTCTGAAAACACAAACTCAGCTTAGGTGTGGGACGTAGGTATGGCAGGCCAAATCTACAAACCATGATTAGAACTCTTCTGGATATAAAGAATGAGCGAGTCTGAGTCGCTTGCTCAGGCTTTTGTCTCTGGATTTTGTATCAACGATGGCCGTGGAATGTGGGTAGGCCTCATGGGCCATGTACGAAAGTTCCTCTCTGTGGATTTGGTCGGTCCCATTTGTTTTTCGTCAATCTGTGGGATGGGAGGTCTCCTTTCAGTTTTGATACCTCAGGTGTCCCAACCAAAGGAATTCCAAAGCAGAGTCCTGGGGAAGAGTAACGGGACAACCCAAACTATGCTTAAAAATTGGGGCCTAGGGGCATGGCAGGCCCAATATGCTGCCTCTTCATCCAGCCCCTGAGAGGCCTTACTTGAGGACGGGGCTCAGGCTGAGGGTCACAATGTGTGTTTGTGACCAATGTGTCCTGCAGGCATGGGCAGGGCCTCATGGGCCAAACTGGTTTCAACTACACTGAAATTTGGATAACAGACCAATCACAAGGTTTCTTGCCATGGGGAAGGAGTTCTGATTTCTGCATCATTTTCAACCCAGGGCAGTGGTTGGAGATAAGGTCTAGGTTCGGAAGCCTGAAAACGGCAGTTAGGAAGAGATGACGACCTAAGGCCTTGGCGGGTAGTATGCGCTCAGTGTGCGGTCAACTGCCTGGGTGTTGGTCAGGAGGTTCTGGCTCAGGTTGTATCAACAGTGCATTAATGCCCAGGTTAGACTATATAATTTGGGTACAGTCGAGAGTCGTGTAGGTTTATCCTCATTTGAGGTGTCTGGGCAGCTCATTAAGCAATATATTCTTTCTATAGTGCAGGCAGAGTGCTGCATTGTGGGTCCAGAATTTCCAATCTTGAGGGCTTTTGGGCCAGGAGTGTGAGGACAGAAGTCTGAGAACACAAGCTAGACTTTGGCTTCAGGCCGAGGGCACGGCAGGTACCCCTTGCAGATCTGAACCAATATCTCAAGCATCTGAAGTCAAGGCGAGGATCAGACGTTGGCTCAGGTTGGAGTTTCTATGAATGACTGCCCTTCATGAACGGAGCGGAGTCTCAGGGCCATGGAGTTTTTCCCACATTGGGAGTTGTGGGATGCCCCCTTCAAAGATTCCTTATCCGGGACAATTGACACCTGCTGGGCAGCTCCAGGACATCCCATATGGAATGACTCCAGAGCAACGTTCGAGGATGGATGCCAGGGAAGACCGCCTCGCATTCCAATTGTCTTCTAGCAACAAGACAGTTGAGATCGGATGGCTCTGCAGGAGCAACCGGGGTGGCTGAGTTGAAATGGACTTTCCTGAGGATGGGGCCTAATGTGTGTTTGTGTCCATGATGGCCTTGGATTGGGGCGGTGGCAGCGGGACCCTGAAGTGTTCCCCTAAACTTTTGACATACCTCACATGGACAAGTTTCCTTGTGGAGACGAGTTTTGTTCTGATGGGTGCCTCAGGAAACCGCCTATGCTGGTATTGGAATCCAGGCTTTTGAGGAGACATGCCTGTAAACCAAAGCAATGGATCTGATTATGGCCAGGGTCCTGTCTGGTTCAATCTATTCTCTGGGGACATCCATCTATGGTATGAGTGGAGGTAGATGCTCAGCTGGTGTCAGTCCGTCCTTTTTTGACCCAGGAGACCTACACTATTGGGATGGCCTCGGGGACTTTGGAGGGTTCTCCTAATTTGTACAATTTTGGACATTGGAATGGGCAGAATTCCCATGGATTGGGTAGGCACAATCCTAATGTGTGGCTCCAGGGGCCCAAGCCTGGGGGGTGTGTTACCCAGGACTTTGAGGACAGAAGTCTGAAAACACAAACTCAGCTTAGGTGTGGGACGTAGGTATGGCAAGCCCAATCTACAAACCATTAAAACAACTCTTCAGGATATGAAGAATGAGTGAGTCTGAGGCACTTGCTCGGGCATTTGTCTCTGGATTTTGTATCAATGATGGCCGTGGAATGTGGGGAGGCCTCATGGGCCATGGAAGAATCTTCCTCTCTGTGGATTTAGCCCGGTCCCAATAGTTTTCCGTCAATCTGTGGGATGGGTGGTCTCCTTTCAGTTTTGTTACCACAGGTGTCCCAACCAAAGAGGAATTCCAAAGCAGAGCCCTGGGGAAGAGTGAAGGGACAACCCAAACTATGGTTAAAAATTGGGGCCTAGGGGCTTGGCAGGCCCAATATGCTGTCTCTTCATCCAGCCACTGAGAGGCCTTACTTGAGTACGGGCTCAGGCTGAGGGTCACAATGTGTGTTTCTGACCAATGTGGCCCACAAGCATGGGCGGGGCCTCAAGGGACACACTGGTTTCAACTACACGGAACGTGGACAACATGCCAATCACAAGGTTTCTAGGCATGGGGCAGGAGTTCTGATTTCTGCATCATTTTCAAACCTGGGCGGTGGTTGGAGATAAGGTCTAAATTCTGAAGCCTGAAAACCGCAGTTGGGAAGAGATGACGTCCTAAAGTCGTGGCGGGTCTGACGTGCTCAGTGTGCGGTCAGGTGCCTGGGTGTTAGTCAGGAGGTTCGGGCTCAGGTTGTGTCAGACAGTGCATTAGTGCCCAGGTTAGACTATATAATTTGGGTACAGTCGAGTGCCCTGTACGTTTATCCTCCTTTGAGGTGCCTGGCAGCTCATTCGGCAAGATATTTTTTCTAGAGGTCAGGCAGAGTGCTGCATTGTGATTCCGGAATTCCCAAACTTGAGGGCTTCTGGAACAGGAGTGCGAGGACAGAAGTCTGATTACACAAGCTAGACTTTGGCTTTAGGCCGAGCACACGGCAGGTACCCCCTGCAGATCTGAACCAATATCTCAAGCAAATGAAGGCATGGCGAGGATCAGACGATGGCTCAGTTTGGAGTTTCTGTGAATGACTGCCCTTCATGAACGGAGCTGAGTCTCAAGGCTATGGAGGTTTTCCCACGTTGGGAGTTGTGGGATGCCCCCTTCAAGGATTCCTTCTGCGGGACAATTGAGAACTGTTGTGCAGCTCCAGGACATCCCATATCGAAAGACTGCAGAGCACCGTTCGAGGATAGATGTCAGGGAAGCCCGCCTTGCATTCCAATTGTCTCCTAGCAAAAGACACTTGAGATC
This sequence comes from Mustela nivalis, assembly GCF_964662115.1. Classification (NCBI taxonomy): domain Eukaryota; kingdom Metazoa; phylum Chordata; class Mammalia; order Carnivora; family Mustelidae; genus Mustela; species Mustela nivalis. Next base: position 238,407 of record NW_028136397.1, read on the forward strand.
GGATGGCTATGCAGGATCAACCGGGGTGGCTGAGTAGTAAAGGACTTTCCTGAGGATGGGGCCTAATGTGTGTTTGTGTCCATGGGGGCCTTGGAATGGGGCAGTTGCACGGGGCCCCTGAAGTATTCTCCTAAGCTTTTGATATAGCTACCATGCACAAGTTTCGTTGTGGAGACGAGATTTGTTTTGATGGGTGCTCTGGAAACCCCCCTATGCTGGTATTGGAATCCAGGCTTTTGAGGAGACATGCCTGTAAACCAAATCAATGGATCCGACTATGGCCTAGTGTCCTGTCTGGTTCCATCTTCTTCTCTGGGGACATCCATCTATGGTATGAGTGGAGGTAGATGCTCAACTGGTGTCAGACCGCCCTTGTTTGTCCCGGGATACCTACACTATTGGGATCGCCTCGGGGACTTTGGAGGGTTCTCCTAATTTGTACGATTTTGGACAATGGAATGGGCAGAATTCCCATGCATGGGGTAGGTACAGTCCTAATGTGTGGCTCCAGGGGCCCCAGCCTGGAGTGTGTGTGGCCCAGAACTTTGAGGACAGAAGTCTGAAAACACAAACTCAGCTTAGGTTTGGGGACGTAGGTATGGCAGGCACATTCTACAAACCATGAGAAGAACGCTTTAGGATATGAAGAAAGAGCGAGTTTGAGGCGCTTGCTCAGACTTTTGTCTCTGGATTTTGTATCAACAATGGCCGAGGAATGTGGGGAGGCCTTATGGGCCATGGACGATTCTTCCTCTCTGTGGATTTGCCCCGGTCCCAATTGTTTTTCATCAGTCTGTGGGATGGGAGGTCTCCTTTCAGGTTTGTTACCACAGGTGTCCCAAACAAAGACTAATTCCAAAGCAGAGCCCTGGGGAAGAGTGAAGGGACAACCCAAACTATGGTTAAAAATTGGAGCCTAGGGGCATGGCAGGCCCAATATGCTGTCTCTTCATCCAACCAATGAGAGGCCTTACTTGAGGACTGGGCTCAGGCTGAGGGTCACAATGTGTGTTTTTGACCAATGTGGCCCACGCGCATGGGCGGGGCCTCATGAGCCACACTCCTTTCAACTACCCTGAACTTTGGACAACATGCCAATCACAAGGTTTCTAGCCATGGTGAAGGAGTTCCGATTTCTGCATCATTTTCAACCCTGGGCAGTCGTTGGAGATAAGGTCTAGGTTCTGAAGTCTGAAAACCGCAGTTGGGAAGAGATGACGTCCTAGGCCTTGGTGGGTTGTATGCGCTCATGTGTGTTCAGCTGCCTGGGTGTTGGTCAGGAGGTTTGAGCTCAGGTTGTGTCAGACAGTGCATTAGTGCCCAGGTTAGACTATATAATTTGTACAGTCGTGTTCCGTGTAGGTTTATCCTCATTTGAGGTGCCTGGGCAGCTCATTAGGAAAGATATTTTTTCTAGAGGGTAGGCAGAGTGCTGTATTGTGGGTCCAGAATGGCCAAACTTGAGGGCTTCTGGGCCAGGATTGTGAGGTCTGAAGTCTGAGAACACAAGCTACACTTGGGCTTCAGGCCGAGGGCACGGCATGTACCCCCTTCAGATCTGAACCAATATCTCAAGCATCTGAAGTCACGGCGAGTATCAGACGTTGGCTCAGGTTGGAGTTTCTGTGCATGACTTCCCCTGCATGAGCGTTGCGAAGTTTCAAGGCCATGGAGGTTTTCCAACTTTGGGAGTTGTGGGATGTCCCCTTTAAGGATTACTTCTGCGGGGAAATTGAAAATCTTGGGCAATTCTAGGACATCCCATATGGAATGACTCCAGAACACCGTTCGAGGATGGATGCCAGGGAAGCCCGCTTCGCATTGCAATTGTCTCGTAGAAACAAGACAGTTGAGATCTGATGGCTCTGCGGGAGCAACCGGGGTGGCTGAGTTGAAATGGACTTTCCCGAGGATGGGGCCTAATGTGTGTTTGTGTCCATGGGGGCATTGGAATGGGGCGTTGGCACCGGGACCCTGAAGTATTCTCCTAAACTTTTTTCATAGCTCACATGCACTTGTTTCCTTGTGGAGACGAGATTTGTTCTGATGTGTGCCTCAGGAAACCCCCTATGCTGGAATTGGAATCCAGGCTTTTGAGGAGACATTCCTGTAATCTAAAGCAATGGATCCGATTATGGCCTAGGGACCTGTCTGGTTCCTTCTTCTTCTCTGGGGACATCCATCTATGGTATGAGTGGAGGTAGATGCTCAGCTGTTGTCAGACCGCCCTTGTTTGTCCCGGGAGACCTACACTATTGGGATGGCCTCGGGATTTTTGGAAGGTTCTCCTAACTTGTACGATTTTGGGCAATGGAATGGGCTGAATTTCCATGAATTGGGTAGGCACAGTCCTAATATGTGGCTCCAGGGTACCGAGCATGAAGGGTGTGGCCCTGGACTTTGAGGACAGAAGTCTGAAACACAAACTCAGCTTAGGTTTGGGGACGTAGGTATGGCAGGCCCAATCTACAAACCATGAGAAGAACTCTTCAGGATATGAAGAAAGAGCGAGTCTGAGGCACTTGCTCAGGCTTTTGTCTCTATTTTTTGTATCAACGATGGTCTTGGAATGTGGGGAGGCCTCATGGGCCATGGACGAATATTCCTCTCTGTGGATTTGTCCCGGTCCCAATTGTTTTTCGTCAAGCTGTGGGATGGCAGGTCTCATTTCAGGTTTGTTACCTCAGGTGTCCCAACCTAAGAGGAATTCCAAAGCAGAGCCCTGGGGAAGAGTAAAGGGACAACCCAATCTAGGTTAAAAATTGGGGCCTAGGGGCATGGCAGGCCCAATATGCTGTCTCTTCATCCAGCCACTGAGAGGCCTTACTTGAGGACTGGCCTCAGGCTGAGGGTCACAATGTGTGTTTGTGACCAATGTGGCCCACGAGCATGGGCGGGGCCTCATGGGCCACACTGGTTTCAACTACACTGAACTTTGGACAACATGCCAAACACATGGTCTCTAGCCATGGGGAAGGAGTTCTGATTTCTGCATCATTTTCAACCCTGGGTAGTCGTTGGAGATAAGGTCTAGGTTCTGAAGCCTGAAAACCAAAGTTGGGAAGAGATGACGTCCTAGGCCTTGGTGGGTTGTATGCGCTCATGTGTGTTCAGCTGCCTGGGTGTTGGTCAGGAGGTTCGGGCTCAGGTTCGGTCAGACAGTGCATTAGTGCCCAGGTTAGACTATATAATTTGTACAGTCGAGTGCCGTGTAGGTTTATCCTTATTTGAGGTCCCAGGGCAGCTCATTAGGAAGATATTTTTTCTAGAGGGCTGGCAAAGTGCTGCATTTTGGGTCCGGAATGGCCAAACTTGGGGGCTTCTGGGTCAGGAGTGTTAGGACAGACGTCTGAGAACACAAGCTATACTTAGGCTTCAGGTCGAGGGCACGGCAGGTACCCCCTGCAGATCTGAAGCAATATCTCATTCATCGAAGTCACGGTGAGGATCAGACCTTGGCTCAGGTTGGAGTTTCTGTGCATGACTGCCTCTTCATGAACGGAGCGGAGACTCAAGGCCATGCAGGTTTTCTACGTAGGGAGTTGTGGGATGCCCCCTTCAAGGATTCCTTCTGCGGGACAATTGAAAATCTTGGGCAATTCTAGGACAACCAATATGGAAAAATCAGAACACCGTTCGAGGATGGATGCCAGGGAAGCCCGCTTCGCATTGCAATTTTCTCCTAGCAACAAGACAATTGAGATCTGATGGCTCTGCGGGAGCAACCGGGGTAGCTGAGTTGAAGTGGACTTTCCCGAGGATGGGGCCTAATGTGTGTTTGTGTCCATGGGGGCCTTGGTATGGGGCATTGGCACCGGGACCCTGAAGTATTCTCCTAAGCTTTTGACATAGCTCCCATGCACTTGTTTCCTTGTGGAGATGAGATTTGTTCTGATGTGTGCCTCAGGAAACCCCCTATGCTGGAATTGGAATCCAGGCTTTTGAGGAGACATGCCTGTAAACCAAAGCAATGGATCCGATTATGGCCTAGGGTCCTGTCTGGTTCAATCTATTCTCTGGGGACATCCATCTATGGTATGAGTGGAGGTAGATGCTCAGTTGGTGTCAGTCCGCCCTTTTTTGACCCAGGAGACCTATAATATTGGGATTGCCTCGGGGACTTTGGAGAGTTCTCCTAATTTGTACGATTTTGAACAATGGAATGGGCAGAATTCCGATGGATTGGGTAGGCACATTCCTAATGTGTGGCTCCAGGGGCCCCAGCCTGGAGGGTGTGTGACCCAGGACTTTGAGGACAGAAGTCTGAAAACACAAACTCAGCTTAGGTGTGGGACGTAGGTATGGCAAGCCCAATCTACAAACCATTAGAACAACTCTTCAGGATATGAAGAATGAGCGAGTCTGAGGCGCTTGCTCGGGCTTTTGTCTCTGGATTTTGTATCAATGATGGCCGTGGAATGTGGGGAGGCCTCATGTTCCATGGACGAATCTTCCTCTCTGTGGATTTAGGCCGGACCCAATAGTTTTCCGTCAATCTGTGGGATGGGAGGTCTCTTTTCAGTTTTGTTACCTCAGGTGTCCCAACCTAAGAGGAATTCCAAAGCAGAGCCCTGGGGAAGAGTGAAGGGACAACCCAAACTATGGTTAAAAATTGGGGCCTAGGGGCATGGCAGGCCCAATATGCTGTCTCTTCATCCAGCCACTGAGAGGCCATACTTGAGTACTGGGCTCAGGCTGAGGGTCACAATGTGTGTTTCTGACCAATGTGGCCCACAAGCATGGGCGGGGCCTCATGGGACACACTGGTTTCAACTACACGGAACGTTGGACAACATGCCAATCACAAGGTTTCTAGCCATGGGGCAGGAGTTCTGATTTCTGCATCATTTTCAAACCTGGGCGGTGGTTGGAGATAAGGTCTAAATTCTGAAGCCTGAAAACCGCAGATGGGAAGAGATGACGACCTAAAGCCATGGCGGGTCTGACGTGCTCAGTGTGCCGTCAGGTGCCTGGGTGTTGGTCAGGAGGTTCGGGCTCATGTTGTGTCAGACAGTGCATTAGTGCCCAGGTTAGACTATATAATTTGGGTACAGTCGAGTGCCCTGTACGTTTATCCTCCTTTGAGGTGCCTGGAAGCTCATTCGGCAAGATATTTTTTCTAGAGGGCAGGCAGAGTGCTGCATTGTGAGTCCGGAATTGCCAAACTTGAGGGCTTCTGTGCCAGGAGTGCGAGGACAGAAGTCTGATTACACAAGCTAGACTTGGGTTTTAGGCCGAGTGCATGGCAGGTACCCCCTGCAGATCTGAACCAATATCTCAAGCAAATGAAGGCACGGCGAGGATCAGACGATGGCTCAGTTTGGAGTTTCTGTGCATGACTGCCCTTCATGAACGGAGCTGAGTCTCAAGGCTATGGAGGTTTTCCCACGTGGGGAGTTGTGGGATGCCCCCTTCAAGGATTCCTACTGCGGGACAATTGAGAACTATTGCGCAGTTCCAGGGCATCCCATATCGAAAGACTCCAGAGCACCGTTCGAGAATGGATGCCAAGGAAGCCCGCTTCGCATTGCAATTGTCTCCTAGCAAAAGACACTTGAGATCGGATGGCAATGCATGATCACCGGGTTAGCTGAGTTGAAAAGGACTTTCCTGAGGATGGGGCCTAATGTGTGTTTGTGTCCATGGAGGCCTTGGAATGGGGCAGTGGCACGGGGCCCCTGAAGTATTCTCCTAAGCTTTTGACATAGCTACCATGCACAAGTTTTCTTGTGGAGACGAGATTTGTTTTGATGGGTGCTCAGGAAACCCCCCTATGCTGGTATTGGAATCCAGGCTTTTGAGGAGACATGCCTGTAAACCAAATCAATGGATCTGAATATTGCCTAGTGTCCTGTCTGGTTCCATATTCTTCTCTGGGGACATCCGTCTATGGTATGAGTGGAGGTAGATGCTCAGCTGGTGTCAGACCGCCCTTGTTTGTCCCGGGAGACCTACACTATTGGGATGGCCTCGGGATCTTTGGAGGGTTCTCCTAATTTGTATGATTTTGGACAATGGAATGGGCTGAATTCCCATGGATTGGGTAGGCACAGTCCTAATGTGTGGCTCCAGGGGCTCCAGCCTGGAGTGTGTGTGGCCCAGAACTTTGAGGACAGAAGTCTGAAAACACAAACTCAGCTTAGGTTTGGGGACGTAGGTATGGCAGGCCCAATCTACAAACCATGAGAAGAACTTTTTAGGATATGAAGAAAGAACGAGTTTGAGGCGCTTGCTCAGACTTTTGTCTCTGGATTTTGTATCAACGATGGCCGAGGAATGTGGGGAGGCCTTATGGGCCATGGACGAATCTTCCTCTCTGTGGATTTGGCCCGGTCCCAATTGTTTTTCGTCAGTCTGTGGGATGGGAGGTCTCCTTTCAGGTTTGTTACCACAGGTGTCCCAACCTAAGAGGAATTCCAAATCAGAGCCCTGGGGAAGAGTGAAGGGACAACCCAAACTATGGTTAAAAATTGGAGCCTAGGGGCATGGCAGGCCCAATATGCTGTCTCTTCATCCAACCAATGAGAGGCCTTACTTGAGGACTGGGCTCAGGCTGAGGGTCACAATGTGTGTTTGTGACCAATGTGGCCCGCGAGCATGGGTGGTGCCTCATGGGCCACACTGGTTTCAACTACACTGAACTTTGGACAACATGCCAAACACATGGTCTCTAGCCATGGGGAAGGAGTTCTGATTTCTGCATCATTTTCAACCCTGGGTAGTCGTTGGAGATAAGGTCTAGGTTCTGAAGCCTGAAAACCAAAGTTGGGAAGAGATGACGTCCTAGGCCTTGGTGGGTTGTATGCGCTCATGTGTGTTCAGCTGCCTGGGTGTTGGTCAGGAGGTTCGGGCTCAGGTTCGGTCAGACAGTGCATTAGTGCCCAGGTTAGACTATATAATTTGTACAGTCGAGTGCCGTGTAGGTTTATCCTTATTTGAGGTCCCAGGGCAGCTCATTAGGAAGATATTTTTTCTAGAGGGCTGGCAAAGTGCTGCATTTTGGGTCCGGAATGGCCAAACTTGGGGGCTTCTGGGTCAGGAGTGTTAGGACAGACGTCTGAGAACACAAGCTATACTTAGGCTTCAGGTCGAGGGCACGGCAGGTACCCCCTGCAGATCTGAAGCAATATCTCATTCATCGAAGTCACGGTGAGGATCAGACCTTGGCTCAGGTTGGAGTTTCTGTGCATGACTGCCTCTTCATGAACGGAGCGGAGACTCAAGGCCATGCAGGTTTTCTACGTAGGGAGTTGTGGGATGCCCCCTTCAAGGATTCCTTCTGCGGGACAATTGAAAATCTTGGGCAATTCTAGGACAACCAATATGGAAAAATCAGAACACCGTTCGAGGATGGATGCCAGGGAAGCCCGCTTCGCATTGCAATTTTCTCCTAGCAACAAGACAATTGAGATCTGATGGCTCTGCGGGAGCAACCGGGGTAGCTGAGTTGAAGTGGACTTTCCCGAGGATGGGGCCTAATGTGTGTTTGTGTCCATGGGGGCCTTGGTATGGGGCATTGGCACCGGGACCCTGAAGTATTCTCCTAAGCTTTTGACATAGCTCCCATGCACTTGTTTCCTTGTGGAGATGAGATTTGTTCTGATGTGTGCCTCAGGAAACCCCCTATGCTGGAATTGGAATCCAGGCTTTTGAGGAGACATGCCTGTAAACCAAAGCAATGGATCCGATTATGGCCTAGGGTCCTGTCTGGTTCAATCTATTCTCTGGGGACATCCATCTATGGTATGAGTGGAGGTAGATGCTCAGTTGGTGTCAGTCCGCCCTTTTTTGACCCAGGAGACCTATAATATTGGGATTGCCTCGGGGACTTTGGAGAGTTCTCCTAATTTGTACGATTTTGAACAATGGAATGGGCAGAATTCCGATGGATTGGGTAGGCACATTCCTAATGTGTGGCTCCAGGGGCCCCAGCCTGGAGGGTGTGTGACCCAGGACTTTGAGGACAGAAGTCTGAAAACACAAACTCAGCTTAGGTGTGGGACGTAGGTATGGCAAGCCCAATCTACAAACCATTAGAACAACTCTTCAGGATATGAAGAATGAGCGAGTCTGAGGCGCTTGCTCGGGCTTTTGTCTCTGGATTTTGTATCAATGATGGCCGTGGAATGTGGGGAGGCCTCATGTTCCATGGACGAATCTTCCTCTCTGTGGATTTAGGCCGGACCCAATAGTTTTCCGTCAATCTGTGGGATGGGAGGTCTCTTTTCAGTTTTGTTACCTCAGGTGTCCCAACCTAAGAGGAATTCCAAAGCAGAGCCCTGGGGAAGAGTGAAGGGACAACCCAAACTATGGTTAAAAATTGGGGCCTAGGGGCATGGCAGGCCCAATATGCTGTCTCTTCATCCAGCCACTGAGAGGCCATACTTGAGTACTGGGCTCAGGCTGAGGGTCACAATGTGTGTTTCTGACCAATGTGGCCCACAAGCATGGGCGGGGCCTCATGGGACACACTGGTTTCAACTACACGGAACGTTGGACAACATGCCAATCACAAGGTTTCTAGCCATGGGGCAGGAGTTCTGATTTCTGCATCATTTTCAAACCTGGGCGGTGGTTGGAGATAAGGTCTAAATTCTGAAGCCTGAAAACCGCAGATGGGAAGAGATGACGACCTAAAGCCATGGCGGGTCTGACGTGCTCAGTGTGCCGTCAGGTGCCTGGGTGTTGGTCAGGAGGTTCGGGCTCATGTTGTGTCAGACAGTGCATTAGTGCCCAGGTTAGACTATATAATTTGGGTACAGTCGAGTGCCCTGTACGTTTATCCTCCTTTGAGGTGCCTGGAAGCTCATTCGGCAAGATATTTTTTCTAGAGGGCAGGCAGAGTGCTGCATTGTGAGTCCGGAATTGCCAAACTTGAGGGCTTCTGTGCCAGGAGTGCGAGGACAGAAGTCTGATTACACAAGCTAGACTTGGGTTTTAGGCCGAGTGCATGGCAGGTACCCCCTGCAGATCTGAACCAATATCTCAAGCAAATGAAGGCACGGCGAGGATCAGACGATGGCTCAGTTTGGAGTTTCTGTGCATGACTGCCCTTCATGAACGGAGCTGAGTCTCAAGGCTATGGAGGTTTTCCCACGTTGGGAGTTGTGGGATGCCCCCTTCAAGGATTCCTACTGCGGGACAATTGAGAACTATTGCGCAGTTCCAGGGCATCCCATATCGAAAGACTCCAGAGCACCGTTCGAGAATGGATGCCAAGGAAGCCCGCTTCGCATTGCAATTGTCTCCTAGCAAAAGACACTTGAGATCGGATGGCAATGCATGATCACCGGGTTAGCTGAGTTGAAAAGGACTTTCCTGAGGATGGGGCCTAATGTGTGTTTGTGTCCATGGAGGCCTTGGAATGGGGCAGTGGCACGGGGCCCCTGAAGTATTCTCCTAAGCTTTTGACATAGCTACCATGCACAAGTTTTCTTGTGGAGACGAGATTTGTTTTGATGGGTGCTCAGGAAACCCCCCTATGCTGGTATTGGAATCCAGGCTTTTGAGGAGACATGCCTGTAAACCAAATCAATGGATCTGAATATTGCCTAGTGTCCTGTCTGGTTCCATATTCTTCTCTGGGGACATCCGTCTATGGTATGAGTGGAGGTAGATGCTCAGCTGGTGTCAGACCGCTCTTGTTTGTCCCGGGAGACCTACACTATTGGGATGGCCTCGGGATCTTTGGAGGGTTCTCCTAATTTGTATGATTTTGGACAATGGAATGGGCTGAATTCCCATGGATTGGGTAGGCACAGTCCTAATGTGTGGCTCCAGGGGCTCCAGCCTGGAGTGTGTGTGGCCCAGAACTTTGAGGACAGAAGTCTGAAAACACAAACTCAGCTTAGGTTTGGGGACGTAGGTATGGCAGGCCCAATCTACAAACCATGAGAAGAACTTTTTAGGATATGAAGAAAGAACGAGTTTGAGGCGCTTGCTCAGACTTTTGTCTCTGGATTTTGTATCAACGATGGCCGAGGAATGTGGGGAGGCCTTATGGGCCATGGACGAATCTTCCTCTCTGTGGATTTGGCCCGGTCCCAATTGTTTTTCGTCAGTCTGTGGGATGGGAGGTCTCCTTTCAGGTTTGTTACCACAGGTGTCCCAACCTAAGAGGAATTCCAAATCAGAGCCCTGGGGAAGAGTGAAGGGACAACCCAAACTATGGTTAAAAATTGGAGCCTAGGGGCATGGCAGGCCCAATATGCTGTCTCTTCATCCAACCAATGAGAGGCCTTACTTGAGGACTGGGCTCAGGCTGAGGGTCACAATGTGTGTTTGTGACCAATGTGGCCCGCGAGCATGGGTGGTGCCTCATGGGCCACACTGGTTTCAACTACACTGAACTTTGGACAACATGCCAAACACATGGTCTCTAGCCATGGGGAAGGAGTTCTGATTTCTGCATCATTTTCAACCCTGGGTAGTCGTTGGAGATAAGGTCTAGGTTCTGAAGCCTGAAAACCAAAGTTGGGAAGAGATGACGTCCTAGGCCTTGGTGGGTTGTATGCGCTCATGTGTGTTCAGCTGCCTGGGTGTTGGTCAGGAGGTTCGGGCTCAGGTTCGGTCAGACAGTGCATTAGTGCCCAGGTTAGACTATATAATTTGTACAGTCGAGTGCCGTGTAGGTTTATCCTTATTTGAGGTCCCAGGGCAGCTCATTAGGAAGATATTTTTTCTAGAGGGCTGGCAAAGTGCTGCATTTTGGGTCCGGAATGGCCAAACTTGGGGGCTTCTGGGTCAGGAGTGTTAGGACAGACGTCTGAGAACACAAGCTATACTTAGGCTTCAGGTCGAGGGCACGGCAGGTACCCCCTGCAGATCTGAAGCAATATCTCATTCATCGAAGTCACGGTGAGGATCAGACCTTGGCTCAGGTTGGAGTTTCTGTGCATGACTGCCTCTTCATGAACGGAGCGGAGACTCAAGGCCATGCAGGTTTTCTACGTAGGGAGTTGTGGGATGCCCCCTTCAAGGATTCCTTCTGCGGGACAATTGAAAATCTTGGGCAATTCTAGGACAACCAATATGGAAAAATCAGAACACCGTTCGAGGATGGATGCCAGGGAAGCCCGCTTCGCATTGCAATTTTCTCCTAGCAACAAGACAATTGAGATCTGATGGCTCTGCGGGAGCAACCGGGGTAGCTGAGTTGAAGTGGACTTTCCCGAGGATGGGGCCTAATGTGTGTTTGTGTCCATGGGGGCCTTGGTATGGGGCATTGGCACCGGGACCCTGAAGTATTCTCCTAAGCTTTTGACATAGCTCCCATGCACTTGTTTCCTTGTGGAGATGAGATTTGTTCTGATGTGTGCCTCAGGAAACCCCCTATGCTGGAATTGGAATCCAGGCTTTTGAGGAGACATGCCTGTAAACCAAAGCAATGGATCCGATTATGGCCTAGGGTCCTGTCTGGTTCAATCTATTCTCTGGGGACATCCATCTATGGTATGAGTGGAGGTAGATGCTCAGTTGGTGTCAGTCCGCCCTTTTTTGACCCAGGAGACCTATAATATTGGGATTGCCTCGGGGACTTTGGAGAGTTCTCCTAATTTGTACGATTTTGAACAATGGAATGGGCAGAATTCCGATGGATTGGGTAGGCACATTCCTAATGTGTGGCTCCAGGGGCCCCAGCCTGGAGGGTGTGTGACCCAGGACTTTGAGGACAGAAGTCTGAAAACACAAACTCAGCTTAGGTGTGGGACGTAGGTATGGCAAGCCCAATCTACAAACCATTAGAACAACTCTTCATGATATGAAGAATGAGCGAGTCTGAGGCGCTTGCTCGGGCTTTTGTCTCTGGATTTTGTATCAATGATGGCCGTGGAATGTGGGGAGGCCTCATGTTCCATGGACGAATCTTCCTCTCTGTGGATTTAGGCCGGACCCAATAGTTTTCCGTCAATCTGTGGGATGGGAGGTCTCTTTTCAGTTTTGTTACCTCAGGTGTCCCAACCTAAGAGGAATTCCAAAGCAGAGCCCTGGGGAAGAGTGAAGGGACAACCCAAACTATGGTTAAAAATTGGGGCCTAGGGGCATGGCAGGCCCAATATGCTGTCTCTTCATCCAGCCACTGAGAGGCCATACTTGAGTACTGGGCTCAGGCTGAGGGTCACAATGTGTGTTTCTGACCAATGTGGCCCACAAGCATGGGCGGGGCCTCATGGGACACACTGGTTTCAACTACACGGAACGTTGGACAACATGCCAATCACAAGGTTTCTAGCCATGGGGCAGGAGTTCTGATTTCTGCATCATTTTCAAACCTGGGCGGTGGTTGGAGATAAGGTCTAAATTCTGAAGCCTGAAAACCGCAGATGGGAAGAGATGACGACCTAAAGCCATGGCGGGTCTGACGTGCTCAGTGTGCCGTCAGGTGCCTGGGTGTTGGTCAGGAGGTTCGGGCTCATGTTGTGTCAGACAGTGCATTAGTGCCCAGGTTAGACTATATAATTTGGGTACAGTCGAGTGCCCTGTACGTTTATCCTCCTTTGAGGTGCCTGGAAGCTCATTCGGCAAGATATTTTTTCTAGAGGGCAGGCAGAGTGCTGCATTGTGAGTCCGGAATTGCCAAACTTGAGGGCTTCTGTGCCAGGAGTGCGAGGACAGAAGTCTGATTACACAAGCTAGACTTGGGTTTTAGGCCGAGTGCATGGCAGGTACCCCCTGCAGATCTGAACCAATATCTCAAGCAAATGAAGGCACGGCGAGGATCAGACGATGGCTCAGTTTGGAGTTTCTGTGCATGACTGCCCTTCATGAACGGAGCTGAGTCTCAAGGCTATGGAGGTTTTCCCACGTTGGGAGTTGTGGGATGCCCCCTTCAAGGATTCCTACTGCGGGACAATTGAGAACTATTGCGCAGTTCCAGGGCATCCCATATCGAAAGACTCCAGAGCACCGTTCGAGAATGGATGCCAAGGAAGCCCGCTTCGCATTGCAATTGTCTCCTAGCAAAAGACACTTGAGATCGGATGGCAATGCATGATCACCGGGTTAGCTGAGTTGAAAAGGACTTTCCTGAGGATGGGGCCTAATGTGTGTTTGTGTCCATGGAGGCCTTGGAATGGGGCAGTGGCACGGGGCCCCTGAAGTATTCTCCTAAGCTTTTGACATAGCTACCATGCACAAGTTTTCTTGTGGAGACGAGATTTGTTTTGATGGGTGCTCAGGAAACCCCCCTATGCTGGTATTGGAATCCAGGCTTTTGAGGAGACATGCCTGTAAACCAAATCAATGGATCTGAATATTGCCTAGTGTCCTGTCTGGTTCCATATTCTTCTCTGGGGACATCCGTCTATGGTATGAGTGGAGGTAGATGCTCAGCTGGTGTCAGACCGCTCTTGTTTGTCCCGGGAGACCTACACTATTGGGATGGCCTCGGGATCTTTGGAGGGTTCTCCTAATTTGTATGATTTTGGACAATGGAATGGGCTGAATTCCCATGGATTGGGTAGGCACAGTCCTAATGTGTGGCTCCAGGGGCTCCAGCCTGGAGTGTGTGTGGCCCAGAACTTTGAGGACAGAAGTCTGAAAACACAAACTCAGCTTAGGTTTGGGGACGTAGGTATGGCAGGCCCAATCTACAAACCATGAGAAGAACTTTTTAGGATATGAAGAAAGAACGAGTTTGAGGCGCTTGCTCAGACTTTTGTCTCTGGATTTTGTATCAACGATGGCCGAGGAATGTGGGGAGGCCTTATGGGCCATGGACGAATCTTCCTCTCTGTGGATTTGGCCCGGTCCCAATTGTTTTTCGTCAGTCTGTGGGATGGGAGGTCTCCTTTCAGGTTTGTTACCACAGGTGTCCCAACCTAAGAGGAATTCCAAATCAGAGCCCTGGGGAAGAGTGAAGGGACAACCCAAACTATGGTTAAAAATTGGAGCCTAGGGGCATGGCAGGCCCAATATGCTGTCTCTTCATCCAACCAATGAGAGGCCTTACTTGAGGACTGGGCTCAGGCTGAGGGTCACAATGTGTGTTTGTGACCAATGTGGCCCGCGAGCATGGGTGGTGCCTCATGGGCCACACTGGTTTCAACTACACTGAACTTTGGACAACATGCCAATCACAAGGTTTCTAGCCATGGGGAAGTAGTTCTGATTTCTGCATCATTTTCAACCCTGGGCAGTCGTTGGAGATAAGGTCTAGGTTCTGAAGCCTGAAAACCGCAGTTGGGAAGAGTTGACGTCCTAGGCCTTGGTGGGTCATATGCGCTCATGTGTGTTCAGCTGCCTGGGTGTTGGTCAGGAGGTTCGGGCTCAGGTTGTGTCAGACAGTGCATTAGTGCCCAGTTTAGACTATATAATTTGTACAACCGTGTGCCGTGTAGGTTTATCCTCATTTGAGGTGCCTGGGAAGCTCATTAGGCAAGATATTTTTTCTAGAGGGCAGGCAGAGTGCTGTATTGTGGGTCCAGAATGGCCAAACTTGAGGGCTTCTGGGCCAGGATTGTGAGGTCAGAATTCTGAGAACACAAGTTATACTTGGGCTTCAGGCCAAGGGCACGGCATGTACCCCCTGCAGATCTGAACCAATATCTCAAGCATCTGAAGTCACGGCGAGTATCAGACGTTGGCTCAGGTTGGAGTTTCTGTGCATGACTTCCCCTTCATGAGCGTTGCGGAGTCTCAAGGCCATGGAGGATTTCCAATGTCGGGAGTTGTGGGATGCCCCCTTTAAGGATTCCTTCTGCGGGGAAATTGAAAATCTTGGGCAATTCTAGGACATCCCATATGGAATGACTCCAGAACACCGTTCGAGGATGGATGCCAGGGAACCCCGCATCGCATTGGAATTGTCTCCTAGCAACAAGACAGTTGAGATCTGATGGCTCTGAGGGAGCAACCGGGGCGGCTGAGTTGAAATGGACTTTCCCGAGGATGGGGCCTAATGTGTGTTTGTGTCCATGGGGGCCTTGGAATGGGGCGTTGCCTCGGGACCCTGAAGTATTCTATTAAGCTTTTGACATAGCTCCCATGCACTTGTTTCCTTTTGGACACGAGATTTGTTCTGATGTGTGCCTCAGGAAACCCCCTATGCTGGAATTGGAATCCAGGCTTTTGAGGAGACATGCCTGTAAACCAAAGCAATGGATCTGAATATGGCCTAGTGTCCTGTCTGGTTCCATCTTCTTCTCTGGGGACATCCATCTATGGTATGAGTGGAGGTAGATGCTCAGCTGGTGTCAGACCGCTCTTGTTTGTCCCGGGAGACCTACACTATTGGGATG
The DNA here is from genome assembly GCF_964662115.1 of Mustela nivalis. Taxonomy (NCBI): domain Eukaryota; kingdom Metazoa; phylum Chordata; class Mammalia; order Carnivora; family Mustelidae; genus Mustela; species Mustela nivalis. Next base: position 253,646 of record NW_028136397.1, read on the forward strand.
GCCTCGGGATCTTTGGAGGGTTTTCCTAATTTGTACGATTTTGGACAATGGAATGGGCTGAATTCCCATGAATTGGGTAGGCACAGTTCTAATGTGTGGCTCCAGGGTACCGAGCATGGAGGGTGTGGCCCTGGACTTTGAGGACAGAAGTCTGAAAACACAAACTCAGCTTAGGTTTGGGGACGTAGGTATGGCAGGCGCAATCTACAAACCATGAGAAGAACTCTTCAGGATATGAAGAAAGAGCGAGTCTGAGGCGCTTGATCAGGCTTTTGTCTCTATATTTTGTATCAACGATGGCCGTGGAATGTGGGGAGGCCTCATGGGCCATGGACGAATCTTCCTCTCTGTGGATTTGTCCTGGTCCCAATTGTTTTTCGTCAAGCTGTGGGATGGCAGGTCTCCTTTCAGGTTTGTTACCTCAGGTGTCCCAACCTAAGAGGAATTCCAAAGCAGAGCCCTGGGGAAGAGTGAATGGACAACCCAAACTAGGTTAAAAATTGGGGCCTAGGGGCATGGCAGGCCCAATATGCTGTCTCTTCATCCAGCCACTGAGAGGCCTTACTTGAGTACTGGGCTCAGGCTGAGGGTCACAATGTGTGTTTGTGACCAATGTGGCCCGCGAGCATTGGCGGCGCCTCATGGGACACACTGGTTTCAACTACACTGAACTTTGGACAACATGCCAATCACAAGGTTTCTAGCCATGGGAGGAGTTTTGATTTCTGCATCATTTTCAACCCTGGGCAGGCGTTGGAGATAAGGTCTAGGTTCTGAAGCCTGAAAACCGCAGTTGGGAAGAGATGACGTCCTAGGCCTTGGTGGGTCGTATGCGCTCATGTGCGTTCAGCTGCCTGGGTGTTGGTCAGGAGGTTCAGGCTCAGGTTGTGTCAGACAGTGCATTAGTGCCCAGGTTAGACTATATAATTTGTACAGTCGAGTGCCGTGTAGGTTTATTCTCATTTGTTGTCCCTGGGCAGCTTATTAGGCAAGATATTTTTTCTAGAGGGCAGTCAAAGTGCTGCATTGTGGGTCCGGAATGGCCAAACTTGGGGGCTTCTGGGTCAGGAGTGTTAGGACAGAAGTCTGAGAACACAAGCTATACTTGGGCTTCAGGCCGAGGGCACGCCATGTCCCCCCTGCAGATCTGAACCAATATCTCATGCATCGGAAGTCACGGTGAGGATCAGACCTTGGCTCAGGTTGGAGTTTCTGTGCATGACTGCCTCTTCATGAACGGAGCGGAGACTCAAGGCCATGCAGGTTTTCTACGTAGGGAGTTGTGGGATGCCCCCTTCAAGGATTCCTTCTGCGGGTCAATTGAAAATCTTGGGCAATTCTAGGACATCCCATATGGAATGACTCCAGAATACCTTTCGAAGATGGATGCCAGGGAAGCCCGCTTCTCATTGCAATTGTCTCCTAGCAACAAGACAGTTGATATCTGATGGCTCTGCGGTAGCAACCGGGGTGGCTGAGTTGAAATGGACATTCCCGAGGTTGGGGCCTAATGTGTGTTTGTGCCCATGAGGGCCTTGGAATGGGGCGTTGGCACCGGGACCCTGAAGTATTCTCCTAAGCTTTTGACATAGCTCCCATGCACTTGTTTCCTTGTGGAGACGAGATTTGTTCTGATGTGTGCCTCAGGAAACCCCCTATGCTGGAATTGGAATCCAGGCTTTTGAGGAGACATTCCTGTAAACCAAAGCAATGGATCCGATTAGGGCCTAGTGTCCTGTCTGGTTCAATCTATTCTCTTGGGACATCCATCTATGGAATGAGTGGAGGTAGATGCTCAGCTGGTGTCAGTCCGCCCTTTTTTGACCCAGGAGACCTACACTATTGGGATGGCCTCGGGGACATTGGAGGGTTCTCCTAATTTGTACGATTTTGGACAATGGAATGGGCAGAATTCCGATGGATTGGGTAGGCACATTCCTAATGTGTGGCTCCAGGGGCCCCAGCCTGGAGGGTGTGTGACCCAGGACTTTGAGGACAGAAGTCTGAAAACACAAACTCAGCTTAGGTGTGGGACGTAGGTATGGCAAGCCCAATCTACAAACCATTAGAACAACTCTTCAGGATATGAAGAATGAGCGAGTCTGAGGCGCTTGCTCGGGCTTTTGTCTCTGGATTTTGTATCAATGATGGCCGTGGAATGTGGGGAGGCCTCATGGGCCATGGACGAATCTTTCTCTCTGTGGATTTAGCCCGGTCCCAATAGTTTTCCGTCAATCGGTGGGATGGGAGGTCTCCTTTCAGTTTTGTTACCACAGGTGTCCCAACCAAAGAGGAATTCCAAAGCAGAGCCCTGGGGAAGAGTGAAGGGACAACCCAAACTATGGTTAAAAATTGGGGCCTAGGGGCATGGCAGGCCTAATATGCTGTCTCTTCATCCAGCCACTGACGGCCTTACTTGAGTACTGGGCTCAGGCTGAGGGTCACAATGTGTGTTTGTGACCAATGTGGCCCGCGAGCATGGGCGGGGCCTCATGGGCCACACTGGTTTCAACTACACTGAACTTTGGACAACATGCCAATCACAAGGTTTCTAGCCATGGGGAAGGAGTTCTGATTTCTGCATCATTTTCAACCCTGGGCGGTGGTTGGAGATAAGGTCTAAATTCTGAAGCCTGAAAACCGCAGTTGGGAAGAGATGACGACGTAAAGCCATGGCGGTTCTGACGTGCTCAGTGTGCGATCAGGTGCCTGGGTATTGGTCAGGAGGTTCGGGCTCAGGTTGTGTCAGACAGTGCATTAGTGCCCAGGTTAGACTATATAATTTGGGTACAGTCGAGTGCCCTGTACGTTTATCCTCCTTTGAGGTGCCTGGCAGCTTATTCGACAAGATATTTTTTCTAGAGGGCAGGCAGAGTGCTGCATTGTGAGTCCGGAATTGCCAAACTTGAGGGCTTCTGTGCCAGGAGTGCGAGGACAGAAGTCTGATTACACAAGCTAGACTTGGGCTTTAGGTCGAGCGCATGGCAGGTACCCCCTGCAGATCTGAACCAATATCTCAAGCAAATGAAGGCACGGCGAGGATCAGACGATGGCTCAGTTTGGAGTTTCTGTGCATGACTGCCCTTCATGAACGGAGCTGAGTCTCAAGGCTATGGAGGTTTTCCCACGTTGGGAGTTGTGGGATGCCCCCTTCAAGGATTCCTTCTGCGGGACAATTGAGAACTGTTGCGCAGTTCCAGGACATCCCATATCGAAAGACTCCAGAGGACCGTTCGAGGATGGATGCTATGGAAGCCCGCCTCGCATTCCAATTGTCTCCTAGCAAAAGACACTTGAGATCGGATGGCTATGCAGGATCAACCGGGGTGGCTGAGTTGTAAAGGACGTTCCTGAGGATGGGGCCTAATGTGTGTTTGTGTCCATGGGAGCCTTGGAATGGGGCAGTGGCACAGGGCCCCTGAAGTATTCTCCTAAGCTTTTGACATAGCTACCAAGCACAAGTTTCCTAGTGGAGATGAGATTTGTTTCGATGGGTGCTCAGGAAACCCCCCTATGCTGGTATTGGAATCCAGGCTTTTGAGGAGACATGCCTATAAACCAAATCAATGGATCCGATTATGGCCTAGTGTCCTGTCTGGTTCCATCTTCTTCTCTGGGGACATCCATCTATGGTATGAGTGGAGGTAGATGCTCAGCTGGTGTCAGACCGCCCTTGTTTGTCCCGGGAGACCTACACTATTGGGATGGCCTCGGGGACTTTGGAGGGTTCTCCTAATTTGTACGATTTTGGACAATGAAATGGGCAGAATTTCCATGCATGGGGTAGGTACAGTCCTAATGTGTGGCTCCAGGGGCCCCAGCCTGAAGTGTGTGTGGCCCAGAACTTTGAGGACAGAAGTCTGAAAACCCAAACTCAGCTTACGTTTGGGGACGTAGGTATGGCAGGCCCAATCTACAAACCATGAGAAGAACTCTTTAGGATATGAAGAAAGAGCGAGTTTGAGGCGCTTGCTCAGACTTTTGTCTCTGGATTTTGTATCAACTATGGCCGAGGAATGTGGGGAGGCCTTATGGGCCATGGACGATTCTTCCTCTCTGTGGATTTGGCCCGGTCTCAATTGTTTTTCGTCAGTCTGTGGGATGGGAGGTCTCCTTTCAGGTTTGTTACCACAGGTGTCCCAACCAAAGAGGAATTCCAAAGCAGAGCCCTGGGGAAGAGTGAAGGGACAACCCAAACTATGGTTAAAAATTGGAGCCTAGGGGCATGGCAGGCCCAATATGCTGTCTCTTCATCCAACCAATGAGAGGCCTTACTTGAGGACTGGGCTCAGGCTGAGGGTCACAATGTGTGTTTGTGACCAATGTGGCCCACGATCATGGGCGGGGCCTCACGGGCCACACTAGTTTCAACTACACTGAACTTTGGACAACATGCCAATCACAAGGTTTCTAGCTATGGGGAAGGAGTTCTGATTTCTGCATCATTTTCACCCTGGGCAGTCGTTGGAGATAAGGTCTAGGTTCTGAAGCCTGAAAACCGCAGTTGGGAAGAGATGACGTCCTAGGCCTTGGTGGGTCGTATGCGCTCATGTGTGTTCAGCTGCCTGTGTGTTGGTCAGGAGGTTCGGGCTCAGGTTGTGTCAGACAGTGCATTTTTGCCCAGGTTAGACTATATAATTTGTACAGCCGTGTGCCGTGTAGGTTTATCCTCATTTGAGGTTCCTGGGCAGCTAATTAGGCAAGATATTTTTTCTAGAGGGCAGGCAGAGTGCTGTATTGTGTGTCCAGAATGGCCAAACTTGAGGGCTTCTGGGCCAGGATTGTGAGGTCAGAAGTCTGAGAACACAAGTTATACTTGGGCTTCAGGCCGAGGGCACGGCATGTACCACCTGCAGATCTGAACCAATATCTCAAGCATGTGAAGTCACGGCGAGTATCAGACGTTGGCTCAGGTTGGAGTTTCTGTGCATGACTTCCCCTTCATGAGCGTTGCGGAGTCTCAAGGCCATGGAGGTTTTCCAACGTTGGGAGTTGTGATGCCCCCTTTAAGAATTACTTCTGCGGGGATATTGAATATCTTGGGCAATTCTAGGACATCCCATATGGAATGACTCCAGAACACCGTTCGAGGATGGATGCCAGGGAAGCCTGCTTCGCATTGCAATTGTCTCGTAGCAACAAGACAGTTGAGATCTGATGGCTCTGCGGGAGCAACCGGGGTGGCTGAGTTGAAATGGACTTTCCCGAGGATGGGGCCTAATGTGTGTTTGTGTCCATGGGGGCCTTGGAATGGGGCGTTGGCACTGGGACCCTGAAGTATTCTCCTAAGCTTTTGACATAGCTCCCATGCACTTGTTTCCTTGTGGAGACGAGATTTTTTGATGTGTGCCTCAGGAAACCCCCTATGCTGGAATTGGAATCCAGGCTTTTGAGGAGACATTCCTGTAAACCAAAGCAATGGATCTGATTATGGCCTACGGTCCTGTCTGGTTCCTTCTTCTTCTCTGGGGACATCCATCTATGGTATGAGTGGAGGTAGATGCTCAGCTGGTGTCAGATCGCCCTTGCTTGACGCGGGAGACCTACACTATTGGGATGGCCTCGGGATCTTTGGAGGTTTCTCCTAATTTGTACGATTTTGGACAATGGAATGTGCAGAATTCCGATGGATTGGGTAGGCACAGTCCTAATGTGTGGCTCCAGGGGCTCCAGCCTGGAGGGTGTGTGGCCCAGGACTTTGAGGACAGAAGTCTGAAAACACAAACTCATCTTAGGTTTGGGGACGTAGATTTGGCAGGCGCAATCTACAAACCATGAGAAGAACTCTTCAGGATATGAAGAAAGAGCGAGTCTTAGGCGCTTGCTCAGGCTTTTGTCTCTATTTTTTGTATCAATGATGGTCTTGGAATGTGGGGAGGCCTCATGGGCCATGGACGAATATTCCTCTCTGGGGATTTGTCCCGGTCCCAATTGTTTTTCGTCAAGCTGTGGGATGGCAGGTCTCCTTTCAGGTTTGTTACCACAGGTGTCCCAACCAAAGAGGAATTCCAAAGCAGAGCCCTGGGGAAGAGTGAAGGGACAACCCAAACTATGGTTAAAAATTGGGGCCTAGGGGTATGGCAGGCCTAATATGCTGTCTCTTCATCCAGCCACTGAGAGGCCTTACTTGAGTACTGGGCTCAGGCTGAGGGTCACAATGTGTGTTTGTGACCAATGTGGCCCGCGAGCATGGGCGGGGCCTCATGGGCCACACTGGTTTCAACTACACTGAACTTTGGACAACATGCCAATCACAAGGTTTCTAGCCATGGGGAAGGAGTTCTGATTTCTGCATCATTTTCAACCCTGGGCAGTCGTTGGAGATAAGGTCTAGGTTCTGAAGCCTGAAAACCGCAGTTGGGAAGAGATGACGACGTAAAGCCATGGCGGTTCTGACGTGCTCAGTGTGCGATCAGGTGCCTGGGTATTGGTCAGGAGGTTCGGGCTCAGGTTGTGTCAGACAGTGCATTAGTGCCCAGGTTAGACTATATAATTTGGGTACAGTCGAGTGCCCTGTACGTTTATCCTCCTTTGAGGTGCCTGGCAGCTTATTCGACAAGATATTTTTTCTAGAGGGCAGGCAGAGTGCTGCATTGTGAGTCCGGAATTGCCAAACTTGAGGGCTTCTGTGCCAGGAGTGCGAGGACAGAAGTCTGATTACACAAGCTAGACTTGGGCTTTAGGTCGAGCGCATGGCAGGTACCCCCTGCAGATCTGAACCAATATCTCAAGCAAATGAAGGCACGGCGAGGATCAGACGATGGCTCAGTTTGGAGTTTCTGTGCATGACTGCCCTTCATGAACGGAGCTGAGTCTCAAGGCTATGGAGGTTTTCCCACGTTGGGAGTTGTGGGATGCCCCCTTCAAGGATTCCTTCTGCGGGACAATTGAGAACTGTTGCGCAGTTCCAGGACATCCCATATCGAAAGACTCCAGAGGACCGTTCGAGGATGGATGCTATGGAAGCCCGCCTCGCATTCCAATTGTCTCCTAGCAAAAGACACTTGAGATCGGATGGCTATGCAGGATCAACCGGGGTGGCTGAGTTGTAAAGGACGTTCCTGAGGATGGGGCCTAATGTGTGTTTGTGTCCATGGGGGCCTTGGAATGGGGCAGTGGCACAGGGCCCCTGAAGTATTCTCCTAAGCTTTTGACATAGCTACCAAGCACAAGTTTCCTAGTGGAGATGAGATTTGTTTTGATGGGTGCTCAGGAAACCCCCCTATGCTGGTATTGGAATCCAGGCTTTTGAGGAGACATGCCTATAAACCAAATCAATGGATCCGATTATGGCCTAGTGTCCTGTCTGGTTCCATCTTCTTCTCTGGGGACATCCATCTATGGTATGAGTGGAGGTAGATGCTCAGCTGGTGTCAGACCGCCCTTGTTTGTCCCGGGAGACCTACACTATTGGAATGGCCTCGGGGACTTTGGAGGGTTCTCCTAATTTGTACGATTTTGGACAATGAAATGGGCAGAATTTCCATGCATGGGGTAGGTACAGCCCTAATGTGTGGCTCCAGGGGCCCCAGCCTGAAGTGTGTGTGGCCCAGAACTTTGAGGACAGAAGTCTGAAAACACAAACTCAGCTTAGGTTTGGGGACGTAGGTATGGCAGGCCCAATCTACAAACCATGAGAAGAACTCTTTAGGATATGAAGAAAGAGCGAGTTTGAGGCGCTTTCTCAGACTTTTGTCTCTGGATTTTGTATCAACGATGGCCGAGGAATGTGGGGAGGCCTTATGGGCCATGGACGAATCTTCCTCTCTGTGGATTTGGCCCGGTCCCAATTGTTTTTCGTCACTCTGTGGGATGGGAGGTCTCCTTTCAGGTTTGTTACCACAGGTGTCCCAACCAAAGAGGAATTCCAAAGCAGAGCCCTGGGGAAGAGTGAAGGGACAACCCAAACTATGGTTAAAAATTGGAGCCTAGGGGCATGGCAGGCCCAATATGCTGTCTCTTCATCCAACCAATGAGAGGCCTTACTTGAGGACTGGGCTCAGGCTGAGGGTCACAATGTGTGTTTGTGACCAATGTGGCCCACGAGCATGGGCGGGGCCTCATGGGCCACACTGGTTTCAACTACACTGAACTTTGGACAACATGCCAATCATAAGGTTTCTAGCCATGGGGAAGGAGTTCTGATTTCTGCATCATTTTCAACCCTGGGCAGTCGTTGGAGATAAGGTCTAGGTTCTGAAGCCTGAAAACCGCAGTTGGGAAGAGATGACGTCCTAGGCCTTGGTGGGTCGTATGCGCTCATGTGTGTTCAGCTGCCTGTGTGTTGGTCAGGAGGTTCGGGCTCAGGTTGTGTCAGACAGTGCATTTTTGCCCAGGTTAGACTATATAATTTGTACAGCCGTGTGCCGTGTAGGTTTATCCTCATTTGAGGTTCCTGAGCAGCTAATTAGGCAAGATATTTTTTCTAGAGGGCAGGCAGAGTGCTGTATTGTGTGTCCAGAATGGCCAAACTTGAGGGCTTCTGGGCCAGGATTGTGAGGTCAGAAGTCTGAGAACACAAGTTATACTTGGGCTTCAGGCCGAGGGCACGGCATGTACCACCTGCAGATCTGAACCAATATCTCAAGCATGTGAAGTCACGGCGAGTATCAGACGTTGGCTCAGGTTGGAGTTTCTGTGCATGACTTCCCCTTCATGAGCGTTGCGGAGTCTCAAGGCCATGGAGGTTTTCCAACGTTGGGAGTTGTGATGCCCCCTTTAAGAATTACTTCTGCGGGGATATTGAAAATCTTGGGCAATTCTAGGACATCCCATATGGAATGACTCCAGAACACCGTTCGAGGATGGATGCCAGGGAAGCCTGCTTCGCATTGCAATTGTCTCGTAGCAACAAGACAGTTGAGATCTGATGGCTCTGCGGGAGCAACCGGGGTGGCTGAGTTGAAATGGACTTTCCCGAGGATGGGGCCTAATGTGTGTTTGTGTCCATGGGGGCCTTGGAATGGGGCGTTGGCACTGGGACCCTGAAGTATTCTCCTAAGCTTTTGACATAGCTCCCATGCACTTGTTTCCTTGTGGAGACGAGATTTTTTCTGATGTGTGCCTCAGGAAACCCCCTATGCTGTAATTGGAATCCAGGCTTTTGAGGAGACATTCCTGTAAACCAAGCAATGGATCTGATTATGGCCTACGGTCCTGTCTGGTTCCTTCTTCTTCTCTGGGGACATCCATCTATGGTATGAGTGGAGGTAGATGCTCAGCTGGTGTCAGATCACACTTGCTTGACGCTGGAGACCTACACTATTGGGATGGCCTCGGGATCTTTGGAGGTTTTCCTAATTGTACGATTTTGGACAATGGAATGGGCTGAATTCCCATGGATTGGGTAGGCACAGTCCTAATGTGTGGCGCCAGGGTACCGAGCATGAAGGGTGTGGCCCTGGACTTTGAGGACAGAAGTCTGAAAACACAAACTCAGCTTAGGTTTGGGGACGTAGATTTGGCAGGTGCAATCTACAAACCATGAGAAGAACTCTTCAGGATATGAAGAAAGAGCGAGTCTGAGGCGCTTGCTCAGGCTTTTGTCTCTATTTTTTGTATCAATGATGGTCTTGGAATGTGGGGAGGCCTCATGGGCCATGGACGAATATTCCTCTCTGGGGATTTGTCCCGGTCCCAATTGTTTTTCGTCAAGCTGTGGGATGGCAGGTCTCCTTTCAGGTTTGTTACCACAGGTGTCCCAACCAAAGAGGAATTCCAAAGCAGAGCCCTGGGGAAGAGTAAAGGGACAACCCAAACTATGGTTAAAAATAGGGCCTAGGGGCATGGCAGGCCCAATAGGCTTTCTCGTCATCTAGCCACTTAGAGGCCTTACTTTAGGGCTGGCCTCAGGCTGAGGGTCACAATGTGTGTTTGTGACCAATGTGGCCCGCGAGCATGGGCGGGGCCTCATGGGCCACACTGGTTTCAACTACACTGAACTTTGGACAACATGCCAATCACAAGGTTTCTAGCCATGGGGAAGGAGTTCTGATTTCTGCATCATTTTCAAACCTGGGCGGTGGTTGGAGATAAGGTCTAAATTCTGAAGCCTGAAAACCGTAGTTGGGAAGAGATGACGACCTAAAGCCATGGCGGGTCTGACGTGCTCAGTGTGCAGTCAGGTGCCTGGGTGTTGGTCAGGAGGTTCGGGCTCAGGTTGTGTCAGACAGTGCATTAGTGCCCAGGTTAGACTATATAATTTGGGTACAGTCGAGTGCCATGTACGTTTATCCTCTTTTGAGGTGCCTGGCAGCTCATTCGGCAAGATATTTTTTCTATTTGGCAGGCCGAGTACTGCATTGTGAGTCCAGATTTGCCAAACTTTAGGGCTTCTGGCCAGGAGTGCGAGGACAGAAGTCTGATTACACAAGCTAGACTTGGGCTTTAGGTAGAGCGCATGGCAGGTACCCCCTGCAGATCTGAACCAATATCTCAAGCAAATGAATGCACGGCGAGGATCAGACGATGGCTCAGTTTGGAGTTTCTGTGCATGACTGCCCTTCATGAACGGAGCTGAGTCTCAAGGCTATGGAGGTTTTCCCACGTTGGGAGTTGTGGGATGCCCCCTTCAAGGATTCCTTCTGCGGGACAATTGAGAACTGTTGGCAGTTCCAGGACATCCCATATCGAAAGACTCCAGAGCACCGTTCGAGGATGGATGCTATGGAAGCCCGACTTGCATTCCAATTGTCTCCTAGCAAAAGACACTTGAGATCGGATGGCTATGCAGGATCAACCGGGGTGGCTGAGTTGTAAAGGACTTTCCTGAGGATGGGGCCTAATGTGTGTTTGTGTCCATGGGGGCCTTAGAATGGGGCAGTGGCACGGGGCCCCTGAAGTATTCTCCTAAGCTTTTGACATAGCTACCATGCACAAGTTTCCAGGTGGAGACGAGATTTGTTTTGATGGGTGCTCAGGAAACCCCCCTATGCTGGTATTGGAATGCAGACTTTTGAGAAGACATGCCTGTAAACCAAATCAATGGATCCGATTATGGCCTAGTGTCCTGTCTGGTTCCATCTTCTTCTCTGGGGACATCCATCTATGGTATGAGTGGAGGTAGATGCTCAGCTGGTGTCAGACCGCCCTTGTTTGTCCCGGGAGACCTACACTATTGGGATGGCCTCGGGGACTTTGGAGGGTTCTCCTAATTTGTACGATTTTGGACAATGGAATGGGCAGAATTTCCATGCATGGGGTAGGTACAGTCCTAATGTGTGGCTCCAGGGGCCGCAGCCTGGTGTGTGTGGCCCAGAACTTTGAGGACAGAAGTCTGAAAACCCAAACTCAGCTTAGGTTTGGGGACGTAGGTATGGCAGGCCCATTCTACAAACCATGAGAAGAACTCTTTAGGATATGAAGAAAGAGCGAGTTTGAGGCGCTTGCTCAGACTTTTGTCTCTGGATTTTGTATCAACGATGGCCGAGGAATGTGGGGAGGCCTTATGGGCCATGGACGAATCTTCCTCTCTGTGGACTTGGCGCGGTCCCAATTGTTTTTCGTCAGTCTGTGGGATTGGAGGTCTCCTTTCAGGTTTGTTACCACAGGTGTCCCAACCAAAGAGGAATTCCAAAGCAGAGCCCTGGGGAAGAGTGAAGGGACAACCCAAACTATGGTTAAAAATTGGAGCCTAGGGGCATGGCAGGCCCAATATGCTGTCTCTTCATCCAACCAATGAGAGGCCTTACTTGAAGACTGGCCTCAGGCTGAGGATCACAATGTGTGTTTGTGACCAATGTGGCCCACGAGCATGGGCGGTGCCTCATGGGACACACTGGTTTCAACTACATTGAACTTTGGACAACATGCCAATCACAAGGTTTCTAGCCATGGGGAAGGAGTTCTGATTTCTGCATCATTTTCAACCCTGGGCAGTCGTTGGAGATAAGGTCTAGGTTCTGAAGACGGAAAACAGCAGTTGGGAAGAGATGACGTCCTAGGCCTTGGTGGGTCGTATGCGCTCATGTGTGTTCAGCTGCCTGGTTGATGGTAGGAGGTTCGGGCTCAGGTTGTGTCAGACAGTGCATTAGTGCCCAGGTTAGACTATATAATTGGTACAGCCGTGTGCCGTGTAGGTTTATCCTCATTTGAGGTGCCTGGGCAGCTCATTAGGCAAGATATTTTTTCTAGAGGGCAGGCAGAGTGCTGTATTGTGGGTCCAGAATGGCCAAACTTGAGGGCTTCTGGGCCAGGATTGTGAGGTCAGAAGTCTGAGAACACAAGCTATACCCGGGCTTCAGGCAGAGGGCACGGCATGTACCCCTGCAGATCTGAACCAATATCTCTTGCATCTGAAGTCACAGCGAGTATCAGACGTTGGCTCAGGTTGGAGTTTCTGTGCATGACTTCCCCTTCATGAGCGTTGCGGAGTCTCAAGGCCATGGAGGTTTTCCAACGTTGGGAGTTGTGGGATGCCCCCTTTAAGAATTACTTCTGCGGGGAAATTGAAAATCTTGGGCATCTAGGACATCCCATATGGAATGACTCCATAACACCATTCGAGGATGGATGCCAGGGAAGCCCGCTTCACATTGCAATTTTCTCGTAGCAACAAGACAGTTGAGATCTGAAGGCTCTGCGGGAGCAACCGGGGTGGCTGAGTTGAAATGGACTTTCCCGAGGATGGGGCCTAATGTGTGTTTGTGTCCATGGGGGCCTTGGAATGGGGCATTGGCACTGGGACCCTGAAGTATTCTCCTAAGCTTTTGACATAGCTCCCATGCACTTATTTCTTTGTGGAGATGAGATTTGTTCTGATGTGTGCCTCAGGAAACCCTCTATGCTGGAATTGGAATCCAGGATTTTGAGGAGACATGCCTGTAAACCAAAGCAATGGATCCGATTATGGCCTAGGGTCCTGTCTGGTTCAATCTATTCTCTGGGGACATCCATCTATGGTATGAGTGGAGGTAGATGCTCAGCTGGTGTCAGATCGCCCTTGTTTGACGCGGGAAAACTACACTGTTGGGATGGCCTCGGGATCTTTGGAGGGTTTTCCTAATTTGTACGATTTTGGACAATGGAATGGGCTGAATTCCCATGGATTGGGTAGGCACAGTCCTAATGTGTTGCTCCAGGGTACCGAGCATGGAGGGTGTGGCCCTGGATTTTGAGGACAGAAGTCTGAAAACACAAACTCAGCTTAGGTTTGGGGACGTAGGTATGGCAGGCCCATTCTACAAACCATGAGAAGAACTCTTCAGGATATGAAGAAAGAGCGAGTCTGAGGCGCTTGCTCAGGCTTTTGTCTCTATTTTTTGTATCAAAGATGGTCTTGGAATGTGGGGAGGCCTCATGGGCCATGGACGAATCTTCCTCTCTGTGGATTTGGCCCGGTCCCAATTGTTATCGTCAAGCTGTAGGATGGCAGGGCTCCTTTCAGGTTTGTTACCTCAGGTGTCCCAACCTAAGAGGAATTCCAAAGCAGAGCCCTGGGGAAGAGTGAAGGGACAACCCATACTAGGTTAAAAATTGGGGCCTAGGGGCATGGCAGGCCCAATATGCTGTCTCTTCATCCAGCCACTGAGAGGCCTTACTTGAGGACTGGGCTCAGGCTGAGGGTCACAATGTGTGTTTGTGACGAATGTGGCCCGCGAGCATGGGCGGGGCCTCATGGGCCACACTGGTTTCAACTACACTGAACTTTGGACAACATGCCAATCACAAGGTTTCTAGCCATGGGGAAGGAGTTCTGATTTCTGCATCATTTTCAACCCTGGGCAGTCGTTGGAGATAAGTTCTAGGTTCTGAAGCCTGAAAACCACAGTTGGGAAGAGATGACGTCCTAGGCCTTGGTGGGTCGTATGCGCTCATGTGCGTTCAGCTGCCTGGGTGTTGGTCAGGAGGTTCGGGCTCAGGTTGTGTCAGTCAGCGCATTAGTGCCCAGGTTAGACTATATAATTTGTACAGTCGAGGGCCGTGTAGGTTTATCCTCATTTGAGGTGCCTGGGCAGCTCATTAGGCAAGATATTTTTTCTAGAGGGCAGGCAAAGTGCTGCATTGTGGGTCCGGAATGGCCAAACTTGGGGGCTTCTGGGTCAGGAGTGTTAGGACAGAAGTCTGAGAACACAAGCTATACTTGGGCTTCAGGCCGAGGGCACGCCAGGTACCCCCTGCAGATCTGAACCAATATCTCATGCATCGGAAGTCACGGTGAGGATCAGACCTTGGCTCAGGTTGGAGTTTCTGTGCATGACTGCCCCTTAATGAACGGAGTAGAGACTCAAGGCCATGCAGGTTCTCCACGTTGGGAGTTGTGGGATGCCCCCTTCAAGGATTCCTTCTGCGGGACAATTGAAAATCTTGGGCAATTCTAGGACATCCCATATGGAATGACTCCAGAACACCGTTCGAGGATGGATGCCAGGGAAGCCCGCTTCTCATTGCAATTGTCTCCTAGCAACAAGACAGTTGAGATCTGATGGCTCTGCGGGAGCAACCGGGGTGGCTGAGTTGAAATGGACTTTCCCGAGGATGGGGCCTAATGTGTGCTTGTGTCCATGGGGGCGTTGGAATGGAGCGTTGGCACCGGGACCCTGAAGTATTCTCCTAAGCTTTTGACATAGCTCCCATGCACTTGTTTCCTTGTGGAGACGAGATTTGTTCTGATGTGTGCCTCAGAAAACCCCCTATGCTGGAATTGGAATCCAGGCTTTTGAGGAGACATTCCTGTAAACCAAAGCAATGGATCCTATTAGGGCCTAGTGTCCTGTCTGGTTCCATCTTCTTCTCTGGGGACATCCATCTATGGTATGAGTGGAGGTAGATGCTCAGCTGGTGTCAGATCGCCCTTGTTTGTCCCGGGAGACCTACACTATTGGGATGGCCTCGGGATCTTTGGAGGTTTCTCCTAATTTGTACGATTTTGGACAATGGAATGGGCAGAATTCCCATGGATTGGGTAGGCACAGTCCTAATGAGTGGCTCCAGGGTACCGAGCATGGAGGGTGTGGCCCTGGACTTTGAGGACAGAAGTCTGAAAACACAAACTCAGCTTAGGTATGGGGACGTAGATATGGCAGGCACAATCTACAAACCATGAGAAGAACTCTTCAGGATATGAAGAAAGAGCGAGTCTGAGGCGCTTGCTCAGGCTTTTGTCTATATTTTTTGTATCAACGATGGCCGTAGAATGTGGGGAGGCCTCATGGGCCATGGACGAATATTCCTCTCTGTGGATTTGTCCCGGTCCCAATTGTTTTTCGTCAAGCTGTGGGATGGCAGGTCTCCTTTCAGGTTTGTTACCTCAGGTGTCCCAACCTAAGAGGAATTCCAAAGCAGAGCCCTGGGGAAGAGTAAAGGGACAACCCAAACTAGGTTAAAAATTGGGGCCTAGGGGCATTGCAGGCCCAATATGCTGTCTCTTCATCCAGCCACTGAGAGGCCTTACTTGAGGACTGGCCTCAGGCTGAGGGTCACAATGTGTGTTTGTGACCAATGTGGCCCGCCAGCATGGGCGGGGCCTCATGGGCCACACTGGTTTCAACTACACTGAACTTTGGACAACATGCCAATCACAAGGTTTCTAGCCATGGGGATGGAGTTCTGATTCTGCATCATTTTCAACCCTGGGTAGTCGTTGGAGATATGGTCTAGGTTCTGAAGCCTGAAAACCGCAGTTGGGAAGAGATGACGTCCTAGTCCTTGGTGGGTCATATGCGCTCATGTGCGTTCAGCTGCCTGGGTGTTGGTCAGGAGGTTCGGGCTCAGGTTGTGTCAGACAGTGCATTAGTGCCCAGGTTAGACTATAATTAGTACAGTCGAGGGCCGTGTAGGTTTATCCTCATTTGAGGTCCCTGGGCAGCTAATTAGGCAAGATATTTTTTCTAGAGGGCAGGCAAAGTGCTGCATTGTGGGTCCGGAATGGCCAAACTTGGGGGCTTCCTGGTCAGGAGTGTTAGGACAGAAGTCTGAGAACACAAGCTATACTTGGGCTTCAGGCCGACGGCACGCCAGGTACCCCCTGCAGATCTGAACCAATATCTCATGCATCGGAAGTCACGGTGAGGATCAGACCTTGGCTCAGGTTGGAGTTTCTGTGCATGACTGCCTCTTCATGAACGGAGCGGAGACTCAAGGCCATGCAGGTTTTCTACGTAGGGAGTTGTGGGATGCCCCCTTCAATGATTCCTTCTGCGGGACAATTGAAAATCTTGGGCAATTCTAGGACATCACATATGGAATGACTCCAGAACACCGTTCGAGGATGGATGCCAGGGAAGCCCGCTTTGCATTGCAATTGTCTCCTAGCAACAAGACAGTTGAGATCTGATGGCTCTGCGGGAGCAACCGGGCGGCTGAGTTGAAATGGACTTTCCCGAGGATGGGGCCTAATGTGTGTTTGTGTCCATGGGGGCCTTGGAATGGGGCGTTGGCACCGGGACCCTAAAGTATTCTCCTAAGCTTTTGACATAGCTCCCATGCACTTGTTTCCTTGTGGAGACGAGATTTGTTCTGATCCCTAACCCAACGATGACCGTGGAATGTGGGAGGCCTCATGGTCCATGGACGAATCTTCCTCTCTGTAGATTGGGCCCTGTCCCAATTGTTTTTCGTCAATCTGTGGGAAGGGAGTTCTCCTTTCAGGTTTGTTACCTCAGGTGTCCCAACCAAAGAGGAATTCCAAAGAGGAGCTCTGGGGAAGAGTGAAGGGACAACTCAAACTATGGTTAAATATTGGGGCATGGCATGCCAAATATGCTGTTTCTTCATCCAGCCACTGATAGGCCTTCCTTGAGGACTGGGCTCAGCCTGAATGTCACAATGTGTGTTTGTTACCACTGTGGCCTGCGAGCATGGGCGGGGACTCATGGGCCACACTGGTTTCAACTACACTGAACTTTGGACAACATGCCAATTACAAGGTCTCTTGCCATGGGGATGGATTTCTGATTTCTGCATCATTTTCAACCCTGGGCAGTGGGTGGAGATAAGGTCTAGGTTCTGAATCCTGAAAACCGCAGTTGGTAAGAGTTGATGAACTAAGGCCATGTTGGGCCTGATGTGCTCAGTGTGTGGTCAGCTGCCTGGGTATTGGTAGGAGGCTCAGGCTCAGGTGATGTCAGACAGTGCATTAGTGCCCAGGTTAGACTATATAATTTGGGTACAGTCGAGTGCCGTGTAGGTTTCTCCTCATTTGAGGTGCCAGGGCAGCTCATTTGGCAAGATTTTTTTTTCTAGAGGGCAGGCAGAGTGCTGCATTGTGTTTCCGGAATTGCCAAACTTGATGGCTTTTGGGCCAGGAGTGTGAGGACAGAAGTCTGAGAACACAAGCTAGACTTGGGCTTCAGGCCGAGGGCACGGCAGGGACTCCCTGCAGATCTGAACCAATATGTCATGCATCTGAAGTCACGGCGAGGATCAGCCGTTGGCTCAGTGTGGAGTTTCTGTGCATGACTGCCCCTTCATGTATGGAGCGGAATCTCAAGGCCATGATGGTTTTTCCACGTGGGGAGTTTTTGGATGCCCCCTTCAAGGTTTCCTTCTGTGGGACAATTGAGACCTGTTGGGCAGCTCCCGGACATCCCATATGGAATGACTCCAGAGCACCGTTAGAGGATGGATTCCAGGGAAGCCCGCCTCGCATTCCAATTCTCCGCAAGCAACAAGACAGTTGAAATCGGCTGGTTCTGCGGGAGCACCCGTGGTGGCTGAATTGAAAAGGACTTTCCTTCAGGATGGGGCCTAATGTGTGTTTGTGTCCATGAGGGGCTTGGGACGGGGCGGTGGCACCGGGACCCTTAAGTATTCCTCTAAACTTTTGACATAGCTCCCATGCACAAGTTTCCTTGTGGAGACGAGATTTGTTCTGATGGGTGCCTAGGAAACCCCCTATGCTGGTATTGGAATCCAGGCTTTTGAGGAGACATGCCTGTAAACCAAAGCACTGTATCTGATTATGGCCTAGGGTCCTGGGTGGTTCAATATACTTCTCTGGGGACATACATCTATGCTATGAGTGGAGGTAGATGCTCAGCTGATGTCAGACCGCCCTTGTTTGTCCTGTGAGACCTACACTATTGGGATGGCCTCGGGGACATTGGAGGGTTCTCCTAATTTGTACGATTTTGGACAATGGAATGGGCAGAATTCCCATGCATTGTGTAGGCACAGTCCTAATGTGTGGCTCCGGAGGCCCAAGCCTGGAGGGTGTGGGGCCCAGGACTTGGAGGACAGAATTCTGAAAACACAAACTCAGCTTAGGTTTGGGGGCGTAGGTTTGGCAGGCCCAATCTACAAACCATGAGAAGAACTCTTCAGGATATGAAGAAAGAGCGAGTCTGAGGCACTTGCTAAGGCTTTTGTCTCTGGATTTTGTATCAACGATGGCCGTGGAATGTGGGGAGGCCTCATGGGCCATGGATGAATCTTCGTCTCTGTGGATTGGGCCCGGTCCCAATAGTTTTTCGTCAATCTGTGGGATGGGAGGTCCCCTTCAGGTTTGTTTCCTCAGGTGTCCCAACCAAAGACGAATTCTAAAGCAGAGCCCTGGGAAGAGTGAAGGGACAACCCAAACTATGGTTAAAATTGGGGCCTAGGGCCCTGGCAGGCCCAATATGCTCTTTCTTCATCCAGCCACTGAGAGGCCTTACTTGAGGACTGGGCTCAGGCTGAGGGTCACAATGTGTGTTTGGGACCAATGTGGCCTGCGAGCATGGGCGGGGCCTCATGGGCCACACTGGTTTCAACTACACTGAACTTTGGAGAACATGCCAATCACAAGGTCTCTTGCCATGGGGAAGGAGTTCTGATTTCTGCATCATTTTCAACCCTGGGCAGTGGTTGTAGATAAGGTCTAGGTTCTGGAGCCTGAAAACCGCAGTTGGGAAGAGACGACGTCCTAAGGCCATGGTGGGTCTGATGTGCTCAGTGTGCGGTGCTGCCTGGGTGTTGGTAGGAGGTTCGGGCTCAGGTGGTGTCAGACAGTGCATTAGTGCCCAGGTTAGACTATATAATTTGGGTACAGTCGAGTGCCGTGTAGGTTTCTCCTCATTTGAGGTGCCAGGGCAGCTCATTAGGCAAGATATTTTTTCTAGAGGGCAGGCAGAGTGCTGCATGGTGGGTCTGGAATTGCCAAACTTGAGGGCTTCGGGGCCAGGAGTGTGAGGACGGAAGTCTGAGAAGACAAGCTAGACTTGGGCTTCAGGCCGAGGGCACACATGGAACCCCTGCAGATCTGAACCAATATCTCATGCATCTGAAATCACGGCGAGGATCAGACGTTGGCTCAGGTTGGAGTTTCTGTGCATGACTGCCCCTGCATGTATGGAGCGGAATCTCAAGGCCATGGAAGTATTCTCACGTTGGGGGTTGTGGGATGCCTCCTTCAAGGATTCCTTCTGCGGGACTATTGAGACCAGTTGGGCAGCTCCAGGACACCCCTTATGGAATGACTCCAGAGCACCGTTCGAGGATGGATGCCAGGGAAGCCCGCCTCGCATTACAATTGTCTCCTAGCAACACGACAGTTGAGATCGGATGGCTCTGCTGGAGCAACCGGGGTGGCTGAGTTGAAATGGACTTTCCAGAGGATGGGGCCTAATGTGTGTTTGTGTCCATGAGGGCCTTGGAATGGGGCGGTGGCACTGGCACCCTGAAGTATTCTCCTAAGCTTTTGACATAGCTCCATGCACATGTTTCATTTTGGAGACGAGATTTGTTCTGATAGGTGACTCAGGAAACCCCCTATGCTGGTATTGGAATCCAGGCTTTTGAGGAGACATGCCTGTAAACCAAAGCACTGGATCCGATTATGGCCTAGGGTCCCGTCTGGTTCAATCGTCTTCTCTGGGGACAGACATCTATGGTATGAGTGGAGGTAGATGCTCAGCTGTTGTCAGACCGCCCTTGTTTGTCCCGGGTGACCTACACTATAGGGATGGCCTCGGGAACTTTGGAGGGTTCTCCTAATTTGTACGATTTTTGACAATGTAATGGGCAGAATTCCCATGGATTGGGTAGGCACAGCCCTAATGTGTTTCTCCAGGGTTCCCACCCTGGAGGGTTGTGGCCGAGGAATTTGAGGACAGATGTCTGAAAACACAATGTCAGCTTAGGTTTGGGGACGTAGGTAGGGCAGGCCCAATCTACAAACCATGAGAAGAACTCTTCAGGATATGAGAAAGAGCGTGTGTGAAGCGCATGCTAAGGCTTTTGTTTATGGATTTTGTATCAACGATGGCCGTGGAATGTGGGGAGGCCTCATGGGCCATGGATGAATCTTCGTCTCTGTGGATTTGGCCCGGTCCCAATAGTTTTTCGTCAATCTGTGGGATGGGAGGTCCCCTTCAGGTTTGTTTCCTCAGGTGTCCCAACCAAAGACGAACTCTAAAGCAGAGCCCTGGGAAGAGTGAAGGGACAAACCAAACTATGGTTAAAATTGGGGCTTTGGCCATGGCAGGCACAATATGCTCTTTCTTGAACCAGCCACTGAGAGGCCTTACTTGAGGACTGGGCTCAGGCCGAGGGTCACAATGTGTGTTTGGGACCAATGTGGCCTGTGAGCATGGGCGGGGCCTCATGGGCCACACTGGTTTCAACTACAGTGAACTTTGGACAACATGCCAATCCCAAGGTCACTTGCCATGGGGAAGGAGTTCTGATTTCTGCATCATTTTCAACCCTGGGCAGTGGTTGGAGATAAGGTCTTGGTTCTGAATCCTGAAAACCGCAGTTGGGAAGAGATGACGACCTAAGGCCATGGCGGGTCTGATGTGCTCAGTGTGCAGTCAGCTGCCTGGGTGTTGGTCATGAGGTTGGGGCTCAGGTGGTGTCAGACAGTGCATTAGTGCCCAGGTTAGACTATATAATTTGGGTACAGTCGAGTGCCGTGTAGTTTTATCCTCATTTGAGGTGCCTGGGCAGCTCATTAGGCAAGATATTTTTTCTAGAGTGCATGCAGCGAGCTGAATTGTGGGTCCGGAATTGCCAAACTTGAGGGCTTCTGGGCCAGGAGTGTGAGGACAGAAGTCTGAGAACCCAAAGTGGACTTGAGCTTCAGTCCGAGGGCACGGCAGGGACCCCCTGCAGATCTGAGCCAATATCTCATGCATCTGAAGTCACGGCGGGAATAGACGTGGGCTCAGGTTGGAATTTCTGTGCATGACTGTCCCTTCATGAACAGAGCGGAATCACAAGGCCATGGAGGTTTTCCCACGTTGGGAGTTGTGTGATGTCCCCTTCAAGGATTCCTTCTGCGGGAAAATTGAGACCTGTTGGGCAGCTCCATGACATCCCATATGGAATGACTCCAGAGCAATGTTTAGGATGGATGCCAGGGAAGCCCGCCTCGCATTCCAATTGTCTCCTAGCAACAAGACAGTTTAGATCAGATGGCTATGTGGGAGCAACCGGGGTGGCTGAGTTGAAATGCACTTTCCAGAGGATGGGGCCTAATGAGTGTTTGTGTCCATGAGGGCCTTGGAATGGGGAGGTGGCACGGGGACCCTGAAGTATTCTCCCAAGCTTTTGACATAGGTCCCATGCACACGTTTCCTTTTGGAGACGAGATTTGTTCTGATAGGTGCCTCAGGAAACCCCCTATGCTGGTATTGGAATCCAGGCTTTTGAGGAGACATGCCTGTAAACCAAAGCACTGGATCCGATTATGGCCTAGGGTCCTGTCTGGTTCTATCGTCTTCTCTGGGGACAGCCATCTATGGTATGAGTGGAGGTAGATGCTCTGCTGTTGTCAGACCGCCCTTGTTTGTCCCGGGTGACCTACACTATAGGGATGGCCTCGGGAACTCTGGAGGGTTCTCCTAATTTGTACGATTTTGGACAATGTAATGGGCAGAATTCCCATGGATTGGGTAGGCACAGCCCTAATGTGTTTCTCCAGGGTTCCCACCCTGGAGGGTTGTGGCCGAGGAATTTGAGGACAGATGTCTGAAAACACAATGTCAGCTTAGGTTTGGGGACGTAGGTAGGGCAGGCCCAATCTACAAACCATGAGAAGAACTCTTCAGGATATGAGAAAGAGCGTGTGTGAAGCGCTTGCTAAGGCTTTTGTCTCTGGATTTTGTATCAACGATGGCCGTGGAATGTGGGGAGGCCTCATGGGCCATGGATGCATCTTCGTCTCTGTGGATTTGGCCCGGTCCCAATAGTTTTTCGTCAATCTGTGGGATGGGAGGTCCCCTTCAGGTTTGTTTCCGCAGGTGTCCCAACCAAAGACGAATTCTTAAGCAGAGCCCTGGGAAGAGTGAAGGGACAACCCAAACTATGGTTAAAATTGGGGCCTAGGCCATGGCAGGCCCAATATGCTCTTTCTTCAACCAGCCACTGAGAGGCCTTACTTGAGGACTGGGCTCAGGCCGAGGGTCACAATGTGTGTTTGGGACCAATGTGGCCTGTAAGCATGGGCGGGGCCTCATGGGCCTCACTGGTTTCAACTACACTGAACTTTGGACAACATGCCAATCCCAAGGTCACTTGCCATGGGGAAGGAGTTCTGATTTCTGCATCATTTTCAACCCTGGGCAGTGGTTGGAGATAAGGTCTTGGTTCTGAAGCCTGAAAACCGCAGTTGGGAAGAGATGACGACCTAAGGCCATGGCGGGTCTGATGTGCTCAGTGTGCAGTCAGCTGCCTGGGTGTTGGTCATGAGGTTGGGGCTCAGGTGGTGTCAGACAGTGCATTAGTGCCCAGGTTAGACTATATAATTTGGGTACAGTCGAGTGCCGTGTAGTTTTATCCTCATTTGAGGTGCCTGGGCAGCTCATTAGGCAAGATATTTTTTCTAGAGTGCATGCAGCGAGCTGAATTGTGGGTCCGGAATTGCCAAACTTGAGGGCTTCTGGGCCAGGAGTGTGAGGACAGAAGTCTGAGAACCCAAAGTGGACTTGAGCTTCAGTCCGAGGGCACGGCAGGGACCCCCTGCAGATCTGAGCCAATATCTCATGCATCTGAAGTCACGGCGGGAATAGACGTGGGCTCAGGTTGGAATTTCTGTGCATGACTGTCCCTTCATGAACAGAGCGGAATCACAAGGCCATGGAGGTTTTCCCACGTTGGGAGTTGTGTGATGTCCCCTTCAAGGATTCCTTCTGCGGGAAAATTGAGACCTGTTGGGCAGCTCCATGACATCCCATATGGAATGACTCCAGAGCAATGTTTAGGATGGATGCCAGGGAAGCCCGCCTCGCATTCCAATTGTCTCCTAGCAACAAGACAGTTTAGATCAGATGGCTATGTGGGAGCAACCGGGGTGGCTGAGTTGAAATGCACTTTCCAGAGGATGGGGCCTAATGAGTGTTTGTGTCCATGAGGGCCTTGGAATGGGGAGGTGGCACGGGGACCCTGAAGTATTCTCCCAAGCTTTTGACATAGGTCCCATGCACACGTTTCCTTTTGGAGACGAGATTTGTTCTGATAGGTGCCTCAGGAAACCCCCTATGCTGGTATTGGAATCCAGGCTTTTGAGGAGACATGCCTGTAAACCAAAGCACTGGATCCGATTATGGCCTAGGGTCCTGTCTGGTTCTATCGTCTTCTCTGGGGACAGCCATCTATGGTATGAGTGGAGGTAGATGCTCTGCTGTTGTCAGACCGCCCTTGTTTGTCCCGGGTGACCTACACTATAGGGATGGCCTCGGGAACTCTGGAGGGTTCTCCTAATTTGTACGATTTTGGACAATGTAATGGGCAGAATTCCCATGGATTGGGTAGGCACAGCCCTAATGTGTTTCTCCAGGGTTCCCACCCTGGAGGGTTGTGGCCGAGGAATTTGAGGACAGATGTCTGAAAACACAATGTCAGCTTAGGTTTGGGGACGTAGGTAGGGCAGGCCCAATCTACAAACCATGAGAAGAACTCTTCAGGATATGAGAAAGAGCGTGTGTGAAGCGCTTGCTAAGGCTTTTGTCTCTGGATTTTGTATCAACGATGGCCGTGGAATGTGGGGAGGCCTCATGGGCCATGGATGCATCTTCGTCTCTGTGGATTTGGCCCGGTCCCAATAGTTTTTCGTCAATCTGTGGGATGGGAGGTCCCCTTCAGGTTTGTTTCCGCAGGTGTCCCAACCAAAGACGAATTCTTAAGCAGAGCCCTGGGAAGAGTGAAGGGACAACCCAAACTATGGTTAAAATTGGGGCCTAGGCCATGGCAGGCCCAATATGCTCTTTCTTCAACCAGCCACTGAGAGGCCTTACTTGAGGACTGGGCTCAGGCCGAGGGTCACAATGTGTGTTTGGGACCAATGTGGCCTGTAAGCATGGGCGGGGCCTCATGGGCCTCACTGGTTTCAACTACACTGAACTTTGGACAACATGCCAATCCCAAGGTCACTTGCCATGGGGAAGGAGTTCTGATTTCTGCATCATTTTCAACCCTGGGCAGTGGTTGGAGATAAGGTCTTGGTTCTGAAGCCTGAAAACCGCAGTTGGGTAGAGATGACGACCTAAGGCCATGGCGGGTCTGATGTGCTCAGTGTACAGTCAGCTGCCTGGGTGTTGGTCATGAGGTTGGGGCTCAGGTGGTGTCAGACAGTGCATTAGTGCCCAGGTTAGACTATATAATTTGGGTACAGTCGAGTGCCGTGTAGTTTTATCCTCATTTGAGGTGCCTGGGCAGCTCATTAGGCAAGATATTTTTTCTAGAGTGCATGCAGCGAGCTGAATTGTGGGTCCGGAATTGCCAAAATTGAGGGCTTCTGGGCCAGGAGTGTGAGGACAGAAGTCTGAGAACCCAAAGTGGACTTGAGCTTCAGTCCGAGGGCACGGCAGGGACCCCCTGCAGATCTGAGCCAATATCTCATGCATCTGAAGTCACGGCGGGAATAGACGTGGGCTCAGGTTGGAATTTCTGTGCATGACTGTCCCTTCATGAACAGAGCGGAATCACAAGGCCATGGAGGTTTTCCCACGTTGGGAGTTGTGTGATGTCCCCTTCAAGGATTCCTTCTGCGGGAAAATTGAGACCTGTTGGGCAGCTCCATGACATCCCATATGGAATGACTCCAGAGCAATGTTTAGGATGGATGCCAGGGAAGCCCGCCTCGCATTCCAATTGTCTCCTAGCAACAAGACAGTTTAGATCAGATGGCTATGTGGGAGCAACCGGGGTGGCTGAGTTGAAATGCACTTTCCAGAGGATGGGGCCTAATGAGTGTTTGTGTCCATGAGGGCCTTGGAATGGGGAGGTGGCACGGGGACCCTGAAGTATTCTCCCAAGCTTTTGACATAGGTCCCATGCACACGTTTCCTTTTGGAGACGAGATTTGTTCTGATAGGTGCCTCAGGAAACCCCCTATGCTGGTATTGGAATCCAGGCTTTTGAGGAGACATGCCTGTAAACCAAAGCACTGGATCCGATTATGGCCTAGGGTCCTGTCTGGTTCTATCGTCTTCTCTGGGGACAGCCATCTATGGTATGAGTGGAGGTAGATGCTCTGCTGTTGTCAGACCGCCCTTGTTTGTCCCGGGTGACCTACACTATAGGGATGGCCTCGGGAACTCTGGAGGGTTCTCCTAATTTGTACGATTTTGGACAATGTAATGGGCAGAATTCCCATGGATTGGGTAGGCACAGCCCTAATGTGTTTCTCCAGGGTTCCCACCCTGGAGGGTTGTGGCCGAGGAATTTGAGGACAGATGTCTGAAAACACAATGTCAGCTTAGGTTTGGGGACGTAGGTAGGGCAGGCCCAATCTACAAACCATGAGAAGAACTCTTCAGGATATGAGAAAGAGCGTGTGTGAAGCGCTTGCTAAGGCTTTTGTCTCTGGATTTTGTATCAACGATGGCCGTGGAATGTGGGGAGGCCTCATGGGCCATGGATGCATCTTCGTCTCTGTGGATTTGGCCCGGTCCCAATAGTTTTTCGTCAATCTGTGGGATGGGAGGTCCCCTTCAGGTTTGTTTCCGCAGGTGTCCCAACCAAAGACGAATTCTTAAGCAGAGCCCTGGGAAGAGTGAAGGGACAACCCAAACTATGGTTAAAATTGGGGCCTAGGCCATGGCAGGCCCAATATGCTCTTTCTTCAACCAGCCACTGAGAGGCCTTACTTGAGGACTGGGCTCAGGCCGAGGGTCACAATGTGTGTTTGGGACCAATGTGGCCTGTAAGCATGGGCGGGGCCTCATGGGCCTCACTGGTTTCAACTACACTGAACTTTGGACAACATGCCAATCCCAAGGTCACTTGCCATGGGGAAGGAGTTCTGATTTCTGCATCATTTTCAACCCTGGGCAGTGGTTGGAGATAAGGTCTTGGTTCTGAAGCCTGAAAACCGCAGTTGGGAAGAGATGACGACCTAAGGCCATGGCGGGTCTGATGTGCTCAGTGTGCAGTCAGCTGCCTGGGTGTTGGTCATGAGGTTGGGGCTCAGGTGGTGTCAGACAGTGCATTAGTGCCCAGGTTAGACTATATAATTTGGGTACAGTCGAGTGCCGTGTAGTTTTATCCTCATTTGAGGTGCCTGGGCAGCTCATTAGGCAAGATATTTTTTCTAGAGTGCATGCAGCGAGCTGAATTGTGGGTCCGGAATTGCCAAACTTGAGGGCTTCTGGGCCAGGAGTGTGAGGACAGAAGTCTGAGAACCCAAAGTGGACTTGAGCTTCAGTCCGAGGGCACGGCAGGGACCCCCTGCAGATCTGAGCCAATATCTCATGCATCTGAAGTCACGGCGGGAATAGACGTGGGCTCAGGTTGGAATTTCTGTGCATGACTGTCCCTTCATGAACAGAGCGGAATCACAAGGCCATGGAGGTTTTCCCACGTTGGGAGTTGTGTGATGTCCCCTTCAAGGATTCCTTCTGCGGGAAAATTGAGACCTGTTGGGCAGCTCCATGACATCCCATATGGAATGACTCCAGAGCAATGTTTAGGATGGATGCCAGGGAAGCCCGCCTCGCATTCCAATTGTCTCCTAGCAACAAGACAGTTTAGATCAGATGGCTATGTGGGAGCAACCGGGGTGGCTGAGTTGAAATGCACTTTCCAGAGGATGGGGCCTAATGAGTGTTTGTGTCCATGAGGGCCTTGGAATGGGGAGGTGGCACGGGGACCCTGAAGTATTCTCCCAAGCTTTTGACATAGGTCCCATGCACACGTTTCCTTTTGGAGAGGAGATTTGTTCTGATAGGTGCCTCAGGAAACCCCCTATGCTGGTATTGGAATCCAGGCTTTTGAGGAGACATGCCTGTAAACCAAAGCACTGGATCCGATTATGGCCTAGGGTCCTGTCTGGTTCTATCGTCTTCTCTGGGGACAGCCATCTATGGTATGAGTGGAGGTAGATGCTCTGCGGTTGTCAGACCACCCTTGTTTGTCCCGGGTGACCTACACTATAGGGATGGCCTCGGGAACTCTGGAGGGTTCTCCTAATTTGTACGATTTTGGACAATGTAATGGGCAGAATTCCCATGGATTGGGTAGGCACAGCCCTAATGTGTTTCTCCAGGGTTCCCACCCTGGAGGGTTGTGGCCGAGGAATTTGAGGACAGATGTCTGAAAACACAATGTCAGCTTAGGTTTGGGGACGTAGGTAGGGCAGGCCCAATCTACAAACCATGAGAAGAACTCTTCAGGATATGAGAAAGAGCGTGTGTGAAGCGCTTGCTAAGGCTTTTGTCTCTGGATTTTGTATCAACGATGGCCGTGGAATGTGGGGAGGCCTCATGGGCCATGGATGCATCTTCGTCTCTGTGGATTTGGCCCGGTCCCAATAGTTTTTCGTCAATCTGTGGGATGGGAGGTCCCCTTCAGGTTTGTTTCCGCAGGTGTCCCAACCAAAGACGAATTCTTAAGCAGAGCCCTGGGAAGAGTGAAGGGACAACCCAAACTATGGTTAAAATTGGGGCCTAGGCCATGGCAGGCCCAATATGCTCTTTCTTCAACCAGCCACTGAGAGGCCTTACTTGAGGACTGGGCTCAGGCCGAGGGTCACAATGTGTGTTTGGGACCAATGTGGCCTGTAAGCATGGGCGGGGCCTCATGGGCCTCACTGGTTTCAACTACACTGAACTTTGGACAACATGCCAATCCCAAGGTCACTTGCCATGGGGAAGGAGTTCTGATTTCTGCATCATTTTCAACCCTGGGCAGTGGTTGGAGATAAGGTCTGGGTTCTGAAGCCTGAAAACCGCAGTTGGGAAGAGATGACGACCTAAGGCCATGGCGGGTCTGATGTGCTCAGTGTGCAGTCAGCTGCCTGGGTGTTGGTCATGAGGTTGGGGCTCAGGTGGTGTCAGACAGTGCATTAGTGCCCAGGTTAGACTATATAATTTGGGTACAGTCGAGTGCCGTGTAGTTTTATCCTCATTTGAGGTGCCTGGGCAGCTCATTAGGCAAGATATTTTTTCTAGAGTGCATGCAGCGAGCTGAATTGTGGGTCCGGAATTGCCAAACTTGAGGGCTTCTGGGCCAGGAGTGTGAGGACAGAA
The DNA here is from genome assembly GCF_964662115.1 of Mustela nivalis. Classification (NCBI taxonomy): domain Eukaryota; kingdom Metazoa; phylum Chordata; class Mammalia; order Carnivora; family Mustelidae; genus Mustela; species Mustela nivalis. The sequence continues at coordinate 282,031 of NW_028136397.1, forward strand.
GTCTGAGAACCCAAAGTGGACTTGAGCTTCAGTCCGAGGACACGGCAGGGACCCCCTGCAGATCTGAGCCAATATCTCATGCATCTGAAGTCACGGCGGGAATAGACGTGGGCTCAGGTTGGAATTTCTGTGCATGACTGTCCCTTCATGAACAGAGCGGAATCACAAGGCCATGGAGGTTTTCCCACGTTGGGAGTTGTGTGATGTCCCCTTCAAGGATTCCTTCTGCGGGAAAATTGAGACCTGTTGGGCAGCTCCATGACATCCCATATGGAATGACTCCAGAGCAATGTTTAGGATGGATGCCAGGGAAGCCCGCCTCGCATTCCAATTGTCTCCTAGCAACAAGACAGTTTAGATCAGATGGCTATGTGGGAGCAACCGGGGTGGCTGAGTTGAAATGCACTTTCCAGAGGATGGGGCCTAATGAGTGTTTGTGTCCATGAGGGCCTTGGAATGGGGAGGTGGCACGGGGACCCTGAAGTATTCTCCCAAGCTTTTGACATAGGTCCCATGCACACGTTTCCTTTTGGAGACGAGATTTGTTCTGATAGGTGCCTCAGGAAACCCCCTATGCTGGTATTGGAATCCAGGCTTTTGAGGAGACATGCCTGTAAACCAAAGCACTGGATCCGATTATGGCCTAGGGTCCTGTCTGGTTCTATCGTCTTCTCTGGGGACAGCCATCTATGGTATGAGTGGAGGTAGATGCTCTGCTGTTGTCAGACCGCCCTTGTTTGTCCCGGGTGACCTACACTATAGGGATGGCCTCGGGAACTCTGGAGGGTTCTCCTAATTTGTACGATTTTGGACAATGTAATGGGCAGAATTCCCATGGATTGGGTAGGCACAGCCCTAATGTGTTTCTCCAGGGTTCCCACCCTGGAGGGTTGTGGCCGAGGAATTTGAGGACAGATGTCTGAAAACACAATGTCAGCTTAGGTTTGGGGACGTAGGTAGGGCAGGCCCAATCTACAAACCATGAGAAGGACTCTTCAGGATATGAGAAAGAGCGTGTGTGAAGCGCTTGCTAAGGCTTTTGTCTCTGGATTTTGTATCAACGATGGCCGTGGAATGTGGGGAGGCCTCATGGGCCATGGATGCATCTTCGTCTCTGTGGATTTGGCCCGGTCCCAATAGTTTTTCGTCAATCTGTGGGATGGGAGGTCCCCTTCAGGTTTGTTTCCGCAGGTGTCCCAACCAAAGACGAATTCTTAAGCAGAGCCCTGGGAAGAGTGAAGGGACAACCCAAACTATGGTTAAAATTGGGGCCTAGGCCATGGCAGGCCCAATATGCTCTTTCTTCAACCAGCCACTGAGAGGCCTTACTTGAGGACTGGGCTCAGGCCGAGGGTCACAATGTGTGTTTGGGACCAATGTGGCCTGTAAGCATGGGCGGGGCCTCATGGGCCTCACTGGTTTCAACTACACTGAACTTTGGACAACATGCCAATCCCAAGGTCACTTGCCATGGGGAAGGAGTTCTGATTTCTGCATCATTTTCAACCCTGGGCAGTGGTTGGAGATAAGGTCTTGGTTCTGAAGCCTGAAAACCGCAGTTGGGAAGAGATGACGACCTAAGGCCATGGCGGGTCTGATGTGCTCAGTGTGCAGTCAGCTGCCTGGGTGTTGGTCATGAGGTTGGGGCTCAGGTGGTGTCAGACAGTGCATTAGTGCCCAGGTTAGACTATATAATTTGGGTACAGTCGAGTGCCGTGTAGTTTTATCCTCATTTGAGGTGCCTGGGCAGCTCATTAGGCAAGATATTTTTTCTAGAGTGCATGCAGCGAGCTGAATTGTGGGTCCGGAATTGCCAAAATTGAGGGCTTCTGGGCCAGGAGTGTGAGGACAGAAGTCTGAGAACCCAAAGTGGACTTGAGCTTCAGTCCGAGGGCACGGCAGGGACCCCCTGCAGATCTGAGCCAATATCTCATGCATCTGAAGTCACGGCGGGAATAGACGTGGGCTCAGGTTGGAATTTCTGTGCATGACTGTCCCTTCATGAACAGAGCGGAATCACAAGGCCATGGAGGTTTTCCCACGTTGGGAGTTGTGTGATGTCCCCTTCAAGGATTCCTTCTGCGGGAAAATTGAGACCTGTTGGGCAGCTCCATGACATCCCATATGGAATGACTCCAGAGCAATGTTTAGGATGGATGCCAGGGAAGCCCGCCTCGCATTCCAATTGTCTCCTAGTAACAAGACAGTTTAGATCAGATGGCTATGTGGGAGCAACCGGGGTGGCTGAAATGAAATGGACTTTCCAGAGGATGGGGCCTAATGAGTGTTTGTGTCCATGAGGGCCTTGGAATGGGGAGGTGGCACGGGGACCCTGAAGTATTCTCCCAAGCTTTTGACATAGGTCCCATGCACACGTTTCCTTTTGGAGACGAGATTTGTTCTGATAGGTGCCTCAGGAAACCCCCTATGCTGGTATTGGAATCCAGGCTTTTGAGGAGACATGCCTGTAAACCAAAGCACTGGATCCGATTATGGCCTAGGGTCCTGTCTGGTTCTATCGTCTTCTCTGGGGACAGCCATCTATGGTATGAGTGGAGGTAGATGCTCTGCGGTTGTCAGACCACCCTTGTTTGTCCCGGGTGACCTACACTATAGGGATGGCCTCGGGAACTCTGGAGGGTTCTCCTAATTTGTACGATTTTGGACAATGTAATGGGCAGAATTCCCATGGATTGGGTAGGCACAGCCCTAGTGTGTTTCTCCAGGGTTCCCACCCTGGAGGGTTGTGGCCGAGGAATTTGAGGACAGATGTCTGAAAACACAATGTCAGCTTAGGTTTGGGGACGTAGGTAGGGCAGGCCCAATCTACAAACCATGAGAAGAACTCTTCAGGATATGAGAAAGAGCGTGTGTGAAGCGCTTGCTAAGGCTTTTGTCTCTGGATTTTGTATCAACGATGGCCGTGGAATGTGGGGAGGCCTCATGGGCCATGGATGCATCTTCGTCTCTGTGGATTTGGCCCGGTCCCAATAGTTTTTCGTCAATCTGTGGGATGGGAGGTCCCCATCAGGTTTGTTTCCGCAGGTGTCCCAACCAAAGACGAATTCTTAAGCAGAGCCCTGGGAAGAGTGAAGGGACAACCCAAACTATGGTTAAAATTGGGGCCTAGGCCATGGCAGGCCCAATATGCTCTTTCTTCAACCAGCCACTGAGAGGCCTTACTTGAGGACTGGGCTCAGGCCGAGGGTCACAATGTGTGTTTGGGACCAATGTGGCCTGTAAGCATGGGCGGGGCCTCATGGGCCTCACTGGTTTCAACTACACTGAACTTTGGACAACATGCCAATCCCAAGGTCACTTGCCATGGGGAAGGAGTTTTGATTTCTGCATCATTTTCAACCCTGGGCAGTGGTTGGAGATAAGGTCTTGGTTCTGAAGCCTGAAAACCGCAGTTGGGTAGAGATGACGACCTAAGGCCATGGCGGGTCTGATGTGTTCAGTGTGCAGTCAGCTGCCTGGGTGTTGGTCATGAGGTTGGGGCTCAGGTGGTGTCAGACAGTGCATTAGTGCCCAGGTTAGACTATATAATTTGGGTACAGTCGAGTGCCGTGTAGTTTTATCCTCATTTGAGGTGCCTGGGCAGCTCATTAGGCAAGATATTTTTTCTAGAGTGCAAGCAGCGAGCTGAATTGTGGGTCCGGAATTGCCAAACTTGAGGGCTTCTGGGCCAGGAGTGTGAGGACAGAAGTCTGAGAACCCAAAGTGGACTTGGGCTTCAGGCCGAGGGCATGGCAGGGACCCCCTGCAGATCTGAGCCAATATCTCATGCATCTGAAGTCACGGCGGGAATAGACGTGGGCTCAGGTTGGAATTTCTGTGCATGACTGTCCCTTCATGAACAGAGCGGAATCACAAGGCCATGGAGGTTTTCCCACGTTGGGAGTTGTGGGATGTCCCCTTCAAGGATTCCTTCTGCGGGAAAATTGAGACCTGTTGGGCAGCTCCATGACATCCCATATGGAATGACTCCAGAGCAATGTTTAGGATGGATGCCAGGGAAGCCCGCCTCGCATTCCAATTGTCTTCTAGCAACAAGACAGTTTAGATCAGATGGCTATGTGGGAGCAACCGGGGTGGCAGAGTTGAAATGGACTTTCCAGAGGATGGGGCCTAATGAGTGTTTGTGTCCATGAGGGCCTTGGAATGGGGAGGTGGCACGGGGACCCTGAAGTATTCTCCCAAGCTTTTGACATAGGTCCCATGCACACGTTTCCTTTTGGAGACGAGATTTGTTTTGATAGGTGCCTCAGGAAACCCCCTATGCTGGTATTGGAATCCAGGCTTTTGAGGAGACATGCCTGTAAACCAAAGCACTGGATCCGATTATGGCCTAGGGTCCTGTCTGGTTCTATCGTCTTCTCTGGGGACAGCCATCTATGGTATGAGTGGAGGTAGATGCTCTGCTGTTGTCAGACCGCCCTTGTTTGTCCCGGGTGACCTACACTATAGGGATGGCCTCGGGAACTCTGGAGGGTTCTCCTAATTTGTACGATTTTGGACAATGTAATGGGCAGAATTCCCATGGATTGGGTAGGCACAGCCCTAATGTGTTTCTCCAGGGTTCCCACCCTGGAGGGTTGTGGCCGAGGAATTTGAGGACAGATGTCTGAAAACACAATGTCAGCTTAGGTTTGGGGACGTAGGTAGGGCAGGCCCAATCTACAAACCATGAGAAGAACTCTTCAGGATATGAGAAAGAGCGTGTGTGAAGCGCTTGCTAAGGCTTTTGTCTCTGGATTTTGTATCAACGATGGCCGTGGAATGTGGGGAGGCCTCATGGGCCATGGATGAATCTTCGTCTCTGTGGATTTGGCCCGGTCCCAATAGTTTTTCGTCAATCTGTGGGATGGGAGGTCCCCATCAGGTTTGTTTCCGCAGGTGTCCCAACCAAAGACGAATTCTTAAGCAGAGCCCTGGGAAGAGTGAAGGGACAACCCAAACTATGGTTAAAATTGGGGCCTAGGCCATGGCAGGCCCAATATGTTCTTTCTTCAACCAGCCACTGAGAGGCCTTACTTGAGGACTGGGCTCAGGCCGAGGGTCACAATGTGTGTTTGGGACCAATGTGGCCTGTAAGCATGGGCGGGGCCTCACTGGCCTCACTGGTTTCAACTACACTGAACTTTGGACAACATGCCAATCCCAAGGTCACTTGCCATGGGGAAGGAGTTCTGATTTCTGCATCATTTTCAACCCTGGGCAGTGGTTGGAGATAAAGTCTTGGTTCTGAAGCCTGAAAACCGCAGTTGGGTAGAGATGACGACCTAAGGCCATGGCGGGTCTGATGTGCTCAGTGTGCAGTCAGCTGCCTGGGTGTTGGTCATGAGGTTGGGGCTCAGGTGGTGTCAGACAGTGCATTAGTGCCCAGGTTAGACTATATAATTTGGGTACAGTCGAGTGCCGTGTAGTTTTATCCGCATTTGAGGTGCCTGGGCAGCTCATTAAGCAAGATATTTTTTCTAGAGTGCATGCAGCGAGCTGAATTGTGGGTCCGGAATTGCCAAACTTGAGGGCTTCTGGGCCAGGAGTGTGAGGACCGAAGTCTGAGAACCCAAAGTGGACTTGAGCTTCAGTCCGAGGGCACGGCAGGGACCCCCTGCAGATCTGAGCCAATATCTCATGCATCTGAAGTCACGGCGGGAATAGACGTGGGCTCAGGTTGGAATTTCTGTGCATGACTGTCCCTTCATGAACAGAGCGGAATCACAAGGCCATGGAGGTTTTCCCACGTTGGGAGTTGTGTGATGTCCCCTTCAAGGATTCCTTCTGCGGGAAAATTGAGACCTGTTGGGCAGCTCCATGACATCCCATATGGAATGACTCCAGAGCAATGTTTAGGATGGATGCCAGGGAAGCCCGCCTCGCATTCCAATTGTCTCCTAGCAACAAGACAGTTTAGATCAGATGGCTATGTGGGAGCAACCGGGGTGGCTGAGTTGAAATGCACTTTCCAGAGGATGGGGCCTAATGAGTGTTTGTGTCCATGAGGGCCTTGGAATGGGGAGGTGGCACGGGGACCCTGAAGTATTCTCCCAAGCTTTTGACATAGGTCCCATGCACACGTTCCCTTTTGGAGACGAGATTTGTTCTGATAGGTGACTCAGGAAACCCCCTATGCTGGTATTGGAATCCAGGCTTTTGAGGAGACATGCCTGTAAACCAAAGCACTGGATCCGATTATGGCCTAGGGTCCCGTCTGGTTCAATCGTATTCTCTGGGGACAGACATCTATGGTATGAGTGGAGGTAGATGCTCAGCTGCTGTCAGACCGCCCTTGTTTGTCCCGGGTGACCTACACTATAGGGATGGCCTCGGGAACTTTGGAGGGTTCTCCTAATTTGTACGATTTTGGACAATGTAATGGGCAGAATTCCCATGGATTGGGTAGGCACAGCCCTAATGTGTTTCTCCAGGGTTCCCACCCTGGAGGGTTGTGGCCGAGGAATTTGAGGACAGATGTCTGAAAACACAATGTCAGCTTAGGTTTGGGGACGTAGGTAGGGCAGGCCCAATCTACAAACCATGAGAAGAACTCTTCAGGATATGAGAAAGAGCGTGTGTGAAGCGCTTGCTAAGGCTTTTGTCTCTGGATTTTGTATCAACGATGGCCGTGGAATGTGGGGAGGCGTCATGGGCCATGGATGAATCTTCGTCTCTGTGGATTTGGCCCGGTCCCAATAGTTTTTCGTCAATCTGTGGGATGGGAGGTCCCCTTCAGGTTTGTTTCCTCAGGTGTCCCAACCAAAGACGAATTCTAAAGCAGAGCCCTGGGAAGAGTGAAGGGACAACCCAAACTATGGTTAAAATTGGGGCCTAGGCCATGGCAGGCCCAATATGCTCTTTCTTCAACCAGCCACTGAGAGGCCTTACTTGAGGACTGGGCTCAGGCCGAGGGTCACAATGTGTGTTTGGGACCAATGTGGCCTGTAAGCATGGGCGGGGCCTCATGGGCCACACTGGTTTCAACTACACTGAACTTTGGACAACATGCCAATCCCAAGGTCACTTGCCATGGGGAAGGAGTTCTGATTTCTGCATCATTTTCAACCCTGGGCAGTGGTTGGAGATAAGGTCTTGGTTCTGAAGCCTGAAAACCGCAGTTGGGAAGTGATGACGACCTAAGGCCATGGCGGGTCTGATGTGCTCAGTGTGCAGTCAGCTGCCTGGGTGTTGGTCATGAGGTTGGGTCTCAGGTGGTGTCAGACAGTGCATTAGTGCCCAGGTTAGACTATATAATTTGGGTACAGTCGAGTGCCGTGTAGTTTTATCCTCATTTGAGGTGCCTGGGCAGCTCATTAGGCAAGATATTTTTTCTAGAGTGCATGCAGCGAGCTGAATTGTGGGTCCGGAATTGCCAAACTTGAGGGCTTCTGGGCCAGGAGTGTGAGGACAGAAGTCTGAGAACCCAAAGTGGACTTGGGCTTCAGGCCGAGGGCATGGCAGGGACCCCCTGCAGATCTGAGCCAATATCTCATGCATCTGAAGTCACGGCGGGAATAGACGTTGGCTCAGGTTGGAGTTTCTGTGCATGACTGCCCCTTCATGACCAGAGCGGAATCTCAAGACCATGGAGGTTTTCCCACGTTGGGAGTTGTGGGATGTCCCCTTCAAGGATTCCTTCTGCGGGAAAATTGAGACCTGTTGGGCAGCTCCATGACATCTCATATGGAATGACTCCAGAGCAATGTTTAGGATGGATGCCAGGAAAGCCCGCCTCGCATTCCAATTGTCTCCTAGCAACAAGACAGTTTAGATCAGATGCCTATGCGGGAGCAACCGGGGTGGCTGAGTTGAAATGGACTTTCCAGAGGATGGGGCCTAATTTGTGTTTGTGTCCATGAGGGCCTTGGAATGGGGAGGTGGCACGGGGACCCTGAAGTATTCTCCTAAGCTTTTGACATAGCTCCCATGCACACGTTTCCTTTTGGAGACGAGATTTGTTCTGATAGGTGCCTCAGGAAACCCCCTATGCTGGTATTGGAATCCAGGCTTTTGAGGAGACATGCCTGTAAACCAAAGCACTGGATCCGATTATGGCCTAGGGTCCCGTCTGGTTCAATCGTCTTCTCTGGGGACAGACATCTATGGTATGAGTGGAGGTAGATGCTCAGCTGCTGTCAGACCGCCCTTGTTTGTCCCGGGTGACCTACACTATAGGGATGGCCTCGGGAACTTTGGAGGGTTCTCCTAATTTGTACGATTTTGGACAATGTAATGGGCAGAATTCCCATGGATTGGGTAGGCACAGCCCTAATGTGTTTCTCCAGGGTTCCCACCCTTTAGGGTTGTGGCCGAGGAATTTGAGGACAGATGTCTGAAAACACAATGTCAGCTTAGGTTTGGGGACGTAGGTAGGGCAGGCCCAATCTACAAACCATGAGAAGAACTCTTCAGGATATGAGAAAGAGCGTGTGTGAAGCGCTTGCTAAGGCTTTTGTCTCTGGATTTTGTATCAACGATGGCCGTGGAATGTGGGGAGGCGTCATGGGCCATGGATGAATCTTCGTCTCTGTGGATTTGGCCCGGTCCCAATAGTTTTTCGTCAATCTGTGGGATGGGAGGTCCCCTTCAGGTTTGTTTCCTCAGGTGTCCCAACCAAAGACGAATTCTAAAGCAGAGCCCTGGGAAGAATGAAGGGACAACCCAAACTATGGTTAAAATTGGGGCCTAGGCCATGGCAGGCCCAATATGCTCTTTCTTCAACCAGCCACTGAGAGGCCTTACTTGAGGACTGGGCTCAGGCCGAGGGTCACAATGTGTGTTTGGGACCAATGTGGCCTGTAAGCATGGGCGGGGCCTCATGGGCCACACTGGTTTCAACTACACTGAACTTTGGACAACATGCCAATCCCAAGGTCACTTGCCATGGGGAAGGAGTTCTGATTTCTGCATCATTTTCAACCCTGGGCAGTGGTTGGAGATAAGGTCTTGGTTCTGAAGCCTGAAAACCGCAGTTGGGAAGTGATGACGACCTAAGGCCATGGCGGGTCTGATGTTCTCAGTGTGCAGTCAGCTGCCTGGGTGTTGGTCATGAGGTTGGGTCTCAGGTGGTGTCAGACAGTGAATTAGTGCCCAGGTTAGACTATATAATTTGGGTACAGTCGAGTGCCGTGTAGTTTTATCCTCATTTGAGGTGCCTGGGCAGCTCATTAGGCAAGATATTTTTTCTAGAGTGCATGCAGCGAGCTGAATTGTGGGTCTGGAATTGCCAAACTTGAGGGCTTCTGGGCCAGGAGTGTGAGGACAGAAGTCTGAGAACCCAAAGTGGACTTGGGCTTCAGGCCGAGGGCATGGCAGGGACCCCCTGCAGATCTGAGCCAATATCTCATGCATCTGAAGTCACGGCGGGAATAGACGTTGGCTCAGGTTGGAGTTGCTGTGCATGACTGCCCCTTCATGACCAGAGCGGAATCTCAAGGCCATGGAGGTTTTCCCACGTTGGGAGTTGTGGGATGTCCCCTTCAAGGATTCCTTCTGCGGGAAAATTGAGACCTGTTGGGCAGCTCCATGACATCCCTTTTGGAATGACTCCAGAGCAATGTTTAGGATGGATGCCAGGAAAGCCCGCCTCGCATTCCAATTGTCTCCTAGCAACAAGACAGTTTAGATCAGATGGCTATGCGGGAGCAACCGGGGTGGCTGAGTTGAAATGGACTTTCCAGAGGATGGGGCCTAATGTGTGTTTGTGTCCATGAGGGCCTTGGAATGGGGAGGTGGCACGGGGACCCTGAAGTATTCTCCTAAGCTTTTGACATAGCTCCCATGCACACGTTTCCTTTTGGAGACGAGATTTGTTCTGATAGGTGCCTCAGGAAACCCCCTATGCTGGTATTGGAATCCAGGCTTTTGAGGAGACATGCCTGTAAACCAAAGCACTGGATCCGATTATGGCCTAGGGTCCCGTCTGGTTCAATCTTCTTCTCTGGGGACAGCCATCTATGGTATGAGTGGAGGTAGATGCTCAGCTGTTGTCAGACCGCCCTTGTTTGTCCCGGGTGACCTACACTATAGGGATGGCCTCGGGAACTTTGGAGGGTTCTCCTAATTTGTACGATTTTGGACAATGTAATGGGCAGAATTCCCATGGATTGGGTAGGCACAGCCCTAATGTGTTTCTCCAGGGTTCCCACCCTGGAGGGTTGTGGCCGAGGAATTTGAGGACAGATGTCTGAAAACACAATGTCAGCTTAGGTTTGGGGAGGTAGGTAGGGCAGGCCCAATCTACAAACCATGAGAAGAACTCTTCAGGATATGAGAAAGAGCGTGTGTGAAGCGCTTGCTAAGGCTTTTGTCTCTGGATTTTGTATCAACGATGGCCGTGGAATGTGGGGAGGCGTCATGGGCCATGGATGAATCTTCGTCTCTGTGGATTTGGCCCGGTCCCAATAGTTTTTCGTCAATCTGTGGGATGGGAGGTCCCCTTCAGGTTTGTTTCCTCAGGTGTCCCAACCAAAGACGAATTCTAAAGCAGAGCCCTGGGAAGAGTGAAGGGACAACCCAAACTATGGTTAAAATTGGGGCCTAGGCCATGGCAGGCCCAATATGCTCTTTCTTCAACCAGCCACTGAGAGGCCTTACTTGAGGACTGGGCTCAGGCCGAGGGTCACAATGTGTGTTTGGGACCAATGTGGCCTGTAAGCATGGGCGGGGCCTCATGGGCCACACTGGTTTCAACTACACTGAACTTTGGACAACATGCCAATCCCAAGGTCACTTGCCATGGGGAAGGAGTTCTGATTTCTGCATCATTTTCAACCCTGGGCAGTGGTTGGAGATAAGGTCTTGGTTCTGAAGCCTGAAAACCGCAGTTGGGAAGTGATGACGACCTAAGGCCATGGCGGGTCTGATGTGCTCAGTGTGCAGTCAGCTGCCTGGGTGTTGGTCATGAGGTTGGGTCTCAGGTGGTGTCAGACAGTGCATTAGTGCCCAGGTTAGACTATATAATTTGGGTACAGTCGAGTGCCGTGTAGTTTTATCCTCATTTGAGGTGCCTGGGCAGCTCATTAGGCAAGATATTTTTTCTAGAGTGCATGCAGCGAGCTGAATTGTGGGTCCGGAATTGCCAAACTTGAGGGCTTCTGGGCCAGGAGTGTGAGGACAGAAGTCTGAGAACCCAAAGTGGACTTGGGCTTCAGGCCGAGGGCATGGCAGGGACCCCCTGCAGATCTGAGCCAATATCTCATGCATCTGAAGTCACGGCGGGAATAGACGTTGGCTCAGGTTGGAGTTTCTGTGCATGACTGCCCCTTCATGACCAGAGCGGAATCTCAAGGCCATGGAGGTTTTCCCACGTTGGGAGTTGTGGGATGTCCCCTTCAAGGATTCCTTCTGCGGGAAAATTGAGACCTGTTGGGCAGCTCCATGACATCCCATATGGAATGACTCCAGAGCAATGTTTAGGATGGATGCCAGGGAAGCCCGCCTCGCATTCCAATTGTCTCCTAGCAACAAGACAGTTTAGATCAGATGCCTATGCGGGAGCAACCGGGGTGGCTGAGTTGAAATGGACTTTCCAGAGGATGGGGCCTAATTTGTGTTTGTGTCCATGAGGGCCTTGGAATGGGGAGGTGGCACGGGGACCCTGAAGTATTCTCCTAAGCTTTTGACATAGCTCCCATGCACACGTTTCCTTTTGGAGACGAGATTTGTTCTGATAGGTGCCTCAGGAAACCCCCTATGCTGGTATTGGAATCCAGGCTTTTGAGGAGACATGCCTGTAAACCAAAGCACTGGATCCGATTATGGCCTAGGGTCCCGTCTGGTTCAATCGTCTTCTCTGGGGACAGACATCTATGGTATGAGTGGAGGTAGATGCTCAGCTGCTGTCAGACCGCCCTTGTTTGTCCCGGGTGACCTACACTATAGGGATGGCCTCGGGAACTTTGGAGGGTTCTCCTAATTTGTACGATTTTGGACAATGTAATGGGCAGAATTCCCATGGATTGGGTAGGCACAGCCCTAATGTGTTTCTCCAGGGTTCCCACCCTGGAGGGTTGTGGCCGAGGAATTTGAGGACAGATGTCTGAAAACACAATGTCAGCTTAGGTTTGGGGACGTAGGTAGGGCAGGCCCAATCTACAAACCATGAGAAGAACTCTTCAGGATATGAGAAAGAGCGTGTGTGAAGCGCTTGCTCAGGCTTTTGTCTCTGGATTTTGTATCAACGATGGCCGTGGATGGGGGGAGGCGTCATGGGCCATGGATGAATCTTCGTCTCTGTGGATTTGGCCCGGTCCCAATAGTTTTTCGTCAATCTGTGGGATGGGAGGTCCCCTTCAGGTTTGTTTCCTCAGGTGTCCCAACCAAAGACGAATTCTAAAGCAGAGCCCTGGGAAGAGTGAAGGGACAACCCAAACTATGGTTAAAATTGGGGCCTAGGCCATGGCAGGCCCAATATGCTCTTTCTTCAACCAGCCACTGAGAGGCCTTACTTGAGGACTGGGCTCAGGCCGAGGGTCACAATGTGTGTTTGGGACCAATGTGGCCTGTAAGCATGGGCGGGGCCTCATGGGCCTCACTGGTTTCAACTACACTGAACTTTGGACAACATGCCAATCCCAAGGTCACTTGCCATGGGGAAGGAGTTCTGATTTCTGCATCATTTTCAACCCTGGGCAGTGGTTGGAGATAAGGTCTTGGTTCTGAAGCCTGAAAACCGCAGTTGGGAAGAGATGACGACCTAAGGCCATGGCGGGTCTGATGTGCTCAGTGTGCAGTCAGCTGCCTGGGTGTTGGTCATGAGGTTGGGTCTCAGGTGGTGTCAGACAGTGCATTAGTGCCCAGGTTAGACTATATAATTTGGGTACAGTCGAGTGCCGTGTAGTTTTATCCTCATTTGAGGTGCCTGGGCAGCTCATTAGGCAAGATATTTTTTCTAGAGTGCATGCAGCGAGCTGAATTGTGGGTCCGGAATTGCCAAACTTGAGGGCTTCTGGGCCAGGAGTGTGAGGACAGAAGTCTGAGAACCCAAAGTGGACTTGGGCTTCAGGCCGAGGGCATGGCAGGGACCCCCTGCAGATCTGAGCCAATATCTCATGCATCTGAAGTCACGGCGGGAATAGACGTTGGCTCAGGTTGGAGTTTCTGTGCATGACTGCCCCTTCATGACCAGAGCGGAATCTCAAGGCCATGGAGGTTTTCCCACGTTGGGAGTTGTGGGATGTCCCCTTCAAGGATTCCTTCTGCGGGAAAATTGAGACCTGTTGGGCAGCTCCATGACATCCCATATGGAATGACTCCAGAGCAATGTTTAGGATGGATGCCAGGGAAGCCCGCCTCGCATTCCAATTGTCTCCTAGCAACAAGACAGTTTAGATCAGATGGCTATGCGGGAGCAACCGGGGTGGCTGAGTTGAAATGGACTTTCCAGAGGATGGGGCCTAATGTGTGTTTGTGTCCATGAGGGCCTTGGAATGGGGAGGTGGCACGGGGACCCTGAAGTATTCTCCTAAGCTTTTGACATAGCTCCCATGCACACGTTTCCTTTTGGAGACGAGATTTGTTCTGATAGGTGCCTCAGGAAACCCCCTATGCTGGTATTGGAATCCAGGCTTTTGAGGAGACATGCCTGTAAACCAAAGCACTGGATCCGATTATGGCCTAGGGTCCCGTCTGGTTCAATCGTCTTCTCTGGGGACAGACATCTATGGTATGAGTGGAGGTAGATGCTCAGCTGTTGTCAGACCGCCCTTGTTTGTCCCGGGTGACCTACACTATAGGGATGGCCTCGGGAACTTTGGAGGGTTCTCCTAATTTGTACGATTTTCGACAATGTAATGGGCAGAATTCCCATGGATTGGGTAGGCACAGCCCTAATGTGTTTCTCCAGGGTTCCCACCCTGGAGGGTTGTGGCCGAGGAATTTGAGGACAGATGTCTGAAAACACAATGTCAGCTTAGGTTTGGGGACGTAGGTAGGGCAGGCCCAATCTACAAACCATGAGAAGAACTCTTCAGGATATGAGAAAGAGCGTGTGTGAAGCGCTTGCTAAGGCTTTTGTCTCTGGATTTTGTATCAACGATGGCCGTGGAATGTGGGGAGGCCTCATGGGACATGGTTGAATCTTCGTCTCTGTGGATTTGGCCCGGTCCCAATAGTTTTTCGTCAATCTGTGGGATGGGCGGTCCCCTTCAGGTTTGTTTCCTCAGGTGTCCCAACCAAAGACGAATTCTAAAGCAGAGCCCTGGGAAGAGTGAAGGGACAACCCAAACTATGGTTAAAATTGGGGCCTAGGCCATGGCAGGCCCAATATGCTCTTTCTTCAACCAGCCACTGAGAGGCCTTACTTGAGGACTGGGCTCAGGCCGAGGGTCACAATGTGTGTTTGGGACCAATGTGGCCTGTAAGCATGGGCGGGGCCTCATGGGCCACACTGGTTTCAACTACACTGAACTTTGGACAACATGCCAATCCCAAGGTCACTTGCCATGGGGAAGGAGTTCTGATTTCTGCATCATTTTCAACCCTGGGCAGTGGTTGGAGATAAGGTCTTGGTTCTGAAGCCTGAAAACCGCAGTTGGGAAGTGATGACGACCTAAGGCCATGGCGGGTCTGATGTGCTCAGTGTGCAGTCAGCTGCCTGGGTGTTGGTCATGAGGTTGGGTCTCAGGTGGTGTCAGACAGTGCATTAGTGCCCAGGTTAGACTATATAATTTGGGTACAGTCGAGTGCCGTGTAGTTTTATCCTCATTTGAGGTGCCTGGGCAGCTCATTAGGCAAGATATTTTTTCTAGAGTGCATGCAGCGAGCTGAATTGTGGGTCCGGAATTGCCAAACTTGAGGGCTTCTGGGCCAGGAGTGTGAGGACAGAAGTCTGAGAACCCAAAGTGGACTTGGGCTTCAGGCCGAGGGCATGGCAGGGACCCCCTGCAGATCTGAGCCAATATCTCATGCATCTGAAGTCACGGCGGGAATAGACGTTGGCTCAGGTTGGAGTTTCTGTGCATGACTGCCCCTTCATGACCAGAGCGGAATCTCAAGGCCATGGAGGTTTTCCCACGTTGGGAGTTGTGGGATGTCCCCTTCAAGGATTCCTTCTGCGGGAAAATTGAGACCTGTTGGGCAGCTCCATGACATCCCATATGGAATGACTCCAGAGCAATGTTTAGGATGGATGCCAGGGAAGCCCGCCTCGCATTCCAATTGTCTCCTAGCAACAAGACAGTTTAGATCAGATGGCTATGCGGGAGCAACCGGGGTGGCTGAGTTGAAATGGACTTTCCAGAGGATGGGGCCTAATGTGTGTTTGTGTCCATGAGGGCCTTGGAATGGGGAGGTGGCACGGGGACCCTGAAGTATTCTCCTAAGCTTTTGACATAGCTCCCATGCACACGTTTCCTTTTGGAGACGAGATTTGTTCTGATAGGTGCCTCAGGAAACCCCCTATGCTGGTATTGGAATCCAGGCTTTTGAGGAGACATGCCTGTAAACCAAAGCACTGGATCCGATTATGGCCTAGGGTCCCGTCTGGTTCAATCGTCTTCTCTGGGGACAGCCATCTATGGTATGAGTGGAGGTAGATGCTCAGCTGTTGTCAGACCGCCCTTGTTTGTCCCGGGTGAACTATACTATAGGGATGGCCTCGGGAACTTTGGAGGGTTCTCCTAATTTGTACGATTTTGGACAATGTAATGGGCAGAATTCCCATGGATTGGGTAGGCACAGCCCTAATGTGTTTCTCCAGGGTTCCCACCCTGGAGGGTTGTGGCCGAGGAATTTGAGGACAGATGTCTGAAAACACAATGTCAGCTTAGGTTTGGGGACGTAGGTAGGGCAGGCCCAATCTACAAACCATGAGAAGAACTCTTCAGGATATGAGAAAGAGCGTGTGTGAAGCGCTTGCTAAGGCTTTTGTCTCTGGATTTTGTATCAACGATGGCCGTGGAATGTGGGGAGGCGTCATGGGCCATGGATGAATTTTCGTCTCTGTGGATTTGGCCCGGTCCCAATAGTTTTTCGTCAATCTGTGGGATGGGAGGTCCCCTTCAGGTTTGTTTCCTCAGGTGTCCCAACCAAAGACGAATTCTAAAGCAGAGCCCTGGGAAGAGTGAAGGGACAACCCGAACTATGGTTAAAATTGGGGCCTAGGCCATGGCAGGCCCAATATGCTCTTTCTTCAACCAGCCACTGAGAGGCCTTACTTGAGGACTGGGCTCAGGCCGAGGGTCACAATGTGTGTTTGGGACCAATGTGGCCTGTAAGCATGGGCGGGGCCTCATGGGCCACACTGGTTTCAACTACACTGAACTTTGGACAACATGCCAATCCCAAGGTCACTTGCCATGGGGAAGGAGTTCTGATTTCTGCATCATTTTCAACCCTGGGCAGTGGTTGGAGATAAGGTCTTGGTTCTGAAGCCTGAAAACCGCAGTTGGGAAGAGATGACGACCTAAGGCCATGGCGGGTCTGATGTGCTCAGTGTGCAGTCAGCTGCCTGGGTGTTGGTCATGAGGTTGGGTCTCAGGTGGTGTCAGACAGTGCATTAGTGCCCAGGTTAGACTATATAATTTGGGTACAGTCGAGTGCCGTGTAGTTTTATCCTCATTTGAGGGGCCTGGGCAGCTCATTAGGCAAGATATTTTTTCTAGAGTGCATGCAGCGAGCTGAATTGTGGGTCCGGAATTGCCAAACTTGAGGGCTTCTGGGCCAGGAGTGTGAGGACAGAAGTCTGAGAACCCAAAGTGGACTTGGGCTTCAGGCCGAGGGCATGGCAGGGACCCCCTGCAGATCTGAGCCAATATCTCATGCATCTGAAGTCACGGCGGGAATAGACGTTGGCTCAGGTTGGAGTTTCTGTGCATGACTGCCCCTTCATGACCAGAGCGGAATCTCAAGGCCATGGAGGTTTTCCCACGTTGGGAGTTGTGGGATGTCCCCTTCAAGGATTCCTTCTGCGGGAAAATTGAGACCTGTTGGGCAGCTCCATGACATCCCATATGGAATGACTCCAGAGCAATGTTTAGGATGGATGCCAGGGAAGCCCGCCTCGCATTCCAATTGTCTCCTAGCAACAAGACAGTTTAGATCAGATGGCTATGCGGGAGCAACCGGGGTGGCTGAGTTGAAATGGACTTTCCAGAGGATGGGGCCTAATGTGTGTTTGTGTCCATGAGGGCCTTGGAATGGGGAGGTGGCACGGGGACCCTGAAGTATTCTCCTAAGCTTTTGACATAGCTCCCATGCACTCGTTTCCTTTTGGAGACGAGATTTGTTCTGATAGGGGCCTCAGGAAACCCCCTATGCTGGTATTGGAATCCAGGCTTTTGAGGAGACATGCCTGTAAACCAAAGCACTGGATCCGATTATGGCCTAGGGTCCCGTCTGGTTCAATCGTCTTCTCTGGGGACAGACATCTATGGTATGAGTGGAGGTAGATGCTCAGCTGTTGTCAGACCGCCCTTGTTTGTCCCGGGTGACCTACACTATAGGGATGGCCTCGGGAACTTTGGAGGGTTCTCCTAATTTGTACGATTTTGGACAATGTAATGGGCAGAATTCCCATGGATTGGGTAGGCACAGCCCTAATGTGTTTCTCCAGGGTTCCCACCCTGGAGGGTTGTGGCCGAGGAATTTGAGGACAGATGTCTGAAAACACAATGTCAGCTTAGGTTTGGGGACGTAGGTAGGGCAGGCCCAATCTACAAACCATGAGAAGAACTCTTCAGGATATGAGAAAGAGCGTGTGTGAAGCGCTTGCTAAGGCTTTTGTCTCTGGATTTTGTATCAACGATGGCCGTGGAATGTGGGGAGGCCTCATGGGCCATGGATGAATCTTCGTCTCTGTGGATTTGGCCCGGTCCCAATAGTTTTTCGTCAATCTGTGGGATGGGAGGTCCCCTTCAGGTTTGTTTCCTCAGGTGTCCCAACCAAAGACGAATTCTAAAGCAGAGCCCTGGGAAGAGTGAAGGGACAACCCGAACTATGGTTAAAATTGGGGCCTAGGCCATGGCAGGCCCAATATGCTCTTTCTTCAACCAGCCACTGAGAGGCCTTACTTGAGGACTGGGCTCAGGCCGAGGGTCACAATGTGTGTTTGGGACCAATGTGGCCTGTAAGCATGGGCGGGGCCTCATGGGCCACACTGGTTTCAACTACACTGAACTTTGGACAACATGCCAATCCCAAGGTCACTTGCCATGGGGAAGGAGTTCTGATTTCTGCATCATTTTCAACCCTGAGCAGTGGTTGGAGATAAGGTCTTGGTTCTGAAGCCTGAAAACCGCAGTTGGGAAGAGATGACGACCTAAGGCCATGGCGGGTCTGATGTGCTCAGTGTGCAGTCAGCTGCCTGGGTGTTGGTCATGAGGTTGGGTCTCAGGTGGTGTCAGACAGTGCATTAGTGCCCAGGTTAGACTATATAATTTGGGTACAGTCGAGTGCCGTGTAGTTTTATCCTTATTTGAGGTGCCTGGGCAGCTCATTAGGCAAGATATTTTTTCTAGAGTGCATGCAGCGAGCTGAATTGTGGGTCCGGAATTGCCAAACTTGAGGGCTTCTGGGCCAGGAGTGTGAGGACAGAAGTCTGAGAACCCAAAGTGGACTTGGGCTTCAGGCCGAGGGCATGGCAGGGACCCCCTGCAGATCTGAGCCAATATCTCATGCATCTGAAGTCACGGCGGGAATAGACGTTGGCTCAGGTTGGAGTTTCTGTGCATGACTGCCCCTTCATGACCAGAGCGGAATCTCAAGGCCATGGAGGTTTTCCCACGTTGGGAGTTGTGGGATGTCCCCTTCAAGGATTCCTTCTGCGGGAAAATTGAGACCTGTTGGGCAGCTCCATGACATCCCATATGGAATGACTCCAGAGCAATGTTTAGGATGGATGCCAGGGAAGCCCGCCTCGCATTCCAATTGTCTCCTAGCAACAAGACAGTTTAGATCAGATGGCTATGCGGGAGCAACCGGGGTGGCTGAGTTGAAATGGACTTTCCAGAGGATGGGGCCTAATGTGTGTTTGTGTCCATGAGGGCCTTGGAATGGGGAGGTGGCACGGGGACCCTGAAGTATTCTCCTAAGCTTTTGACATAGCTCCCATGCACACGTTTCCTTTTGGAGACGAGATTTGTTCTGATAGGTGCCTCAGGAAACCCCCTATGCTGGTATTGGAATCCAGGCTTTTGAGGAGACATGCCTGTAAACCAAAGCACTGGATCCGATTATGGCCTAGGGTCCCGTCTGGTTCAATCGTCTTCTCTGGGGACAGACATCTATGGTATGAGTGGAGGTAGATGCTCAGCTGCTGTCAGACCGCCCTTGTTTGTCCCGGGTGACCTACACTATAGGGATGGCCTCGGGAACTTTGGAGGGTTCTCCTAATTTGTACGATTTTGGACAATGTAATGGGCAGAATTCCCATGGATTGGGTAGGCACAGCCCTAATGTGTTTCTCCAGGGTTCCCACCCTGGAGGGTTGTGGCCGAGGAATTTGAGGACAGATGTCTGAAAACACAATGTCAGCTTAGGTTTGGGGACGTAGGTAGGGCAGGCCCAATCTACAAACCATGAGAAGAACTCTTCAGGATATGAGAAAGAGCGTGTGTGAAGCGCTTGCTAAGGCTTTTGTCTCTGGATTTTGTATCAACGATGGCCGTGGAATGTGGGGAGGCGTCATGGGCCATGGATGAATTTTCGTCTCTGTGGATTTGGCCCGGTCCCAATAGTTTTTCGTCAATCTGTGGGATGGGAGGTCCCCTTCAGGTTTGTTTCCTCAGGTGTCCCAACCAAAGACGAATTCTAAAGCAGAGCCCTGGGAAGAGTGAAGGGACAACCCAAACTATGGTTAAAATTGGGGCCTAGGCCATGGCAGGCCCAATATGCTCTTTCTTCAACCAGCCACTGAGAGGCCTTACTTGAGGACTGGGCTCAGGCCGAGGGTCACAATGTGTGTTTGGGACCAATGTGGCCTGTAAGCATGGGCGGGGCCTCATGGGCCTCACTGGTTTCAACTACACTGAACTTTGGACAACATGCCAATCCCAAGGTCACTTGCCATGGGGATGGAGTTCTGATTTCTGCATCATTTTCAACCCTGGGCAGTGGTTGGAGATAAGGTCTTGGTTCTGATGCCTGAAAACCGCAGTTGGGAAGAGATGACGACATAAGGCCATGGCGGGTCTGATGTGCTCAGTGTGCAGTCAGCTGCCTGGGTGTTGGTCATGAGGTTGGGGCTCAGGTGGTGTCAGACAGTGCATTAGTGCCCAGGTTAGACTATATAATTTGGGTACAGTCGAGTGCCGTGTAGTTTTATCCTCATTTGAGGTGCCTGGGCAGCTCATTAGGCAAGATATTTTTTCTAGAGTGCATGCAGCGAGCTGAATTGTGGGTCCGGAATTGCCAAACTTGAGGGCTTCTGGGCCAGGAGTGTGAGGACAGAAGTCTGAGAACCCAAAGTGGACTTGGGCTTCAGGCCGAGGGCATGGCAGGGACCCCCTGCAGATCTGAGCCAATATCTCATGCATCTGAAGTCACGGCGGGAATAGACGTTGGCTCAGGTTGGAGTTTCTGTGCATGACTGCCCCTTCATGACCAGAGCGGAATCTCAAGGCCATGGAGGTTTTCCCACGTTGGGAGTTGTGGGATGTCCCCTTCAAGGATTCCTTCTGCGGGAAAATTGAGACCTGTTGGGCAGCTCCATGACATCCCATATGGAATGACTCCAGAGCAATGTTTAGGATGGATGCCAGGGAAGCCCGCCTCGCATTCCAATTGTCTCCTAGCAACAAGACAGTTTAGATCAGATGGCTATGCGGGAGCAACCGGGGTGGCTGAGTTGAAATGGACTTTCCAGAGGATGGGGCCTAATGTGTGTTTGTGTCCATGAGGGCCTTGGAATGGGGAGGTGGCACGGGGACCCTGAAGTATTCTCCTAAGCTTTTGACATAGCTCCCATGCACACGTTTCCTTTTGGAGACGAGATTTGTTCTGATAGGTGCCTCAGGAAACCCCCTATGCTGGTATTGGAATCCAGGCTTTTGAGGAGACATGCCTGTAAACCAAAGCACTGGATCCGATTATGGCCTAGGGTCCCGTCTGGTTCAATCGTCTTCTCTGGGGACAGACATCTATGGTATGAGTGGAGGTAGGTGCTCAGCTGTTGTCAGACCGCCCTTGTTTGTCCCGGGTGACCTACACTATAGGGATGGCCTCGGGAACTTTGGAGGGTTCTCCTAATTTGTACGATTTTCGACAATGTAATGGGCAGAATTCCCATGGATTGGGTAGGCACAGCCCTAATGTGTTTCTCCAGGGTTCCCACCCTGGAGGGTTGTGGCCGAGGAATTTGAGGACAGATGTCTGAAAACACAATGTCAGCTTAGGTTTGGGGACGTAGGTAGGGCAGGCCCAATCTACAAACCATGAGAAGAACTCTTCAGGATATGAGAAAGAGCGTGTGTGAAGCGCTTGCTAAGGCTTTTGTCTCTGGATTTTGTATCAACGATGGCCGTGGAATGTGGGGAGGCCTCATGGGACATGGATGAATCTTCGTCTCTGTGGATTTGGCCCGGTCCCAATAGTTTTTCGTCAATCTGTGGGATGGGCGGTCCCCTTCAGGTTTGTTTCCTCAGGTGTCCCAACCAAAGACGAATTCTAAAGCAGAGCCCTGGGAAGAGTGAAGGGACAACCCAAACTATGGTTAAAATTGGGGCCTAGGCCATGGCAGGCCCAATATGCTCTTTCTTCAACCAGCCACTGAGAGGCCTTACTTGAGGACTGGGCTCAGGCCGAGGGTCACAATGTGTGTTTGGGACCAATGTGGCCTGTAAGCATGGGCGGGGCCTCATGGGCCACACTGGTTTCAACTACACTGAACTTTGGACAACATGCCAATCCCAAGGTCACTTGCCATGGGGAAGGAGTTCTGATTTCTGCATCATTTTCAACCCTGGGCAGTGGTTGGAGATAAGGTCTTGGTTCTGAAGCCTGAAAACCGCAGTTGGGAAGTGATGACGACCTAAGGCCATGGCGGGTCTGATGTGCTCAGTGTGCAGTCAGCTGCCTGGGTGTTGGTCATGAGGTTGGGTCTCAGGTGGTGTCAGACAGTGCATTAGTGCCCAGGTTAGACTATATAATTTGGGTACAGTCGAGTGCCGTGTAGTTTTATCCTCATTTGAGGGGCCTGGGCAGCTCATTAGGCAAGATATTTTTTCTAGAGTGCATGCAGCGAGCTGAATTGTGGGTCCGGAATTGCCAAACTTGAGGGCTTCTGGGCCAGGAGTGTGAGGACAGAAGTCTGAGAACCCAAAGTGGACTTGGGCTTCAGGCCGAGGGCATGGCAGGGACCCCCTGCAGATCTGAGCCAATATCTCATGCATCTGAAGTCACGGCGGGAATAGACGTTGGCTCAGGTTGGAGTTTCTGTGCATGACTGCCCCTTCATGACCAGAGCGGAATCTCAAGGCCATGGAGGTTTTCCCACGTTGGGAGTTGTGGGATGTCCCCTTCAAGGATTCCTTCTGCGGGAAAATTGAGACCTGTTGGGCAGCTCCATGACATCCCATATGGAATGACTCCAGAGCAATGTTTAGGATGGATGCCAGGGAAGCCCGCCTCGCATTCCAATTGTCTCCTAGCAACAAGACAGTTTAGATCAGATGGCTATGCGGGAGCAACCGGGGTGGCTGAGTTGAAATGGACTTTCCAGAGGATGGGGCCTAATGTGTGTTTGTGTCCATGAGGGCCTTGGAATGGGGAGGTGGCACGGGGACCCTGAAGTATTCTCCTAAGCTTTTGACATAGCTCCCATGCACACGTTTCCTTTTGGAGACGAGATTTGTTCTGATAGGTGCCTCAGGAAACCCCCTATGCTGGTATTGGAATCCAGGCTTTTGAGGAGACATGCCTGTAAACCAAAGCACTGGATCCGATTATGGCCTAGGGTCCCGTCTGGTTCAATCGTCTTCTCTGGGGACAGACATCTATGGTATGAGTGGAGGTAGATGCTCAGCTGTTGTCAGACCGCCCTTGTTTGTCCCGGGTGACCTACACTATAGGGATGGCCTCGGGAACTTTGGAGGGTTCTCCTAATTTGTACGATTTTCGACAATGTAATGGGCAGAATTCCAATGGATTGGGTAGGCACAGCCCTAATGTGTTTCTCCAGGGTTCCCACCCTGGAGGGTTGTGGCCGATGAATTTGAGGACAGATGTCTGAAAACACAATGTCAGCTTAGGTTTGGGGACGTAGGTAGGGCAGGCCCAATCTACAAACCATGAGAAGAACTCTTCAGGATATGAGAAAGAGCGTGTGTGAAGCGCTTGCTAAGGCTTTTGTCTCTGGATTTTGTATCAACGATGGCCGTGGAATGTGGGGAGGCCTCATGGGACATGGATGAATCTTCGTCTCTGTGGATTTGGCCCGGTCCCAATAGTTTTTCGTCAATCTGTGGGATGGGCGGTCCCCTTCAGGTTTGTTTCCTCAGGTGTCCCAACCAAAGACGAATTCTAAAGCAGAGCCCTGGGAAGAGTGAAGGGACAACCCAAACTATGGTTAAAATTGGGGCCTAGGCCATGGCAGGCCCAATATGCTCTTTCTTCAACCAGCCACTGAGAGGCCTTACTTGAGGACTGGGCTCAGGCCGAGGGTCACAATGTGTGTTTGGGACCAATGTGGCCTGTAAGCATGGGCGGGGCCTCATGGGCCACACTGGTTTCAACTACACTGAACTTTGGACAACATGCCAATCCCAAGGTCACTTGCCATGGGGAAGGAGTTCTGATTTCTGCATCATTTTCAACCCTGGGCAGTGGTTGGAGATAAGGTCTTGGTTCTGAAGCCTGAAAACCGCAGTTGGGAAGTGATGACGACCTAAGGCCATGGCGGGTCTGATGTGCTCAGTGTGCAGTCAGCTGCCTGGGTGTTGGTCATGAGGTTGGGTCTCAGGTGGTGTCAGACAGTGCATTAGTGCCCAGGTTAGACTATATAATTTGGGTACAGTCGAGTGCCGTGTAGTTTTATCCTCATTTGAGGGGCCTGGGCAGCTCATTAGGCAAGATATTTTTTCTAGAGTGCATGCAGCGAGCTGAATTGTGGGTCCGGAATTGCCAAACTTGAGGGCTTCTGGGCCAGGAGTGTGAGGACAGAAGTCTGAGAACCCAAAGTGGACTTGGGCTTCAGGCCGAGGGCATGGCAGGGACGCCCTGCAGATCTGAGCCAATATCTCATGCATCTGAAGTCACGGCGGGAATAGACGTTGGCTCAGGTTGGAGTTTCTGTGCATGACTGCCCCTTCATGACCAGAGCGGAATCTCAAGGCCATGGAGGTTTTCCCACGTTGGGAGTTGTGGGATGTCCCCTTCAAGGATTCCTTCTGCGGGAAAATTGAGACCTGTTGGGCAGCTCCATGACATCCCATATGGAATGACTCCAGAGCAATGTTTAGGATGGATGCCAGGGAAGCCCGCCTCGCATTCCAATTGTCTCCTAGCAACAAGACAGTTTAGATCAGATGCCTATGCGGGAGCAACCGGGGTGGCTGAGTTGAAATGGACTTTCCAGAGGATGGGGCCTAATTTGTGTTTGTGTCCATGAGGGCCTTGGAATGGGGAGGTGGCACGGGGACCCTGAAGTATTCTCCTAAGCTTTTGACATAGCTCCCATGCACACGTTTCCTTTTGGAGACGAGATTTGTTCTGATAGGTGCCTCAGGAAACCCCCTATGCTGGTATTGGAATCCAGGCTTTTGAGGAGACATGCCTGTAAACCAAAGCACTGGATCCGATTATGGCCTAGGGTCCCGTCTGGTTCAATCGTCTTCTCTGGGGACAGACATCTATGGTATGAGTGGAGGTAGATGCTCAGCTGCTGTCAGACCGCCCTTGTTTGTCCCGGGTGACCTACACTATAGGGATGGCCTCGGGAACTTTGGAGGGTTCTCCTAATTTGTACGATTTTGGACAATGTAATGGGCAGAATTCCCATGGATTGGGTAGGCACAGCCCTAATGTGTTTCTCCAGGGTTCCCACCCTGGAGGGTTGTGGCCGAGGAATTTGAGGACAGATGTCTGAAAACACAATGTCAGCTTAGGTTTGGGGACGTAGGTAGGGCAGGCCCAATCTACAAACCATGAGAAGAACTCTTCAGGATATGAGAAAGAGCGTGTGTGAAGCGCTTGCTCAGGCTTTTGTCTCTGGATTTTGTATCAACGATGGCCGTGGATGGGGGGAGGCGTCATGGGCCATGGATGAATCTTCGTCTCTGTGGATTTGGCCCGGTCCCAATAGTTTTTCGTCAATCTGTGGGATGGGAGGTCCCCTTCAGGTTTGTTTCCTCAGGTGTCCCAACCAAAGACGAATTCTAAAGCAGAGCCCTGGGAAGAGTGAAGGGACAACCCAAACTATGGTTAAAATTGGGGCCTAGGCCATGGCAGGCCCAATATGCTCTTTCTTCAACCAGCCACTGAGAGGCCTTACTTGAGGACTGGGCTCAGGCCGAGGGTCACAATGTGTGTTTGGGACCAATGTGGCCTGTAAGCATGGGCGGGGCCTCATGGGCCTCACTGGTTTCAACTACACTGAACTTTGGACAACATGCCAATCCCAAGGTCACTTGCCATGGGGAAGGAGTTCTGATTTCTGCATCATTTTCAACCCTGGGCAGTGGTTGGAGATAAGGTCTTGGTTCTGAAGCCTGAAAACCGCAGTTGGGAAGAGATGACGACCTAAGGCCATGGCGGGTCTGATGTGCTCAGTGTGCAGTCAGCTGCCTGGGTGTTGGTCATGAGGTTGGGTCTCAGGTGGTGTCAGACAGTGCATTAGTGCCCAGGTTAGACTATATAATTTGGGTACAGTCGAGTGCCGTGTAGTTTTATCCTCATTTGAGGTGCCTGGGCAGCTCATTAGGCAAGATATTTTTTCTAGAGTGCATGCAGCGAGCTGAATTGTGGGTCCGGAATTGCCAAACTTGAGGGCTTCTGGGCCAGGAGTGTGAGGACAGAAGTCTGAGAACCCAAAGTGGACTTGGGCTTCAGGCCGAGGGCATGGCAGGGACCCCCTGCAGATCTGAGCCAATATCTCATGCATCTGAAGTCACGGCGGGAATAGACGTTGGCTCAGGTTGGAGTTTCTGTGCATGACTGCCCCTTCATGACCAGAGCGGAATCTCAAGGCCATGGAGGTTTTCCCACGTTGGGAGTTGTGGGATGTCCCCTTCAAGGATTCCTTCTGCGGGAAAATTGAGACCTGTTGGGCAGCTCCATGACATCCCATATGGAATGACTCCAGAGCAATGTTTAGGATGGATGCCAGGGAAGCCCGCCTCGCATTCCAATTGTCTCCTAGCAACAAGACAGTTTAGATCAGATGGCTATGCGGGAGCAACCGGGGTGGCTGAGTTGAAATGGACTTTCCAGAGGATGGGGCCTAATGTGTGTTTGTGTCCATGAGGGCCTTGGAATGGGGAGGTGGCACGGGGACCCTGAAGTATTCTCCTAAGCTTTTGACATAGCTCCCATGCACACGTTTCCTTTTGGAGACGAGATTTGTTCTGATAGGTGCCTCAGGAAACCCCCTATGCTGGTATTGGAATCCAGGCTTTTGAGGAGACATGCCTGTAAACCAAAGCACTGGATCCGATTATGGCCTAGGGTCCCGTCTGGTTCAATCGTCTTCTCTGGGGACAGACATCTATGGTATGAGTGGAGGTAGATGCTCAGCTGTTGTCAGACCGCCCTTGTTTGTCCCGGGTGACCTACACTATAGGGATGGCCTCGGGAACTTTGGAGGGTTCTCCTAATTTGTACGATTTTCGACAATGTAATGGGCAGAATTCCCATGGATTGGGTAGGCACAGCCCTAATGTGTTTCTCCAGGGTTCCCACCCTGGAGGGTTGTGGCCGAGGAATTTGAGGACAGATGTCTGAAAACACAATGTCAGCTTAGGTTTGGGGACGTAGGTAGGGCAGGCCCAATCTACAAACCATGAGAAGAACTCTTCAGGATATGAGAAAGAGCGTGTGTGAAGCGCTTGCTAAGGCTTTTGTCTCTGGATTTTGTATCAACGATGGCCGTGGAATGTGGGGAGGCCTCATGGGACATGGTTGAATCTTCGTCTCTGTGGATTTGGCCCGGTCCCAATAGTTTTTCGTCAATCTGTGGGATGGGCGGTCCCCTTCAGGTTTGTTTCCTCAGGTGTCCCAACCAAAGACGAATTCTAAAGCAGAGCCCTGGGAAGAGTGAAGGGACAACCCAAACTATGGTTAAAATTGGGGCCTAGGCCATGGCAGGCCCAATATGCTCTTTCTTCAACCAGCCACTGAGAGGCCTTACTTGAGGACTGGGCTCAGGCCGAGGGTCACAATGTGTGTTTGGGACCAATGTGGCCTGTAAGCATGGGCGGGGCCTCATGGGCCACACTGGTTTCAACTACACTGAACTTTGGACAACATGCCAATCCCAAGGTCACTTGCCATGGGGAAGGAGTTCTGATTTCTGCATCATTTTCAACCCTGGGCAGTGGTTGGAGATAAGGTCTTGGTTCTGAAGCCTGAAAACCGCAGTTGGGAAGTGATGACGACCTAAGGCCATGGCGGGTCTGATGTGCTCAGTGTGCAGTCAGCTGCCTGGGTGTTGGTCATGAGGTTGGGTCTCAGGTGGTGTCAGACAGTGCATTAGTGCCCAGGTTAGACTATATAATTTGGGTACAGTCGAGTGCCGTGTAGTTTTATCCTCATTTGAGGTGCCTGGGCAGCTCATTAGGCAAGATATTTTTTCTAGAGTGCATGCAGCGAGCTGAATTGTGGGTCCGGAATTGCCAAACTTGAGGGCTTCTGGGCCAGGAGTGTGAGGACAGAAGTCTGAGAACCCAAAGTGGACTTGGGCTTCAGGCCGAGGGCATGGCAGGGACCCCCTGCAGATCTGAGCCAATATCTCATGCATCTGAAGTCACGGCGGGAATAGACGTTGGCTCAGGTTGGAGTTTCTGTGCATGACTGCCCCTTCATGACCAGAGCGGAATCTCAAGGCCATGGAGGTTTTCCCACGTTGGGAGTTGTGGGATGTCCCCTTCAAGGATTCCTTCTGCGGGAAAATTGAGACCTGTTGGGCAGCTCCATGACATCCCATATGGAATGACTCCAGAGCAATGTTTAGGATGGATGCCAGGGAAGCCCGCCTCGCATTCCAATTGTCTCCTAGCAACAAGACAGTTTAGATCAGATGGCTATGCGGGAGCAACCGGGGTGGCTGAGTTGAAATGGACTTTCCAGAGGATGGGGCCTAATGTGTGTTTGTGTCCATGAGGGCCTTGGAATGGGGAGGTGGCACGGGGACCCTGAAGTATTCTCCTAAGCTTTTGACATAGCTCCCATGCACACGTTTCCTTTTGGAGACGAGATTTGTTCTGATAGGTGCCTCAGGAAACCCCCTATGCTGGTATTGGAATCCAGGCTTTGAGGAGACATGCCTGTAAACCAAAGCACTGGATCCGATTATGGCCTAGGGTCCCGTCTGGTTCAATCGTCTTCTCTGGGGACAGCCATCTATGGTATGAGTGGAGGTAGATGCTCAGCTGTTGTCAGACCGCCCTTGTTTGTCCCGGGTGAACTATACTATAGGGATGGCCTCGGGAACTTTGGAGGGTTCTCCTAATTTGTACGATTTTGGACAATGTAATGGGCAGAATTCCCATGGATTGGGTAGGCACAGCCCTAATGTGTTTCTCCAGGGTTCCCACCCTGGAGGGTTGTGGCCGAGGAATTTGAGGACAGATGTCTGAAAACACAATGTCAGCTTAGGTTTGGGGACGTAGGTAGGGCAGGCCCAATCTACAAACCATGAGAAGAACTCTTCAGGATATGAGAAAGAGCGTGTGTGAAGCGCTTGCTAAGGCTTTTGTCTCTGGATTTTGTATCAACGATGGCCGTGGAATGTGGGGAGGCGTCATGGGCCATGGATGAATTTTCGTCTCTGTGGATTTGGCCCGGTCCCAATAGTTTTTCGTCAATCTGTGGGATGGGAGGTCCCCTTCAGGTTTGTTTCCTCAGGTGTCCCAACCAAAGACGAATTCTAAAGCAGAGCCCTGGGAAGAGTGAAGGGACAACCCGAACTATGGTTAAAATTGGGGCCTAGGCCATGGCAGGCCCAATATGCTCTTTCTTCAACCAGCCACTGAGAGGCCTTACTTGAGGACTGGGCTCAGGCCGAGGGTCACAATGTGTGTTTGGGACCAATGTGGCCTGTAAGCATGGGCGGGGCCTCATGGGCCACACTGGTTTCAACTACACTGAACTTTGGACAACATGCCAATCCCAAGGTCACTTGCCATGGGGAAGGAGTTCTGATTTCTGCATCATTTTCAACCCTGGGCAGTGGTTGGAGATAAGGTCTTGGTTCTGAAGCCTGAAAACCGCAGTTGGGAAGAGATGACGACCTAAGGCCATGGCGGGTCTGATGTGCTCAGTGTGCAGTCAGCTGCCTGGGTGTTGGTCATGAGGTTGGGTCTCAGGTGGTGTCAGACAGTGCATTAGTGCCCAGGTTAGACTATATAATTTGGGTACAGTCGAGTGCCGTGTAGTTTTATCCTCATTTGAGGGGCCTGGGCAGCTCATTAGGCAAGATATTTTTTCTAGAGTGCATGCAGCGAGCTGAATTGTGGGTCCGGAATTGCCAAACTTGAGGGCTTCTGGGCCAGGAGTGTGAGGACAGAAGTCTGAGAACCCAAAGTGGACTTGGGCTTCAGGCCGAGGGCATGGCAGGGACCCCCTGCAGATCTGAGCCAATATCTCATGCATCTGAAGTCACGGCGGGAATAGACGTTGGCTCAGGTTGGAGTTTCTGTGCATGACTGCCCCTTCATGACCAGAGCGGAATCTCAAGGCCATGGAGGTTTTCCCACGTTGGGAGTTGTGGGATGTCCCCTTCAAGGATTCCTTCTGCGGGAAAATTGAGACCTGTTGGGCAGCTCCATGACATCCCATATGGAATGACTCCAGAGCAATGTTTAGGATGGATGCCAGGGAAGCCCGCCTCGCATTCCAATTGTCTCCTAGCAACAAGACAGTTTAGATCAGATGGCTATGCGGGAGCAACCGGGGTGGCTGAGTTGAAATGGACTTTCCAGAGGATGGGGCCTAATGTGTGTTTGTGTCCATGAGGGCCTTGGAATGGGGAGGTGGCACGGGGACCCTGAAGTATTCTCCTAAGCTTTTGACATAGCTCCCATGCACTCGTTTCCTTTTGGAGACGAGATTTGTTCTGATAGGGGCCTCAGGAAACCCCCTATGCTGGTATTGGAATCCAGGCTTTTGAGGAGACATGCCTGTAAACCAAAGCACTGGATCCGATTATGGCCTAGGGTCCCGTCTGGTTCAATCGTCTTCTCTGGGGACAGACATCTATGGTATGAGTGGAGGTAGATGCTCAGCTGTTGTCAGACCGCCCTTGTTTGTCCCGGGTGACCTACACTATAGGGATGGCCTCGGGAACTTTGGAGGGTTCTCCTAATTTGTACGATTTTGGACAATGTAATGGGCAGAATTCCCATGGATTGGGTAGGCACAGCCCTAATGTGTTTCTCCAGGGTTCCCACCCTGGAGGGTTGTGGCCGAGGAATTTGAGGACAGATGTCTGAAAACACAATGTCAGCTTAGGTTTGGGGACGTAGGTAGGGCAGGCCCAATCTACAAACCATGAGAAGAACTCTTCAGGATATGAGAAAGAGCGTGTGTGAAGCGCTTGCTAAGGCTTTTGTCTCTGGATTTTGTATCAACGATGGCCGTGGAATGTGGGGAGGCCTCATGGGCCATGGATGAATCTTCGTCTCTGTGGATTTGGCCCGGTCCCAATAGTTTTTCGTCAATCTGTGGGATGGGAGGTCCCCTTCAGGTTTGTTTCCTCAGGTGTCCCAACCAAAGACGAATTCTAAAGCAGAGCCCTGGGAAGAGTGAAGGGACAACCCGAACTATGGTTAAAATTGGGGCCTAGGCCATGGCAGGCCCAATATGCTCTTTCTTCAACCAGCCACTGAGAGGCCTTACTTGAGGACTGGGCTCAGGCCGAGGGTCACAATGTGTGTTTGGGACCAATGTGGCCTGTAAGCATGGGCGGGGCCTCATGGGCCACACTGGTTTCAACTACACTGAACTTTGGACAACATGCCAATCCCAAGGTCACTTGCCATGGGGAAGGAGTTCTGATTTCTGCATCATTTTCAACCCTGAGCAGTGGTTGGAGATAAGGTCTTGGTTCTGAAGCCTGAAAACCGCAGTTGGGAAGAGATGACGACCTAAGGCCATGGCGGGTCTGATGTGCTCAGTGTGCAGTCAGCTGCCTGGGTGTTGGTCATGAGGTTGGGTCTCAGGTGGTGTCAGACAGTGCATTAGTGCCCAGGTTAGACTATATAATTTGGGTACAGTCGAGTGCCGTGTAGTTTTATCCTTATTTGAGGTGCCTGGGCAGCTCATTAGGCAAGATATTTTTTCTAGAGTGCATGCAGCGAGCTGAATTGTGGGTCCGGAATTGCCAAACTTGAGGGCTTCTGGGCCAGGAGTGTGAGGACAGAAGTCTGAGAACCCAAAGTGGACTTGGGCTTCAGGCCGAGGGCATGGCAGGGACCCCCTGCAGATCTGAGCCAATATCTCATGCATCTGAAGTCACGGCGGGAATAGACGTTGGCTCAGGTTGGAGTTTCTGTGCATGACTGCCCCTTCATGACCAGAGCGGAATCTCAAGGCCATGGAGGTTTTCCCACGTTGGGAGTTGTGGGATGTCCCCTTCAAGGATTCCTTCTGCGGGAAAATTGAGACCTGTTGGGCAGCTCCATGACATCCCATATGGAATGACTCCAGAGCAATGTTTAGGATGGATGCCAGGGAAGCCCGCCTCGCATTCCAATTGTCTCCTAGCAACAAGACAGTTTAGATCAGATGGCTATGCGGGAGCAACCGGGGTGGCTGAGTTGAAATGGACTTTCCAGAGGATGGGGCCTAATGTGTGTTTGTGTCCATGAGGGCCTTGGAATGGGGAGGTGGCACGGGGACCCTGAAGTATTCTCCTAAGCTTTTGACATAGCTCCCATGCACACGTTTCCTTTTGGAGACGAGATTTGTTCTGATAGGTGCCTCAGGAAACCCCCTATGCTGGTATTGGAATCCAGGCTTTTGAGGAGACATGCCTGTAAACCAAAGCACTGGATCCGATTATGGCCTAGGGTCCCGTCTGGTTCAATCGTCTTCTCTGGGGACAGACATCTATGGTATGAGTGGAGGTAGATGCTCAGCTGCTGTCAGACCGCCCTTGTTTGTCCCGGGTGACCTACACTATAGGGATGGCCTCGGGAACTTTGGAGGGTTCTCCTAATTTGTACGATTTTGGACAATGTAATGGGCAGAATTCCCATGGATTGGGTAGGCACAGCCCTAATGTGTTTCTCCAGGGTTCCCACCCTGGAGGGTTGTGGCCGAGGAATTTGAGGACAGATGTCTGAAAACACAATGTCAGCTTAGGTTTGGGGACGTAGGTAGGGCAGGCCCAATCTACAAACCATGAGAAGAACTCTTCAGGATATGAGAAAGAGCGTGTGTGAAGCGCTTGCTCAGGCTTTTGTCTCTGGATTTTGTATCAACGATGGCCGTGGATGGGGGGAGGCGTCATGGGCCATGGATGAATCTTCGTCTCTGTGGATTTGGCCCGGTCCCAATAGTTTTTCGTCAATCTGTGGGATGGGAGGTCCCCTTCAGGTTTGTTTCCTCAGGTGTCCCAACCAAAGACGAATTCTAAAGCAGAGCCCTGGGAAGAGTGAAGGGACAACCCAAACTATGGTTAAAATTGGGGCCTAGGCCATGGCAGGCCCAATATGCTCTTTCTTCAACCAGCCACTGAGAGGCCTTACTTGAGGACTGGGCTCAGGCCGAGGGTCACAATGTGTGTTTGGGACCAATGTGGCCTGTAAGCATGGGCGGGGCCTCATGGGCCTCACTGGTTTCAACTACACTGAACTTTGGACAACATGCCAATCCCAAGGTCACTTGCCATGGGGATGGAGTTCTGATTTCTGCATCATTTTCAACCCTGGGCAGTGGTTGGAGATAAGGTCTTGGTTCTGATGCCTGAAAACCGCAGTTGGGAAGAGATGACGACATAAGGCCATGGCGGGTCTGATGTGCTCAGTGTGCAGTCAGCTGCCTGGGTGTTGGTCATGAGGTTGGGGCTCAGGTGGTGTCAGACAGTGCATTAGTGCCCAGGTTAGACTATATAATTTGGGTACAGTCGAGTGCCGTGTAGTTTTATCCTCATTTGAGGTGCCTGGGCAGCTCATTAGGCAAGATATTTTTTCTAGAGTGCATGCAGCGAGCTGAATTGTGGGTCCGGAATTGCCAAACTTGAGGGCTTCTGGGCCAGGAGTGTGAGGACAGAAGTCTGAGAACCCAAAGTGGACTTGGGCTTCAGGCCGAGGGCATGGCAGGGACCCCCTGCAGATCTGAGCCAATATCTCATGCATCTGAAGTCACGGCGGGAATAGACGTTGGCTCAGGTTGGAGTTTCTGTGCATGACTGCCCCTTCATGACCAGAGCGGAATCTCAAGGCCATGGAGGTTTTCCCACGTTGGGAGTTGTGGGATGTCCCCTTCAAGGATTCCTTCTGCGGGAAAATTGAGACCTGTTGGGCAGCTCCATGACATCCCATATGGAATGACTCCAGAGCAATGTTTAGGATGGATGCCAGGGAAGCCCGCCTCGCATTCCAATTGTCTCCTAGCAACAAGACAGTTTAGATCAGATGGCTATGCGGGAGCAACCGGGGTGGCTGAGTTGAAATGGACTTTCCAGAGGATGGGGCCTAATGTGTGTTTGTGTCCATGAGGGCCTTGGAATGGGGAGGTGGCACGGGGACCCTGAAGTATTCTCCTAAGCTTTTGACATAGCTCCCATGCACACGTTTCCTTTTGGAGACGAGATTTGTTCTGATAGGTGCCTCAGGAAACCCCCTATGCTGGTATTGGAATCCAGGCTTTTGAGGAGACATGCCTGTAAACCAAAGCACTGGATCCGATTATGGCCTAGGGTCCCGTCTGGTTCAATCGTCTTCTCTGGGGACAGACATCTATGGTATGAGTGGAGGTAGGTGCTCAGCTGTTGTCAGACCGCCCTTGTTTGTCCCGGGTGACCTACACTATAGGGATGGCCTCGGGAACTTTGGAGGGTTCTCCTAATTTGTACGATTTTCGACAATGTAATGGGCAGAATTCCCATGGATTGGGTAGGCACAGCCCTAATGTGTTTCTCCAGGGTTCCCACCCTGGAGGGTTGTGGCCGAGGAATTTGAGGACAGATGTCTGAAAACACAATGTCAGCTTAGGTTTGGGGACGTAGGTAGGGCAGGCCCAATCTACAAACCATGAGAAGAACTCTTCAGGATATGAGAAAGAGCGTGTGTGAAGTGCTTGCTAAGGCTTTTGTCTCTGGATTTTGTATCAACGATGGCCGTGGAATGTGGGGAGGCCTCATGGGACATGGATGAATCTTCGTCTCTGTGGATTTGGCCCGGTCCCAATAGTTTTTCGTCAATCTGTGGGATGGGCGGTCCCCTTCAGGTTTGTTTCCTCAGGTGTCCCAACCAAAGACGAATTCTAAAGCAGAGCCCTGGGAAGAGTGAAGGGACAACCCAAACTATGGTTAAAATTGGGGCCTAGGCCATGGCAGGCCCAATATGCTCTTTCTTCAACCAGCCACTGAGAGGCCTTACTTGAGGACTGGGCTCAGGCCGAGGGTCACAATGTGTGTTTGGGACCAATGTGGCCTGTAAGCATGGGCGGGGCCTCATGGGCCACACTGGTTTCAACTACACTGAACTTTGGACAACATGCCAATCCCAAGGTCACTTGCCATGGGGAAGGAGTTCTGATTTCTGCATCATTTTCAACCCTGGGCAGTGGTTGGAGATAAGGTCTTGGTTCTGAAGCCTGAAAACCGCAGTTGGGAAGTGATGACGACCTAAGGCCATGGCGGGTCTGATGTGCTCAGTGTGCAGTCAGCTGCCTGGGTGTTGGTCATGAGGTTGGGTCTCAGGTGGTGTCAGACAGTGCATTAGTGCCCAGGTTAGACTATATAATTTGGGTACAGTCGAGTGCCGTGTAGTTTTATCCTCATTTGAGGGGCCTGGGCAGCTCATTAGGCAAGATATTTTTTCTAGAGTGCATGCAGCGAGCTGAATTGTGGGTCCGGAATTGCCAAACTTGAGGGCTTCTGGGCCAGGAGTGTGAGGACAGAAGTCTGAGAACCCAAAGTGGACTTGGGCTTCAGGCCGAGGGCATGGCAGGGACCCCCTGCAGATCTGAGCCAATATCTCATGCATCTGAAGTCACGGCGGGAATAGACGTTGGCTCAGGTTGGAGTTTCTGTGCATGACTGCCCCTTCATGACCAGAGCGGAATCTCAAGGCCATGGAGGTTTTCCCACGTTGGGAGTTGTGGGATGTCCCCTTCAAGGATTCCTTCTGCGGGAAAATTGAGACCTGTTGGGCAGCTCCATGACATCCCATATGGAATGACTCCAGAGCAATGTTTAGGATGGATGCCAGGGAAGCCCGCCTCGCATTCCAATTGTCTCCTAGCAACAAGACAGTTTAGATCAGATGGCTATGCGGGAGCAACCGGGGTGGCTGAGTTGAAATGGACTTTCCAGAGGATGGGGCCTAATGTGTGTTTGTGTCCATGAGGGCCTTGGAATGGGGAGGTGGCACGGGGACCCTGAAGTATTCTCCTAAGCTTTTGACATAGCTCCCATGCACACGTTTCCTTTTGGAGACGAGATTTGTTCTGATAGGTGCCTCAGGAAACCCCCTATGCTGGTATTGGAATCCAGGCTTTTGAGGAGACATGCCTGTAAACCAAAGCACTGGATCCGATTATGGCCTAGGGTCCCGTCTGGTTCAATCGTCTTCTCTGGGGACAGACATCTATGGTATGAGTGGAGGTAGATGCTCAGCTGTTGTCAGACCGCCCTTGTTTGTCCCGGGTGACCTACACTATAGGGATGGCCTCGGGAACTTTGGAGGGTTCTCCTAATTTGTACGATTTTCGACAATGTAATGGGCAGAATTCCAATGGATTGGGTAGGCACAGCCCTAATGTGTTTCTCCAGGGTTCCCACCCTGGAGGGTTGTGGCCGATGAATTTGAGGACAGATGTCTGAAAACACAATGTCAGCTTAGGTTTGGGGACGTAGGTAGGGCAGGCCCAATCTACAAACCATGAGAAGAACTCTTCAGGATATGAGAAAGAGCGTGTGTGAAGCGCTTGCTAAGGCTTTTGTCTCTGGATTTTGTATCAACGATGGCCGTGGAATGTGGGGAGGCCTCATGGGACATGGATGAATCTTCGTCTCTGTGGATTTGGCCCGGTCCCAATAGTTTTTCGTCAATCTGTGGGATGGGCGGTCCCCTTCAGGTTTGTTTCCTCAGGTGTCCCAACCAAAGACGAATTCTAAAGCAGAGCCCTGGGAAGAGTGAAGGGACAACCCAAACTATGGTTAAAATTGGGGCCTAGGCCATGGCAGGCCCAATATGCTCTTTCTTCAACCAGCCACTGAGAGGCCTTACTTGAGGACTGGGCTCAGGCCGAGGGTCACAATGTGTGTTTGGGACCAATGTGGCCTGTAAGCATGGGCGGGGCCTCATGGGCCACACTGGTTTCAACTACACTGAACTTTGGACAACATGCCAATCCCAAGGTCACTTGCCATGGGGAAGGAGTTCTGATTTCTGCATCATTTTCAACCCTGGGCAGTGGTTGGAGATAAGGTCTTGGTTCTGAAGCCTGAAAACCGCAGTTGGGAAGTGATGACGACCTAAGGCCATGGCGGGTCTGATGTGCTCAGTGTGCAGTCAGCTGCCTGGGTGTTGGTCATGAGGTTGGGTCTCAGGTGGTGTCAGACAGTGCATTAGTGCCCAGGTTAGACTATATAATTTGGGTACAGTCGAGTGCCGTGTAGTTTTATCCTCATTTGAGGGGCCTGGGCAGCTCATTAGGCAAGATATTTTTTCTAGAGTGCATGCAGCGAGCTGAATTGTGGGTCCGGAATTGCCAAACTTGAGGGCTTCTGGGCCAGGAGTGTGAGGACAGAAGTCTGAGAACCCAAAGTGGACTTGGGCTTCAGGCCGAGGGCATGGCAGGGACGCCCTGCAGATCTGAGCCAATATCTCATGCATCTGAAGTCACGGCGGGAATAGACGTTGGCTCAGGTTGGAGTTTCTGTGCATGACTGCCCCTTCATGACCAGAGCGGAATCTCAAGGCCATGGAGGTTTTCCCACGTTGGGAGTTGTGGGATGTCCCCTTCAAGGATTCCTTCTGCGGGAAAATTGAGACCTGTTGGGCAGCTCCATGACATCCCATATGGAATGACTCCAGAGCAATGTTTAGGATGGATGCCAGGGAAGCCCGCCTCGCATTCCAATTGTCTCCTAGCAACAAGACAGTTTAGATCAGATGGCTATGCGGGAGCAACCGGGGTGGCTGAGTTGAAATGGACTTTCCAGAGGATGGGGCCTAATGTGTGTTTGTGTCCATGAGGGCCTTGGAATGGGGAGGTGGCACGGGGACCCTGAAGTATTCTCCTAAGCTTTTGACATAGCTCCCATGCACACGTTTCCTTTTGGAGACGAGATTTGTTCTGATAGGTGCCTCAGGAAACCCCCTATGCTGGTATTGGAATCCAGGCTTTTGAGGAGACATGCCTGTAAACCAAAGCACTGGATCCGATTATGGCCTAGGGTCCCGTCTGGTTCAATCGTCTTCTCTGGGGACAGCCATCTATGGTATGAGTGGAGGTAGATGCTCAGCTGTTGTCAGACCGCCCTTGTTTGTCCCGGGTGAACTATACTATAGGGATGGCCTCGGGAACTTTGGAGGGTTCTCCTAATTTGTACGATTTTGGACAATGTAATGGGCAGAATTCCCATGGATTGGGTAGGCACAGCCCTAATGTGTTTCTCCAGTGTTCCCACCCTGGAGGGTTGTGGCCGAGGAATTTGAGGACAGATGTCTGAAAACACAATGTCAGCTTAGGTTTGGGGACGTAGGTAGGGCAGGCCCAATCTACAAACCATGAGAAGAACTCTTCAGGATATGAGAAAGAGCGTGTGTGAAGCGCTTGCTAAGGCTTTTGTCTCTGGATTTTGTATCAACGATGGCCGTGGAATGTGGGGAGGCGTCATGGGCCATGGATGAATTTTCGTCTCTGTGGATTCGGCCCGGTCCCAATAGTTTTTCGTCAATCTGTGGGATGGGAGGTCCCCTTCAGGTTTGTTTCCTCAGGTGTCCCAACCAAAGACGAATTCTAAAGCAGAGCCCTGGGAAGAGTGAAGGGACAACCCGAACTATGGTTAAAATTGGGGCCTAGGCCATGGCAGGCCCAATATGCTCTTTCTTCAACCAGCCACTGAGAGGCCTTACTTGAGGACTGGGCTCAGGCCGAGGGTCACAATGTGTGTTTGGGACCAATGTGGCCTGTAAGCATGGGCGGGGCCTCATGGGCCACACTGGTTTCAACTACACTGAACTTTGGACAACATGCCAATCCCAAGGTCACTTGCCATGGGGAAGGAGTTCTGATTTCTGCATCATTTTCAACCCTGGGCAGTGGTTGGAGATAAGGTCTTGGTTCTGAAGCCTGAAAACCGCAGTTGATAAGAGATGACGACCTAAGGCCATGGCGGGTCTGATGTGCTCAGTGTGCAGTCAGCTGCCTGGGTGTTGGTCATGAGGTTGGGTCTCAGGTGGTGTCAGACAGTGCATTAGTGCCCAGGTTAGACTATATAATTTGGGTACAGTCGAGTGCCGTGTAGTTTTATCCTCATTTGAGGGGCCTGGGCAGCTCATTAGGCAAGATATTTTTTCTAGAGTGCATGCAGCGAGCTGAATTGTGGGTCCGGAATTGCCAAACTTGAGGGCTTCTGGGCCAGGAGTGTGAGGACAGAAGTCTGAGAACCCAAAGTGGACTTGGGCTTCAGGCCGAGGGCATGGCAGGGACCCCCTGCAGATCTGAGCCAATATCTCATGCATCTGAAGTCACGGCGGGAATAGACGTTGGCTCAGGTTGGAGTTTCTGTGCATGACTGCCCCTTCATGACCAGAGCGGAATCTCAAGGCCATGGAGGTTTTCCCACGTTGGGAGTTGTGGGATGTCCCCTTCAAGGATTCCTTCTGCGGGAAAATTGAGACCTGTTGGGCAGCTCCATGACATCCCATATGGAATGACTCCAGCGCAATGTTTAGGATGGATGCCAGGGAAGCCCGCCTCGCATTCCAATTGTCTCCTAGCAACAAGACAGTTTAGATCAGATGGCTATGCGGGAGCAACCGGGGTGGCTGAGTTGAAATGGACTTTCCAGAGGATGGGGCCTAATGTGTGTTTGTGTCCATGAGGGCCTTGGAATGGGGAGGTGGCACGGGGACCCTGAAGTATTCTCCTAAGCTTTTGACATAGCTCCCATGCACACGTTTCCTTTTGGAGACGAGATTTGTTCTGATAGGGGCCTCAGGAAACCCCCTATGCTGGTATTGGAATCCAGGATTTGAGGAGACATGCCTGTAAACCAAAGCACTGGATCCGATTATGGCCTAGGGTCCCGTCTGGTTCAATCGTCTTCTCTGGGGACAGACATCTATGGTATGAGTGGAGGTAGATGCTCAGCTGTTGTCAGACCGCCCTTGTTTGTCCCGGGTGACCTACACTATAGGGATGGCCTCGGGAACTTTGGAGGGTTCTCCTAATTTGTACGATTTTGGACAATGTAATGGGCAGAATTCCCATGGATTGGGTAGGCACAGCCCTAATGTGTTTCTCCAGGGTTCCCACCCTGGAGGGTTGTGGCCGAGGAATTTGAGGACAGATGTCTGAAAACACAATGTCAGCTTAGGTTTGGGGACGTAGGTAGGGCAGGCCCAATCTACAAACCATGAGAAGAACTCTTCAGGATATGAGAAAGAGCGTGTGTGAAGCGCTTGCTAA
Organism: Mustela nivalis; assembly: GCF_964662115.1. Taxonomy (NCBI): domain Eukaryota; kingdom Metazoa; phylum Chordata; class Mammalia; order Carnivora; family Mustelidae; genus Mustela; species Mustela nivalis. The sequence continues at coordinate 321,994 of NW_028136397.1, forward strand.
GGCTTTTGTCTCTGGATTTTGTATCAACGATGGCCGTGGAATGTGGGGAGGCCTCATGGGCCATGGATGAATCTTCGTCTCTGTGGATTTGGCCCGGTCCCAATAGTTTTTCGTCAATCTGTGGGATGGGAGGTCCCCTTCAGGTTTGTTTCCTCAGGTGTCCCAACCAAAGACGAATTCTAAAGCAGAGCCCTGGGAAGAGTGAAGGGACAACCCGAACTATGGTTAAAATTGGGGCCTAGGCCATGGCAGGCCCAATATGCTCTTTCTTCAACCAGCCACTGAGAGGCCTTACTTGAGGACTGGGCTCAGGCCGAGGGTCACAATGTGTGTTTGGGACCAATGTGGCCTGTAAGCATGGGCGGGGCCTCATGGGCCACACTGGTTTCAACTACACTGAACTTTGGACAACATGCCAATCCCAAGGTCACTTGCCATGGGGAAGGAGTTCTGATTTCTGCATCATTTTCAACCCTGAGCAGTGGTTGGAGATAAGGTCTTGGTTCTGAAGCCTGAAAACCGCAGTTGGGAAGAGATGACGACCTAAGGCCATGGCGGGTCTGATGTGCTCAGTGTGCAGTCAGCTGCCTGGGTGTTGGTCATGAGGTTGGGTCTCAGGTGGTGTCAGACAGTGCATTAGTGCCCAGGTTAGACTATATAATTTGGGTACAGTCGAGTGCCGTGTAGTTTTATCCTTATTTGAGGTGCCTGGGCAGCTCATTAGGCAAGATATTTTTTCTAGAGTGCATGCAGCGAGCTGAATTGTGGGTCCGGAATTGCCAAACTTGAGGGCTTCTGGGCCAGGAGTGTGAGGACAGAAGTCTGAGAACCCAAAGTGGACTTGGGCTTCAGGCCGAGGGCATGGCAGGGACCCCCTGCAGATCTGAGCCAATATCTCATGCATCTGAAGTCACGGCGGGAATAGACGTTGGCTCAGGTTGGAGTTTCTGTGCATGACTGCCCCTTCATGACCAGAGCGGAATCTCAAGGCCATGGAGGTTTTCCCACGTTGGGAGTTGTGGGATGTCCCCTTCAAGGATTCCTTCTGCGGGAAAATTGAGACCTGTTGGGCAGCTCCATGACATCCCATATGGAATGACTCCAGAGCAATGTTTAGGATGGATGCCAGGGAAGCCCGCCTCGCATTCCAATTGTCTCCTAGCAACAAGACAGTTTAGATCAGATGGCTATGCGGGAGCAACCGGGGTGGCTGAGTTGAAATGGACTTTCCAGAGGATGGGGCCTAATGTGTGTTTGTGTCCATGAGGGCCTTGGAATGGGGAGGTGGCACGGGGACCCTGAAGTATTCTCCTAAGCTTTTGACATAGCTCCCATGCACACGTTTCCTTTTGGAGACGAGATTTGTTCTGATAGGTGCCTCAGGAAACCCCCTATGCTGGTATTGGAATCCAGGCTTTTGAGGAGACATGCCTGTAAACCAAAGCACTGGATCCGATTATGGCCTAGGGTCCCGTCTGGTTCAATCGTCTTCTCTGGGGACAGCCATCTATGGTATGAGTGGAGGTAGATGCTCAGCTGTTGTCAGACCGCCCTTGTTTGTCCCGGGTGAACTACACTATAGGGATGGCCTCGGGAACTTTGGAGGGTTCTCCTAATTTGTACGATTTTGGACAATGTAATGGGCAGAATTCCCATGGATTGGGTAGGCACAGCCCTAATGTGTTTCTCCAGGGTTCCCACCCTGGAGGGTTGTGGCCGAGGAATTTGAGGACAGATGTCTGAAAACACAATGTCAGCTTAGGTTTGGGGACGTAGGTAGGGCAGGCCCAATCTACAAACCATGAGAAGAACTCTTCAGGATATGAGAAAGAGCGTGTGTGAAGCGCTTGCTAAGGCTTTTGTCTCTGGATTTTGTATCAACGATGGCCGTGGAATGTGGGGAGGCGTCATGGGCCATGGATGAATCTTCGTCTCTGTGGATTTGGCCCGGTCCCAATAGTTTTTCGTCAATCTGTGGGATGGGAGGTCCCCTTCAGGTTTGTTTCCTCAGGTGTCCCAACCAAAGACGAATTCTAAAGCAGAGCCCTGGGAAGAGTGAAGGGACAACCCGAACTATGGTTAAAATTGGGGCCTAGGCCATGGCAGGCCCAATATGCTCTTTCTTCAACCAGCCACTGAGAGGCCTTACTTGAGGACTGGGCTCAGGCCGAGGGTCACAATGTGTGTTTGGGACCAATGTGGCCTGTAAGCATGGGCGGGGCCTCATGGGCCACACTGGTTTCAACTACACTGAACTTTGGACAACATGCCAATCCCAAGGTCACTTGCCATGGGGAAGGAGTTCTGATTTCTGCATCATTTTCAACCCTGGGCAGTGGTTGGAGATAAGGTCTTGGTTCTGAAGCCTGAAAACCGCAGTTGGGAAGAGATGACGACCTAAGGCCATGGCGGGTCTGATGTGCTCAGTGTGCAGTCAGCTGCCTGGGTGTTGGTCATGAGGTTGGGTCTCAGGTGGTGTCAGACAGTGCATTAGTGCCCAGGTTAGACTATATAATTTGGGTACAGTCGAGTGCCGTGTAGTTTTATCCTCATTTGAGGTGCCTGGGCAGCTCATTAGGCAAGATATTTTTTCTAGAGAGCATGCAGCGAGCTGAATTGTGGGTCCGGAATTGCCAAACTTGAGGGCTTCTGGGCCAGGAGTGTGAGGACAGAAGTCTGAGAACCCAAAGTGGACTTGGGCTTCAGGCCGAGGGCATGGCAGGGACCCCCTGCAGATCTGAGCCAATATCTCATGCATCTGAAGTCACGGCGGGAATAGACGTTGGCTCAGGTTGGAGTTTCTGTGCATGACTGCCCCTTCATGACCAGAGCGGAATCTCAAGGCCATGGAGGTTTTCCCACGTTGGGAGTTGTGGGATGTCCCCTTCAAGGATTCCTTCTGCGGGAAAATTGAGACCTGTTGGGCAGCTCCATGACATCCCATATGGAATGACTCCAGAGCAATGTTTAGGATGGATGCCAGGGAAGCCCGCCTCGCATTCCAATTGTCTCCTAGCAACAAGACAGTTTAGATCAGATGGCTATGCGGGAGCAACCGGGGTGGCTGAGTTGAAATGGACTTTCCAGAGGATGGGGCCTAATGTGTGTTTGTGTCCATGAGGGCCTTGGAATGGGGAGGTGGCACGGGGACCCTGAAGTATTCTCCTAAGCTTTTGACATAGCTCCCATGCACACGTTTCCTTTTGGAGACGAGATTTGTTCTGATAGGTGCCTCAGGAAACTCCCTATGCTGGTATTGGAATCCAGGCTTTTGAGGAGATATGCCTGTAAACCAAAGCACTGGATCCGATTATGGCCTAGGGTCCCGTCTGGTTCAATCGTCTTCTCTGGGGACAGACATCTATGGTATGAGTGGAGGTAGATGCTCAGCTGTTGTCAGACCGCCCTTGTTTGTCCCGGGTGACCTACACTATAGGGATGGCCTCGGGAACTTTGGAGGGTTCTCCTAATTTGTACGATTTTGGACAATGTAATGGGCAGAATTCCCATGGATTGGGTAGGCACAGCCCTAATGTGTTTCTCCAGGGTTCCCACCCTGGAGGGTTGTGGCCGAGGAATTTGAGGACAGATGTCTGAAAACACAATGTCAGCTTAGGTTTGGGGACGTAGGTAGGGCAGGCCCAATCTACAAACCATGAGAAGAACTCTTCAGGATATGAGAAAGAGCGTGTGTGAAGCGCTTGCTAAGGCTTTTGTCTCTGGATTTTGTATCAACGATGGCCGTGGAATGTGGGGAGGCGTCATGGGCCATGGATGAATCTTCGTCTCTGTGGATTTGGCCCGGTCCCAATAGTTTTTCGTCAATCTGTGGGATGGGAGGTCCCCTTCAGGTTTGTTTCCTCAGGTGTCCCAACCAAAGACGAATTCTAAAGCAGAGCCCTGGGAAGAGTGAAGGGACAACCCGAACTATGGTTAAAATTGGGGCCTAGGCCATGGCAGGCCCAATATGCTCTTTCTTCAACCAGCCACTGAGAGGCCTTACTTGAGGACTGGGCTCAGGCCGAGGGTCACAATGTGTGTTTGGGACCAATGTGGCCTGTAAGCATGGGCGGGGCCTCATGGGCCACACTGGTTTCAACTACACTGAACTTTGGACAACATGCCAATCCCAAGGTCACTTGCCATGGGGAAGGAGTTCTGATTTCTGCATCATTTTCAAACCTGGGCAGTGGTTGGAGATAAGGTCTTGGTTCTGAAGCCTGAAAACCGCAGTTGGGAAGTGATGACGACCTAAGGCCATGGCGGGTCTGATGTGCTCAGTGTGCAGTCAGCTGCCTGGGTGTTGGTCATGAGGTTGGGTCTCAGGTGGTGTCAGACAGTGCATTAGTGCCCAGGTTAGACTATATAATTTGGGTACAGTCGAGTGCCGTGTAGTTTTATCCTCATTTGAGGTGCCTGGGCAGCTCATTAGGCAAGATATTTTTTCTAGAGTGCATGCAGCGAGCTGAATTGTGGGTCCGGAATTGCCAAACTTGAGGGCTTCTGGGCCAGGAGTGTGAGGACAGAAGTCTGAGAACCCAAAGTGGACTTGGGCTTCAGGCCGAGGGCATGGCAGGGACCCCCTGCAGATCTGAGCCAATATCTCATGCATCTGAAGTCACGGCGGGAATAGACGTTGGCTCAGGTTGGAGTTTCTGTGCATGACTGCCCCTTCATGACCAGAACGGAATCTCAAGGCCATGGAGGTTTTCCCACGTTGGGAGTTGTGGGATGTCCCCTTCAAGAATTCCTTCTGCGGGAAAATTGAGACCTGTTGGGCAGCTCCATGACATCCCATATGGAATGACTCCAGAGCAATGTTTAGGATGGATGCCAGGGAAGCCCGCCTCGCATTCCAATTGTCTCCTAGCTACAAGACAGTTTAGATCAGATGGCTATGCGGGAGCAACCGGGGTGGCTGAGTTGAAATGGACTTTCCAGAGGATGGGGCCTAATGTGTGTTTGTGTCCATGAGGGCCTTGGAATGGGGAGGTGGCACGGGGACCCTGAAGTATTCTCCTAAGCTTTTGACATAGCTCCCATGCACACGTTTCCTTTTGGAGACGAGATTTGTTCTGATGGGTGCCTCAGGAAACCCCCTATGCTGGTATTGGAATCCAGGCTTTTGAGGAGACATGCCTGTAAACCAAAGCACTGGATCCGATTATGGCCTAGGGTCCCGTCTGGTTCTATCGTCTTCTCTGGGGACAGCCATCTATGTTATGAGTGGAGGTAGATGCTCAGCTGTTGTCAGACCGCCCTTGTTTGTCCCGGGTGACCTAAACTATAGGGATGGCCTCGGGAACTTTGGAGGGTTCTCCTAATTTGTACGATTTTGGACAATGTAATGGGCAGAATTCCCATGGATTGGGTAGGCACAGCCCTAATGTGTTTCTCCAGGGTTCCCACCCTGGAGGGTTGTGGCCGAGGAATTTGAGGACAGATGTCTGAAAACACAATGTCAGCTTAGGTTTGGGGACGTAGGTAGGGCAGGCCCAATCTACAAACCATGAGAAGAACTCTTCAGGATATGAGAAAGAGCGTGTGTGAAGCGCTTGCTAAGGCTTTTGTCTCTGGATTTTGTATCAACGATGGCCTTGGAATGTGGGGAGGCCTCATGGGCCATGGATGAATCTTCGTCTCTGTGGATTTGGCCCGGTCCCAATAGTTTTTCGTCAATCTGTGGGATGGGAGGTCCCCTTCAGGTTTGTTTCCTCAGGTGTCCCAACCAAAGACGAATTCTAAAGCAGAGCCCTGGGAAGAGTGAAGGGACAACCCGAACTATGGTTAAAATTGGGGCTTAGGCCATGGCAGGCCCAATATGCTCTTTCTTCAACCAGCCACTGAGAGGCCTTACTTGAGGACTGGGCTCAGGCCGAGGGTCACAATGTGTGTTTGGGACCAATGTGGCCTGTAAGCATGGGCGGGGCCTCATGGGCCACACTGGTTTCAACTACACTGAACTTTGGACAACATGCCAATCCCAAGGTCACTTGCCATGGGGAAGGAGTTCTGATTTCTGCATCATTTTCAACCCTGGGCAGTGGTTGGAGATAAGGTCTTGGTTCTGAAGCCTGAAAACCGCAGTTGGGAAGTGATGACGACCTAAGGCCATGGCGGGTCTGATGTGCTCAGTGTGCAGTCAGCTGCCTGGGTGTTGGTCATGAGGTTGGGTCTCAGGTGGTGTCAGACAGTGCATTAGTGCCCAGGTTAGACTATATAATTTGGGTACAGTCGAGTGCCGTGTAGTTTTATCCTCATTTGAGGTGCCTGGGCAGCTCATTAGGCAAGATATTTTTTCTAGAGTGCATGCAGCGAGCTGAATTGTGGGTCCGGAATTGCCAAACTTGAGGGCTTCTGGGCCAGGAGTGTGAGGACAGAAGTCTGAGAACCCAAAGTGGACTTGGGCTTCAGGCCGAGGGCATGGCAGGGACCCCCTGCAGATCTGAGCCAATATCTCATGCATCTGAAGTCACGGCGGGAATAGACGTTGGCTCAGGTTGGAGTTGCTGTGCATGACTGCCCCTTCATGACCAGAGCGGAATCTCAAGGCCATGGAGGTTTTCCCACGTTGGGAGTTGTGGGATGTCCCCTTCAAGGATTCCTTCTGCGGGAAAATTGAGACCTGTTGGGCAGCTCCATGACATCCCATATGGAATGACTCCAGAGCAATGTTTAGGATGGATGCCAGGGAAGCCCGCCTCGCATTCCAATTGTCTCCTAGCAACAAGACAGTTTAGATCAGATGGCTATGCGGGAGCAACCGGGGTGGCTGAGTTGAAATGGACTTTCCAGAGCATGGGGCCTAATGTGTGTTTGTGTCCATGAGGGCCTTGGAATGGGGAGGTGGCACGGGGACCCTGAAGTATTCTCCTAAGCTTTTGACATAGCTCCCATGCACACGTTTCCTTTTGGAGACGAGATTTGTTCTGATGGGTGCCTCAGGAACCCCCCTATGCTGGTATTGGAATCCAGGCTTTTGAGGAGACATGCCTGTAAACCAAAGCACTGGATCCGATTATGGCTTAGGGTCCGTCTGGTTCTATCGTCTTCTCTGGGGACAGCCATCTATGGTATGAGTGGAGGTAGATGCTCAGCTGTTGTCAGACCGCCCTTGTTTTTCCCGGGTGACCTACACTATAGGGATGGCCTCGGGAACTTTGGAGGGTTCTCCTAATTTGTACGATTTTGGACAATGTAATGGGCAGAATTCCCATGGATTGGGTAGGCACAGCCCTAATGTGTTTCTCCAGGGTTCCCACCCTGGAGGGTTGTGGCCGAGGAATTTGAGGACAGGTGTCTGAAAACACAATGTCAGCTTAGGTTTGGGGACGTAGGTAGGGCAGGCCCAATCTACAAACCATGAGAAGAATTCTTCAGGATATGAGAAAGAGCGTGTGTGAAGCGCTTGCTACGGCTTTTGTCTCTGGATTTTGTATCAACGATGGCCGTGGAATGTGGGGAGGCGTCATGGGCCATGGATGAATCTTCGTCTCTGTGGATTTGGCCCGGTCCCAATAGTTTTTCGTCAATCTGTGGGATGGGAGGTCCCCTTCAGGTTTGTTTCCTCAGGTGTCCCAACCAAAGACGAATTCTAAAGCAGAGCCCTGGGAAGAGTGAAGGGACAACCCGAACTATGGTTAAAATTGGGGCCTAGGCCATGGCAGGCCCAATATGCTCTTTCTTCAACCAGCCACTGAGAGGCCTTACTTGAGGACTGGGCTCAGGCCGAGGGTCACAATGTGTGTTTGGGACCAATGTGGCCTGTAAGCATGGGCGGGGCCTCATGGGCCACACTGGTTTCAACTACACTGAACTTTGGACAACATGCCAATCCCAAGGTCACTTGCCATGGGGAAGGAGTTCTGATTTCTGCATCATTTTCAACCCTGGGCAGTGGTTGGAGATAAGGTCTTGGTTCTGAAGCTTGAAAACCGCAGTTGGGAAGAGATGACGACCTAAGGCCATGGCGGGTCTGATGTGCTCAGTGTGCAGTCAGCTGCCTGTGTGTTGGTCATGAGGTTGGGTCTCAGGTGGTGTCAGACAGTGCATTAGTGCCCAGGTTAGACTATATAATTTGGGTACAGTCGAGTGCCGTGTAGTTTTATCCTCATTTGAGGTGCCTGGGCAGCTCAATAGGCAAGATATTTTTTCTAGAGAGCATGCAGCGAGCTGAATTGTGGGTCCGGAATTGCCAAACTTGAGGGCTTCTGGGCCAGGAGTGTGAGGACAGAAGTCTGAGAACCCAAAGTGGACTTGGGCTTCAGGCCGAGGGCATGGCAGGGACCCCCTGCAGATCTGAGCCAATATCTCATGCATCTGAAGTCACGGCGGGAATAGACGTTGGCTCAGGTTGGAGTTTCTGTGCATGACTGCTCCTTCATGACCAGAGCGGAATCTCAAGGCCATGGAGGTTTTCCCACGTTGGGAGTTGTGGGATGTCCCCTTCAAGGATTCCTTCTGCGGGAAAATTGAGACCTGTTGGGCAGCTCCATGACATCCCATATGGAATGACTCCAGAGCAATGTTTAGGATGGATGCCAGGGAAGCCCGCCTCGCATTCCAATTGTCTCCTAGCAACAAGACAGTTTAGATCAGATGGCTATGCGGGAGCAACCGGGGTGGCTGAGTTGAAATGGACTTTCCAGAGGATGGGGCCTAATGTGTGTTTGTGTCCATGAGGGCCTTGGAATGGGGAGGTGGCACGGGGACCCTGAAGTATTCTCCTAAGCTTTTGACATAGCTCCCATGCACACGTTTCCTTTTGGAGACGAGATTTGTTCTGATAGGTGCCTCAGGAAACCCCCTATGCTGGTATTGGAATCCAGGCTTTTGAGGAGACATGCCTGTAAACCAAAGCACTGGATCCGATTATGGCCTAGGGTCCCGTCTGGTTCAATCGTCTTAACTGGGGACAGACATCTATGGTATGAGTGGAGGTAGATGTTCAGCTGTTGTCAGATCGCCCTTGTTTGTCCCGGGTGAACTACACTATAGGGATGGCCTCGGGAACTTTGGAGGGTTCTCCTAATTTGTACGATTTTGGACAATGTAATGGGCAGAATTCCCATGGATTGGGTAGGCACAGCCCTAATGTCTTTCTCCAGGGTTCCCACCCTGGAGGGTTGTGGCCGAGGAATTTGAGGACAGATGTCTGAAAACACAATGTCAGCTTAGGTTTGGGGACGTAGGTAGGGCAGGCCCAATCTACAAACCATGAGAAGAACTCTTCAGGATATGAGAAAGAGCGTGTGTGAAGCGCTTGCTAAGGCTTTTGTCTCTGGATTTTGTATCAACGATGGCCGTGGAATGTGGGGAGGCGTCATGGGCCATGGATGAATCTTCGTCTCTGTGGATTTGGCCCGGTCCCAATAGTTTTTCGTCAATCTGTGGGATGGGAGGTCCCCTTCAGGTTTGTTTCCTCAGGTGTCCCAACCAAAGACGAATTCTAAAGCAGAGCCCTGGGAAGAGTGAAGGGACAACCCGAACTATGGTTAAAATTGGGGCCTAGGCCATGGCAGGCCCAATATGCTCTTTCTTCAACCAGCCACTGAGAGGCCTTACTTGAGGACTGGGCTCAGGCCGAGGGTCACAATGTGTGTTTGGGACCAATGTGGCCTGTAAGCATGGGCGGGGCCTCATGGGCCACACTGGTTTCAACTACACTGAACTTTGGACAACATGCCAATCCCAAGGTCACTTGCCATGGGGAAGGAGTTCTGATTTCTGCATCATTTTCAACCCTGGGCAGTGGTTGGAGATAAGGTCTTGGTTCTGAAGCCTGAAAACCGCAGTTGGGAAGAGATGACGACCTAAGGCCATGGCGGGTCTGATGTGCTCAGTGTGCAGTCAGCTGCCTGGGTGTTGGTCATGAGGTTGGGTCTCAGGTGGTGTCAGACAGTGCATTAGTGCCCAGGTTAGACTATATAATTTGGGTACAGTCGAGTGCCGTGTAGTTTTATCCTCATTTGAGGTGCCTGGGCAGCTCATTAGGCAAGATATTTTTTCTAGAGTGCATGCAGCGAGCTGAATTGTGGGTCCGGAATTGCCAAACTTGAGGGCTTCTGGGCCAGGAGTGTGAGGACAGAAGTCTGAGAACCCAAAGTGGACTTGGGCTTCAGGCCGAGGGCATGGCAGGGACCCCCTGCAGATCTGAGCCAATATCTCATGCATCTGAAGTCACGGCGGGAATAGACGTTGGCTCAGGTTGGAGTTTCTGTGCATGACTGCCCCTTCATGACCAGAGCGGAATCTCAAGGCCATGGAGGTTTTCCCACGTTGGGAGTTGTGGGATGTCCCCTTCAAGGATTCCTTCTGCGGGAAAATTGAGACCTGTTGGGCAGCTCCATGACATCCCATATGGAATGACTCCAGAGCAATGTTTAGGATGGATGCCAGGGAAGCCCGCCTCGCATTCCAATTGTCTCCTAGCAACAAGACAGTTTAGATCAGATGGCTATGCGGGAGCAACCGGGGTGGCTGAGTTGAAATGGACTTTCCAGAGGATGGGGCCTAATGTGTGTTTGTGTCCATGAGGGCCTTGGAATGGGGAGGTGGCACGGGGACCCTGAAGTATTCTCCTAAGCTTTTGACATAGCTCCCATGCACACGTTTCCTTTTGGAGACGAGATTTGTTCTGATAGGTGCCTCAGGAAACCCCCTATGCTGGTATTGGAATCCAGGCTTTTGAGGAGACATGCCTGTAAACCAAAGCACTGGATCCGATTATGGCCTAGGGTCCCGTCTGGTTCAATCGTCTTAACTGGGGACAGACATCTATGGTATGAGTGGAGGTAGATGTTCAGCTGTTGTCAGATCGCCCTTGTTTGTCCCGGGTGAACTACACTATAGGGATGGCCTCGGGAACTTTGGAGGGTTCTCCTAATTTGTACGATTTTGGACAATGTAATGGGCAGAATTCCCATGGATTGGGTAGGCACAGCCCTAATGTGTTTCTCCAGGGTTCCCACCCTGGAGGGTTGTGGCCGAGGAATTTGAGGACAGATGTCTGAAAACACAATGTCAGCTTAGGTTTGGGGACGTAGGTAGGGCAGGCCCAATCTACAAACCATGAGAAGAACTCTTCAGGATATGAGAAAGAGCGTGTGTGAAGCGCTTGCTAAGGCTTTTGTCTCTGGATTTTGTATCAACGATGGCCGTGGAATGTGGGGAGGCGTCATGGGCCATGGATGAATCTTCGTCTCTGTGGATTTGGCCCGGTCCCAATAGTTTTTCGTCAATCTGTGGGATGGGAGGTCCCCTTCAGGTTTGTTTCCTCAGGTGTCCCAACCAAAGACGAATTCTAAAGCAGAGCCCTGGGAAGAGTGAAGGGACAACCCGAACTATGGTTAAAATTGGGGCCTAGGCCATGGCAGGCCCAATATGCTCTTTCTTCAACCAGCCACTGAGAGGCCTTACTTGAGGACTGGGCTCAGGCCGAGGGTCACAATGTGTGTTTGGGACCAATGTGGCCTGTAAGCATGGGCGGGGCCTCATGGGCCACACTGGTTTCAACTACACTGAACTTTGGACAACATGCCAATCCCAAGGTCACTTGCCATGGGGAAGGAGTTCTGATTTCTGCATCATTTTCAACCCTGGGCAGTGGTTGGAGATAAGGTCTTGGTTCTGAAGCCTGAAAACCGCAGTTGGGAAGAGATGACGACCTAAGGCCATGGCGGGTCTGATGTGCTCAGTGTGCAGTCAGCTGCCTGGGTGTTGGTCATGAGGTTGGGTCTCAGGTGGTGTCAGACAGTGCATTAGTGCCCAGGTTAGACTATATAATTTGGGTACAGTCGAGTGCCGTGTAGTTTTATCCTCATTTGAGGTGCCTGGGCAGCTCACTAGGCAAGATATTTTTTCTAGAGAGCATGCAGCGAGCTGAATTGTGGGTCCGGAATTGCCAAACTTGAGGGCTTCTGGGCCAGGAGTGTGAGGACAGAAGTCTGAGAACCCAAAGTGGACTTGGGCTTCAGGCCGAGGGCATGGCAGGGACCCCCTGCAGATCTGAGCCAATATCTCATGCATCTGAAGTCACGGCGGGAATAGACGTTGGCTCAGGTTGGAGTTTCTGTGCATGACTGCCCCTTCATGACCAGAGCGGAATCTCAAGGCCATGGAGGTTTTCCCACGTTGGGAGTTGTGGGATGTCCCCTTCAAGGATTCCTTCTGCGGGAAAATTGAGACCTGTTGGGCAGCTCCATGACATCCCATATGGAATGACTCCAGAGCAATGTTTAGGATGGATGCCAGGGAAGCCCGCCTCGCATTCCAATTGTCTCCTAGCAACAAGACAGTTTAGATCAGATGGCTATGCGGGAGCAACCGGGGTGGCTGAGTTGAAATGGACTTTCCAGAGGATGGGGCCTAATGTGTGTTTGTGTCCATGAGGGCCTTGGAATGGGGAGGTGGCACGGGGACCCTGAAGTATTCTCCTAAGTTTTTGACATAGCTCCCATGCACACGTTTCCTTTTGGAGACGAGATTTGTTCTGATAGGTGCCTCAGGAAACCCCCTATGCTGGTATTGGAATCCAGGCTTTTGAGGAGACATGCCTGTAAACCAAAGCACTGGATCCGATTATGGCCTAGGGTCCCGTCTGGTTCAATCGTCTTCTCTGGGGACAGACATCTATGGTATGAGTGGAGGTAGATGTTCAGCTGTTGTCAGATCGCCCTTGTTTGTCCCGGGTGACCTACACTATAGGGATGGCCTCGGGAACTTTGGAGGGTTCTCCTAATTTGTACGATTTTGGACAATGTAATGGGCAGAATTCCCATGGATTGGGTAGGCACAGCCCTAATGTGTTTCTCCAGGGTTCCCACCCTGGAGGGTTGTGGCCGAGGAATTTGAGGACAGATGTCTGAAAACACAATGTCAGCTTAGGTTTGGGGACGTAGGTAGGGCAGGCCCAATCTACAAACCATGAGAAGAAGTCTTCAGGATATGAGAAAGAGCGTGTGTGAAGCGCTTGCTAAGGCTTTTGTCTCTGGATTTTGTATCAACGATGGACGTGGAATGTGGGGAGGCGTCATGGGCCATGGATGAATCTTCGTCTCTGTGGATTTGGCCCGGTCCCAATAGTTTTTCGTCAATCTGTGGGATGGGAGGTCCCCTTCAGGTTTGTTTCCTCAGGTGTCCCAACCAAAGACGAATTCTAAAGCAGAGCCCTGGGAAGAGTGAAGGGACAACCCGAACTATGGTTAAAATTGGGGCCTAGGCCATGGCAGGCCCAATATGCTCTTTCTTCAACCAGCCACTGAGAGGCCTTACTTGAGGACTGGGCTCAGGCCGAGGGTCACAATGTGTGTTTGGGACCAATGTGGCCTGTAAGCATGGGCGGGGCCTCATGGGCCACACTGGTTTCAACTACACTGAACTTTGGACAACATGCCAATCCCAAGGTCACTTGCCATGGGGAAGGAGTTCTGATTTCTGCATCATTTTCAACCCTGGGCAGTGGTTGGAGATAAGGTCTTGGTTCTGAAGCCTGAAAACCGCAGTTGGGAAGAGATGACGACCTAAGGTCATGGCGGGTCTGAAGTGCTCAGTGTGCAGTCAGCTGCCTGGGTGTTGGTCATGAGGTTGGGTCTCAGGTGGTGTCAGACAGTGCATTAGTGCCCAGGTTAGACTATATAATTTGGGTACAGTCGAGTGCCGTGTAGTTTTATCCTCATTTGAGGTGCCTGGGCAGCTCATTAGGCAAGATATTTTTTCTAGAGAGCATGCAGCGAGCTGAATTGTGGGTCCGGAATTGCCAAACTTGAGGGCTTCTGGGCCAGGAGTGTGAGGACAGAAGTCTGAGAACCCAAAGTGGACTTGGGCTTCAGGCCGAGGGCATGGCAGGGACCCCCTGCAGATCTGAGCCAATATCTCATGCATCTGAAGTCACGGCGGGAATAGAGGTTGGCTCAGGTTGGAGTTTCTGTGCATGACTGCCCCTTCATGACCAGAGCGGAATCTCAAGGCCATGGAGGTTTTCCCACGTTGGGAGTTGTGGGATGTCCTCTTCAAGGATTCCTTCTGCGGGAAAATTGAGACCTGTTGGGCAGCTCCATGACATCCCATATGGAATGACTCCAGAGCAATGTTTAGGATGGATGCCAGGGAAGCCCGCCTCGCATTCCAATTGTCTCCTAGCAACAAGACAGTTTAGATCAGATGGCTATGCGGGAGCAACCGGGGTGGCTGAGTTGAAATGGACTTTCCAGAGGATGGGGCCTAATGTGTGTTTGTGTCCATGAGGGCCTTGGAATGGGGAGGTGGCACGGGGACCCTGAAGTATTCTCCTAAGCTTTTGACATAGCTCCCATGCACACGTTTCCTTTTGGAGACGAGATTTGTTCTGATAGGTGCCTCAGGAAACCCCCTATGCTGGTATTGGAATCCAGGCTTTTGAGGAGACATGCCTGTAAACCAAAGCACTGGATCCGATTATGGCCTAGGGTCCCGTCTGGTTCAATCGTCTTCTCTGGGGACAGCCATCTATGGTATGAGTGGAGGTAGATGCTCAGCTGTTGTCAGATCGCCCTTGTTTGTCCCGGGTGACCTACACTATAGGGATGGCCTCGGGAACTTTGGAGGGTTCTCCTAATTTGTACGATTTTGGACAATGTAATGGGCAGAATTCCCATGGATTGGGTAGGCACAGCCCTAATGTGTTTCTCCAGAGTTCCCACCCTGGAGGGTTGTGGCCGAGGAATTTGAGGACAGATGTCTGAAAACACAATGTCAGCTTAGGTTTGGGGACGTAGGTAGGGCAGGCCCAATCTACAAACCATGAGAAGAACTCTTCAGGATATGAGAAAGAGCGTGTGTGAAGCGCTTGCTAAGGCTTTTGTCTCTGGATTTTGTATCAACGATGGCCGTGGAATGTGGGGAGGCCTCATGGGCCATGGATGAATCTTCGTCTCTGTGGATTTGGCCCGGTCCCAATAGTTTTTCGTCAATCTGTGGGATGGGAGGTCCCCTTCAGGTTTGTTTCCTCAGGTGTCCCAACCAAAGACGAATTCTAAAGCAGAGCCCTGGGAAGAGTGAAGGGACAACCCGAACTATGGTTAAAATTGGGGCCTAGGCCATGGCAGACCCAATATGCTCTTTCTTTAACCAGCCTCTGAGAGGCCTTACTTGAGGACTGGGCTCAGGCCGAGGGTCACAATGTGTGTTTGGGACCAGGGTGGCCTGTAAGCATGGGCGGGGCCTCATGGGCCACACTGGTTTCAACTACACTGAACTTTGGACAACATGCCAATCCCAAGGTCACTTGCCATGGGGAAGGAGTTCTGATTTCTGCATCATTTTCAACCCTGGGCAGTGGTTGGAGATAAGGTCTTGGTTCTGAAGCCTGAAAACCGCAGTTGGGAAGAGATGACGACCTAAGGCCATGGCGGGTCTGATGTGCTCAGTGTGCAGTCAGCTGCCTGGGTGTTGGTCATGAGGTTGGGTCTCAGGTGGTGTCAGACAGTGCATTAGTGCCCAGGTTAGACTATATAATTTGGGTACAGTCGAGTGCCGTGTAGTTTTATCCTCATTTGAGGGGCCTGGGCAGCTCATTAGGCAAGATATTTTTTCTAGAGTGCATGCAGCGAGCTGAATTGTGGGTCCGGAATTGCCAAACTTGAGGGCTTCTGGGCCAGGAGTGTGAGGACAGAAGTCTGAGAACCCAAAGTGGACTTGGGCTTCAGGCCGAGGGCATGGCAGGGACCCCCTGCAGATCTGAGCCAATATCTCATGCATCTGAAGTCACGGCGGGAATAGACGTTGGCTCAGGTTGGAGTTTCTGTGCATGACTGCCCCTTCATGACCAGAGCGGAATCTCAAGGCCATGGAGGTTTTCCCACGTTGGGAGTTGTGGGATGTCCCCTTCAAGGATTCCTTCTGCGGGAAAATTGAGACCTGTTGGGCAGCTCCATGACATCCCATATGGAATGACTCCAGAGCAATGTTTAGGATGGATGCCAGGGAAGCCCGCCTCGCATTCCAATTGTCTCCTAGCAACAAGACAGTTTAGATCAGATGGCTATGCGGGAGCAACCGGGGTGGCTGAGTTGAAATGGACTTTCCAGAGGATGGGGCCTAATGTGTGTTTGTGTCCATGAGGGCCTTGGAATGGGGAGGTGGCACGGGGACCCTGAAGTATTCTCCTAAGCTTTTGACATAGCTCCCATGCACACGTTTCCTTTTGGAGACGAGATTTGTTCTGATAGGTGCCTCAGGAAACCCCCTATGCTGGTATTGGAATCCAGGCTTTTGAGGAGATATTCCTGTAAACCAAAGCACTGGATCTGATTATGGCCTAGGGTCCCGTCTGGTTCAATCGTCTTCTCTGGGGACAGACATCTATGGTATGAGTGGAGGTAGATGCTCAGCTGTTGTCAGACCGCCCTTGTTTGTCCCGGGTGAACTACACTATAGGGATGGCCTCGGGAACTTTGGAGGGTTCTCCTAATTTGTACGATTTTGGACAATGTAATGGGCAGAATTCCCATGGATTGGGTAGGCACAGCCCTAATGTGTTTCTCCAGGGTTCCCACCCTGGAGGGTTGTGGCCGAGGAATTTGAGGACAGATGTCTGAATACACAATGTCAGCTTAGGTTTGGGGACGTAGGTAGGGCAGGCCCAATCTACAAACCATGAGAAGAACTCTTCAGGATATGAGAAAGAGCGTGTGTGAAGCGCTTGCTAAGGCTTTTGTCTCTGGATTTTGTATCAACGATGGCCGTGGAATGTGGGGAGGCGTCATGGGCCATGGATGAATCTTCGTCTCTGTGGATTTGGCCCGGTCCCAATAGTTTTTCGTCAATCTGTGGGATGGGAGGTCCCCTTCAGGTTTGTTTCCTCAGGTGTCCCAACCAAAGACGAATTCTAAAGCAGAGCCCTGGGAAGAGTGAAGGGACAACCCGAACTATGGTTAAAATTGGGGCCTAGGCCATGGCAGGCCCAATATGCTCTTTCTTCAACCAGCCACTGAGAGGCCTTACTTGAGGACTGGGCTCAGGCCGAGGGTCACAATGTGTGTTTGGGACCAATGTGGCCTGTAAGCATGGGCGGGGCCTCATGGGCCACACTGGTTTCCACTACACTGAACTTTGGACAACATGCCAATCCCAAGGTCACTTGCCATGGGGAAGGAGTTCTGATTTCTGCATCATTTTCAACCCTGGGCAGTGGTTGGAGATAAGGTCTTGGTTCTGAAGCCTGAAAACCGCAGTTGGGAAGAGATGACGACCTAAGGCCATGGCGGGTCTGATGTGCTCAGTGTGCAGTCAGCTGCCTGGGTGTTGGTCATGAGGTTGGGTCTCAGGTGGTGTCAGACAGTGCATTAGTGCCCAGGTTAGACTATATAATTTGGGTACAGTCGAGTGCCGTGTAGTTTTATCCTCATTTGAGGTGCCTGGGCAGCTCATTAGGCAAGATATTTTTTCTAGAGTGCATGCAGCGAGCTGAATTGTGGGTCCGGAATTGCCAAACTTGAGGGCTTCTGGGCCAGGAGTGTGAGGACAGAAGTCTGAGAACCCAAAGTGGACTTGGGCTTCAGGCCGAGGGCATGGCAGGGACCCCCTGCAGATCTGAGCCAATATCTCATGCATCTGAAGTCACGGCGGGAATAGACGTTGGCTCAGGTTGGAGTTTCTGTGCATGACTGCCCCTTCATGACCAGAGCGGAATCTCAAGGCCATGGAGGTTTTCCCACGTTGGGAGTTGTGGGATGTCCCCTTCAAGGATTCCTTCTGCGGGAAAATTGAGACCTGTTGGGCAGCTCCATGACATCCCATATGGAATGACTCCAGAGCAATGTTTAGGAGGGATGCCAGGGAAGCCCGCCTCGCATTCCAATTGTCTCCTAGCAACAAGACAGTTTAGATCAGATGGCTATGCGGGAGCAACCGGGGTGGCTGAGTTGAAATGGACTTTCCAGAGGATGGGGCCTAATGTGTGTTTGTGTCCATGAGGGCCTTGGAATGGGGAGGTGGCACGGGGATCCTGAAGTATTCTCCTAAGCTTTTGACATAGCTCCCATGCACACGTTTCCTTTTGGAGACGAGATTTGTTCTGATAGGTGCCTCAGGAAACCCCCTATGCTGGTATTGGAATCCAGGGTTTTGAGGAGACATGCCTGTAAACGAAAGCACTGGATCTGATTATGGCCTAGGGTCCCGTCTGGTTCAATCGTCTTCTCTGGGGACAGCCATCTATGGTATGAGTGGAGGTAGATGCTCAGCTGTTGTCAGATCGCCCTTGTTTGTCCCGGGTGAACTACACTATAGGGATGGCCTCGGGAACTTTGGAGGGTTCTCCTAATTTGTACGATTTTGGACAATGTAATGGGCAGAATTCCCATGGATTGGGTAGGCACAGCCCTAATGTGTTTCTCCAGGGTTCCCACCCTGGAGGGTTGTGGCCGAGGAATTTGAGGACAGATGTCTGAATACACAATGTCAGCTTAGGTTTGGGGACGTAGGTAGGGCAGGCCCAATCTACAAACCATGAGAAGAACTCTTCAGGATATGAGAAAGAGCGTGTGTGAAGCGCTTGCTAAGCCTTTTGTCTCTGGATTTTGTATCAACGATGGCCGTGGAATGTGGGGAGGCTTCATGGGCCATGGATGAATCTTCGTCTCTGTGGATTTGGCCCGGTCCCAATAGTTTTTCGTCAATCTGTGGGATGGGAGGTCCCCTTCAGGTTTGTTTCCTCAGGTGTCCCAACCAAAGACGAATTCTAAAGCAGAGCCCTGGGAAGAGTGAAGGGACAACCCGAACTATGGTTAAAATTGGGGCCTAGGCCATGGCAGGCCCAATATGCTCTTTCTTCAACCAGCCACTGAGAGGCCTTACTTGAGGACTGGGCTCAGGCCGAGGGTCACAATGTGTGTTTGGGACCAATGTGGCCTGTAAGCATGGGCGGGGCCTCATGGGCCACACTGGTTTCAACTACACTGAACTTTGGACAACATGCCAATCCCAAGGTCACTTGCCATGGGGAAGGAGTTCTGATTTCTGCATCATTTTCAACCCTGGGCAGTGGTTGGAGATAAGGTCTTGGTTCTGAAGCCTGAAAACCGCAGTTGGGAAGAGATGACGACCTAAGGCCATGGCGGGTCTGATGTGCTCAGTGTGCAGTCAGCTGCCTGGGTGTTGGTCATGAGGTTGGGTCTCAGGTGGTGTCAGACAGTGCATTAGTGCCCAGGTTAGACTATATAATTTGGGTACAGTCGAGTGCCGTGTAGTTTTATCCTCATTTGAGGTGCCTGGGCAGCTCATTAGGCAAGATATTTTTTCTAGAGAGCATGCAGCGAGCTGAATTGTGGGTCCGGAATTGCCAAACTTGAGGGCTTCTGGGCCAGGAGTGTGAGGACAGAAGTCTGAGAACCCAAAGTGGACTTGGGCTTCAGGCCGAGGGCATGGCAGGGACCCCCTGCAGATCTGAGCCAATATCTCATGCATCTGAAGTCACGGCGGGAATAGACGTTGGCTCAGGTTGGAGTTTCTGTGCATGACTGCCCCTTCATGACCAGAGCGGAATCTCAAGGCCATGGAGGTTTTCCCACGTTGGGAGTTGTGGGATGTCCCCTTCAAGGATTCCTTCTGCGGGAAAATTGAGACCTGTTGGGCAGCTCCATGACATCCCATATGGAATGACTCCAGAGCAATGTTTAGGATGGATGCCAGGGAAGCCCGCCTTGCATTCCAATTGTCTCCTAGCAACAAGACAGTTTAGATCAGATGGCTATGCGGGAGCAACCGGGGTGGCTGAGTTGAAATGGACTTTCCAGAGGATGGGGCCTAATGTGTGTTTGTGTCCATGAGGGCCTTGGAATGGGGAGGTGGCACGGGGACCCTGAAGTATTCTCCTAAGCTTTTGACATAGCTCCCATGCACACGTTTCCTTTTGGAGACGAGATTTGTTCTGATAGGTGCCTCAGGAAACCCCCTATGCTGGTATTGGAATCCAGGCTTTTGAGGAGATATGCCTGTAAACCAAAGCACTGGATCTGATTATGGCCTAGGGTCCCGTCTGGTTCAATCGTCTTCTCTGGGGACAGCCATCTATGGTATGAGTGGAGGTAGATGCTCAGCTGTTGTCAGATCGCCCTTGTTTGTCCCGGGTGAACTACACTATAGGGATGGCCTCGGGAACTTTGGAGGGTTCTCCTAATTTGTACGATTTTGGACAATGTAATGGGCAGAATTCCCATGGATTGGGTAGGCACAGCCCTAATGTGTTTCTCCAGGGTTCCCACCCTGGAGGGTTGTGGCCGAGGAATTTGAGGACAGATGTCTGAAAACACAATGTCAGCTTAGGTTTGGGGACGTAGGTAGGGCAGGCCCAATCTACAAACCATGAGAAGAACTCTTCAGGATATGAGAAAGAGCGTGTGTGAAGCGCTTGCTAAGGCTTTTGTCTCTGGATTTTGTATCAACGTTGGCCGTGGAATGTGGGGAGGCCTCATGGGCCATGGATGAATCTTCGTCTCTGTGGATTTGGCCCGGTCCCAATAGTTTTTCGTCAATCTGTGGGATGGGAGGTCCCCTTCAGGTTTGTTTCCTCAGGTGTCCCAACCAAAGACGAATTCTAAAGCAGAGCCCTGGGAAGAGTGAAGGGACAACCCGAACTATGGTTAAAATTGGGGCCTAGGCCATGGCAGACCCAATATGCTCTTTCTTCAACCAGCCACTGAGAGGCCTTACTTGAGGACTGGGCTCAGGCCGAGGGTCACAATGTGTGTTTGGGATCAATGTGGCCTGTAAGCATGGGCGAGGCCTCATGGGCCACACTGGTTTCAACTACACTGAACTTTGGACAACATGCCAATCCCAAGGTCACTTGCCATGGGGAAGGAGTTCTGATTTCTGCATCATTTTCAACCCTGGGCAGTGGTTGGAGATAAGGTCTTGGTTCTGAAGCCTGAAAACCGCAGTTGGGAAGAGATGACGACCTAAGGCCATGGCGGGTCTGATGTGCTCAGTGTGCAGTCAGCTGCCTGGGTGTTGGTCATGAGGTTGGGTCTCAGGTGGTGTCAGACAGTGCATTAGTGCCCAGGTTAGACTATATAATTTGGGTACAGTCGAGTGCCGTGTAGTTTTATCCTCATTTGAGGGGCCTGGGCAGCTCATTAGGCAAGATATTTTTTCTAGAGTGCATGCAGCGAGCTGAATTGTGGGTCCGGAATTGCCAAACTTGAGGGCTTCTGGGCCAGGAGTGTGAGGACAGAAGTCTGAGAACCCAAAGTGGACTTGGGCTTCAGGCCGAGGGCATGGCAGGGACCCCCTGCAGATCTGAGCCAATATCTCATGCATCTGAAGTCACGGCGGGAATAGACGTTGGCTCAGGTTGGAGTTTCTGTGCATGACTGCCCCTTCATGACCAGAGCGGAATCTCAAGGCCATGGAGGTTTTCCCACGTTGGGAGTTGTGGGATGTCCCCTTCAAGGATTCCTTCTGCGGGAAAATTGAGACCTGTTGGGCAGCTCCATGACATCCCATATGGAATGACTCCAGAGCAATGTTTAGGATGGATGCCAGGGAAGCCCGCCTCGCATTCCAATTGTCTCCTAGCAACAAGACAGTTTAGATCAGATGGCTATGCGGGAGCAACCGGGGTGGCTGAGTTGAAATGGACTTTCCAGAGGATGGGGCCTAATGTGTGTTTGTGTCCATGAGGGCCTTGGAATGGGGAGGTGGCACGGGGACCCTGAAGTATTCTCCTAAGCTTTTGACATAGCTCCCATGCACACGTTTCCTTTTGGAGACGAGATTTGTTCTGATAGGTGCCTCAGGAAACCCCCTATGCTGGTATTGGAATCCAGGCTTTTGAGGAGATATTCCTGTAAACCAAAGCACTGGATCTGATTATGGCCTAGGGTCCCGTCTGGTTCAATCGTCTTCTCTGGGGACAGACATCTATGGTATGAGTGGAGGTAGATGCTCAGCTGTTGTCAGACCGCCCTTGTTTGTCCCGGGTGAACTACACTATAGGGATGGCCTCGGGAACTTTGGAGGGTTCTCCTAATTTGTACGATTTTGGACAATGTAATGGGCAGAATTCCCATGGATTGGGTAGGCACAGCCCTAATGTGTTTCTCCAGGGTTCCCACCCTGGAGGGTTGTGGCCGAGGAATTTGAGGACAGATGTCTGAATACACAATGTCAGCTTAGGTTTGGGGACGTAGGTAGGGCAGGCCCAATCTACAAACCATGAGAAGAACTCTTCAGGATATGAGAAAGAGCGTGTGTGAAGCGCTTGCTAAGGCTTTTGTCTCTGGATTTTGTATCAACGATGGACGTGGAATGTGGGGAGGCGTCATGGGCCATGGATGAATCTTCGTCTCTGTGGATTTGGCCCGGTCCCAATAGTTTTTCGTCAATCTGTGGGATGGGAGGTCCCCTTCAGGTTTGTTTCCTCAGGTGTCCCAACCAAAGACGAATTCTAAAGCAGAGCCCTGGGAAGAGTGAAGGGACAACCCGAACTATGGTTAAAATTGGGGCCTAGGCCATGGCAGGCCCAATATGCTCTTTCTTCAACCAGCCACTGAGAGGCCTTACTTGAGGACTGGGCTCAGGCCGAGGGTCACAATGTGTGTTTGGGACCAATGTGGCCTGTAAGCATGGGCGGGGCCTCATGGGCCACACTGGTTTCCACTACACTGAACTTTGGACAACATGCCAATCCCAAGGTCACTTGCCATGGGGAAGGAGTTCTGATTTCTGCATCATTTTCAACCCTGGGCAGTGGTTGGAGATAAGGTCTTGGTTCTGAAGCCTGAAAACCGCAGTTGGGAAGAGATGACGACCTAAGGCCATGGCGGGTCTGATGTGCTCAGTGTGCAGTCAGCTGCCTGGGTGTTGGTCATGAGGTTGGGTCTCAGGTGGTGTCAGACAGTGCATTAGTGCCCAGGTTAGACTATATAATTTGGGTACAGTCGAGTGCCGTGTAGTTTTATCCTCATTTGAGGTGCCTGGGCAGCTCATTAGGCAAGATATTTTTTCTAGAGTGCATGCAGCGAGCTGAATTGTGGGTCCGGAATTGCCAAACTTGAGGGCTTCTGGGCCAGGAGTGTGAGGACAGAAGTCTGAGAACCCAAAGTGGACTTGGGCTTCAGGCCGAGGGCATGGCAGGGACCCCCTGCAGATCTGAGCCAATATCTCATGCATCTGAAGTCACGGCGGGAATAGACGTTGGCTCAGGTTGGAGTTTCTGTGCATGACTGCCCCTTCATGACCAGAGCGGAATCTCAAGGCCATGGAGGTTTTCCCACGTTGGGAGTTGTGGGATGTCCCCTTCAAGGATTCCTTCTGCGGGAAAATTGAGACCTGTTGGGCAGCTCCATGACATCCCATATGGAATGACTCCAGAGCAATGTTTAGGAGGGATGCCAGGGAAGCCCGCCTCGCATTCCAATTGTCTCCTAGCAACAAGACAGTTTAGATCAGATGGCTATGCGGGAGCAACCGGGGTGGCTGAGTTGAAATGGACTTTCCAGAGGATGGGGCCTAATGTGTGTTTGTGTCCATGAGGGCCTTGGAATGGGGAGGTGGCACGGGGATCCTGAAGTATTCTCCTAAGCTTTTGACATAGCTCCCATGCACACGTTTCCTTTTGGAGACGAGATTTGTTCTGATAGGTGCCTCAGGAAACCCCCTATGCTGGTATTGGAATCCAGGGTTTTGAGGAGACATGCCTGTAAACGAAAGCACTGGATCTGATTATGGCCTAGGGTCCCGTCTGGTTCAATCGTCTTCTCTGGGGACAGCCATCTATGGTATGAGTGGAGGTAGATGCTCAGCTGTTGTCAGATCGCCCTTGTTTGTCCCGGGTGAACTACACTATAGGGATGGCCTCGGGAACTTTGGAGGGTTCTCCTAATTTGTACGATTTAGGACAATGTAATGGGCAGAATTCCCATGGATTGGGTAGGCACAGCCCTAATGTCTTTCTCCAGGGTTCCCACCCTGGAGGGTTGTGGCCGAGGAATTTGAGGACAGATGTCTGAAAACACAATGTCAGCTTAGGTTTGGGGACGTAGGTAGGGCAGGCCCAATCTACAAACCATGAGAAGAACTCTTCAGGATATGAGAAAGAGCGTGTGTGAAGCGTTTGCTAAGGCTTTTGTCTCTGGATTTTGTATCAACGATGGCCGTGGAATGTGGGGAGGCCTCATGGGCCATGGATGAATCTTCGTCTCTGTGGATTTGGCCCGGTCCCAATAGTTTTTCGTCAATCTGTGAGATGGGAGGTCCCCTTCAGGTTTGTTTCCTCAGGTGTCCCAACCAAAGACGAATTCTAAAGCAGAGCCCTGGGAAGAGTGAAGGGACAACCCAAACTATGGTTAAAATTGGGGCCTAGGCCATGGCAGGCCCAATATGCTCTTTCTTCAACCAGCCACTGAGAGGCCTTACTTGAGGACTGGGCTCAGGCCGAGGGTCACAATGTGTGTTTGGGACCAATGTGGCCTGTAAGCATGGGCGGGGCCTCATGGGCCACACTGGTTTCAACTACACTGAACTTTGGACAACATGCCAATCCCAAGGTCACTTGCCATGGGGAAGGAGTTCTGATTTCTGCATCATTTTCAACCCTGGGCAGTGGTTGTAGATAAGGTCTTGGTTCTGAAGCCTGAAAACCGCAGTTGGGAAGAGATGACGACCTAAGGCCATGGCGGGTCTGATGTGCTCAGTGTGCAGTCAGCTGCCTGGGTGTTGGTCATGAGGTTGGGTCTCAGGTGGTGTCAGACAGTGCATTAGTGCCCAGGTTAGACTATATAATTTGGGTACAGTCGAGTGCCGTGTAGTTTTATCCTCATTTGAGGGGCCTGGGCAGCTCATTAGGCAAGATATTTTTTCTAGAGTGCATGCAGCGAGCTGAATTGTGGGTCTGGAATTGCCAAACTTGAGGGCTTCTGGGCCAGGAGTGTGAGGACAGAAGTCTGAGAACCCAAAGTGGACTTGGGCTTCAGGCCGAGGGCACGGCAGGGACCCCCTGCAGATCTGAGCCAATATCTCATGCATCTGAAGTCACGGCGGGAATAGACGTTGGCTCAGGTTGGAGTTTCTGTGCATGACTGCCCCTTCATGACCAGAGCGGAATCTCAAGGCCATGGAGGTTTTCCCACGTTGGGAGTTGTGGGATGTCCCCTTCAAGGATTCCTTCTGCGGGAAAATTGAGACCTGTTGGGCAGCTCCATGACATCCCATATGGAATGACTCCAGAGCAATGTTTAGGATGGATGCCAGGGAAGCCCGCCTCGCATTCCAATTGTCTCCTAGCAACAAGACAGTTTAGATCAGATGGCTATGCGGGAGCAACCGGGGTGGCTGAGTTGAAATGGACTTTCCAGAGGATGGGGCCTAATGTGTGTTTGTGTCCATGAGGGCCTTGGAATGGGGAGGTGGCACGGGGACCCTGAAGTATTCTCCTAAGCTTTTGACATAGCTCCCATGCACACGTTTCCTTTTGGAGACGAGATTTGTTCTGATAGGTGCCTCAGGAAACCCCCTATGCTGGTATTGGAATCCAGGCTTTTGAGGAGACATGCCTGTAAACCAAAGCACTGGATCCGATTATGGCCTAGGGTCCCGTCTGGTTCAATCGTCTTCTCTGGGGACAGACATCTATGGTATGAGTGGAGGTAGATGCTCAGCTGTTGTCAGACCGCCCTTGTTTGTCCCGGGTGACCTACACTATAGGGATGGCCTCGGGAACTTTGGAGGGTTCTCCTAATTTGTACGATTTTGGACAATGTAATGGGCAGAATTCCCATGGATTGGGTAGGCACAGCCCTAATGTGTTTCTCCAGGGTTCCCACCCTGGAGGGTTGTGGCCGAGGAATTTGAGGACAGATGTCTGAAAACACAATGTCAGCTTAGGTTTGGGGACGTAGGTAGGGCAGGCCCAATCTACAAACCATGAGAAGAACTCTTCAGGATATGAGAAAGAGCGTGTGTGAAGCGCTTGCTAAGGCTTTTGTCTCTGGATTTTGTATCAACGATGGACGTGGAATGTGGGGAGGCGTCATGGGCCATGGATGAATCTTCGTCTCTGTGGATTTGGCCCGGTCCCAATAGTTTTTCGTCAATCTGTGGGATGGGAGGTCCCCTTCAGGTTTGTTTCCTCAGGTGTCCCAACCAAAGACGAATTCTAAAGCAGAGCCCTGGGAAGAGTGAAGGGACAACCCGAACTATGGTTAAAATTGGGGCCTAGGCCATGGCAGGCCCAATATGCTCTTTCTTCAACCAGCCACTGAGAGGCCTTACTTGAGGACTGGGCTCAGGCCGAGGGTCACAATGTGTGTTTGGGACCAATGTGGCCTGTAAGCATGGGCGGGGCCTCATGGGCCACACTGGTTTCAACTACACTGAACTTTGGACAACATGCCAATCCCAAGGTCACTTGCCATGGGGAAGGAGTTCTGATTTCTGCATCATTTTCAACCCTGGGCAGTGGTTGGAGATAAGGTCTTGGTTTGAAGCCTGAAAACCGCAGTTGGGAAGAGATGACGACCTAAGGCCATGGCGGGTCTGATGTGCTCATTGTGCAGTCAGCTGCCTGTGTGTTGGTCATGAGGTTGGGTCTCAGGTGGTGTCATACAGTGCATTAGTGCCCAGGTTAGACTATATAATTTGGGTACAGTCGAGTGCCGTGTAGTTTTATCCTCATTTGAGGGGCCTGGGCAGCTCATTAGGCAAGATATTTTTTCTAGAGTGCATGCAGCGAGCTGAATTGTGGGTCCGGAATTGCCAAACTTGAGGGCTTCTGGGCCAGGAGTGTGAGGACAGAAGTCTGAGAACCCAAAGTGGACTTGGGCTTCAGGCCGAGGGCACGGCAGGGACCCCCTGCAGATCTGTACCAATATCTCATGCATCTGAAGTCACGGCGGGAATAGACGTTGGCTCAGGTTGGAGTTTCTGTGCATGACTGCCCCTTCATGACCAGAGCGGAATCTCAAGGCCATGGAGGTTTTCCCACGTTGGGAGTTGTGGGATGTCCACTTCAAGGATTCCTTCTGCGGGAAAATTGAGACCTGTTGGGCAGCTCCATGACATCCCATATGGAATGACTCCAGAGCAATGTTTAGGATGGATGCCAGGGAAGCCCGCCTCGCATTCCAATTGTCTCCTAGCAACAAGACAGTTTAGATCAGATGGCTATGCGGGAGCAACCGGGGTGGCTGAGTTGAAATGGACTTTCCAGAGGATGGGGCCTAATGTGTGTTTGTGTCCATGAGGGCCTTGGAATGGGGAGGTGGCACGGGGACCCTGAAGTATTCTCCTAAGCTTTTGACATAGCTCCCATGCACACGTTTCCTTTTGGAGACGAGATTTGTTCTGATAGGTGCCTCAGGAAACCCCCTATGCTGGTATTGGAATCCAGGCTTTTGAGGAGACATGCCTGTAAACCAAAGCACTGGATCCGATTATGGCCTAGGGTCCCGTCTGGTTCAATCGTCTTCTCTGGGGACAGACATCTATGGTATGAGTGGAGGTAGATGCTCAGCTGTTGTCAGACCGCCCTTGTTTGTCCCGGGTGACCTACACTATAGGGATGGCCTCGGGAACTTTGGAGGGTTCTCCTAATTTGTACGATTTTGGACAATGTAATGGGCAGAATTCCCATGGATTGGGTAGGCACAGCCCTAATGTCTTTCTCCAGGGTTCCCACCCTGGAGGGTTGTGGCCGAGGAATTTGAGGACAGATGTCTGAAAACACAATGTCAGCTTAGGTTTGGGGACGTAGGTAGGGCAGGCCCAATCTACAAACCATGAGAAGAACTCTTCAGGATATGAGAAAGAGCGTGTGTGAAGCGCTTGCTAAGGCTTTTGTCTCTGGATTTTGTATCAACGATGGCCGTGGAATGTGGGGAGGCGTCATGGGCCATGGATGAATCTTCGTCTCTGTGGATTTGGCCCGGTCCCAATAGTTTTTCGTCAATCTGTGGGATGGGAGGTCCCCTTCAGGTTTGTTTCCTCAGGTGTCCCAACCAAAGACGAATTCTAAAGCAGAGCCCTGGGAAGAGTGAAGGGACAACCCAAACTATGGATAAAATTGGGGCCTAGGCCATGGCAGCCCCAATATGCTCTTTCTTCAACCAGCCACTGAGAGGCCTTACTTGAGGACTGGGCTCAGGCCGAGGGTCACAATGTGTGTTTGGGACCAATGTGGCCGGTAAGCATGGGCGGGGCCTCATGGGCCACACTGGTTTCCACTACACTGAACTTTGGACAACATGCCAATCCCAAGGTCACTTGCCATGGGGAAGGAGTTCTGATTTCTGCATCATTTTCAACCCTGGGCAGTGGTTGGAGATAAGGTCTTGGTTCTGAAGCCTGAAAACCGCAGTTGGGAAGAGATGACGACCTAAGGTCATGGCGGGTCTGATGTGCTCAGTGTGCAGTCAGCTGCCTGGAGGTTGGTCATGAGGTTGGGTCTCAGGTGGTGTCAGACAGTGCATTAGTGCCCAGGTTAGACTATATAATTTGGGTACAGTCGAGTGCCGTGTAGTTTTATCCTCATTTGAGGTGCCTGGGCAGCTCATTAGGCAAGATATTTTTTCTAGAGTGCATGCAGCGAGCTGAATTGTGGGTCCGGAATTGCCAAATTGAGGGCTTCTGGGCCAGGAGTGTGAGGACAGAAGTCTGAGAACCCAAAGTGGACTTGGGCTTCAGGCCGAGGGCATGGCAGGGACCCCCTGCAGATCTGAGCCAATATCTCATGCATCTGAAGTCACGGCGGGAATAGACGTTGGCTCAGGTTGGAATTTCTGTGCATGACTGCCCCTTCATGACCAGAGCGGAATCTCAAGGCCATGGAGGTTTTCCCATGTTGGGAGTTGTGGGATGTCCACTTCAAGGATTCCTTCTGCGGGAAAATTGAGACCTGTTGGGCAGCTCCATGACATCCCATATGGAATGACTCCAGAGCAATGTTTAGGATGGATGCCAGGGAAGCCCGCCTCGCATTCCAATTGTCTCCTAGCAACAAGACAGTTTAGATCAGATGGCTATGCGGGAGCAACCGGGGTGGCTGAGTTGAAATGGACTTTCCAGAGGATGGGGCCTAATGTGTGTTTGTGTCCATGAGGGCCTTGGAATGGGGAGGTGGCACGGGGACCCTGAAGTATTCTCCTAAGCTTTTGACATAGCTCCCATGCACACGTTTCCTTTTGGAGACGAGATTTGTTCTGATAGGGGCCTCAGGAAACCCCCTATGCTGGTATTGGAATCCAGGATTTGAGGAGACATGCCTGTAAACCAAAGCACTGGATCCGATTATGGCCTAGGGTCCCGTCTGGTTCAATCGTCTTCTCTGGGGACAGACATCTATGGTATGAGTGGAGGTAGATGCTCAGCTGTTGTCAGACCGCCCTTGTTTGTCCCGTGTGACCTACACTATAGGGATGGCCTCGGGAACTTTGGAGGGTTCTCCTAATTTGTACGATTTTGGACAATGTAATGGGCAGAATTCCCATGGATTGGGTAGGCACAGCCCTAATGTCTTTCTCCAGGGTTCCCACCCTGGAGGGTTGTGGCCGAGGAATTTGAGGACAGATGTCTGAAAACACAATGTCAGCTTAGGTTTGGGGACGTAGGTAGGGCAGGCCCAATCTACAAACCATGAGAAGAACTCTTCAGGATATGAGAAAGAGCGTGTGTGAAGCGCTTGCTAAGGCTTTTGTCTCTGGATTTTGTATCAACGATGGCCGTGGAATGTGGGGAGGCGTCATGGGCCATGGATGAATCTTCGTCTCTGTGGATTTGGCCCGGTCCCAATAGTTTTTCGTCAATCTGTGGGATGGGAGGTCCCCTTCAGGTTTGTTTCCTCAGGTGTCCCAACCAAAGACGAATTCTAAAGCAGAGCCCTGGGAAGAGTGAAGGGACAACCCAAACTATGGATAAAATTGGGGCCTAGGCCATGGCAGCCCCAATATGCTCTTTCTTCAACCAGCCACTGAGAGGCCTTACTTGAGGACTGGGCTCAGGCCGAGGGTCACAATGTGTGTTTGGGACCAATGTGGCCGGTAAGCATGGGCGGGGCCTCATGGGCCACACTGGTTTCCACTACACTGAACTTTGGACAACATGCCAATCCCAAGGTCACTTGCCATGGGGAAGGAGTTCTGATTTCTGCATCATTTTCAACCCTGGGCAGTGGTTGGAGATAAGGTCTTGGTTCTGAAGCCTGAAAACCGCAGTTGGGAAGAGATGACGACCTAAGGCCATGGCGGGTCTGATGTGCTCAGTGTGCAGTCAGCTGCCTGGGTGTTGGTCATGAGGTTGGGTCTCAGGTGGTGTCAGACAGTGCATTAGTGCCCAGGTTAGACTATATAATTTGGGTACAGTCGAGTGCCGTGTAGTTTTATCCTCATTTGAGGTGCCTGGGCAGCTCATTAGGCAAGATATTTTTTCTAGAGTGCATGCAGCGAGCTGAATTGTGGGTCCGGAATTGCCAAATTGAGGGCTTCTGGGCCAGGAGTGTGAGGACAGAAGTCTGAGAACCCAAAGTGGACTTGGGCTTCAGGCCGAGGGCATGGCAGGGACCCCCTGCAGATCTGAGCCAATATCTCATGCATCTGAAGTCACGGCGGGAATAGACGTTGGCTCAGGTTGGAATTTCTGTGCATGACTGCCCCTTCATGACCAGAGCGGAATCTCAAGGCCATGGAGGTTTTCCCATGTTGGGAGTTGTGGGATGTCCCCTTCAAGGATTCCTTCTGCGGGAAAATTGAGACCTGTTGGGCAGCTCCATGACATCCCATATGGAATGACTCCAGAGCAATGTTTAGGATGGATGCCAGGGAAGCCCGCCTCGCATTCCAATTGTCTCCTAGCAACAAGACAGTTTAGTTCAGATGGCTATGCGGGAGCAACCGGGGTGGCTGAGTTGAAATGGACTTTCCAGAGGATGGGGCCTAATGTGTGTTTGTGTCCATGAGGGCCTTGGAATGGGGAGGTGGCACGGGGACCCTGAAGTATTCTCCTAAGCTTTTGACATAGCTCCCATGCACACGTTTCCTTTTGGAGACGAGATTTGTTCTGATAGGTGCCTCAGGAAACCCCCTATGCTGGTATTGGAATCCAGGCTTTTGAGGAGACATGCCTGTAAACCAAAGCACTGGATCCGATTATGGCCTAGGGTCCTGTCTGGTTCTATCGTCTTCTCTGGGGACAGCCATCTATGGTATGAGTGGAGGTAGATGCTCAGCTGTTGTCAGACCGCCCTTGTTTGTCCCGTGTGACCTACACTATAGGGATGGCCTCGGGAACTTTGGAGGGTTCTCCTAATTTGTACGATTTTGGACAATGTAATGGGCAGAATTCCCATGGATTGGGTAGGCACAGCCCTAATGTGTTTCTCCAGGGTTCCCACCCTGGAGGGTTGTGGCCGAGGAATTTGAGGACAGATGTCTGAAAACACAATGTCAGCTTAGGTTTGGGGACGTAGGTAGGGCAGGCCCAATCTACAAACCATGAGAAGAACTCTTCAGGATATGAGAAAGAGCGTGTGTGAAGCGCTTGCTAAGGCTTTTGTCTCTGGATTTTGTATCAACGATGGCCGTGGAATGTGGGGAGGCGTCATGGGCCATGGATGAATCTTCGTCTCTGTGGATTTGGCCCGGTCCCAATAGTTTTTCGTCAATCTGTGGGATGGGAGGTCCCCTTCAGGTTTGTTTCCTCAGGTGTCCCAACCAAAGACGAATTCTAAAGCAGAGCCCTGGGAAGAGTGAAGGGACAACCCAAACTATGGTTAAATTGGGGCCTAGGCCATGGCAGGCCCAATATGCTCTTTCTTCAACCAGCCACTGAGAGGCCTTACTTGAGGACTGGGCTCAGGCCGAGGGTCACAATGTGTGTTTGGGACCAATGTGGCCTGTAAGCATGGGCGGGGCCTCATGGGCCACACTGGTTTCCACTACACTGATCTTTGGACAACATGCCAATCCCAAGGTCACTTGCCATGGGGAAGGAGTTCTGATTTCTGCATCATTTTCAACCCTGGGCAGTGGTTGGAGATAAGGTCTTGGTCTGAAGCCTGAAAACCGCAGTTGGGAAGAGATGACGACCTAAGGCCATGGCGGGTCTGATGTACTCAGTGTGCAGTCAGCTGCCTGGGTGTTGGTCATGAGGTTGGGTCTCAGGTGGTGTCAGACAGTGCATTAGTGCCCAGGTTAGACTATATATTTTGGGTACAGTCGAGTGCCGTGTAGTTTTATCCTCATTTGAGGTGCCTGGGCAGCTCATTAGGCAAGATATTTTTTCTAGAGTGCATGCAGCGAGCTGAATTGTGGGTCCGGAATTGCCAAACTTGAGGGCTTCTGGGACAGGAGTGTGAGGACAGAAGTCTGAGAACCCAAAGTGGACTTGGGCTTCAGGCCGAGGGCACGGCAGGGACCCCCTGCAGATCTGAGCCAATAACTCATGCATCTGAAGTCACGGCGGGAATAGACGTTGGCTCAGGTTGGAGTTTCTGTGCATGACTGCCCCTTCATGAACAGAGCGGAATCTCAAGGCCATGGAGGTTTTCCCACGTTGGGAGTTGTGGGATGTCTCCTTCAAGGATTCCTTCTGCGGGAAAATTGAGACCTGTTGGGCAGCTCCATGACATCCCATATGGAATGACTCCAGAGCAATGTTTAGGATGGATGCCAGGGACGCCCGCCTCGCATTCCAATTGTCTCCTAGCAACAAGACAGTTTAGATCAGATGGCTATGCGGGAGCAACCGGGGTGGCTGAGTTGAAATGGACTTTCCAGAGGATGGGGCCTAATGTGTGTTTGTGTCCATGAGGGCCTTGGAATGGGGAGGTGGCACGGGGACCCTCTAGTATTCTCCTAAGCTTTTGACATAGCTCCCATGCACAAGTTTCCTTTTGGAGACGAGATTTGTTCTGATAGGTGCCTCAGGAAACCCCCTATGCTGGTATTGGAATCCAGGCTTTTGAGGACACATGCCTGTAAACCAAAGCACTGGATCCGATTATGGCCTAGGGTCCTGTCTGGTTCAATCGTCTTTTCTGGGGACAGCCATCTATGGTATGAGTGGAGGTAGATGCTCAGCTGTTGTCAGACCGCCCTTGTTTGTCCCGGGTGACCTACACTATAGGGATGGCCTCGGGAACTTTGGAGGGTTCTCCTAATTTGTACGATTTTGGACAATGTAATGGGCAGAATTCCCATGGATTGGGTAGGCACAGCCCTAATGTGTTTCTCCAGGGTTCCCACCCTGGAGGGTTGTGGCCGAGGAATTTGAGGACAGATGTCTGAAATCACAATGTCAGCTTAGGTTTGGGGACGTAGGTAGGGCAGGCCCAATCTACAAACCATGAGAAGAACTCTTCAGGATATGAGAAAGAGCGTGTGTGAAGCGCTTGCTAAGGCTTTTGTCTCTGGATTTTGTATCAACGATGGCCGTGGAATGAGGGGAGGCCTCATGGGCCATGGATGAATCTTCGTCTCTGTGGATTTGGCCCGGACCCAATAGTTTTTCTTCAATCTGTGGGTTGGGATGTCCCCTTCAGGTTTGTTTCCTCAGGTGTCCCAACCAAAGACGAATTCTAAAGCAGAGCCCTGGGAAGAGTAAAGGGACAACCCAAACTATGGTTAAAATTGGGGCCTAGGCCATGGCAGACCCAATATGCTCTTTCTTCAACCAGCCACTGAGAGGCCTTACTTGAGGACTGGGCTCAGGCCGAGGGTCACAATGTGTGTTTGGGACCAATGTGGCCTGTAAGCATGGGCGGGGCCTCATGGGCCACACTGGTTTCAACTACACTGAACTTTGGACAACATGCCAATCCCAAGGTCACTTGCCATGGGGAAGGAGTTCTGATTTCTGCATCATTTTCAACCCTGGGCAGTGGTTGGAGATAAGGTCTTGGTTCTGAAGCCTGAAAACCGCAGTTGGGAAGAGATGACGACCTAAGGCCATGGTGGGTCTGATGTGCTCAGTGTGCAGTCAGCTGCCTGGGTGTTGGTCATGAGTTTGAGGCTCAGGTGGTGTCAGACAGTGCATTAGTGCCCAGGTTAGACTATATAATTTGGGTACAGTCGAGTGCCGTGTAGATTTATCCTCATTTGAGTTGCCTGGGCAGCTCATTAGGCAAGATATTTTACCTAGAGTGCATGCAGCGAGCTGAATTGTGGGTCCGGAATTGCCAAACTTGAGGGCTTCTGGGCCAGGAGTGTGAGGACAGAAGTCTGAGAACCCAAAGTGGACTTGAGCTTCAGTCCGAGGGCACGGCAGGGACCCCCTGCAGATCTGAGCCAATATCTCATGCATCTGAAGTCACGGCGGGAATAGACGTTGGCTCATGTTGGAGTTTCTGTGCATGACTGCCCCTTCATGAACAGAGCAGAATCTCAAGGCCATGGAGGTTTTCCCACTTTGGGAGTTGTGGGATGTCCCCTTCAAGGATTCCTTCTGCGGGAAAATTGAGACCTGTTGGGCAGCTCCATGACATCCCATATGGAATGACTCCAGAGCAATGTTTAGGATGGATGCCAGGGAAGACCGCCTCGCATTCCAATTGTCTCCTAGCAACAAGACAGTTTAGATCAGATGGCTATGCGGGAGCAACCGGGGTGGCTGAGTTGAAATGGACTTTCCAGAGGATGGGGCCTAATGTGTGTTTGTGTCCATGAGGGCCTTGGAATGGGGAGGTGGCACGGGGATCCTGAAGTATTCTCCTAAGCTTTTGACATAGCTCCCATGCACACGTTTCCTTTTGGAAACGAGATTTGTTCTGATAGGTGCCTCAGGAAACCCCCTATGCTGGTATTGGAATCCAGGCTTTTGAGGAGACATGCCTGTAAACCAAAGCACTGGATCCGATTATGGCCTAGGGTCCCGTCTGGTTCAATCGTCTTCTCTGGGGACAGACATCTATGGTATGAGTGGAGGTAGATGCTCAGCTGTTGTCAGACCGCCCTTGTTTGTCCCGGGTGACCTACACTATAGGGATGGCCTCGGGAACTTTGGAGGGTTCTCCTAATTTGTACGATTTTGGACAATGTAATGGGCAGAATTCCCATGGATTGGGTAGGCACAGCCCTAATGTGTTTCTCCAGGGTTCCCACCCTGGAGGGTTTTGGCCGAGGAATTTGAGGACAGATGTCTGAAAACACAATGTCAGCTTAGGTTTGGGGACGTAGGTAGGGCAGGCCCAATCTACAAACCATGAGAAGAACTCTTCAGGATATGAGAAAGAGCGTGTGTGAAGCGCTTGCTAAGGCTTTTGTCTCTGGATTTTGTATCAACGATGGCCATGGAATGTGGGGAGGCCTCATGGGCCATGGATGAATCATCGTCTCTGTGGATTTGGCCCGGTCCCAATAGTTTTTCGTCAATCTGTGGGATGGGAGGTCCCCTTCAGGTTTGTTTCCTCAGGTGTCCCAACCAAAGACGAATTCTAAAGCAGAGCCCTGGGAAGAGTGAAGGGACAACCCAAACTATGTTTAAAATTGGGGCCTAGGCCATGGCAGGCCCAATATGCTCTTTCTTCAACCAGCCACTGAGAGGCCTTACTTGAGGACTGGGCTCAGGCCGAGGGTCACAATGTGTGTTTGGGACCAATGTGGCCTGTAAGCATTGGCGGGTCCTCATGGGCCACACTGGTTTCAACTACACTGAACTTTGGACAACATGCCAATCCCAAGGTCACTTGCCATGGGGAAGGAGTTCTGATTTCTGCATCATTTTCAACCCTGGGCAGTGGTTGGAGATAAGGTCTTGGTTCTGAAGCCTGAAAACCGCAGTTGGGAAGAGATGACGTCCTAAGGCCATGGCGGGTCTGATGTGCTCAGTGTGCAGTCAGCTGCCTGGGTGTTGGTCATGAGGTTGGGGCTCAGGTGGTGTCAGACAGTCCATTAGTGCCCAGGTTAGACTATATAATTTGGGTACAGTTGAGTGCCGTGTAGTTTTATCCTCATTTGAGGTGCCTGGGCAGCTCATTAGGCAAGATATTTTTTCTAGAGTGCATGCAGCGAGCTGAATTGTGAGTCCGGAATTGCCAAACTTGAGGGTTTCTGGGCCAGGAGTGTGAGGACAGAAGTCTGAGAACCCAAAGTGGACTTGGGCTTCAGGCCGAGGGCACGGCAGGGACCCCCTGCAGATCTGTACCAATATCTCATGCATCTGAAGTCACGGCGGGAATAGACGTTGGCTCAGGTTGGAGTTTCTGTGCATGACTGCCCCTTCATGACCAGAGCGGAATCTCAAGGCCATGGAGGTTTTCCCACGTTGGGAGTTGTGGGATGTCCCCTTCAAGGATTCCTTCTGCGGGAAAATTGAGACCTGTTGGGCAGCTCCATGACATCCCATATGGAATGACTCCAGAGCAATGTTTAGGATGGATGCCAGGGAAGCCCGCCTCGCATTCCAATTGTCTCCTAGCAACAAGACAGTTTAGATCAGATGGCTATGCGGGAGCAACCGGGGTGGCTGAGTTGAAATGGACTTTCCAGAGGATGGGGCCTAATGTGTGTTTGTGTCCATGAGGGCCTTGGAATGGGGAGGTGGCACGGGGACCCTGAAGTATTCTCCTAAGCTTTTGACATAGCTCCCATGCACACGTTTCCTTTTGGAGACGAGATTTGTTCTGATAGGTGCCTCAGGAAACCCCCTATGCTGGTATTGGAATCCAGGCTTTTGAGGAGACATGCCTGTAAACCAAAGCACTGGATCCGATTTTGGCCTAGGGTCCTGTCTGGTTCAATCGTCTTCTCTGGGGACAGACATGTATGGTATGAGTGGAGGTAGATGCTCAGCTGTTGTCAGACCGCCCTTGTTTGTCCCGGGTGACCTACACTATAGGGATGGCCTCGGGAACTTTGGAGGGTTCTCCTAATTTGTACGATTTTGGACAATGTAATGGGCAGAATTCCCATGGATTGGGTAGGCACAGCCCTAATGTGTTTCTCCAGGGTTCCCACCCTGGAGGGTTGTGGCCGAGGAATTTGAGGACAGATGTCTGAAAACACAATGTCAGCTTAGGTTTGGGGACGTAGGTAGGGCAGGCCCAATCTACAAACCATGAGAAGAACTCTTCAGGATATGAGAAAGAGCGTGTGTGAAGCGCTTGCTAAGGCTTTTGTCTCTGGATTTTGTATCAACGATGGCCGTGGAATGTGGGGAGGCCTCATGGGCCATGGATGAATCTTCGTCTCTGTGGATTTGGCCCGGTCCCAATAGTTTTTCGTCAATCTGTGGGATGGGAGGTCCCCTTCAGGTTTGTTTCCTCAGGTGTCCCAACCAAAGACGAATTCTAAAGCAGAGCCCTGGGAAGAGTGAAGGGACAACCCGAACTATGGTTAAAATTGGGGCCTAGGCCATGGCAGGCCCAATATGCTCTTTCTTCATCCAGCCACTGAGAGGCCTTACTTGAGGACTGGGCTCAGGCCGAGGGTCACAATGTGTGTTTGGGACCAATGTGGCCTGTAAGCTTGGGCGGGGCCTCATGGGCCACACTGGTTTCAACTACACTGAACTTTGGACAACATGCCAATCCCAAGGTCACTTGCCATGGGGAAGGAGATTGATTTCTGCATCATTTTCAACCCTGGGCAGTGGTTGGAGATAAGGTCTTTGTTCTGAAGCCTGAAAACCGCAGTTGGGAAGAGATGACGACCTAAGGCCATGGCGGGTCTGATGTGCTCAGTGTGCAGTCAGCTGCCTGGGTGTTGGTCATGAGGTTGGGGCTCAGGTGGTGTCAGACAGTGCATTAGTGCCCAGGTTAGACTATATAATTTGGGTACAGTCGAGTGCCGTGTAGTTTTATCCTCATTTGAGGTGCCTGGGCAGCTCATTAGGCAAGATATTTTTTCTAGAGTGCAGGCAGAGTGCTGCATTGTGGGTCAGGAATCGCCAAACTTGAGGTCATCTGGGCCAGGAGTGTGAGGACAGAAGTCTGAGAACACAAACTAGACTTGGGCTTCAGTCTGAGGGCACGGAAGGTACCACCTGCAGATCTGATACAATATCTCATTCATCTGACGTCACGGCGAGGGTCTGACGTTGGCTCATGTTGGAGTTTCTGGGCATGACTGCCCCTTCATGAACGGAGCAATATCTCAAGGACATGGAGGTTTTCCAACATTGTGAGTTGTGGGATGCCCCCTTCTTAGATTCCTTCGGCGGGACAATTGAGACCTGTTGGGCAGCTACAGGACATCCCATATGGAATGACTCCAGAGCACTGTTCGAGGATGGATGCCAGGGAAGCCCGCCTCGCATTCCAATTGTATCAAAGCAACAAGACAGTTGAGATCTGATGGCTCTGGTAGAGCAACCGGGGTGTCTGAGTTGAAATGGATATTCCCGAGGAGAGGGCCTAATGTGTGTTTGTGTCCATGAGGTCTTTGCAATAGGGCGGTGGCAACGGACCCTGAAGTATTCTCGTAAGCTTTTGACATAGCTCCCATGCACAAGTTTCCTTGTGGAGACGAGATTTGTTCTGATGGGTGCCTCAGGAAACCCCCTATGCTGGTATTGGAATCCAGGCATTTGAGGAGACAGGCCTGTAAACCAAAGCACTGGATCCGATTATGGCATAGGGTCCTGTCTGGTTCAATCGTCTTCTCTGGGGTCAGCCATCTATGGTATGAGTGGAGGTAGATGCTCAGCTGTTGTCAGACCGCCCTTGTTTGTCCCGGGTGACCTACACTATAGGGATGGCCTCGGGAACTTTGGAGGGTTCTCATAATTTGTACGATTTTGGACAAT
The DNA here is from genome assembly GCF_964662115.1 of Mustela nivalis. NCBI lineage: Eukaryota > Metazoa > Chordata > Mammalia > Carnivora > Mustelidae > Mustela > Mustela nivalis. Next base: position 360,703 of record NW_028136397.1, read on the forward strand.
ATAATGGGCAGAATTCCCATGGATTGGGTAGGCACAGCCCTAATGTGTTTCTCCAGGGTTCCCACCCTGGAGGGTTTTGGCCGAGGAATTTGAGGACAGATGTCTGAAAACACAATGTCAGCTTAGGTTTGGGGACGTAGGTAGGGCAGGCCCAATCTACAAGCCATGAGAAGAACTCTTCAGGATATGAAAAAGAGCGTGTGTGAAGCGCTTGCTAAGGCTTTTGTCTCTGGATTTTGTATCAACGATGGCCGTGGAATGTGGGGAGGCCTCATGGGCCATGGATGAATCTTCGTCTCTGTGGATTTGGCCCGGTCCCAATAGTTTTTCGTCAATCTGTGGGATGGGAGGTCCCCTTCAGGTTTGTTTCCTCAGGTGTCCCAACCAAAGACGAATTCTAAAGCAGAGCCCTGGGAAGAGTGAAGGGACAACCCAAACTATGGTTAAAATTGGGGCCTAGGCCATGGCAGGCCCAATATGCTCTTTCTTCATCCAGCCACTGAGAGGCCTTACTTGAGGACTGGGCTCAGACTGAGGGTCACAATGTGTGTTTGGGACCAATGTGGCCTGCGAGCATGGGCGGGGCCTCTTGGGCCACACTGGTTTCAACTACACTGAACTTTGGACAACATGCCAATCCCAAGGTCACTTGCCATGGGGAAGGAGTTTGATTTCTGCATCATTTTCAACACTGGGCAGTGGTTGGAATTAATGTCTTGATTCTGAAGCCTGAAAACCGCAGTTGGGAAGAGATGAATACCTAAGGCCATGGCGGGTCTGATGTGCTCAGTGTGCAGTCAGCTGCCTGGGTGTTGGTCATGAGGTTGGGGCTCAGGTGGTGTCAGACAGTGCATTAGTGCCCAGGTTAGACTATATAATTTGGGTACAGTCGAGTGCCGTGTAGTTTTATCCTCATTTGAGGTGCCTGGGCAGCTCATTAGGCAAGATATTTTTTCTAGAGTGCAGGCAGAGTGCTGCATTGTGGGTCAGGAATCGCCAAACTTGAGGTCATCTGGGCCAGGAGTGTGAGGACAGAAGTCTGAGAACACAAGCTAGACTTGGGCTTCAGTCCGAGGGCACGGAAGGTACCACCTGCAGATCTGATACAATATCTCATTCATCTGACGTCACGGCGAGGGTCTGACGTTGGCTCATGTTGGAGTTTCTGGGCATGACTGCCCCTTCATGAACGGAGCAATATCTCAAGGACATGGAGGTTTTCCAACGTTGCGAGTTGTGGGATGCCCCCTTCTTAGATTCCTTCGGCGGGACAATTGAGACCTGTTGGGCAGCTACAGGACATCCCATATGGAATGACTCCAGAGCACCGTTCGAGGATGGATGCCAGGGAAGCCCGCCTCGCATTCCAATTGTATCAAAGCAACAAGACAGTTGAGATCTGATGGCTCTGGTAGAGCAACCGGGGTGTCTGAGTTGAAATGGATATTCCCGAGGAGAGGGCCTAATGTGTGTTTGTGTCCATGAGGTCTTTGCAATAGGGCGGTGGCAACGGACCCTGAAGTATTCTCGTAAGCTTTTGACATAGCTCCCATGCACAAGTTTTCTTGTGGAGACGAGATTTGTTCTGATGGGTGCCTCAGGAAACCCCCTATGATGGTATTGGAATCCAGGCATTTGAGGAGACATGCCTGTAAACCAAAGCAATGGGTCCGATTATGGCCTAGGGTCCTGTCTGGTTCAATCTTCTTCTCTGGGGACATCCATCTATGGTATGAGTGATGGTAGATGCTCAGCTCGTGTGAGATCGCCCTTGATTGTCCCAGGAGACTTTCACTATTGGTATGCCCTCTTGGAATTTGGAAGGTTCTCCTAATTTGTACGATTTTGGACAATGGAATCTGCTAATTCCCATGGATTGGGTAGGCACAGTCCTAATGTGTGGCTCCAGGGTCCCCAGCCTGGAGGTTGTGTGGCCCAGGACTTTTAGGACAGAAGTCTGAAAACACAAACGCAGCTTAGGTTTGGGGAGGTATGTATGGCAGTCCCAATTTACAAACCATGAGTAGAACTCTTCAAGATATGAAGAAAGAGCGTGTCTGAGGTGCTTGCTCAGGATTTTGTCTCTGGATTTTGTATCAACGATGGCCGTGGAATGTGGGGAGGCCTCATGGGCCATGGACGAATCTTCCTCTCTGTGGATTTGGCCCGGTCCCAATAGTTTTTCGTCAATCTGTGGGATGGGAGGTCTCATTTCAGGTTTGTTACCTCAGGTGTCCCAACCAAAGAGGAATTCCAAAGCAGAGCTCTGGGGAAGAGTGAAGGAACAACCCAAACTATGGTTAAAAATTGGGGCCTAGGGGCATGGCAGGCCCAATATGCTGTCTCTTCATCCAGTCACTGAGAGGCCTTACTTGAGTACTGGGCTCAGGCTGAGGGTCACAATGTGTGTTTGGGACCAATGTGGCCCGTGAGCATGGGCGGGGCCTCATGGGCCACAGTGGTTTCAACTACTCTAAACTTTGAACAACATGCCAATCACAAGGCTTCTTGCCATGGGGATGGAGTTCTGATTTCTGCATCATTTTCAACCCTGGGCAGTGGTTGTAGATAAGGTCTAGGTTCTGAAGCCTGAAAACCGCAGTTTGGAAGAGATGACGACCTAAGGCCATGGCGGGTCTGATGTGCTCAGTGTGCGATCAGCTGCCTGGATGTTGTTCAGGAGGTTCGAGTTCAAGTTGTGTCAGACAGTGCAATAGTGCCCAGGTTAGACTATATAATTTGGGTACTTTCGAGTGCCGTGTAGGTTTATCCTCATTTGAGGTGCCTTTGCAGATCATTAGGCAAGATATATTTTCTAGAGGGCAGGCAGAGTGCTGCATTGTGGGTCCGGAACTGCCAAACTTGAGGGCTTCTGGGCCTGGAGTGTGAGGACAGAAGTCTGAGAACACAAGCTAGACTTGTGCGTCAGGCTGAGGGCACGGCAGGTACCTCCTGCAGATCTAATGCATCTAAAGTCACGGCGAGGATGAGCCATTGGCTCATGTTGGAGTTTCTGTGTATGACTGCCCCTTCATGAACGGAGCGGAATTCAAGGCCATGGAGGTTTTCCCATGTTGCGAGTTGTGGGATGCCCCCTTCAAGGATTCCTATTATTGGACAATTGAGATTTTTTGTGGCGCTCTAGGACATCCCATATGAAATGACTCCAGAGCATCGTTCGAGCATGGATGCCAGGGAAGCGTGCCTTGCATTCCTATTGTCTCCTAGCAACAAGACAGTTGAGATCGGATGGCTCTGCAGGAGCAACCTCCGTGGCTGAGTTGAAATCAACTTTCCTGAGGATGGGGACTAATGTGTGTTTGTGTCCATGAGGGCCTTGGAATGGGGCGGTGGCACCGGGACCCTGAAGTATTCTCCTAAGCTTTTGACATAGCTCCCATGCACAAGTTTCCTTGTGGAGACGAGATTTGTTCTGATGGGTGCCTCAGAAAACTCCCTATGCTTGTATTGGAATCCAAGCTTTTGAGGAGACATGCCTGTAAACCAAAGCAATGGATCCAATTATGGCCTAAGGTCCTGTCTGGTTCAATCTTCTTCTCTGCGGACATCCATCTATGGTATGAGTGGAGGTAGATGCTCAGCTGTTGTCAGACCACCCTTGTTTGTCCCGGGAGACCTACACTATTGGTATGGCCTCGGGGACTGCGGAGGGTTCTCCTAATTTCTACGATTTTTGACAATGGAATGGGCAGAATTCCCATTGATTGGTTAGGCACAGTCCTAATGTGTAGCTCCAGGGGCCCCAGCCTGGAGGGTGTATGGCCCAGGACTTTTAGGACAGAAGTCTGAAAACATAAACTCAGCTTACGTTTGGTGACGTAGGTATGGCAGGCTCAATCTACAAACCATGAGTAGAACTCTTCAGGATATGAAGAAAGAGCGAGTGTGTGGCGCTTGCTCAGGCTTTTGTCTCTGGATTTTGTATCAACGATGGCCTTGGAATGTGGGGAGGCCTCATGAGCCATGGACGAATCTTCCTCTCTTTGGATTTGGCCCGTTCCCAATTGTTTTTAGTCAATCTGTGGGATCGGAGGTCTCCTTTCATGTTTGTTACCTCAGGTGTACCAACCAAAGGGGAATTCCAAAGCAGAGCTCTGGGGAAGAGTGAAGGTACAACCCAAACTATGGTTAAAAATTGGGGCCAGGGGCATGGCAGGCCCAATATGCTGTCTCTTCATCCAGCCCCTGAGAGGCCTTACTTGAGGACTTGGCTCAGGCCGAGGGTCACAATGTGTGTTTTTGACCTGTGTTGCCTGCCAGCATGAGCGGGGCCAATGGGCCACACTGGTTTCAACTACACTGAACTTTGAACAACATGCCAATCACAATTTTCCTTGCAATGGGGTAGAAGTTCTGATTTCTGCAGCATTTTCAACCCTGGACAGTGGTTGGAGATAAAGTCTATGTTCTGATGCCTGAAAACCGCAGTTGGGAAGAGATGACGACCTAAGGCCATGGCGGGTCTGATGTGCTCAGTGTGCGGTCAGCTGCCTGGGTGTTGGTCAGGATGTTCGAGGTCATGTTGTGTCAGACAGTGCAAGTGCCCAGGCTAGACTATATAATTTGGGTACAGTCGAGTGCCGTGTAGGTTTATCCTCTTTTGAGGTGCCTGGGCAGCTCATTAGGCAAGATATATTTTTTAGAGTGCAGGCAGAGTGCTGCATTGTGGGTCCAGAATCGCCAAATTAGAGGGCTTCTGGGCCAGGAGTGTGAGGACTGATGTCTGAGAACACAAGCTGGACTTGTGCATCAGGCCGAGGGCACAGGAGGTACCCCCTGCAGATCTGAACCGATATCTCATGCATCTGAAGTCACTGCGAGGATCAGTCGTTGGCACAGGTTGGAGTTTCTGTGCTTGACTACCCCTTCATGAACGGAGCAGAATCTCAAGGCCATGGATATTTTCCCTCCTTGGGAGTTGTGGGATGCCCCTTGCAAGAATTCCTTCTGGGGGACAATTGAGACCTGTTGGGGCGCTCCAGGACATCCCATATGGAATGACTCCAGAGCACTGTTTTAGGATGGATGCCAGGGAAGCCCGCCTTGATTTCCAAGTATCTCCTAGCAACAAGACAGTTGAGAGCAGATGGCTCTGCGGGAGCAACTGGGGTATTGAGTTGAAATAGACATTCCTGAGGATGGGGCCTAATGTGTGTTTGTGTCCATGAGGGCCTTGGAATGGGGCGGTGGCACCGGGACCCTGCAGTATACTCCTAAGCTTTTGACATAGCTCCCATGCACAAGTTTCTTTGTGGAGACGAGATTTGTTCTGATGGGTGCCTTAGGAAACCCACTATGCTGGTATTGGAATCCAGGCTTTTGAGGAGACATGCCTATAAACCAAAGCAATGGATCCAATTATGGCCTAGGGTCCTGTCTGGTTCAATCTTCTTATCTGGGGACATCCACCTATGGTATGAGTGTAGGTAGATGCTCAGCTGGTGTCAGACCGCCCTTGCTTGTCGCAGGAGACCTACAATATTGGGATGGCCTCGGGGAATTTGGAGGTTTCTCCTAATTTGTACGATATTGGACAATGGAATGGGCAGTATTCCCATGGATTGGGTAGGCACAGTCCTAATGTGTGGCTCCAGGGGCCCCAGCCTGGAGGGTGTGTGGCCCAGGACTTTTAGGACAGAAGTCTGAAAACACAAACTCAGCTTAGGTTTTGGGACGTAGGTATGGCAGGCCCAATCTACAAACCATGAGAAGAACTATTCAGGATATGAAGAAAGAACAAGTCTGAGACGCTTGCTCAGGCTTTTGTCTCTGGATTTTTTATCAACGATGGCCGTGGAATGTGGGGATGCCTCATGGGCCATGGACGAAACTTCCTCTCTGTGGATTTGGCCCGGTCCCAATAATTTTTTGTCAATCTCTGGGATGGGAGGTCTCCTTTCAGGTTTGTTACCTCAGGTGTTCATACCAAAGAGGATTCCTAAGCAGAGCTCTGGGGAAGAGTAAAGGTACAACCCAAACTATGGTTAAAATTTGGTGCCTGGGGGCAGGGCAGGCCCAATAGGCTGTCTCTTCATGAAGCCACTGAGAGGCCTTACTTGAGGACTGGCGTCAGGCTGAGGGTCACAATGTGGGTTTTTGACCAATGTGGCTCGCGAGCATGATCAGGCCTCATGGGCCACACTTGTTTCAACTACACTGAACTTTGGACAACATGCCATACACAAGGTTTCTTGCCATGGGGTAGGTGTTCTGATTTCTACATCATTTTCAACCCTGGGCAGTGGTTGGAGATAAGGTCTAGGTTCTGAAGCCTGAAAACCGCAGTTGGGAAGAGACGACAACCTAAGGCCATGGCGGGTCTGATGTGCTCCGTGTGCGGTCAGGTGCCTGGTTGTTGGTCAGGAGGTTCAGGCTCAGGTTGTGTCAGCCAGTGCATTAGTGCCCAGGTTATACTATATAATTTGGGTACAGTCGAGTGCCGTGTAGGTTTATCCTCATTTAAGTTGCATGGGCAGCTCATTAGGCAATATTTTTTTTCTAGAGGGCAGGCAGAGTGCTACATTGTGGGTCCGGAATCGCCAATCTTGAGGGCTTCTGGGTCAGGAGTGTGAGGACAGAAGTCTGAGAACACAAGCTAGACTTGATCTTCAGGCCGAGGGCACGGCAGGTACCCCCTGCAGATCTGAACCAATATCTCTTGCATCTGAAGTCACGGCGAGGATCAGACGTTGGCTCAGGTTGGAGTTTCTGTGCATGACTGCCCCTTCATGAACGGAGCGGAATCTCAAGGCCATGGAGGTTTTCCCACGTTGGGAGTTGTGGGATGCCCCCTTCAAGGATTCCATCTGGAGGTCAATTGAGACCTGTTGGGGCACTCCAGGAAATCCCATATGGAATAACTCCAGAGCACCATTCGAGGATGGATGCCAGGGATGCCCGCTTCGCATTCCAATTTTCTCCTAGCAACAAGATAGTTTAGATCGGATGGCTCTGCGTGAGCATTCGGGGTGTCTGAGTTGAAATGGACTTTCCTGAGGATGGGGCCTAATGTGTGTTTGTGTCCATGAGGGCCTTGGAATGGGGAGGTGGCACCGGGACCCTGCAGTATACTCCTAAGCTTTTGACATAGCTCCCATGCACAAGTTTCCTTGTGGAGACGAGATATGTTCTGATGGGTGCCTCAGGAAAACCCCTATGCTGGTATTCGAATACAGGCTTTGAGGAGACATGCCTGGTTGTCTCCATGGAGACATGGAGACATTCATGCAATGGATCCGATTATGGTCTAGGGTCCTGTCTGGTTCAATTCTCTTCTCTGGGGACATCCATCTATTGTATGAGTGGTGGTAGTGGTCAGCTGGTGTCAGACCGCCCTTGTTTGTCCTGGGAGACCTACACTATTGGGATGGCCTCGGGGACTTTGGAGGGTTCTCCTAATTTGTACGATTTTGGACAATGTAATGGGCAGAATTCCCATCGATTGGGTAGGCACAGTCCTAATGTGTGGCTCCAGGGCACCAGCCTGGAGGGTGTGTGGCCCAGGACTTTGAGGACAGAAGTCTGAAAACACAAACTCAGCTTACTTTTGGGGTCTTGGTATGGCAGGCCCAATCTACAAACATTGAGAAGAACTCTTCAGGATATGAAGAATGAGTGAGTCTGAGGCGCTTGCTCAGGCTTTTGTCTCTGGATTTTGTATCAATGGGCGCCGTGGAATGCGGGGGTGTCCTCATTGACTATGGACAAATCTTCCTCTCTGTGGATTTGGCCCGGTCCCTATTGTTTTTCGTCAATCTGTGGGATGGTAGGTCTCCTTTCAGGTTTGTTATCTCAGGTGTCCCAACCAAAGAGGAATTCCAAAGTAGAGCTCTGGGGAAGAGTGAAGGGACAACCCAAACTATGGTTAAAAATTGGGGCCTAGGGGCATGGCAGGCCCAATATGCTGTTTCTTCATCCAGCCACTGAGAGGCCTTACTTGAGGACTGGGCTCAGGCTGAGGGTCACAATGTGTGTTTGTGTCCTTTGTGGCCAGCGAACATGGGCGGGGCTTCAATGGCCACACTGGTTTCAACTACACTCAACGTTGGACAACATGCTAACCACAAGGTTTCTTGCCATGGGGAAGGAGTTCTGTTTCAGCATCATTTTGAACCCTCGGCAGTGATTTGAGATAGCGTCTAGGTTCTGAATCCTGAAAGCCGAGGTTGAGTAGAGATGACAACACAAGGCCCTGGCTGTTCCAATGAGCTCTGTGTGCATCCAGGTGTCAGGGTGGGTCCAGGTGGTCCAGGCTCAGGATGTGTCAGAAAGGGCATTAGTGCCCAGGTCAGCCTCTATATTTTGGGTACAGCCAAGTGGCATGCAGTTGATCCTCACTCGTGGTTTCTGGGTAGCCCCAGAGTGCAGTGTTTTTCTTCTGGAGGGCAGGCAGAGTGCTGCATTGTAGTTCTGGAATGCTGAATTGGATGGCTTGTGGGGTCAGAAGTCTGAGAACACAAGCTAGGCTTAGGTTTCTGTGTGAGGACATGGCAGTCACAATCTACAGACCTGAATCTAGATCTCGTGCATCTAAAGTCAGGGTGAGGATCAGACGATCGCTCAGGTTGGAGTTTCTGTCCCTGATGGCCCCTTCATGAAGGGGGGGGGATCACAAGGTCATGGGGGTTTTCCCGCGATGGGTGTTATGAGAAACCCCAAACTGCAAAGATATTCTGCAGGACAATTGAGACCTGTTTGGTGGCTCCAGGCCAATGATTCCGAGCAGGGTTCTAAGGATGGATGGCTGGGTAGCCCACCTCGCATTCCAATTGTCTCCTAGCAACAAGAAAGGTTAGATCTGCTGGATCTGGGGGAGCAACCGAGGAGGCTGAGTTGAAATGGACTCTCCAGTGGATGGGTCCTAATATGTTTTTGTGTCTATGGAGACCTTGGAATGAAGCTGTGGCACTGGGGCCCTGAAGGTTTCTCCAAAACATAGGCTTTGACACAGCTCCAATGTGCAAATTTCCCATGTGTAAATGAGATTTGTTATGATGGGTGAGTCAAGAAACAGACTTATGCTGGTATTGAAATCCAGGCCTCTGAGGAGAGATGCCTGGAAACCAAAGTAATGGATCCGATTATTGCCTAGGGGCCTGTTTGTTCCTTTTACCTATGGGGACATCTGTCTATGGGTCTGAGTGCAGGTAGGTGCTCAGATGGGCTCAGATTGCCCCTGTTTGTCCTGGGAAGCCACCACTATTGAGATCGCCTCAGGGACCTTGGAGATTTATCCTATTAGGAGAGTTGTGGCCATTGGAATGGGCACACAAAATTCCCTTGTAGAGGGGAAGTACAGTCACAGTTTTGGCTCCAGGGGCCTGAGCCTGTAGGGAGTGTAGGTCAGTGCTGTTTGGACAGTTGTCTGAAAACACAAACTCGGCTTATATTTCGGGTAATAGGTATCCAGGACTGATATTCAGACCATGAGGAGAACTCTTTGGAATATGAAAAAATGGCGAGTGTGAGGCTCTTGCTCAAATTTTTGTCTCTGGATATCATGTCACTCATGGTCGTGAAATTTCCGGGTGACTTCATGGGAAATGGACGAGTCTTACTCTCTGGTGGTTTGGCCCCGTCCAAAGAGTTTGGGGTCATTCTGTGGGATGGAAGAAGTCCGTTTTTTTGTTGTTTTGTTTCTCAACCTCAGGTGTCCCACCAAATGAGGGATTCCAGAGTAGAGCCCTTCGGAGGGGTGACTGGACAATCAGAAATCTGGTTAAAAATTGGGGCCTAGGGACATGTCAAGCCCATTATGACATCTAATGGTCCAGCCACTGAGAGGACTACTAGAGGACAGGACTCACACTGAGGGTCACAATGCATGTGATAGAGGGCACATACCTCATATTATAAAAGCCACCTATGAAGAGCCCACAGCAAATATCATTCTCAATGGGGAAAAACTGACAGCTTTTCCCTTCAGGTCAGGAATATGACAGGAATGCCTACTCTCACTACCTTTGTTGAACACAACATTAGAAGTCCCAGACTCAGCATTTGGACAACAATAGCAAATAAATGGGATGCAAGTTGTCATAGAAGAAGCCAAATTATCTCTCTTTGCATAAGACAATATACGTTATGTGGAAAATCCAAAAGACTTTACTCCAAAATGAATTGAATTAATACAGCAAGTCAGAAACATGGTGGATTCCAAAATGAATGTACAGAAATCTCTTTCTTTCCTATACACTAACAAAGTGAATGGAGAAAGAGTAATGAAGGTGTCAATTGCACCAACCATAACACCCAAACCCATAAGATGCCTAGGAATAAACCCAGCCAAAGTGGTAAATTATTTCTACCGTATAAACTACACAACACTGGGGAAGGACTTTGAGGAAGATGCAAAAAGATGGAAAAGCATTTCATGCTCCTGGATTGGAAGAATCAACATTGTAAATATTCATATGCTGTCCAGAGCACTCTACACAGTCAACGCAATCCTTATCAAAATATCATCAAATTTTTTGATCCTTAAAACAAACAATCATACAATTTCCATGTAGCCAGAAATGATCCTGAATAGCCTGTTGAACTGTTGAACAAGAAAACCAAAGCCGGGCACATCACAATGCCCGACTTCAAGCTAGTTTACAAAGCTGGGATCATCAAGACAGCATAGTGACACAAAAAGAGACCCATCACTCAGTAAAACAAAAGAGAGTCCCTAGAAATGGACATTCATGTCTATGGTCAACTAATGACAAAGCAGAAACTTTGTCAAAGAAACTTTTACAAAGCAGAAAAGAGTACTCAGGGAATGAAGACAGTGGCTTCAATGAGTGGTGCTCAGAAAATTGGACAGTCACACACAGAAGGATGACACTGGACCTTCTCTTACACTATATGCAAACAAATTCAAAATGGATGAAGTACCTCAATGTGAGACAGGAATCCTTCAGAATCCTAGAGAAGAAGCCATGTTCCAGCCTCTTCAACTTCAGCCACAGCAACTTCTTGCAACACACGTCTCTGAAGACAAGGGAAACAAAAGAAAAAATAAGCTACTCTTTCTCAAGATAAAAAGCTTCTGCACAGCAAAGGGACCAATCAACAGAACTTCTGATTGGGAAAAGATATTTGCAAATGACATATCTAATAAGGGATTAATATCCAAAATATAGAAAGAACTTATACATGAGAGACATAATATTCCAATACCTGAGTAAATTTATCTGTTCACCTTCTGAATTAACCTTTAAATCAACTATTCAAACAACTACACAATGTATCAGAACTCATTTCTAAACTTTGTCCTAGGAACACGCTGAGCAACTGGTATTTTCACTTTATTCATGTCTGTGGACCTTCTCAAGTGAATACACTCATAAAACACTAGGTATTGGGGTGCCTGGTTGGCTCAGTGGGTTAAAGCCTCTGCCTTTGGCTCAGGTCATGATCCCAGGGTCCTGGGATCGAGCCCCTTCATCGAGCCTCTCTGCTCCGCGGCACTCTTTGACCTGCGCCATTGTTTCCAAAGCCTAAGCCACACACCCCAAACTCTCCCCTGACAGAGGTGCCCAAAAGCCTAGCCTGGTTCTCTCAGAACTGTGCCCCATTCTCAGTGACTGAGACGCACGTGCAACCCGTAACCACCCCTGAAAGAGGCACGTGCAAGCCGGGCTCTCTTAGACCCAGCAAGCACTCCCAGCCAGGGCCAGTGGCGAAATCTCAGTGTGCGATTGCTGCTTTGAACCTCTCTGGTGGCCGGGAACTCCCAGACAGCTGCCACTGCCTCGGTTTGGATTACAAGCAAAAGATCCTGTGTCCCCAGGGTCTGCAACTTCGAACCTGCTCTGCCAGCAGCCAAGGGGGAACTTATTTTGGCTCTGCACCCAGACTGAGGCTTCTCTCTGAGAGGAAGATCAGGGTGCGGTTTGTTTTCCTCTAAAACTACAAAAACAATCAAAGGCGGTCAAGGTGAGAGAAAAAAAAAAGTGAGCAAACATAAAAATCGCCAGAGAACAAAAGTCTGAAAAAAAAAAAAAACAGTTTCCTCAGAGCCCACCCCCTTTTGGGGGTCAGGAGGACTTAACTCAGGAAACTTCATTGACTGACAACCCACGTGTCAGGCCCCTCACCCAGAAAACAAACCAAGAAAGAAAACAAAAGAAGAGGAAAAATTAAAAAAAAAATAAAAGGACTACAAGGGAACAACCACTACTTCATAGGAAAACTTTTACTGTTCACTCGTTCCCACTATTCTGGTTCATTTATATTTTATTTTTTATTATTATTTTTTTTACACATAGGTAATTCTTTTAACCTATTTACCATCACAGTGAGCTGTACAGTACATCAAATTCCAAAATTCCCTTCTAACCTGAACTTTTTGATACATACACCTATGTTTTTCTTTTGCATTTTTATTTTTTGAATTCCTTTTTTTTAAATTTTAGTTTTGTTTAGTTTATTCCTTCTTATTTTTATCCTCTAATATTCATATAGAGTTAAACTTCAAAGTAATCCCCTTTCCCCAATCAATACTACCCATATAGGTAAAGCAATTTTTAATCCCCTTTATCTTAGGAAACTTGAGTCCTTTAACAAAGATATCAAGATACATCCAGGAAGAATCAAAACAACCTTCCTCAGGCACACTGAGAATTTATAAGAACTCTCCCAACTTCTTCAACCAGTGTTTCTGTGTTTTTGTGATTGTCCTGATAGCATATAAATCTTATATTTGGGGTTCTTTTTGATGAGGTTCCTCCTTTATTTGCATATATATATATATATATATATATATATATATATATATATATATATATATATATGCTTAAAGCTACCAGGGAGGAGGTTCACAATCTAATGAGTTCCAATCTAATCTAAACTCTCTCAATGCTAGGCTAACTGAGACAGAAGACAGAATTAGTGATCTGGAGGACAAACAGATAGAGAGAAAGGATCAGGAGGGAGCCTGGAACAAACAGCTTAGAAACCAAGAAAACAGAATCAGGGAAATAAACGATGCTATATATATATATATATATATATATATATATATATATATATATATATATATATATATATTTCTCTTGTCATATACTTTTCTCAGTCTTCTTGTCTCTTATTGTTTGTCTACTCCATAAATCTTACCTTGGGGCTCATCTGGGCTGATCCTTCTCTTTCATCTTCCCTTTCTTTCCTGTCTGTCTCTCTCTCTATTTTCTTTTTCTTTTTCTTTTCTTTTGTCTCTCATTTGGGTGGGGAATCCTGATTGCTCAGAAGTGTTCCAGGGTGCACCTTGACTGCACCACAGTTGACACATGCAGCTACATCTGTTCAGTTATCTCCCACCCAAATGACTAGGAGGAGGAATGCCCAACAGAAGAAAAATACAGAGGATGGACCTTCTGCAACAGAGCTAATGGATATCAACATAGACAATATGTCAGAAAGAGAATTCAGGCTAACAATTATCCAGGCAATAGCTAAGTTGGAGAAATCCATGGATGACCAAACAGAATTGATTAAGGCCAAACTTAAAGTGACCAGACAGGATGTTACCAACGTTAGGGTGGAGCTTAAAGCTACCAGGGAGGAGGTTCACAATCTAATGAGTTCCAATCTAATCTAAACTCTCTCAACGCTAGGCTAACTGAGACAGAAGATAGAATTAGTGATCTGGAGGACAAACAGATAGAGAGAAAGGATCAGGAGGGAGCCTGGAACAAACAGCTTAGAAACCAAGAAAACAGAATCAGGGAAATAAACGATGCTATGAAGCATTCCAATGTCAGAATTATTGGAATCCCTGAAAGGGAGGAGAAAGAAACAAGTCTAGAAGACATAGTGGAACAAGTCCTTCATGAAAATTTTCCCAATCTCGCGAATGGAACCAGCATTCATATACTAGAGGCTGAATGGTCTCCATCCAATATTATACATTCCAAAAAAAAACATCACGACACCTGATAGTCAAATTGAGGAATTATAATTGTAGGTATATTCTCCTGAAAGCTGCCAGGGCAAAGAGGTTCCTTACTTACAGAGGGAAGCCCATCAGAATAATGTCAGACCTGTCCACAGAGACCCAAAAAGCCAGAAAAGAGTGGCAAGATATATTCAGGGCACTAAATGAGAAAAACATGCAGCCAAGAGTACTTTCTCCAGCAAGACTGACATTCAAAATGGATGGAGAGATAAAGAGTTTCCAAGAATGGCAAGGCTTAAAAGACTATGAAACCACCAAGCCCACACTGCAGGAAATATTAAGGGGGGGGTTCTATAAAAGAGGAAACATCCTAAGAATTGCATTGAACAGAAATATAGAGAGAGTCTACAGAAAGAGACTTCCAAGGTAACTCGATGTCAATAAAAACGTATCTATCAATAATCACTCTCAATGTGAATGGCCTAAATGTGCCCATAAAATGGCACAGGGTTGCAGATTGGATAAAAAGACAGGACCCATCCATATGTTGTCTACAAGAGACCCATTTTGAACCTAATGATACATGCAGACTGAAAGTGAAGGGATGGAGAAGAATCTTTCATGCCAATGGGCCTCAAAAGAAAGCTGGGGTAGCGATTCTCATATCAGATAAATTAGACTTTAAACTAAAGACTGTAGTCAGAGATACAGAAGGAAACTACATAATCGTTAAAGGGACTATCCACCAAGATGATCTAACAATTGTAAATATCTATGCTCCCAATATGGGAGCAGCCAATTACTTACAAAAACTGTTAATCAAGATAAAGAGTCATATTGATATGATTACACTAATCATAGGAGATCTTAACATGCCTCTCTCAGAAATACACAGATCATCGAAGCAGAAAATCAATAAAGAAACAAGAGCATTGAATGACACAATTGACCAGGTGGACCTCATAGATATATACAGAACATTCCACCTTAAAACAACAGAATACTCATTCTTCTCAAGTTCATATGGAACCTTCTCCAGAATAGACCACATACTGGGTCTCAAATCAGGACTCAACCGATACCAAAAGACTGAGATTATTCCCTGCATATTCTCACATCACAGTGCTTTGAAACTGGAGCTCAATCGCAAGGAAAAGTTCAGAAGGAACTCAAACACCTGGAAGGTAAAGACCACCTTGCTTAAGAATGCTTGGATTAACCAGGAAATCAAAGAGGAACTGAAAAAATTCAAAACAAATGAGAATGAAGACACTTCAGTCCAAAACCTATGGGATACAGCAAAGGCAGTCCTAAGGGGGGAATACATAGCCACCCAAGCCTCCCTTAAAAAAAAATAGAAAAATCCAGAATACACCAGCTGTCTCTATACCTAAGGAACTGGAGATTCAACAACACATCAAAACAACTCCAAACATAAGAAGGGAATCATAAAGTTTAAAGCTGAGATCAATGAGATAGAAACCAGAGATACAGTAGAACGTATCAATGAAACTGGAAGTTGGTATTTTGAAAGAATCAAAAAGATAGATAAACCGTTGGTCACACTAATCCAAAAGAAAAGAGAGAAAGCCCAAATTCATAAAATTATGAATGAAATGGGAGAGATCACAACTAACACCAAGGAAGTAGAAACAATCATCAGAAGTTATTATCAACAGTTATATGCCAATAAGTTAAGCAACCTAGATGAAATGGATGCATTCCTGGAAAACTATAAACTCCCAAAATTGAACCAGGACGAAATCGACAACCTGAATAGACTGATATCTAATAACAAGTTTAAAGGAGTGATCAAAAACCTCCCAAAAAACAAGAGCCCAGGACCTGACAGATTCCCTGGGGAATTCTACCAAGCTTTTAAAGAAATAAGACCTATTTTCCTGAAGCTGTTTCAAAAAATTGAAGCAGAAGGAAAACTTCCGGACTCTTTCTATGAAGTCAGCATTACACTGATCCCCAAACCAGGCAAATACCCTACCAAAAAGGAGAATTTCAGACCAATATCCCTGAGGAATATGGATGCTAAGATTCTCAACAAGATCCTAGCCAACAGGATCCAACAGCACATTAAAAACATTATCCACCATGACCAGGTGGGATTCATCCCTGGGCTACAAGAATGGTTCAACATTCGCAAATCAATCAATGTGATACAACAAATTAATATGAAAAGAGAGAAGAACTACATGGCTCTCTCAATTGATGCAGAACAAGCATTTGACAAAATCCAGCATGTGTTCCTGATTAAAATGCTTCAAAATATAGGAATGGAAGGAACATTCTTGAACCTCATCAAATCTATCTATGAAAGACCCACAGCAAATATCCTCCTCAATGGGAAAAAGCTTGCTGCCTTCCCGTTGAGATCAGGAACAAGACAATGATGCCCACTTTCACCACTCTTGTTCAACATAGTATTAGAAGTCCTAGCAACAGCAATCAGAAAACAAAGAGAAATAAAAGGTATCCAAATTGGCAAAGAAGATGTCAAACTCTCTGTACTCGCACATGACATGATTCTTTATATGGACAACCCAAAAGACTCCACCCCCAAACTACTAGAACTCATACATCAATTCAGCAATGTGGCAGGATATAAAGTCAATGTGCAGAAATCAGTGGCTTTCTTATACACTAACAATGAAAATACAGAAAGGGAAATTAGAGAATTGATTCCATTTACTATAGCACCAAGAACCATAAAATAACTAGGAATAAACCTAACCAAGGAGGTAAAGGTTCTGTACTTGAGGAACTACAGAACACTCATGAAAGAAATTGAAGAAGACACAAAAAATGCTTTTGAATCAGAAGAATATACATTGTTAAAATGTCTATAATGCCTAGAGCAATACATACTTTTAATGTCATTTTGATCAAAATTCCACCGGTATTCTTCAAAGAGCTGGAGCAAATAATCCAAAAATTTGTATGGAATCAGAAGAGACCCCGAATCGCTAAGGAAATGTTGAAAAACAAAAATAAAGCAGGAGGCATCACGTTACCTGATTTCAACTTTATTACAAAGCTGTGATCACCAAGACAACATGGTACTGGCATTAGAACAGACACATAGACCAGTGGAACAGAGTAGAGAGTCCAGATATGGATCCTCAACTCTATGGTCAATTAATCTTCGACAAAACAGGAAAAAATATACAGTTGAAAAAAACACAGTCTCTTCAATAAATGGTGCTGGGAAAACTGGACAGCTATATGTAGAAGAATGAAACTCGACCATTCTGTTACACCGTACACAAAGATAAACTCAAAATGGATAAAAGACCTCAACTTAAGACAGGAATCCATCAGAATCCTAGAGGAGAACATAGGCAGTAATCTCTTCGATATCAGCCACAGCAACTTCTTACAAGATATGTCTCCAAAGGCAAAGGAAACAAAAGCCAAATAAACTTTTTGGACTTCATCAAAATCAAAAGCTTCTGCAGAGCAAAGGAAACAGTCAAAAAAACAAAGAAGCAACCCACGGAATGGGAGAAGATATTTTCAAATGACAATACAGACAAAAGGTTGATATCCAGGATCTATAATGAACTCAAACTCAACTCACACGAAACATGCAAACATATCCAAAAATGGGCAGAAGATTTGAACAGACACTTCTCCAATCAAGACGTACCAATGGCTATCAGACACATGAAAAAATGTTCATCATCACTAGCCCTCAGGGAGATTCAAATTAAGACCACGCTGAGATATCACCTTACACCAGTTAGAATGGCCAAAATTAACAAAACAGGAAACAGCATGTGTTGGAGATGATGTGGAGAAAGGGGAACCCTCTTCCACTGTTGGTGGGAATGCAAGGTTGGTGCAGCCTCTTTGGAGAACAGTGTGGATATTCCTCAAGAAATTAAAAATAGAACTTCCCTATGACCCTGAAATTGCACTCCTGGGTATTTACCCAAGGATACAGAGGTCGTGAAAAGAAGGGCCATCTGTACCCCAATGTGTATAGCAGCTATGGCCAAGGTCGCCAAACTATGGAAAGAACCAAGATGCCCTTCAACGGAATGGATAAGGAAGATGTGGTCCATAGACACGATGGAATATTATGTCTCCATTAGAAAGGATGAATACCCAACTTTTGTAGCAACATGGAGCAGACTGGAAGAGATTATGCTGAGTGAAATAAGTCAAGCAGAGAGAGTAAATTATCATATGGTTTCACTTATTTGTGGAGCATAACAAATATAATGGAGGAGAAGGGGTCTTAGAGAGGAGAAGGGAGTTGGGGTAAATTGGAAGGGGAAGTGAATCATGAAAGACTATGGACTCTGAAAAACAATCTGAGGGGTTTGATGTGGCAGGGGGGTGGGAGGTTGCGGTACCAGGTGGTGGGTATTATAGAGGGCAGAGATTGTATGGAGCACTGGGTGTGGTGAAAAAATAATGAATACTGTTTTTCTGAAAATAAATCAATTAATTTAAATAAATAAATACATAAATGGACACTTTAATAAATAAATAAACAGATAGATAGATAAGTAAATAAATAATATGAAAAGAGTAAGCTTCACCCAGGCATTTCTAGTGGTGCATTACTCTTTTTAAATTTTTATTTATTTTTTATATTTCTTTTCATTGTTCCAGAATTCATTGTTTATGCACCCCAACAAGTGCTCCATCCAGCACATGCCCTCCACCAGGATCACCCAACCTCCACACTGCCCTCCCCTCCAAAACCTTCAGATTGTTTTTCAGAGTCCACAGTCTCTCATGGCTCATCTCACCCTCTGATTTCCCCCATCTCCCTTCTCCTTTCCATCTCCCAATGTCTTCCATGTTATTCCTTATACTCTGTAAATAAGCAAAACCGTAAGATAATCAACTCTCTCAGCTTGGCTTTTTTTATTCCGCATCATCTCTTCCAGTCCCGTCGATGTTGATACAAAAGTTGGGAATTCAGCCTTTCTGATGGAGGCATAATAATCCATAGTGTATATGGACCACATCTTCATTATCCATTTGTCTGCTGAAGGGCATTTTGGTTCTTTCTACAGTTTGGTGACCATGGCTATTGCTGCCATGAACATTGGGGTACAGATGGCCCTTCTGTTCTTGACATCTCTATCTTTGGGGGTAAATACCCAGTAGTGCAATTTCTGGGTCATATGGAAGCTCTATTTTTAATTTCTTAAGTATCTCCACACTGTTTTTCCAAAGCAGCTGCAGTGACTTGCATTCCCAACAACTGTGTAAGAGGGTTACCCTTTCTTCACGTCCTCTCCAACACATGTTGTTTACTGCCTTGTTAATTTGGGCCAATCTGACTGGTGTAAAATGGTATCTAAATGTGGTTTTGATTTGAATCTCCCTGATGGCTAGTGTCAATGAACATTTTTTCATGTGTGTGTTAGCCATTCATACATCTTCATTGGAGAAGTGTCTGTTCATGTCTTCTGCCCATTTTTTTGACATGATTATCTGTTTCGTGTGTGTTCAGTTTGAGGAGTTCCTTATAGATACTGGATATCAGCCCTTTGTCTATATCGTCAGATGTGAATATCTTCTCCAATTCCATGGGTTGTCTCTTTGTTTTGTTGAGTGTTTCCTTCGAGGATCATGTGTAGAAGCTTTTAATCTTGATGAAGTCCTAAAAATTCATATTAACTTTTGTTTCCTTTCTTTGGAGACATCTTGAAAGAAGTTGGTGTGGCTGATGTTGAAGGAGATTACTGCCTGTGTTTTCCTCTAGGATTCTGATGGATTCCAGCCTCAAGTTGAGGTCGCTTATCCATTTCAAGTTTATCTTTGTTTGTGGTGTAAGATAATGGTCGAGTTTCTTTCTTCTACACATAGCTATCTAATTTTACCAGCACCGTTTATTGAAAAGACTGTATTTTTCCACTGGATATTTTTTCGTGCTTTGTTGAAGTTTTTTGGAGGGTAGAGTTGAGGGTAGATATCTGGGCTTTCAAATCTGTTCCACTGGTCTATGTGTCTGTTTTTATGCCAGTACCATACTGTTTTGGTGATCACAACTTTGTAGTAAAGCTTGAAAATGGGCAACATGATGCAACCAGGTTTTTTTTTTTTTCAACATTTCCTTTAGCAATTGAATGTCTCTTCTGATTCCATACAAATTTTAGGATTGTTTACTACAGCTCTTTGAAAAATGCCAGCGGAATTTTTATTGGAATGTCATATAAAGTATAGATTACTCTAGACAGCATAGACATTTTAACAGTGGCTATATTACTGATCCATGAGAATGGAATGGTCGTCACTCTTTGTTTCTTCAATTTCTTTCGTGAGTGTTCTGTAGTTCCTCGAGTAAAGATCCTTTAATTGTTTGGTTAGGCTTATTCTCACTTATCATGGTTCTTGGTGCTACAGTAAATGGAATAGATTCTCTAATTCCCCTTTCTGTATTTTCATTCTTAGTGTATAAGAAAGCAATTGATTTCCGTTCATGGGGTTTGTATCCCACCACATTCCTAAATTGCTGAATGAATTCTGATAGTTTGGGGGTGGAGTCTTTTGGGTTTTCCATATAAAGTATCATGTCATCTTTGAAGAGAGAGTTTTTGACTTCGTTATTGTCAATTTGAATGCATTTTATTTCTCTTTGTTGTCTGATTGCTGTAGCTAGGCCTTCTAATATTATGTTGAACAAGAGTGGAGAGAGTGAGCATCCTTGTCATTGTTCCTGATGTCAAGGAGAAGGCTGTAAGCTTTTTCCCATTGAGGATTATATTTGCTGTGAATTTTTCATAGATAGATTTTATGAAGTTCAGGAATATTCCCTCTATCCCTATACTTTGAAACGTTTTAATCAGGAATGGATGCTGGATTTTGTCAAATGCTTTTTCTGCATCAATTGAGAGGACTATGTGGTTCTTATCTCTTCTCTTATTGATTTGTTCTATTACACTGATTGATTTGAGAATGTTGAACCATGCTTGCAAACCAGGGATGATTCCCACCTTGTCATGGTGGATAATCTTTTTTAATGTACTGTTGGATCCTATTAGCTAGGATCTTAATTGAGAATCTTAGTATCCATATTCCTCATGGATATTGGTCTGAAATACTCCTTTTTGCTGTGGTCTTTGCCTTTTTGGGGGATCAGGGTAAGGCTGGCTTTATAGAAAGAGTCTGGAGGTTTTCCTTCTGCTTCAATGTTTTGAAACAGCTTCAGGAGATTAGGTGTTATTTCTTTTCTGAAAGTTTGGGATAATTACCCAGGGAATCCATCAGGTCCTGGGCTCTTGTTTTTTGGGAGGTTTTTGATCAATGCTTCAAACTCGTTACTAGATATTGGTCTATTCAGATTGTCAATTTCTTCCTGGTTCAATTTGGGGAGTTTATAGTTTTCCAGGAATGCATCCATTTCTTCTAGGTTGCTTAACTTATTGGCATATAACTGTTGATGATAACTTCTGATGATTGCTTCCACTTCCTTTGTGTTCGCTCTGGTCTCTCCGTTTTCATTCATACTTTTAGTAATTTGAGCCTCTCTCTCTGCTTTTGAATTATTTGACCAATGGTTTATATAGTGTCCTTCTGTATCTCTGATGACAGTCTTTAGTTCAAAATCTATTTTATCTGATATGACTATCACTATCCCAGCCTTCTTTTGAGGTCCATTGTCATCAAAGATTCTCCACCATCCCTTCAGTTTCAGTCTGGATATATCCTTACGCTTGAAATGAGTCTCTTGTAGACAATATATGGATGGGTCCTGTCATTTTATCCAGTCGGCAACCCTGTGTCATTTTATGGGCACATTTAGGCCATTCTCATTGCGAATTATTACTGAGAGAGACGTTTTTATTGACATTGTATCACCTGTGAAGTAGTTGTTTCTATAGATTGTCTTCTTATATTTCTGTTCAATGATATTCTTAGGATTTTTCCGCTTTTATAATAACCTGTTAATATTTATTGTATTGTCAGTTTGGTCGCATACTCTTTTAAACCTTGCTATTCTTGAAAGCTCTTTATCTCTGCATCCACTTTGAATGTCATTCTTGCTGGATAAAGTATTCTTGGCTGCATGTTCTTCTCATTTTGTGCCCTGAATATATGTTGCCAGCCCTTTCTGACTTGCCAGGTTTCTGGGGACAGGTCTAACGTTATTCTCATGGACTTTTCTCTGTAGATAAGGACTTTCTTGGCCCTAGCTGCTTTCAAGAGCTCCTGTATACAATTATGATTCGCCATTTTCACTATCAGGTTTCTCAAGGTCTTTCTAGATTTTTTGATCTTGTAGGTAGACTTTCTGCCTCTAGGATATGAATGCTGGTTCCATTTGCTAAATTGGAAAATTTTTCATGGAGAATTTTGTTCAAAATATATGTTCTAGTCTTCGTTCTTTCTCTTCCCCTTCAGGAATTCCAGTAATTCTGAGGTTGGAACATTTCATGGCGTCATATATTCCCTAATTCTGTTTTCGTGGCTTCTAAACTGTTTGTTCTGGGATTCCTCCTGATCCTTTGTCTCTATATGTTTGTCCTCCATATTACTAATTCTATCATCTACCTCAGTTACCCTAGCTTTTAGAGATTTTAAACTAGCTTTAACTTTATTGAGAACATTGTGAACATCATTCCTGGTGGCTTTCACTTCTGCCCTCATCAATTCCATTTTGTCATTAAAGGCTTTCTCCATCCTAGCTATTGCCTGCATAATTATTAGCCTGAATTACCTTTGTAACATACTGTCTATGTCCATGTCCAATAGCTCTGATGGAGAGGGAGTAGTCTCTGAATATTTCCTCTGTTGAGCATTCCTCCTCCTAGTCATTTTGGTGAGAGTTGGCTGAAGGGATTTGTAGCTGAATGTATCAACGGTGCTGCAGTCAAGTTGCACTCTGAAGTGCTTCTGAGCAATTGAGAGCCCCCCAAAAAAAGAAAGAAAAAAAGAGAGAGAGAGAGGGAGATACAGGAAAAAAAGAAAATAAAAATAAAAAAAGAGAAGGCCCAGCCCAAATGGGCCCCAAACATAAGACTTATAAATCATACAAAGACAGACAAATTAAAAGACCAATAAAAGTAGATGACAAGAAAATAAATAAATAAATAAATAAATAAAAGAACCCAGCCAACATGAACCTCAAGTATAAGATTTATATACTACCAGAACAAAAATGAATACAGAGAGACTGGGAGAAGAAAAAGATGGGAGAGTGGTTATAAATTCACAGTGTGGGATAGGCAGGTTATTTTTATTTTTCCTGGATGTATCTTGATATCTTTGTGAATGGACTCAACTTCCCTGAGATAAAGGGGGATGAAAACTGGCTTACCTATAGGGTTGACTGGGGAAAGGGATTTACCTTGAGGCTTATCTCTATATGAATATTTAAAAAAAAAGGAAAGAAAGGAAAAGGAAATAAATAAAATAGTAAAGAGAAAGAAAAACACAGGAATATATATTAAAAAGTTCAGGTTAAAGGTTATTATGGAATTCAATGTACTGCACATCTCACTGTGATGGTAAATAGGTTAAAAAGTTACATATTTTAAAAAATGAAAATAACCAGAATAGTAGGAGTACCGAATTAAAAATAAAAGTTGTATCTATGCAGTATAGATGGGTGTTCTCTTGACTTGTGTATGTGTGTGTGTGTGTGTGTGTGTGTGTGTGTGTGTGTGTGTGGTTGGCTTTCTCGGGTAGAGGCCTGTCACGTGGCTTTTCAGGCAATGTTCCTAGAGTTATGCCTCCTGCCCCCATCAAAGTGTTGGGCTCTTAGGAAATGGGTTTTTCAGGCCTTTGTTCTTTGGAGGTTTTTGTTTGTTTGTTTTGTTTGTTGTTTGTTTTATTTCTTTTCAATGAAACAGAATTCATTCTTTTTGCACCACACCCAGTGCTCCATGCAAAATGTGCCCTCCATAATACCCACCACCTGGCTCCCCCAACCTGCAAGCCCCTGCCCCTTCAAAACTCTCAGGTTGTTTTTCAGAGTCCACAGTCTCTCATGGTTCAGCTCCCCCTTCCAATTTCCCTCAACTCCCTTATCCTCTCCATCTCCCTATGTCCTCATGTTATTTGTTATGTGCCAGAAATAAGTGAAGTCATATGATAATGGACTATCTCTGCTTGACTAATTACTCAGTTTAATCTTTTCCAGTCCTGTCTATGCTGAAACAAAAGTTGGGTATTCATCCTTTCTGATGGAGGCATAATACTCCATAGTGTATATGGACCACGTCTTCCTTATCCATTTGTCTATTGAAGGGCATCTTGGTTCTCTCCACAGTTTGGCAACCATGGCCATCACTGCTATAAACATTGGGGTACAAATGACCCTTCTTTTCAATAAATCTGTATCTTTGGGGTAAATACCCAGTAGTTCAATTGCAGGGTCATAGGTAAGCTCTATTCTTTTTTATTTCTTGAGGAATTTTCACACTGTTCTCCAAAGTGGCTGCAACAACGTGCATTCTCACCAACAGTGTAAGAGATTTCCCCCTTCTCCATATCCTCTCCAACACAATTTGTTTGCTGTCTTGCTAATTTTGGTTATTGTAATTGGTGTAAGGTGGTGTCTCAATGTGGTTTTCATTTGAATCTCCCTGATGATTAGTGATGATGAGATTTTTATTTTTTGTTTGTTTCTTTGTTTTCTCTCCCCTTGGAGGCCTTTGATTGTTTCTGGAAGTTTAGAGGAAAGCAATCTGCACCCAGACCTCCCTCTCCGACAGAAGCGTCAGTTTCTTCCCTTATGGGTGCTCCAGAGCAGATACATTTTGCCTCTGCCACTGGCAGATACAGTCACCAGTCATGGTCTCTGGTGTCACAAGAATTCCTGCTTGTACCCAAAACTGTGAGAAATACTAGCCTTGGCTTTCTGGGTGGCTCCAGACTGCCAGAGCAGTCCAGAGCAGAGAGAGACCTGAGATTTTCATGCTGGCTTGGGCTGGTAATGCTCAGACTCTCTGAGTCCTAGAGAGTGCTGCCTGGCTGGCGCCTACACAGAGCTCTCTCTGGAGAGTTTGTAGGACATGACTCAGACTCCGTTCACACAGTCCACACTTGGAAAGTACAAAAGGCTGTGGTACTACCAGCTGGGGAGGATACCTCACACTCATGGGCGCTGCCAACCAGAAGCTCTCAGGAATGCCAGGGCTCATGGACCAAGACCTGGCTTCTTCACTGCACTCTCTATGTCTCAGTGCCTGCGGTGGTTGTCCTGGTTTGACTGGCTTAAGCCCCTGTCCCTACTGCCCAATTCCTCAATTCCCTCAATTATCCTTTGTTCTTTTTGAGTGCTTCAACCAGACATCCAAGTTAATGCTGGTCCCCAATCACAGGGAAATCTCATATTGGAGTATTACTTTTCAATGGGTCTCCTCTTATGCCCCCCCCCTTTTGGTTATTTTCCAAAATCATTCCTATGTCCCCACTCCACTTTACCTGCCCGCTGGTGTCTTCTGCCCCCATAATGATGCAGAAATGTATAATTCCAATCTCAGGCTGATTTCATGGGTGATAAGAGTTCTTTAGTAGGTAATCAATTCACTTTAGTGGAAAGCATGAAACGGAGCCTCCTCCTACTTCTCGACCATATTGTCTCCCAGAGGTTAAATATTCTTCAAGGTTAAAATGAAACTACATTTCTTGCAATGTAACCTTTTGCCTGTTGGATTTCTGCACATTCTTTTCTGTTAGAGGAGGATAGAGAAGAGTCCATGGCTAACCAAAAACGAAGTTTCTTATAATCCATTATTCTTAGGGGCGAAGACCTGATCCTTTTCTTTATGTTCTAGTTTTGGGAATGCTGTCTCTGATTCCTCAGTTTTTTCCTATTATATGAATTCATATAACATCGTTCAAAAAACATAACCAGATATTGTCAATAATTAGTTTACTGGACTTAGGCATTCCAAAAATCAAAAATGTAGGCATGGAAGCAAACTCAATAGACGTAAGCCAGCTACAGAATCTTGCCCTTTCTCTAAATGTCTTTTTGTGTAACATGACTTCACATTTCAATCAATTCATAATACTCATCTTTTTTTTTTTAATACATCCACTTAGATTTAATATCAATCTTCTTTTTCAAGGGGTCCATACTTAAGGATAAAAATTTAGTATTAGTGTCATTTTAATGACACGCCCAATAACTTCATTTGGTGTCCAGAAGAAAAAAAAATGCTCATTCTAGAAGTGATGGCAACTGTGACCTGCTCTCCTTGGAAAAGTTTGGATGCTTAGTGTAATGCAAATGAACTTGGTCTGTTATGTGGAAAAGATAAATCTGACAAGCTGTTATTTGTCACCCAAAGAAATGCTAAAACCCAACTTGGTGGTCCCAGAAGGATATTTAAAGTTGTATCATTATTACTTAGACAGATAAGATGTTTTTGTCTATTCCGTCCAGGAGTGTCTCAAAAAGAGCATTAACAATTTTCTGTAGTGATTTTTATAAACCAGATGTTCCAGTTTCTCTTCCGATACTGTCACAAACTCAGCTATTTCTGTTAAAATCTGTTTCCTATTCTTCCTGTGGATAAAATAAACAACTCTACTGTATTCCCTGATTCTACTGTAGTCCACTGGAGTCATGTGACTATGCTGTCCTGTGAGGTAAATAAACATTACATGCAGCACTTCTGGGCCTGGACCATAA
This sequence comes from Mustela nivalis, assembly GCF_964662115.1. NCBI lineage: Eukaryota > Metazoa > Chordata > Mammalia > Carnivora > Mustelidae > Mustela > Mustela nivalis. The sequence continues at coordinate 387,228 of NW_028136397.1, forward strand.
ACACCTTTACCCCTCCCAAGGCCTTCTGAATGTTAACCAAGGCTGCAGAAGCCTTCGCCATCTTTAATGCCTTGATCCCAAACTATCCAGTCTGTGAGTGAGAAGTGAAGCAAGCTGGCCCGCACTGCTCCCACTGCCTAGACCGTTCAGCTGACTGTAAAGGATGAACTTCTCCTTCCTCACTAAAACTTTATGGATTCAGTTTTATCTTAGTGACTAATTGCAGTAAATAATACAGAAATCTATAACAGTATGTCTTACAATATTGCTCTTCAGCTTTCCTTCATGGTCATAAGTCTTTTAATTCCTTTATGCATTTACACAAATGGACTTTGAGTGTATAAGAAAGAAGGAAGAGTATTTGGTCTTATCTTCAGTAAATATACATGGAATATAAGCCCCATGCCTAATGGACACACAAAGATGAATTACATAGTGCTGGTGTGTATTGTAGCTGAGGGTGCATGGTTCTGGAACCCTAGTTGTGGTACCCACTCCACAGGTAGCACGTGGATGGTGTAGCAGCAGCAGCTCCTTTGGCTTCTATTTATGTAGCAACATGGGGAATCTTTCTTGCTCAAACATATTTCTTTTGTCCTCCCAGTGATTCTGCAAACGATTTAATAATTCTCTGTACTACATTGTTCTTTTTTCTTAAACTGGTTTCAGTAGATTCTCTGAAACTGAAACCTGGGCCCCAATTATTAAGCATTCCACAAATTTCTTTGACCAAGTCAATGCTCCTGCAGGATATTCACCATAGACTCATTCCCACCTCTCTTGCAAATGTTACCATAGCCCAATAAAGTTACTATTTTGCCGTAGTTCAGGCATTATTGTGAACAAATGTTAAGATGATGTTTTCCTATCAAACCCCATAGAAACCTCAGTATGCTAATACTTACTGTAAAAGGTCATGAGGGTCCAGAGGCTGGGTATATGGTACACAGTTTAGAGGGTATAGAACAATTCCCAAATAGAATATGTGATTATTTTGGAGGGAAATGGAGATGATTAATATGCAACATTAATATTCAACAGCATTAATATGCAACAGAATGTCAATATTTTTCAAAACAGCATTAAAGGAAAGTTGGTCCGTGAAAATTATTTTGACAATCCTGTCGTTAAAATATGACCATCAACTCACCTCTTTAAAATTCCAGAAATTATCAAGAGCCATAATCTAGGTCCTCTTGTGAAATGGTCTGAACTTGCTCATTTCCACTTCTGTGGAATGATTCCCAGCAAAGATCATCTTCCTTTCCCTCTCCACTAGGTATTGCCAGACTGCTATGATTTAGGTCAAAATCCCCCAGTCCCAAAAGCCTTTCTTAATGACGTCCATTTCAGGCTATTATGCTTTATTTTAGAGCCATTGTACACATGCAGTTGTTTATGCCTCCATCTAAGAATTACAGCCTCTTAGGTATCAATTTTGCCTTTGTGATTGCAGTGCAAGCTTCATTTTGAAGTGTGAACTCTTTTTTTGTGCTTAATCCTTTCTGTTTATGCCTCTAAAATGATTTATGAATTGTAAATTTTTATGTGATAATTTCCTTGTATATTTATTTACTAATCTAGTTTTTTATCTACTATTTTATTATCTACTTTTATCTACTAATATAAAATAACCTCCTGTCTGCTAAACTGAGGAAGCTCTTATCAACATCCCTGCACACATTTTAGATGGAAGGTAGCAGCATGGTGAGCAGTTGACAGTGACAGGATGGCAACATACATTCAGTGTTTTCATATAAATGAACATCATTCTTGACATCTTATGCATGATACATGAAAACATCTTGCGATACCAAGAAAATAACATGGAACTACGTGGTTTTTAACAGGGAATTCATCCATAACGTTTTATAAACTAAGGGACAATGTATGCCTATATCTTATGTGTAAGACAAATTATGTAAATTTAAATATCAAGGGATTCATGCATTTAGGAAAAGACATATTAAGGTTTTAGCCTTTATTAATTTGGACTGATGAGTATATAAAAGAGTAATGTGTTTTTGTAACTTTCCATATGTTCATATTTCTTCTAAAATGAAGATAAGACACCATTCTGCATAATTAACAAGGTTTTTTGTGAGATCAATTCATACTTTAATGTCACTTTATTTGAATCCCATAAATCATATTGTATCTAGTCTGTACTTTGTAGGCAGGTTTCTGAGTGCAATTGCCTCCCTTAGTGACCTAAATGTACTGTTTTGCAGGACTTACAGTTTTCATTTTAATTAATACTTTAACACTTTGTTACGTAGTTGAACAACATGGTGACTTAGGGTGCTGGCTCCCCATGCAGTTGAAGTCTGCATATAACTTTTAACTCCCTGGAGACTTAACTGCTGATTGCCTACTGTTGACCAGAATCCTTACCAATAACATAGTCAAGAAGTACATATTTTTGTATGCATAATATACTACATTCTTTCAATAAATATGAGAGAGAAAACAGTATGTTGTTAAGAAATTCATAAGGAAGAAAACATAAATTTACAGTACTGGACTGTATTGAAAAAAAAATCTGCATCTGAGTGGACCTGCACCATTCAAACTCCATTTTTCCAGGGTCTATGATATGTTTCTTTCTGTGCACATGAGTCTGCTCCAGACAGATACATCCATACTTGATGAACTGAAAAATTGTCGAGCTTCCTGAGTTTGTAAGTATGAAAGTCAAACTCTAAAGCAGTGTTTATCAAAGTCTGGTCAAAGGACAACCTACAAAAAAATCTTCTGGAAAAAAAAGGTGCTGCTTTTAGAGCTGGTGAATGGGAGACTTCATGTGTGAATCCCGGGCACCTGTGTGCATATTCTCACACATGTGAAAAAGAACATTTTCCCTAGTCCTTTGAGTCAAGGTTCCTTGCTAGTTTTCTTACCACAGGCATCGGGCTTCTCTTGGTAACACTCCAATCTTAGCAAATTATTTTTTATTGCAACTAAATCAAAACTTACTACTCCCTAGACACACTGGAACAAAATTTCCTCTACCAATTATTGTCAATTTTAGAAATAGAAAAATATTCTTAAGAACATTATTCTGGGGGTGCCTAAGTGGCTCAGTGGGTTAAAGCCTCTGCCTTTGGCTAAGGTCATGATCTCAAAGTCCTGGGATTGAGTTCCCCATTAGGCTTTCTGCTCAGCAGGGATCATACTCCCCACTCACCACCTGCCTCTCTGTCTACTTGTGATCTCTATCTGTCAAATAATTTTCAAAAGAACAGTATTCTGTAATTATAAATCATAGTTTTATAGTGAAAGCATTACCTCTTATTATGACACTTTTGGTACAATAATTTCTTTATATATATACATATTTTATTATTTAAGGAATGCCTGGATGACTCCAGCAATAAGCTTCTGCCTTCAGATCAGGTCATGATCCAAGGGTCCTGGGATCAAGCACCGAAACCCACACCTGCTCGCCAGGAAGCTCGTTCTCCCTCTCACACTCACCCTGCTTGTATTCCCTCTCTGTCAAATAAATAAATAAAATATTTAATTTTTTAAAAAATATATGCTTAAGAAAAGGCTTATATTCACTGCATAAAATCTATCATCTGTATTAGTGTGTCATCCCACTAGAATTACACAGTCATGGTTAATATTTTTTTAAGAAAGGAGATAATACAAGTACAATAAAGACCCAATGATTGAAAAATCTATAATTTAGCCTCAATGCCTTGGATTTTACGTATTTATCCAGACATTGTTTTAAATTTGACTCACCCCTGAAAAAAATTTGGAACAGTGTCAACTGGCCATATATATAACAGAGAGATAACCAGAGAGGGAATACAAGCAGGAGCAGAAGAGGGATAAGGAGGCTTCCCACTGTGCAGGGAGCCTGATGTGGGACTTGATCCTAGGACCCTGGAATCATGACCTGAGCCAAAGGCAGACACTTAATGACTGAGCTACTCAGGTGTCCCTAGAAATTATTTTAAAGTGATATCATTCAAGGTATGCTCTATGAAGTGAGTGACCTCCCTATGCTCTGAAAAAGGATATTTAAGATTTCATTTTGATTAACATCTGAGAACAGTTTAGCATCACTCTGGGTTCTCGGTGTCTTGTCTCCTAGATTCTCTGTGTTAAAGGGGCAGCATAGAAATAAAGCTACAGTTGAAGGTCTTCTCATAAATATTCTACTACTGTCCTTTTAAATACAGCCCTTTTCTGGTGAAGGGAAATCTGTAGTAATTTTTTTTTGACAATATGTTACATGTTCTTTATTTGGTTTAGGCTTAACTTACATAGAGCAATGTGATGCAAAAAAAACCTTTTTTTAAAATTTTTTAATCATTTTTTCATTTATTTTCAGCATAACAGTATTCATTGTTTTTGTACCACATCCAGTTCTCCATTCAGTCCATGCCCTCTCAAATACCCACCACCTGGTTCCCCCAACCTCCCACCCTCTCACCACTTCAAACCCCTCACGTAGAGTAGAAATCTAGGAAGTTTGTTTTTATAAAGATGATAAACGAGGTAGTTTTTATCAATAGGAGAATGTAGGTCATGGATGTTTTGCTTTAAAAATCTCATAAAGACATAAAATAGCATCATTATTAAATTTTAAATAAAGTGTGTTTTTCCACTCTTCACATTTTATTGATTCCTATAAGTGAATAAATTATTTTTAAAATTTAATTTAATTTTTCTGAGTTCCAAGATCAATTACTTATGCACCATATCCAGTGCTCCATGCAATATATGCCCTCCTTAATACCCACCACCAGGCTGACCTATCCCCCAATCTCTGCCCCTCCAAAACCCTCAGTATGTCTGTCAGAGCCACAGTCTCTCTACTTTGTCTCCCCTTACAATTTCCCCCAAGTCAATTTTCCTTTCCTTCTACTAATGTCTTAACTGTAATTTCTTATGCACCACAAGTGCTACTTTCTTTTTTTTTATTTTTTATAAACATATATTTTTATCCCCAGGGGTACAGGTCTGTGAATCACCACAAGTGCTACTTTCTTATGCAGCACAAGTATGTGAAACCGTATGATGATTGACTTTTTCTGCTTGACTTATTTCACTCAGCATAATCTCCTCCAGTCCTCCATGTTGGTATGAAAGTTAGGTATTCATTTCTTTTGATGGCTGAATAATATTTTATTGTGTATATGGACCATATCTTATTTATCTAATGTCTGTTGTAGGGCTTCTTGGCTTATTCCACAGTTTGGTGATTGTGACCATTGCTGCTATGAACAAAGGGGTACATATAGCCTTTTTGTTCACTACATCTGTATAGTTGGGGTAAACACACAGTAGTGCAATTGCAGGGTCCTAGGCTAGGCCTATTTGTAATTTTTTAAGGATTCTCCACACTGTTTTCGAAAGCAACTGCAATGACTTGCATTCCCACCAACAGTGTAAGAGGGTTCCCCTTTCTCCATATCCTCTCCAACAGACGTTATTTACTGTCCTGTTAATTTGGGCCATTCTAACTGGTGTAAGGTAGCATCTCAATGAGGTTTTGATTTGAATTTCTCTAATGGTAATGATGATGATGATAATGGTAATGATTTTTTTCATGTGTCTGTTAGCCATTTGTATGTCTTCCTTGGAGAAGTGTCTACTAATGCCTTCTGCCAATTTTTGATAAGAGAATCCGTTTTTTTTCTTTTTTTTTGGTGTTGAGTTAAAGGAGTTATTTATAGATCTTGGATAACTGCCCTTTTTCTGTAGTGTCATTTGTGAATGTCTTCTCCCATTCGTGTGTTGTCCTTTGTTTTTTTGACTTTTTCCTTTGCTGTGCAGAAGCTTTTGGTCTTGATAAATTCCCAAAAGTTCATTTTCACTTTTGTTTTCTTTGCCCTTGGAGACATTTCTTGAAAGAAGTTGCTCTGGATGCTGTCGAAGAAGTTACTGCCTATCTTCTCCTCTAGGATTTTGATAGCCTCCTGCCTCACATTGAGGTCTTTTATCCATTTCGAGTTTAGGCTTTTGTAAGAAGTTAGAGGATGGTCAAACTTCATTATTCTATATATAGCTATCCAATAATCACAACACTGTTTTTTGAAGAGACTGTCTTTTTTCCACCGAATATTTTTTCCTGTTTTGTCGAAGACTTTTTGACCATAGAATTGGGGTCCATATATGGACTCTTTACTCTGTTCCACTGGTAAATGTGTCTGTTTTGGGGCCATTGCCATGCTGTCTTGGTGATCACAGATTTATAATAAAGCTTGAAATCAGGCAAGGTGATGACCCCGGTTTATTTATTTATTTAGGTAGTTAGTTAGTTAGTTAGTTAGTTATGTGACAGACAGAGGTCACAAGTAGGCACATAAGAGACAGAGAGAGAGGAGGAAGCAGTCCCCCCGCTGAGCAGAGAGCCAGATGTAGGGCTTGATCTCAGGACCCCGAGATCATGACCTGAGCTGAAGGCAGAGGCTTTAACCTACTGAGCCACCCAGGTGCCCCATGACCCCAGGTTTCTTTTTCAACATTTCCTTAGCAATTTGGGTCATTTCCAGTTCCATACAAATTGTAGGATTGTTTGTTCCAGCACTTTGAAATGCTGTTGGAATTTTGACTGGATGGAATTAAAAATATAGATTGCTGTTTGCAGTACAGACATTTTAAAAACGTTTATTCTTCTGATCCATGGGCATGGGATGCTTTTCCATCTTTTTGTGTCTTTTCCAATTACTTTTATGAGTGTTCTTTAGTTTTTCAAGTACAGATATTTTACCTCTTTGTTTAGGTTTATTCCAATGTACTGTGGGCTTCTTGCTGCTATAGTAAATGAAATCAATTCTCAAATTTCCCTTTCTATATTTTCATGGATAGTGTAGAAGAAAGCAACTGATTTATGTGCATTGATTTGGTATCCTGCCACATTACTGAATTACTGTATGAGTTCTAGTAGTTAGGGGGTAGATTCTTTTGGGCTTTCCATATAAAGTATCATGTCTTCTGCAAAAAGACTTTGACTTCTCCTTTCCCAATTTGAGTACGTTTTATTTTGTTTTGTTATCTAACTGCTGTTTCTAGGACTTTTAGTATGCTGAACAACAGGGCTAAGACTGGGCATCCTTCTCTTGTTCCTGATTTCAAAGGGAAGGCTGTCAAGTTTCCCCCATTGAGAATCATATTCACTGTGGGCTTTAATTGATAGATTGATGAAGTTGAAGAATGTTCCCTCTATCCCTATACTTTGAAGCATTTTAATCAGGAATGGATGCTGTATTTTGTCAAATGGATTTTCTGCATCATTTGAGAGGACCACGTGGTTCTCTCTTATCTTATAGATTTGTTCTATCACATTGATTTCTTTGTGAATATAGAACAATCCTTGTAACCCAGAGACGAATCCCACCTGGTCATGGGGATAATCTTTTTAATGTACTGTTGGATCCTATTAGCTAGGATCTTGTTGATAATCTTGGTGTCCATATTCAGCAGGGATATTGGTCTGAAATTATTCCTTTTGATGGGATCTTTGCCTGGTTTGTGTACCAGGGTAACGCTCACTTCATAGGATGAGATGGAAAATTTTCATAATCTTTCTATTTATCTATTTGTCTATTTGTTTTCCTTCTGTTTTCTGTTAATCGAAAGAACTCCTTAAGCATTGGCCTGGGGTTATTACTGTGAAAGTTCGTACAAATGCTAGTATGGCAAACTTTTAACTCATTTTCACTGTACTTCTACAAAGTTCAATCCTACTGGTAAATGCCCAGAGGTTAATACAAGGATTGTGAGTAATAAGCATCCTCTTGGACACCAAGTCTTATCTTGAGAGAAGCCTGGTGCTGCTAGGGCTTCCAGAGTTTCTTTTTCACAAAGTGGTACCTCACTAAATCTGGGGAGATATGTCATCATCACTTAAAAACCAGTTCACAGGTCCATAAATGAACAAAAATCATAATTCAGAATCTCTGTTACTGAGTCAGTAATAACTTCATCTACCAATAAACCTCACCTCTGAGCAAGATATAGATTTCCCTCATGGCATTTGATCAAGCATGAGAAAAGAAAAGGCACCATCATGGTCTTTGTGTGCTATGTGAGGGAAAAGAGACTTGAGCACTACTTAGGCACAGTCAGCATATGAGAAACTAGGCACTGAAGATTTGGTGTCTTGATTCCAAACTCCACACACTTTCTCTCACATCTCCACTGCCTGGAAGGGGCTATAAATTTCTACTCTGAGTTTGGCTCAACTGTGCCTTTCGTCCTTGATCTGGAGCCTTCTGTGGGGGACACATGTCAGATGAAAGACATCAGGCCCAGTGCTTTCTCACCATTCAAGTATTTTATCATCCAATTTTAGCTCACCATTCAAGTATTTTAGCATTCAAGTATTTTAGACACTGATGATTCGTTGTTCCTCCTTCCCTCACTCCAAAACTATTTTGATTACAGGCAGCTCAGAGATAATCTTCCCCCAGTCTTCAAAGTCTGGAGTTCTGGAGCAGTGGAGTTGCTGTGGCAGTCAGGCCTCAGGGCAGTCTCATCCTACACTGTCCACTGGAAGAGTTGAATAAAATTCACTCCAAATTACCCCAGTTGGGATCTAATATTTCACCTCAGATAATGTTGACAAAAGTGGAAATGCAGTTTCCTGGTGCATAATCTGTATTCTTCACCTGGGGCATCCATGATTTGTGTGTGATTAATAGAAGACACTACCCTACCCAAAATAAAAAAGAAACAAACAAACAAATGATGTTCTTCAGGAATTGAGCATTAAGGTGGGCACCTGATTTCCTTCTGAAGAGGAAGAAAGAATAGGCTATGTGTTGCAAGTTGGAGGAAGAAAAATTCAGCAATGGGAAAGGAAAAGCACCACTTAGGTTTCTCTCAAAGTGACCACTTAAAATAGCCTCTTGCTATGTTATGTGTACCTTTTAAAGGAAACAAACTTAAGTTATCGTTTTGGATAAATATAAATACAAAATGAGACAAATTAGGATTGAAGTTTCCTTTTTGATCATATATATACATCCATATATTGGTGTATTTATATGTATATGTATATATATGTATGTATGTATATATACATATATATGTATATATATATATGCTCATATATATGATCAAAAAGGGAACTTCAAATATATACGTATGTGTATGCATGTATATGTATGTATGTATACATATATGCATATATGCACACACACACACACACACACACACACACACACACACACATACTGCTGAGCTGGAAGGAAATATCTGCATGAGTAGCAGAAGACTTAAAGCCAGCAAGATTTTGGTGATCATGTGTATCTGATTTGGCTGCTTGAGGGAAAAGTCTGGAAGAAATTTGCACAGAACCCCTGTATGGCTCATTGGATGCAGTGGGACTTCAATGGCTGGGAGATACTCCCTGATCAGGAAGTATATGGTTGGGGCCTATGCTTGTGAGAGCATTCTGCTAAGTAGTTACTAAGTCCTCTGTTGTCACTCTCGCCAGCGAGAACGACCAGGAGACACGGAGTGACAAGCTTGCCAATCTTTATTGTTCTCCCCTTACCCGGATGTTTACCTCTATTTATATCTCCTCTCCTCCAATCAGCAGACTGTACACGTGAAAGGAAGCATAATCAACGCTTAGCATGATAAAAGGCACTCAGTGTCTATGGGCTTCCTGTTCTGGGAATAGCCAATCATTTTTCAGGTGGTGGGCAGGTACTCTGCCTGGCCAAAGGCGAAAGCGTCATGTTGCGTATTATGTATGTAGCTGCCCCCAACACTCTGTCCCAGCCATGTTTGTAGGGGGGCAGCTCAGGACATAGAATGGGACACAGTGCTGCCTCAGCAAGTCCTGGGTCAACTAAAACACAAGCTATGTCAAGTTCCTCGTGGGTGGTGGGCTCGGACTTGACAGACTGGGGAACACAGAGCTGTGGGTACAAGGGAAATAGACTGAGAGCTAATTTCTCATGATCTGAGCAAAGGTCTAGTGGGCAGTTTACCTGAGACTTTAAACATTAGCTTGGTGGCCTGGACCCTTCACAGTCTACTTCAAAGGAGCAGAGACTCTCAGTGCTGGAATGAAATAGCGGAGCACATCAAACTGTACACCTTTATTTATTTATTTATTTATTTATTTATTTATATTGTATTTATTTATTTGACAGAGAGAAGGACACACCCAAAGAGAGCACAAGCACGAGAGTGGGAGAGGGAGAAGCAGACTCTCCACTGAGCAGGGAGCCCAATGTGTGGCTCCATACTTCAACCCCGGGATCATGACCTGAGTCGAAGGCAAAGGCTTAATGACTGAGCCACCCAGTTACTTCTATAAACCTTCTTTATAGAAAAGAGGAGACCCTTCTTCATTTTAATACATTAGAGGAGAATTGTTGGATGATATGGTTGTACTATATCCATATTTTTAAGTATTCTTTACTCCCAATGTGGTGCTCAAACTCATGACACCAAGATCAAGAGTCACTCACCCTTCTGATTGCATCAGCCAGGTTCCCCTATGTTGAATTTTTTGAGAAAACTTGACACTGTTTTTCATAGTGGGTGCACCAATTTACAGTCCACCAACAGAGCCCATTCACCTTCCCACCAATAGAGCACAGTTCCCTTTCTTCCACATTTTGGCCAAAATTCTTGTTCAGTCTTCTGGATACTAGTCTTTCAGACAGATGACAGGAGACATCATTTTGGGCTTTGATTTCCATTTCCCTGGTGATAAGTGATGGTGAACATCTATTCTTGTATTTGTTGACCCTCTGTGTGTTGTCTTTGGAAAAATATCTAGTCTTAACTGTGCTCATCTTATAACTGCCATCTGTTTTTGTGTTATTGAGTTGTATGAGTTCCACAATATTGTGGATAAGAGACAATTATCCGTTTGGTAGTTTGCAAATATTTTCTCCTCTTCAGTATGTTGTCTGTTCAATGTGTTGATGACTGGAGATTTCCTTTGCTGCACAGAAGGCTTTTATTTCAAAGGAGGCCCAGTTGTTTATTTTTCATTGTAGGCTTTGCTTCTAATGTCAAATCCAAAAGTCAGTGGCAAGGGGGATCTCAAGAAACATCCTTCCAGGGCGCCTGGGTGGCTCAGTGGGTTAAGCCGCTGCCTTCGGCTCAGGTCATGATCTCAGGGTCCTGGGATCGAGTCCCGCATCGGGCTCTCTGCTTAGCAGGGAGCCTGCTTCCTTCTCTCTCTCTCTCTGCCTGCCTCTCAGTGTACTTGTAATTTCTCTCTGTCAAATAAATAAATAAAATCTTTAAAAAAAAAAAAAAAGAAAAAAGAAACATCCTTCCAAAAAAAAAAATGTGTTAAGGGGATTAATGAATAGGTCTATCCTGTAAACTCTGTGTCCTATTGTTTTAATAGGTTCTTGACTGGCTCAGTCACCACAGCATATGAATCTAGAACTCAGAATCTAGAGTTCATATTTTGGTCATGGAGCTTATTATAAAAAGGCAGGTGTGTTAATAAAATTCTACCCAATTTCCAACTAGTTATTTTATGGGTGTAGCTGTTTTGTTGAAGCCCTTGCCACATTGTGACTTCATTATTGTGGATCTGGTGGGAGAGACATTCAGTCCCATTGCTTTACTTGAGGTTGCCTAGTGTTTCCAAAGCCACTTATGGTGGAGACTGCTGCTTCCCTATTTTACATTCTTGGAGCTTTTGTTATAAGTAAATTGACTCCATATGTGTGGCTTTTTCCCTGGGTTTTCTACTCTGTTCAATTGATCTTTGTCTCTCTGTAGGCTGATACCATACTGTTTTCATTTCTACAACTCTGTAATACACTTTGGATTCAGAAATCATGATGCCTCCAGGTTTGTTTTCTCTCCAGATGGCTTTGGCTATTCAGGGCCTTCTGTGGTATTATTCACTTTGTAGGATTATCAGTTTAATTTCTAAAAATGCCAGTAGACCTTGATGGGGTTTGCAGTTAATATTTAGATTGATTTATATAGTGTGGACCTTTGCATTACATGTATTTTAGTGCTCCATTTGCAGGGGATGTCTCCAGACTTAATTCTGTGTTCTTCGAATTCTTGTATTAATTATTTAAATTTTCAGTGTACAGGTCTTTCACCTCCAGGTGAAAATAATTCTTGTGTATTTTATTCTTTTTGAGTGATTATCAATTAAAAATTATTTTCTTAATTTCTGTCCTTGATAACATGTTACTCGTGTATAGAGATGAAAATCATTTTTGCATGTACAATCAATGTTCTTATGTTTAGGACTTAATCCATCTGTTAGTTCTACAAGAATTTTTGTAGAGTCATTAAGGGATCAATATATGACACCACCTTCTCCTAATAAGTAAAAAATAAGCTAGTCTTCTAACTGGGAAAAGAGGATACAGACATGCTGAGTGATAGTTTTCAAATTGTCCAAAATGTTTTATGGTTAGTGTAAGCAAAGGAATCCATAAATATGGCTTGTTTTCTTTTACTGCTTTCTTTCAACCAGATATAAAGAGCTTGGTGTAGACCAGTTGTTTCCCATGCTATTCCACCGTACACCTTGTGCCTCTTGGGAAGCATCCACCATTCTCGCTACTTTCTATCTTGGAAACCAGGGCCTGACTCAGCAACTCAGAAAATTATTTCTCAAATAGTGCATTTGGGGAAAAACCCATTTTCCAGAGACTTCCTGGAAGACACACACCAAAATGTTGAATTTTATGAAACCGTTTTGATCTCTCTGTGAATCCTTGAAGATGCCCAACATTGACTGTGGCTTGTTTTGCAGACAAAGAAGGAAACTCCTGAAATGACTCCTGGGGCCAACAAAGGGGTATTTGTGCTCTTAACAAGGACATGGACACTGCTCCACCTCCACAGTAGATACAAGCTAAACTCATTTTGGACTTCCTTCACAATCTCAGCGAATTTCTTCCAGGAGAGAATACATATTATTCTGCAGATTCTTGGGGATCTATTGACAACTCCATACAAGTGACAACCTAATGTACTACAGTGATTTAACTGCATCCGTTTTACAACTACCAATACATAAAATTATAATTGATTGAATGCAGATTCGTGGACCCTCCCTTCAGAAAGACAGAAAATGAACCTCAAATGGGTCACAGATCTAAATTCAAGAGCCAAAACTATAAACATCAGAGAAGAATGTCTAAAAATAAATCTTCCCTGACCTTAGCTTTGACATCTGTTTCTTAAGGATGACACCAGAACCAACAAGTGGAAGAGCAGGTACATTGGTAAATTGGGCACTGACACAGATTGCTTTCCTCTGGACTCTGCATGTGCTACCAGGCACCAGGCAGGAACTGTACAACTCATTTCCTTCTACATCCCACTTAGCAGTACCCATTACATTCTACAATTTAAGAATGGGTTCTGTAGCCCCAGAGCCCTGCTTGGGGTCACCCAGCTACAACGAGGCTGAGTGGGGACTGAACTGCTGTTTATCTGCCATTGAACTCTGTGTTCCATGCACAAGGATTATCCCTGAACTCAGAGGTGCACAAAGCTCCACATCCATCCCTCAGGCCTGGAGACCTCACTGATTTCAAGGAGCAGTTGTGCCACCTCTGACTGGGGCTTGTCCTGGGTCTGTTGTCTGATGATGCTGTAACTTAGCATTGAGGACTCTCCCAGTACAAGCCAGCCTTTTTCTGGGAAATAGGAGGTTTCTCCCTTCGTATAAAGACTCATGTAACCTCAGAGTTGAGAAGTGTTCTGAATCATCTGTATGAAACCTTCTTGTGAGACCGGGCCCACACGCTGGCAAACCATGGGTTCAAATTCTGCCTGTAACTGAATGTGGAGCATAGAATGTGGCAATTTCTTAAAGTTTTGGTTTCCCTCTTCGTCAAACAGAGACAGCATTTTTAATTTCTGTAAGCAATTGTTTGGGGGCTTGACTGATGCCATGCATTCTCTAAAAAGATACTCAGTAATCCATAGCTTTACCTGCTAAAATTGGTCCACAGGGAGCACATTGCTGTCATGGGCTCTGGATCTCTGCCTTTCTGTGCCCTTTCAGCCTGCCAATCCAGGCTCCCCTGACTCAGTTGTCCTTCCAGAAAGACTTCATCCCCTCCAGTATGAGACCCCACAACACTGGTTCTCATCCATCTGTCCCAGGCCAGTAATGGGACAGGATGTTTCCTGGAGCTTGTGTCCTGGACATGGACAATCCTCAGTGTGGAGACTGGCAGGCTGGAGCCCCCTGAACTGCCACCTGTTTTGGAACAAATGTTGGTGTACCTTGTGATGGGGCTCTTTTCCCCCAAAGCATGGAAATTAGCTGTCGTCCATTCCAGTATGACTGTCACACTTTCCCCCCACTGTGTTATCAAAGAATCTTAGGCTTCTCTGGCTGCCTAGGTCTCACTGCCTTTACATAGATTGGGATTAAAGTATTTTATTGATGGCATTTTGGTTTTTGATGGACCTGTTGGTAGGAGGAAGCCTGGCCACTCCCTATAAGCCAACACAAATCCTGTGTTACTGACTAATATGGCAGCACCCAGCCCATGGCAGACCTTTTCCTAGCACCCAGAGCTGTCCTTTCTCACTGAGTCCCACTCACTGGTGTTTCTTTCTCTACCTGCAGGGAGAGCCCCGTATGTCCTCTCTCTGAGAATTTCTTCTGTGCCTGGTTATCTCCATGTTATGGCAGAGAAGACAAGAATTAATGACAGTGGCCTCTAATAGATTATCAGATCAAGTGGACTCCCCCTTACATGACTTTGGGGGAAGAGAGGAGTCTCATCAGGAAGTACAGCCCCCTCTCTCAGACAAGCTTAACTTGAGGGATAACAAGGTTGGGGTTGGAAGGGTCAGGGGGTCACAGCTAGAAAATCCTGAATGATGTGGATGAGCTATGTCCAGTGGCAAAGACCCTGGTTGAGGCTCTGTCCAACCTGCAGCTTCCATGAGCAGCCAATGTGCTTTTAAAGGCCTGTCTTGCTCACACAAGTTCAAGGGGTTCTTCCTGTTGCCACTAAAACTACATCTGGATGAACAGTTGTCTGTGACCCATTTACCTGCACTGTTTTTGAAGGTTCCTCCCGGAGAGTATTGGGTTCATCCAGTAATGACAGGGAGCAAGCTGAGAGGAGTGGCCTGGCCTGCACCCGTATGTTGGCATGGAGCAGGGTCTGGTTGCTCTAGTTAGCATCTAAGCTAAGGAACACAAGGGAATGAAGTGGATTGAGGTATGTTTCAGGACACAAGGCAGGAAGCTTGTGGGAAAGGACATATGACAAGGCATTTGGGCAGGCTCTTCCATGCTCTGTGGTCACTCCCAATACCCTGATGGCCTCACTCTTGGCTTGTCCACCTCATGATTTCAGGTCTCAACTATAGAATCCATGATCCCTCCTTTCCAAAGCAATACTTCTCCTTAATAAAGAGAGCATAGAGAAGCCAGCAGCCAGTCTTCCAAAAATGTGGTTAAAGTGTTTTCCAGTATTAGTGTTTATAGGAATCATTTGTAGAGAAACAGAGATTTATGGCACAGACAGGCTTATAACTTATATTATGAGAATCAAATAATTGGAAATGACTTAGTTGTTCAACAGATGGGGCTTCTGAGTGCTGTCACTGTGAATGCCCAAGGGGACAGTAGCAACAGTGCCTGTCCACAGTGGGGGTATCAGGTATCAAGAGTGCGGCCCTGTAACCTTCCCTGTCCCACTCTCTCACACACATGTGTATGCGTGAGCACACAAACACACACATTACACTTACAAGGGAAGGCAGGGAAAACAGACACCCTGTGTTATGGGTGATTATTTCTTGGTAGAAGGAACTTGCCTTCTCTTTTCATATTTAAATAATTATTTACTCCATAAACATAGTCTGGATAAAACCTAAAGAACTATTTACTTCATTACCTAAATTGTTAGCAATAAATCATAATATTTAAGATATGATTTTACTATTTTATAATACGCCCATTAGAATAGTTTGAACATAGTCTATCCAAGAAAATGAAAGAATTGAAAGTGGCTCATGGGCCCAGACATTTCTCTTGTGGTTTCTGCTTTTCAGGCATCCTTATGAAAGGGAGCCCTTTCACAGATAATGAAAATAGTTCATTTTGGGGCTTCCCGTGACCTTTCTTCATTCAGGAACATCTCCATGTAATAAAATTTTATTTGTATAGATTTTTTAAAAGGTGAATCACTCTTATGTTCTGCAGACAGACCGAGAAAGCCTTATTGTAGGATTCCAGGCTCACGAAAATCCAAGTCAAGTATGTACCGGAGACAGAGAGAAGAGCAGTGGTTTCAGGGACTGGTGTGAGGTAATGAGCAGTGAGTGATTAGTGGCAAAATTGTCTCAGTTATGAAAATGTTATAGAAGTAATGGTTGTGCCAAACTCTGAATATACCTAATGAAATGTCGATATAACATTGAAAAGGCTCTGAGTAAAATTTTATGTAAGTGCAAATTATACCTTATTTATTTATTTTTAAATTTTATCTATTTATTTTCACAGAGAAAGATCACAAGTAGGCAGAGGCAGGCAGATACTTAAGGGAAAACAGGCTCCCCACAGAGCAGCGAACCTGATGTGGGGCCCGATCCCAGGACCCTGAGAACATGATCTGAGCTGAAGGCAGAGGCTTTAATGCACTGAGCCACCCAGGCACCCCAAATTATACTTTATTTAATGACCCAAATCTATTAAGTCATTATACAGGTGTATATGAAATACCAATACTACAAAGAAGGCAATGACAGGGGAAGGGAAGGAATTGTTTGGGGCTGTAGCCTGCACCAGCTGCTGCTCAGGGGATGAGGCTGGTTGCTCTGCTGAGGCAGCTGGTGGTTCGGGCCATTCAGGAACTCCAGGAGCAGAGACAGAACCCGCTGGAACTCCACTTTAGGCAAAGGGGCTGCTGAATCCCCCATCTCAGGGGCGTGAATTAGAGCTCTGACTACCACCTGCACTGGCCCCAACAGTGCAGGTAAAGTCACTGTTCTTCTTGACTGATGAGCAATAGCAGCAGGGATGGGGTGGGCCAACTCAGGCTCCAAAGATATGGTGGGTGCCAGAATGGGTGTTGGGATAGGTTCCTGAGGTGGATCAGGATTTTGCTCTGGGGCTGGTTTGTTAACTCCAAGAAGAGAAAGTATCATCAGCATGATTGACTTCCCTTTTGCCTTATAAATGAAAGAAACCTTCCCCAACACTCAATATGGTCTGTATTCAAGACCCAATCCTTGGAATGTCTCCCCAACTGAAGCCCATGGGGACAGCGATCTGAGACTACTCTCTCCTCTAAGACCAACAATAATCTATGGAGGCTTACTCAGTGTGGCCCACCCTGTCTCCTCCTCAGGCCAACATCAATCACCCCCAGTCCTCCTCACCCCCAGGCTCTGGCTTCGTGAGCTCAAGTTGCTGCAGCTGTGAGAGCAGAAGCTGGGCACAATGCTCCAGGACTAAGCATGGCATATTGAGCCCCATGTATGCCAGTAGCATATTCAGGCTGAGAAATTATGTGGGCTGGAAAATATCCCCAGAATATTGTTCCAGCCATGTGTTCAAGATGGAATAGATGGCCCTGGGGACAGGTAGGTAGGCAGAAATGTCAGAGGGCAGGACACCCATCCAAACCAATATCCCAGGGAACCCCTGTGGAAACATGGGCCCCTGGATTTCCAGCCCCTGTCAGAAACCAGCGCTAATCCTTCTCCACCTGTTATCTGTCAGTCCCTCCCAAGACAGGCCTGGTCACAGATGGGGGCCTGGAAAAAGTGCATCATGAGTGGGAGTCATTGATCAGTGTTGTGAGCACTTCTCTCCTTTTGAGTGGAGCTGGAAATACTCCTCAGTCTGTCTCCTTGCTCACATGCTACTTGAATTTACCTGCATGTGCCCAAGGACGGGTGGTGTCTGGCTTCACTGCATACACCACTTACTCTGCACACACCATTTACCCTCATTTTGCAGTCACCACTGCTCTGCAAAGGTCCAAAGAAGGAGTGAACACAAGTACTCTGTCTCTATCCAGGCCCTCCCAGCACCTACCCAATACCTCAAATTTTGCATCCTGTGCTCAGGGGCTGCCTTATTCACTAGGTGTCATGAGTGGGTCTCCTTCCACTGACACTTATCTCCCACAGGTTGTGAGTTGTGTGGTCCCTGACCTCTAACTGGGTTTCCTGAGCACCCTCTGAACACCTCATGTCCAAGTTCTAACATACATCTCTGTGACGGTTCCTAATCCTCAGTTCAGAGTCCTAGAACTGGGTTAGAAATAGGGCTGGGAGGGGCAGGGATGGAGAATAATCCTCTTAGGGTTGAAGCTGTCCTCCATCCCACTATGCTTTTCCACAGTGCTCAGACACCAACCATATCTCCCCACAACACCTTCTCATTTTACAGAAAATCTCTCAGACATTTACCTTCAAGCAGGAATAACAGATGTGTGGATGAAGGTCCAGCAGGCCTTCTAATTCACAGTACCTCACTACCCTGGTGGAGAAGGAAGGCCCTCCTTTATCAGCTGAAGCTCACTCACACATTCCACCTCTCCTGAGCTCTGATGACCTCATTATAGCTGGAAAAAATGCACCCATATCTATAGGAGGCCAGGGGGCATCACATGAAATGTCCTGTGGATACTACCTCTCATTATCTGAGAGGTTAGTCTGGTTAGTCTGCATCCCTGGGGTTCTGTCTGTTCTTGTAGGGATCATATTCAGCTCCTATATAAATGCCTTCACTGAGTGGGGATTCCTGAATGCTTGATGAATGAAAGTGCCCCACGAGCCCATCTCAGATATGTGAGTGGGCCTGGCCCCGTGCTCACACCCAGGTATCCCTACTCCAGATTCACCCAGACACAGACTCGAGATGGAGTCTCAGATCTGCCTTTCAATGGTAAAACAGCCCAGATCAAGACCATAGTGATAGTGAGGGATGAGGCAGAGGCTTCATCATGTGGAGCAGGAGAATGCCCAAATAGTGTGACCACAGGCCCTCTAGCAGACTATTCCACAGGAGCAGGCATCCAGGTATACTTTCCTTACAATTTCCCACTGATTCCCTATAATAACTCTGCCTTAGTTAGGATCAAACTGAGGTTTGGGGAAGTTTGGAGACATGCCAAAGTCTCACAATCAGGCATTGGCCAAATCACACTTGACAGTTAGGGGCAGCGTGCTCGCCTTGCAAATAAGAGGTCTAGCACCTCTTTTGTGGTTACAAAGGCTCAGTATCTACCCAGAAACATGTAGACAGAGTTTAGATCTCTTCTTAGGAAAGCATGTGCCAGGTGTTCTATTTATGTCTCCAGCGTGTGGTCCTGGTTGGTAAATAGCACTGAGGTCTCATTTCTATTTCTGATTGAACTATTTTTACCCTGAGTTGAATCATAGGAGACATGAGTCAGTGCTATAGCCATCAGGAGAAGTGGGTGTTGGAGGGAAGACTGACGCCCCAGATCTCATTGACTTATTGCTAAAGGTGGGAAAAGAGAGTCCACAGACCTAAAAAGAATAAGTTGACTCAGTGTTTCGTTGGGTTAATCATAAGGCTCTTGTGTTTCGTTCAGGTCATGTTCTCAATGTCTGGAGACTGACCTCCCCATAGGTCTGAGCACATAGGGCAATGTCTGCTTGATGACTCTGTCTCTCCCTCCTCTTCTCCCCAATCTCTTTTTGCCTCTCTCTCAAATCAATCAATCAAACAATCAATTAATAAACCTTTAAGTAAAAGAAAAAATGTTTCTTGGCAACCATATAAGGATTTGAAGTAAATGATGTCTGATCTGATTATATATTAGGCCACTTTGTGAGCTGAGTACTGATAGGACCACCCCGCATGAATGGCATGAATCCTGTGATTTCTTTCTTTTTTTATTTTTTTAAAAGATTTTATTTATTTGTCAGAGAGAGAGAGGGAGAGAGAGTGAACACAGGCAGACGCAGAGGGAGAAGCAGACTCCCTGCCGAGCAAGGAGCCCGATGTGGGACTTGATCCCAGGACGCTGGGATCATGACCTGAGCCGAAGGCAGCTGCTCAACCAACTGAGCCACCCAGGAGTCCCCTTTCATTTTTTTTTTTAATTTATTTCTTTTCAGCGTAACAGAATTTATTGTTTATGCACAACACCCTGTGCTCCATGCATTATGTGCCCTCCATAATACCCACCATAATAATACCCACCTGGGTCCCCCAACCTCCCCCCCCACCCCTTCTAAATCCTCAGATTGTTTTTCAGAGTCCTTAGTCTCTCCTGGATAATCTCCACTTCCAATTTCCCTCAACTTTCTTCTCTTCTCCATTTCCTTATGTCCTCCGTGTTATTTGTTATGCTCCCCAAATAAGTGAAACTGTATGATAATTGACTCTCTCTGCTTGACTTATTTCCCTCAGCATAATCTCTACCAGTCCCGTCAATGTTGATACAAAAGTTGGGTACTTGTCCTTTCTGATGGAGGCATAACACTCCATACTGTATATGGACCACATCTTCATATCCATTCGTCTATTGAAGGGCATCTTGGTTATTTCCAGTTTGGCGAATGTGGCCAGTCTGCTATAAACCTTGAGGTACAGATGGTCCTTCTGTTCACTACATCTGTATCTTTGGGGTGAATATCCAGTAGTGCTATTGCAGGATATTGGGAAGCTCTATTTTTAATTTCTTAAGGAATCTCCATACTGTTCTCCAAAGCGGCTGCACCAACTTGCATTCCCACCAACAGTGTAAGAGGGTTCCCCTTTCTCCACATCCTCTCCAACACACGTTGTTTCCTGTCTTGCAGATTTTGGCCATTCTAACTAATGTAAGGTGCTATCTCAATGTGGTTGTAATATGAATCTCCCTGATGGCTAGTGATGATGAAAATTTATTTCATGTGTCAGATAGGCATTTGTATGTCTTCCTTGGAGAAGTGTCTGTTCATGTCTTCTGCCCATTTTTTTGGACATGATTATATCGTTTGTGTGTGTTGAGTTTAAGAAGTTTTTTATAGATTCTGGATATCAATCTTTTGTCTGTACTTTCATTTGTGAATATCTTCTCCCATTTTCTGCATTGCCTCGTTGTTTTGTTGACTGTTTCCTTTCTGTGCAAAAGGTTTTGATCTTGATGAAGTTCAAAAAGTTCATTTTCACTTTTCCTTGGGAGACATATTTTGAAAGAAGTTGCTGTGACTGACAGTGAAGAGGTTACTGCCTATGTTTCCCTCTATGATTCTGATGGATTCTTGTCTCACATTGAGGTCTTTTATCCACTTCGAGTTTATCTTTGCATATGGTGTAAGAGAATGGTTGAGTGTCATTCTTCTACATATAGCTGTCCAATTTTCCCAGCACCATTTATTGAAGAGTATGTCCTTTTTCTACTGTATATTTTTTGCTGCTTTGTCGAAGATTATTTGAACATAGAGTTGAGGGTCCCTAAATGGGCTCTCTACTCTGTACCACTGCTCTATTTTTCTGTTTTAATGTCAGTACCATGCTGTCTTGGTGATCACAGCTTTGTTGTAAAGCTTGAAATCAGGTAATGTGATGCCCCCAGTTTTGTTTTTCTTTTCCAACATTTCCTTAGCAATTCGGGATGTTTTCTAATTCTATACAAATTTTGGGATTATTTGCTCCAGCTCTTTGAAAAATACCAGTGGAATTTTGATCGGAATAGCATTAAAAGTATAGAATGCTCTAGGCAGTATAGACATTTTATCAATGTTTATTCTTACGATCCAAGAGCATGGAATGGTCTTCCATATTTTTTGTCCTCTTCAATTTCTTTCATGAGTGTTCTGCAGTTCCTCGAGTACAGATCCCTTACCCCTTTGGTTAGGTTTATTTCCAGGGTATCTTATGGTTCTTAGTGCTGTAGTAAATGGAATCAATTCTCTAATGTCCCTTTCTGTATTTTCATTGTTAGTGTGTAAGAAAGCCACTGATTTCTGTACATTGACTCTGTATCCTGGCACATTACTGAATTGCTGTATGAGTTCTAGAAGCTTGGGGGTGGAGTCTTTTGGGTTTTCCATATGAAGTGTCATGTCATCTGCGATGAGAGAGAGTTTGACTTGTTCACTGCCAATTTGGATACCTTTTATTTCTCTTTGTTGTCTGATTGCTGTTGCTAGGACTTCTATACTATGTTGAACGAGAATGGTGAGAGTGTGCATCCTTGTCGTGTTCCTGCTCTCAAGGGGAAGGCTGTGATCTTTTTCCCATTGAAGATGATATTTGCTGTTTTTCACAGAAAGATCTTATGAAGTTCAGAAATGTTCCCTCTATCTCTATACTTTGAAGCCTTTTAATCAGGGACAGATGCTTGATTTTGTCAAATGCTTTTTCTGCATCCATTGAGAAGACCATGTGGTTCTTCTCTCTTTTCTCATTGGTTTTTTTCTATCACATTGATTGATTTGCCAATATTGAACCATCATTGTAATCCAGGGATGAATCCCACCTGATCATGGTGGATAATCTTTTTAATGTGCTTTTGGATCCTATTTGCTAGGATATTGTTGAGAATCTTAGCAACCATATTTATAGTGATATTGGTCTGAAATTCTCCTCTTTGGTAGGGACTTTGCCTGGTTTGGGGATCAGGATAATGCTGGCTACATAAAAAGAGTCTGGAAGTTTTCCTTCTGCTTCATATTTTTTAAACAGCTTCGAGAGAATAGGTGGTATTTTTTCTTTGAAAGTTGGATAGAATTCCCCAGGAAATCTGTCAGGTCCTGGGCTCTTGTTTTTTGGGAGGTTTTTGATCACTGCTTCAATCTTGTTACTAGATATTGGCCTCTTCAGGTTGCCAATTTCTTCCTGGTTCAGTTTTGGGAGTTCATAGTTTTCCAGGAATACATCCATTTCATCTAGGTTGCTTAACTTATTGGCATATAACTGTTTGGAATAACTTCTGATGACTGTCTCCATTTCCTTGGTGTTAGTTATGAGCTCGCAATTTTCATTCATAATTTATTAATTTGAGCCTTCTCTCTTTTCTTTTGGATTAGGGTGGCCAATGGCTTATAGATCTTATTTATTCTTTCAAAAAATCATCTTCTAGTTTCATTGATACGTTCTACTGTATCACTAGTTTCTAATGATCTCTGCTCTAGTTGTGATTATTTCCCTTCTTGTGTGTGGAGTTGGTATAATTTGTTGTTGATTCTCCAGTTCTTTAAGATGTAGAGACAGCTGATGTATCCTCAATTTTTCCATTTTTTTGAGGGAGGCTTGGATGGCTATGTTTCCCCCTTAGGACTGCCTTTGCTGTATTGGTTTTGGACCAAAGTGTCTTCATTCTCATTGGTTTCCATGAATTGTTTAAGTTCTTCTATGATCTCCTGATTGATCCAAGCATTCTTAAACAAGGTGGTCTTTAGCTTCCAGGTGTTTGAATTCCTTTCAAGCTTTTACTTGTGATTGAGCTCCAGTGTCAAAGCATTGTGATCTGAGAATATGCAGGGAGTAATCTCAATCATTCGGTATCAGTTGAACCCTGATTTGTGACCCGGTATGTGGTATATTCTGGAGAAGGTTCCATGTGCACTTAAGAAGCAGGATTATTCTGTTGTTTTAGGGTGGAATGTTCTGTATATATCTATGAGGTCCATCTGGTCCAATGTGTCATTCAATGCTCTTGTTTCTTTATTGATTTTCTGCTTGGATGATCTGTCTATTTCTGAGAGAGATGACTTAAGATATCCTACTATTAATATATTCATATCAATATAACACTTTAACTTGATTAATAGGTTTCTTATGTAATTTGCTGCTCCCCTATTGGCATAGATAATTACAATTGTTAGATCATTTTGGTGGGTACTCCCTAAAGAATTATTTCGTGTCGTCATGTATCTCTGACTACAGTCTTTAGTTTGAAATCTAATTTTTCTGATATGAGAATCACTACTCTGGCCTTTTGTGGCCCATTGGCATGAAAGATACTTCTCCATCTTCTCACTTTCAGTCTGGTTGTATCTTTAGGTTAAAAATGAGTCTCTTAAGTGGTGATGCATCATGGAGGCTTAACTGGGTAGGAGAAGAATAAATGAAACAAGATGGGATTGGGAGGGAGACAAACCATAAGTGACTCTTAATCTCACAAAACAAACTGAGGGTTGCTGGGGGGAGGGGGTTTGGGAGAAGGGGGTGGGATTATGGACATTGGGGAGGGTATGTGCTTTGGTGAGTGCTGTGAAGTGTGTAAACCTGGTGATTCACAGACCTGTACCCCTGGGGATAAAAATATATGTTTATAAAAAATAAAAATTAAAAAAAAAAGAAATTCAAAAGACTTAGAATGGGCAAAATATTGAAGGAGAATAAAGTTGAAGGGATTACACTGAAAAAAAAAATAAACTGTGGACTTTGAAAAACAATCTGAGGGTTTTGAAGGGGTGAGGGGTGGGAGGTTGGGGGATCCAGGTGGTGGGTATTAGAGAGGGCACGATTGCATGGAGCACTGTTGTGCGATGCAAAAATAATAAATATTGTTACGCTGAAAAAATTAAAAAATTAATTAAAAAATTAAAAAAAATAAGTCTCTTATAGACAACATATGGATGGGTCCTGTTGTTTTATCCAATAGGCAACCCTGTGTCAATTTATGGGTGCATTTATGCTATTCACATTGAGAGTGATTATTGAGAGATATGTTTTATTGACATTGTATTACCTTTGAAGTCTTTCTGTAGATTTTCTCCATATTTTTGTTCAATGACATTCTTAGGATTTTTCCTCTTTTATAGCACTCCCCTTAATAGTTCTTGTAGTGCCATCTTGGTGGCCCCATACTCTTTTAAGCCTTACCAGTCTTGGAAACTCATTATCTCCCCATCCATTTTGAATGTCAGTCTTGGTGACATGATAAAGTATTCATGGCTGCATGTTCTTCTCATACAATATCCTGAATATATCTTGCCAGCCCTTTCTGGCTTTGTGTAGACAGGTCTCACATTATTCTGATGGGCTTTCATCTGTACGTAAGGATCTTCTTTGTCATAGCTATTTTCAGGAGAGCTTGTCGACAATTATGATTCGTCATTCTTACTCTCAGGTTTCGTGAGGACTTTGGAGATTCTATAATCTCGGTGTTGGGGGGGACTCTTTTGCCTCTAGTACACAAAAGCTGGTTCCATTTTGGAAATTGGGAAGATTTTCATGGAGAATTTATTCCACAATATCTTCTAGACTGCTTTTTCTCTCCTCCCCTTCAGGGATTCCAAAAATTCTGATGTTGGAATGTTTCATCCCATTATTTATTTCCCTGATTCTGTTTTCATACTGTCTAAGTTGTTTGTTCCAGGTTTCCTCCTGATCCTTTCTCTCTATCTGTTTGTTTTTCAGATCACTAATTCTATCTTCTGTCTCAATTCCTCTAGCTTTTAGAGAATTTAGATTAGATTGGAACTCACTGAAAACATTGTGAACATCATCCCTGGTGGCTTTCAGTTCTGCCCTAATCAATTCCATTTTGTCATCCATGGCTTTCACCCACCTAGCTATTGCCTGGATAATTGTTAGCCTGAATTCCCTTTCTGACATATTGTCTATATTCATAACTATTAGCTCTGTTGCAGAAGGCCCAGGCTTTGCATTTTTCTTGGTCATTCCTCCTCCTAGACATTTTGGTGAGAGATGGCTGATGAATGTGGCTAAATGTATTGACCATGGTGCAGTCAAATTGCACCCTGATACGCTTCTGAGCAATAAAGAGTCCCCACCCAAATGAAAGGAAAAGGAAAGGGAGAAAAAAAGAAAAAGAGAGAGAGAGAGACATGAAAAAATGAAAGGTAAAATAAAAGAGAAGGCTCAGCCCAAAGGTAAGATTTATGAAGTATACAAACAAAAACAGACAAACAAAAGGACTGATAAAATTAGATGTCTAGAGGAAAAAAAAATCTCTCTCTCTCAATATATATATATATATATATATATATATATATATATATATATTTATATATATATGTATTTGAAAAAAAAGAGCTTCATCAAAAAGAAACCTAAGTATAAGATTTATACACTATCAGGACAAACACAAATACACAGAAACACTGGTGGAAGAAAAGGATGGGAGAGTAGTTACAAATTCTCAGTGTGGGCAAGGAAGGTTATTTTGATTCTTCCTGGATGTATCTTGATATCTTTGTTAAAGGACTGAACTTTCCTAAGATAAAGGGGGATTAAAAATTGGTTTGCATATAGGGGTAGCATTGATTTGGGAAAGAGAATTACCTTGAAGTTTAACTCTATATTAATATTAAAAAATTAAAAAATTAAACTAAACTAAAATGAAATTTAAACAAAAATAAAAAATAGAAAAGCAAAAGAAAACCATGGGTATAGGTATCAAAAAGTTCAGGTTGAGAGGTTATTATAAAACGTGATGTACTGGACATCTCACTGTGATGGTAAAGAGGTTTAAAAGTATTGAACCAGAATAGTGGGAACAAATTAAATGTAGAAGTTGTATCTATGAAGTAGTGATGCTTGTTCTCTTGTATTTTTTTCTTTTCCAGTTGGCTTTCAGGGGGAGGGCCTGCCGCCTGGGTTTTCAGGCAATGTTTCCTGAGTTAAGTCCTCTGGCCCCCCCTTAAGTGGGTGGGCTCTCGGAAAACCGATTTTTCAGGCTTTTGTTCCCTGAAGGTTTTTGCTTTGTTTCTTTATTTCTTTTCTCTCGCTTTGATAGCTTTTGATAGTTTTTAGAGGTTTAGAGGAAATCAAACTGCACTCAGACTTCCCTCTCAGAGAGAAGCATCTGTCTGTTCCACTCTGGGTGCCCCAGAGCACATAAATTCCCCCTGGGCCACTGGCAGAGCACATTCCAAGTCATGGTCACTGGGGACACAGGAACTCCTGCTTGTACTTAAAACCATGACAGTGGTGGATGTGGGGAAGCTCCAGATCATCAGAGAGGCTGCAAGCAGAAATATCACACTGAGATATTCCTGCTGGCCCAGGCTGGGAGTGCTGAGGCTTTCCAGGTCTGAGAGTGTTGGGTTGGGGCCTCCTTGGACCTCTCTCAGGAAAGGGTGTGTGGCTCGACTCAGACTCATAGCACTGTGAGGCACGTGAGTGGAGAGTGCAAAGGGCTGTGGTTCTGATGGTTGTTGAGGCTTCCAGCCCCTCATGGGAGCCACCACCCACGTGCTCTCAAGTGTGCTAATGGCTCAGGGACCTAGATTTGGTTTACACACACCCCCCTGCACTCTCTCGCTCAGAGCCAGGTTTGCTGTCTTTGATCTAGGGACTTAAGCCCCTGTCCCTAACCACCCTAATTCCCACAATTTCCCCCACATCCTTTGTTCTTTTTGAGTGCTTTCAACTAGACTCCACGTTAATGCTGGTCCCCAGTCACAGGGCAAACTCATATTGGTGTATTACATTCCGATGGGTCACTTCTGGTGGCTCCCTCCCCCTTTTGTTTATCTCCCAATATCAGTCCAATGTTCCCACTCCGCTTTACCTGCCCACTGAAGTCTTCTGCCCCATTAGAGATCCAGACGTGTATAATTCTAATCTCAGGCTAATTTCATGGGTGATCAGAGTTCTTTGGTAGATAATCAGTTCTCTTCAGGGTACAGGTTGAAATAGCGCCTCCTCCTAGTTCTCTGCCATCTTGTCCATTCCTGTGATTTCTGATAACATATCCCATTCTTGAGACGAGAACACAGAGATATTTTAGGTGAGAGGGCTTATGATATTAGGGCATGAAGGACATGGGGTGGAGTACTGTGCATTGGTAACAGAAGGGGATCACATCAAAGTCCTGCATCAGTAAAGGTCTCAATGGCTGTGATAAATGACTGGCCTTCAGGGATGGTGTGCAGCGCAATGGAGCCCCTTATCCTAACCCTGGAGTGACCCCAAAGATGTGTTCCATCAAAACAAAGGAGCAGAGCAAGAGACATAGTACCATGGCCTAAAGGACCCTTTGGATAAAAGTCTCCCAACTCTCATGAAACCTGCAGAAGAGCTCTTGGGCCAATGGGGACACCTGAGAGCATGAGATAGGAAAATGTGTAGCACAGTACAAAATACCTCTAGATTAATGACATGAGACATAGTTTAAAGTCTCTTTAATTATATTCTTATAAATATGTGGACAATGACTCTGCTTCTGTCCAAGGCATGGGAAGGACCATGAGGCAAGTTTGGGAAAGAGATGGGATGGAGATGCATGTGATTACTGGACTCTAGGAGCCCAAGCTGGCTTCTAGGAAGTGGGTTCTTTTGTGCTGTATTCACATACTTGGAGTGGGATCTCCCCAACACCTGCACTCACCTCGAACCAGCAATAAACTCTGTTGACAGTGTGGGGCACCTTCTTGTCCTTCAAGTAGGTAGAGGAGGAGATCTCATCATTCAGCTCCTGCCCCATCTTCTTTGTAAAGCTCTGTAAAGACAGTGCCCAGAAGCCAGGCAGGAGGCCTCAGATCCCTGTCTGGATGACGTTGCTGGTCTTCAGACCAAGGGCACTCCATTCCAGACACACCACACCGCAGTACACACACACCTCCATCAAGGAGATAAACGTGCCAGAGCTTCAGGATCTTGGATGGGCTCTGGCACAGGTAAGAGACACTTCAGGAATCCTCTTTCCATCCTGTCCTCAATGACGTTGGTGTGAACAAGAAGGAATTACCAGGGTATCCACTCTCATCAACCTACTATAGCCCATTGTTGAGAACCCCCCATAAATTCCTCTTTCCCTAAAACTCAAGAGGAAGGGATGGAGCTGCCCTTGGATGGCTTATAGAGGTGGAAATTGCCTAGTCTTCTCAGTATTACATACCTTATGGCACCTCTTGCCATATGCCCTGAGACGTTCTGGTCCACGTTTTGAACCAATGTCTGCAGCATGTGAAAAAGCCATTCCCCTGGGGTTTATGAAAACCAGAGCCCTGGAAAGTAGGAAAGCATCCAGATAATATCTTTCTGTATCATATTTCTGTATCCAAGTGACCCAGATATGGACTACACTAGAATGTGGGTGCCTAGTTGCAGGGATTCCAAGTTCTGTCGGGGTCTATGCTCAAGGACGTGATATTACAGCCTGGGATTCCCTGCCCCAATCCAGTCCTGTTTTTACACATATGGAAACAGTGCTCTGGTTTGCCATCTCCTCATCCCTTTTCTGCATGCAAGGACACATCTGTACCTAGTGACATCAACACACACCTCTCCACAGGGCCAAGGGAAGATCTGGGGCAGCAAGGGCCCCAGATTGGAAACACATCAGGTTTCAGACAGAACTCTCTATTATTACCTGTTTTTGACACTAGATAAGCCATTGTGTCTGACAGGGATGGTCTACTCTGTAAAATACAGATGATTCTAGCATGTCTTTCTACCAGATATCCAGAGGCATATGTGGTATAATATCTATGATATTAGAGTTGTGGGTCAAATATAGGAAATACCTCCAACCAAATTTCCTTCCTCTTATCAAAGTCTTTGAATCTGCTCCTAGTCAAATCCCACCCACAGTCCCAACTGGTTTGTGTGATTTTCTGTGCACATGCACACTTGCTCCTGTGTGCACACTTGTGTTCATTAGTGCTAATATTCTAGAGTCCCAGAAGATGATATCCCCACCTACAATGGGTGAATAATAGCTTCACAAGATCCTAGTCTTCTAATTTTCAATAGAAACCCTAAAGAAAGGATTGGAGCCTTGGCCCTTTATAGTCAGAATGCACCTTTACCCTTAGAGACTGCCTGCCCTGGGATGCAAGCTATTATCTCCTTTCTAAAGGGTGTGATGTAGATAGGGGTCAATTCAGTGTGTTGCCATAACGTGGGGTCCCTCTCAGACAAGAACATTGGGAGATGACTCTTCTCTAGGATACCAATGATCACCCTCAGCCTAATACCATTTCCATGTCTATAACCACATCCTTCTAGACAACATTTTCTAGAGCCTCAGTGAAATTCTATATGCACCAGGACCCCATCTTTGAGTGTATTCAAATAGTTGGGTTCGTGCCTGGTATGCCTTCCTACCAGTCTGATTTTGGGGAAGGCACGAACTCTGCAGGGATCATCATCTTCTCCTCTCAGGGGCTCCATTGTTTCCCAACTCCTCTGTATACATCCTTGTGTAACCCCCTCCAATGAATGTGTTCTGGATATAGTGATTCAATTCTGTTTGACAGAACATGGGAACATGACCCAAAGTCCTTGCTGAGATTTGGATATAAAAGCTCATTGCCCAACCCCATGTTGACTCTGACCCATGTTCTCTCTCAGATCTTCAGACTGGTGTACAAGCCCCTAGGTTGAACCATGACACATACCTATGCTTGTGGCTTAGCACTGTGGGTGAACAACAGACAGAAGAACTCAGGTTTTTGAGATGGGCTGTATCTGGCCCATGCCCCTAAGTTATCTCACGTTCTCAGTGAAGCAGGTTCTACCTGTTTTGTTGTAAAAAGCCACAACATAATGAGAGACTCTATAAGGAGCCCCCAGCTAAGCACTGCTGGATTCCTGATCCCCTGAGACCAGGAGACAGTGTTTGTGGCTTCAGCCACTGAGTGTGTGGAAATGTGGTCACACAGCACTGGGAGAAGGGCACTGATACTGTTGAACTTCTCCTGGCCAGGGACCTCCTATGCTCCCTCTCTGCTCTCTTCCTCAGCTTCCTCTGACCACCCTGGCCTCCTTTCTAACCTCCACTCTGGGAACATCGAATTCTGCAATCATCCACTCCATGGTGTCCTCTGCTAGGCTGAATACACTCAGATACGTGCAGGGCTGTCTCCTCATTTTCCTACCATAGGAATTCTCAATGTCATATAAAGATAGCCTTGTCATACCCATCACCTGGTGGAGCTCAGGACTTAGATTTAGTCCCTTGCTCTTTTCCTATGGAGCAATCGCTCTTTTCAATCACACTTTTGTTTCTTGTTTGTACATCTTCTCCTCTAGACCCTGAGCTCATAGAAGGAGAACCTGGTTGACTGATAAGCACTGGTACCATCTCAGTGTGCAGTGCCCAGTGCCTGAATGAACGGGAGACATGTCCATCCCAATACCGAGCAGCTCCATTGCTTGAGCCTCATCGATTTTGGCAATCTGTAAATTCTTTAGTTTATTTTTGTTTTTTTAATTAACTCTGCCTGATGTGGGGCTCAATCTCATAACCCAGAGATCAAGTATACTACTGACTGAGGAAGCCAGGTAAATCTTTGGTCATTTTTAAAGGTTTTTATCTGATAACTCTTGAAGTTAAATTTTGGTAGCATGCCACCACAGATTTTCCCCCATTTCAGTGCTGAGGGGCTTTTCAGATTAGGAGACTGAAATTCTTTATGTGGTCTTTCAGAAATGCAGAGGCCCTCCACAATGGACCTTCTCATGCCCTTGGTTGTCATGCACATCTGATGCCATCTGCATAAGAAGAAAGATGACAAAGAAATACACAAAGGAGGGTGTTTCAAACCAGGTCTTGAAGGCCTAAATGTGCACATTTGTGCTCAATATTTTATTTCTTTTTTAAGGATTTATTTCTTTATTAGAGGAATATTAGAGCACAGGCAGGTGAGGAGGGGCAGAAGGAGGAGAACCAGCGAGATGCTGAGGTAAGGAGGACCGGGTGTGGCTGATATAGACCAGTGGAGGAAACAGCTTAGGTTACACAGAGCAAGTCTCCATCAGCTGGTAGTCCAGGTGTAGTGATTACTCTCAGATCCCTGTGACTATGACCTGCCATCAGGGGAGACATTCCAGGGATTGCTTCATAGATTCAGAGAACATTGAGTGGTGGGGAAATTTTCCTTTATTTAGGAGGGAAATGAAAAGTCAATCTTGGTGATCGTAATTTCTCTTCTTGGACCTACAGAACCAGCCCAAGGAAAAGATCCTGAACCACCTCAAGAGCAACCTCTAGCTCTCACTGTGGTTCCTGCAGCAGCTTTAGAGTTTAATTGGCATGGGTGGGAATAAGTTGTGCTGGTGATATGACTGTGGATATAGCAGAGGGGAGGCACCTTCCTGAAGAAGCCTACTGCAACGTTTTATTGACAATGAAGAGTTTGATTGAGACACATAGGAGTTGACTACGATGGGAGACATTTATGGCTTAAAACTGTTCAAGTGGTGAAGCGGGGTGGAATCCCAGATGTGACAGCATGACCTCATGATCCCAGTGGTCAGAAGATGAACAGCTGGGGGTTGGATGCTTCAGAGATCCCAGACATCACTTAGATAAAAATGGCTGAAAACCACTAAGCTAGGTCCTGGATTTCTGCTCTGTGTTGCCCTATACCCCAAATCACAGCATGACTGGGTGTCCACTTTCCTGAGAGGGTCCAGCAAAAAAGAGAAGCATGGCAAGACCTCCAAAACCCTGGAGGTAATGCGTGGGTCTGTGCCACAAGAACCCATAGATATTGGAATTGGTATCAGCTGGGTGGCTCAGCTGTTTATGTAACTGCTTCTGGCTCAGGTCATCATCCCAGACTCCCTGGATCAGGTCCCCCATTAGGTTCCCAGCTCCATGGGGAGTTTGCTTCTCTCTCTGACCTTCTCCCATCTCATTCTCTCTCTCACTCTCTCTCTCTAACATAAACAAGTAAAATATTTAAAAACAAACCAAAAAAATTGAAGTTAGAACTCAGTCATGTGCCTGAGATAAAAATGCCTTGTCACTGGCAGCATGAACACAGACTTCTGACAGAAACTGAGGAGTTAAGACTGGTGGATTTTTTTCCCCTGTGATGGCTCACTGCAGATCTGGTTTGCAAATTATCAGCTCCTAAGTAGAGAGCAGGGTGCAGTGATATTCATCTCACCCATTGGTCCTGCATGCCTTCAGTGAGTAATACAGCACCACATACTGGAATCCACACCTTCTTACCCGGAGGTCTGTCTCTGGTGCTTAGGAGAGCTGCATTTGCACCAGTTGGAATCCATTTGAGGATCAGGGCAAGAGATGCCTTCCTTAAAAAACCAGCATGAAAAATTCACTCCTTTCAAGTTTACTGATAATAGAGGCCTAGAAAGCTTCAGAGCTTAGGGAAAACACTAAGTAGCATTTTTTGTATTTTAATTTTTAGCTTTTTATTTATTTTTTCAGGTTTTTCTTATTTTTCATCTCTTTTTAAATAATTTTTATTAGAAGGAGAGAGTGTGTTGGGGGGTTTGTTGGGCAGAGGCAGAGAATCTTCAACCGGACTCTCCACTGAGCATAGAGTCCAACTCTGGGCAGGATTCCAGGGTCCAAAAGAACAATACCTGAGCTGAAACTCAACAACTGATCCACCTAGGCTCCCCTCCAAGAGTAGTTTCAAATGAGAGGAAATTAAAATTATATCAATCCTAAATATGTACGAAAGAACAGGAAGAATAAGAGGACAAGAGACAAGAACGACAAGAGCAGAGGAAGTGTAGTCAAGAAGTAATATAATTTTACTAAATTGTGACATGAGACAAAACTAGAAAGAAAGTGAAAGACCCCTCTCCCCTTGCTAAAGGCTTGTTTAAGTAACCTGATGTCCCCACATAACCCCCTCTTCCCTTGCTGAAGGCTTGATTAAGTAACCTATTGTCCCCATAGCCGGATGGCAACACATACCAGGATGTCTATGGTCAACTGGCCTGTCAAAAGGGAAGACAAATGAGGAACAGAGTGTACCTGGAACTTTCCAGAGTGCTGAGGCAAGGCCCGCCAGAACAAACGGCTGTGTCCTTGCCTTGAACCCAACGCCTGACTATGCTTGATTTAAATTAACCAATCAGATCCCTGTAACCATGCATCTGCTTCTGTAAGCTTGCTTCCCGCCACCCCAACCCTGCCCTATATAATCTGCTCCCCAACTTAGCCCGGCACGGTCAGTCCACAGGAGGCTGATGTGTCCGCAGGCGCCTGTGTAAACAATAAATCACCTCTTGCGACTTGCATCCAGTGGAGATGTGGTGTCTGGTTCTTGGGTGCGGAGCGAGGGTCTTTCATTTGGAGGTTCCACCGAGATATATTGGACTCCCACCCAAGAAAGACTCCAACCGATCCCCACCAGGAGGTAACCTGGCCAGCATCTGTGTCCCTGTCTCTCTGTTTGTATGTTTTTATGTTTTAAACAACGTTGTTGCTCTGTATTTTGGGCAGCCTGAGAAGGAGTTGACGAACTCAGACTTCTCCCCTGCCACCCCGGGGGACGCCTCGGGGGATCAAAAAAGGTCCATTATCTTGGGCCATCTGTAAGTCACGGAAGAACATCTATGTTCCTCCTGACTGTCCGAATCCGTACTTTCAGTTTTGAACCGAAGCCGTGCAGCAATATCTGTTTTTGTCTCCTATGTTTAAATTTTCCTATTAATGTCTTAAGTGTCTGTGATTAATTTTTCTTTCTTTCCAAGGCTACAAAATGGTGAAGACCATTACCATCCCCTTGAGTCTCACATTAGGTCACTGGAGAGACGTTCAGATCCGAGCTAACCTTCTGTCAGTGGGGATCAAAAGAAGAAAATGGCAGACCCTCTGTACCTCTGAATGGCCCACCTTTAATGTTGGATGGCCCAGACATGGGACCTTTAACATCACTGTTATCTTACAGGTCAAGGAGCGGATCTTCAGTCAAGGACCCCAGGGCCATCCTGACCAAGTCCCTTACATAGTAGTCTGGGAAAGTCTAATTAATGACCCCCCTCCCTAGGTCTCTCCTTTCGCTCATCCAAAGCCTAAGCCCCTTCCAGACTCTATCGCTTCCCCAATACCTTCCGCTCCCCCTGTTTCTCTATGTCCTGCCAATCCTCCCAAACCCCCTATTTCTTCCAACTTATATCCTGTAATAGGTGATTCTGCCTCTTCCCGGCATCCTAAGCCAAAGAGGATTCTTCCTCCTGATGACTTCCCCTTAATAGACCTCTTAACCGAGGACCCCCCCCACCCGTCTCCCCCTCCACGGGCGCAAATACCAAATTCCTCAGAATCTGAGGAAGAACCGGATAACCTGCCGGAGGAACGCCGCCCCTCACCATCCCCAATGGCGGAAAGACTTAGGAGTCGCAAGGAACCAGCACAGGAGGGGTCTTCCAAGCTTCTTCCCCTGCGCCAAGGGGGGGGGCAGGCAATCAACTTCAATACTGGCCCTTCTCGGCCTCAGACTTATATAACTGGAAGTCCCATAACCCTTCCTTCTCACAGGACCCCATAGCTTTGACCGCTTTAATCGAGTCCATTCTAATCATGCATCAACCCACTTGGGATTATTGCCAGCAGCTCTTGCAGACTGTTCCCATTACAGAGGAGAGACAAAAAGTTTTCCTGGAAGCCAGAAAAAAATGTTCTGGGAGACGATGGAAGACCTACCCAACTCCTGAACGTGATTGATGCCGCCTTTCCCTTGACCCATCCTGACTGGGATTTCAACACGGCTGAAGGTAGGACCCACTTAAATCTTTATCGCCAGTTACTCATAGCAGGCCTCCATAATGTGGGTCGCTGCCCCTCCAATTTGGCTCAGGTAAGACAGGTCACTCAGGGCTCAGAAGAATCTCCAACCGCTTTCCTAGAAAGACTTAAGGAGGCTTATTGTAGATATACTCCCTTTGATCCTGACAGTCATGAACAGAGAGGAAATGTGTCCATGGCATTCATTTGGCAGTCAGTGCCAGACATTAGAAATAAATTACAGCGACTGGAGAATTTACAAGATTTCTCGTTGCAAGATTTGTTAAAGGAGGCAGAGAAAATTTATAATAAGAGAGAAACTCAGGAAGAAAAGGAAGAAAGGCTAAGAAAGGAGGCTGAAGAAAAGGAAGACAAACGGGAGCGTAAGCGAAATAAGGAACTTAGCAAAATCTTGGCCGCCGTAGTGCAAGGCAATCAAGGGTCAGAAACAGGAAAGCCAGGCAGGGAAGGAGACAAGAGAAAGCCTTGGGTGGATCGAGACCAATTTCCCCAAGGAAAATATCAGACAGGTCACAATATTTATGGCCCTGGATAAGGACTAGGGATGTCAGGGCCAGGAGCACCCCCCCCCGAGCCCAGGATAACCCTAACTGTCGGGGGGGCAACCAGTCACCTTTTTGGTAGATACCGGGGCACAACATTCTGTCTTAACTAAAACCCCAGGACCATTAAGTGACCAGACGGCATGGGTTCAAGGGGCCACCGGAGGGAAACAATACCATTGGACCACGGAAAGGAAAGTACATTTGGCTTCAGGTAAAGTTTCTCATTCGTTCCTCCACATGCCTGACTGTCCCTACCCACTCCTGGGGAGAGATCTATTGACTAAACTAAAAGCCCAGATCCATTTTGCACCAAGGGGACCTACAGTGACCGGCCCCGACGGGACTCCTTTGC
Organism: Mustela nivalis; assembly: GCF_964662115.1. Taxonomy (NCBI): domain Eukaryota; kingdom Metazoa; phylum Chordata; class Mammalia; order Carnivora; family Mustelidae; genus Mustela; species Mustela nivalis. The sequence goes on from NW_028136397.1 coordinate 423,485, forward strand.
ATATACTTACTCTACAATTAGAAGAAGAATATAGACTGCATGAAAAAAGCCCTCCAACCTAAGGGGGACATAAAATCCAGGAGGAATGGGATGAGCTATCAAGCAGCCCCCCATTCACATACAATTGAAGGCAAAAGCCATCCCTGTCAATGTTAGACAATATCCTATGTCTAACGAGGCTTATCAAAGCATTAGACCGTACATACAGTGGCTATTAGACCAGGGCATTTTGGCCCCATGTCGGTCTCCCTGGAATACTCCTCTACTACCTGTCAAGAAACCTGGTACAAATGACTACCGGCCGGTCCAGGACCTAAGAGAGGTCAATAAACGAGTAGAAGACATCCACCCTACCGTGCCTAACCCTTATAACCTACTTAGCACCTTGCCTCCGACCCACTCCTGGTATACCGTCCTAGATATAAAAGATGCTTTCTTCTGTTTGAGATTAAGTCCCCAGAGTCAACCCATTTTTGCATTCGAGTGGAGGGACCCAGAATTGGGAATCTCAGGTCAGTTAACCTGGACAAGGCTGCCACAAGGATTTAAGAACAGCCCTACGTTATTTGATGACGCCCTTCACCAGGACCTGGTCGATTTCCGGGTAAGGCATCCCTCCCTGATCTTACTCCAATATTTCGATGATATCTTACTGGCAGCAACTAATGAGGAGGATTGTCAAACAGGTACTGGGGACCTCCTACGAACCCTTGGCCAAATGGGATATAGGGCATCGGCAAAAAAGTCCCAGATTTGCCAGACTAAGGTCACCTACCTGGGTTATGAATTGCATAATGGCCAGCGATGGTTAACGGTCGCAAGGAAAGAGACTATATCCAGTATTCCAACGCCCCAAACCCACAGGCAATTGTGGGAATTCCTAGGGACGGTGGGCTTCTGGAGACTATGGTTCCCTGGGTTTGCAGAAATAGTGGCTCCCCTGTACCCCTTGACCAAGCAGGATGCCCCTTTCGTCTGGACTGAACAACAACAGCAGGCATTCGATCATATTAAACAAGTACTCCTTAAGTCCCCAGCGTTAGGCCTGCCGGACATAAGTAAACCCTTTGACCTGTTTGTCGATGAAAAACAAGGGTTTGCTAAGGGGGTTCTAACTCAAAAACTAGAGCCTTGGAGACGCACTATCACCTACCTCTCTAAGAAGTTAGACCCCGTGGCAGCAGGATGGCCACCATGCCTAAAAATGATAGCAGTCATAGTGGTCCTAATCAAGGATGCAACCAAATTGACTTTGGGACAGCCTTTAACAATCCTGGCTCCACACACAGTGGAATCTTTAATTCACCAACCCCCAGACCGCTGGCTATCTAATGCTCGCCTTACTCACTATCAGTCCCTCCTCCTGGACACAGACAGAATCCAGTTCGGACCTGTGGTGACTCTCAACCCCGCAACTCTCCTACCCACCCCAGGGGAGGCCCCCTTGCATGATTGCCACCAGATCCTTGCGGAAACGCATGGGACACAACCTGACCTAACTGACCAGCCCATGAAGGATGCGGACCTGACCTGGTACACGGATGGCAATAGCTACCTGCAGGATGGAGAACAACGGGCAGGAGCCACCATCACGACCAACTCTCAAATTGTGTGGGCAAGTGCACTACCAGGAGGCACTTCAGCACAACGGGCCGAGCTAATCGCCTTAACCCAGGCCCTCCAACTGGCAGAAGGTAAGAGACTTAATGTTTACACAGATAGCAGATACGCCTTTGCCACCGCCCATATTTATGGGGAAATTTATTGGAGGAGGGGACTACTGACCTCTGACGGAAAAGAAGTTAAAAATAAAACTGAAATATTGACCCTACTAAAGGCCTTATTTCTTCCCAAAAAGCTGAGCATAATGCACTGCCCAGGCCATCAAAAAGGAAATAGCCCAGAGGCCAAAGGAAATCGCTTGGCTGACGAAACAGCCCGACGGGCAGCTTTAGGGCCCCAACTATTGACTGTTACCATCCTCACTGGGACAGAGGAAACCAATGACGCCCCCGTTTGGAATTATGAAGAAACCGATTTAGACATCATGCAGAGGTTGGGGGCCAATTACAACCCGGCCCTAAACCGATGGGAATATCAAGGAAAAGCCATAATGCCCATTAAAATGGCAAAGGAACTAATAAATCACCTCCATTGGATGACTCATCTAAGTGCAAACAAAATGAAATCTTTAATGGATCGGGCCAATTTACAAAACTATTTTCCCAAACGAAACTTCCTCCTTCGACAAGTGGCCGCAAATTGCACAGCGTGTGCCCAAGTCAACCCTGGAAAAACTAGTATCGGACCAGGAGTCTGAGTACGTGGTCACCGCCCTGGCACACATTGGGAAATTGACTTTACCGAGATCAAACCTGGCATGCATGGGTATAAATATCTCTTAGTTTTTCTAGACACATTTTCAGGATGGGCAGAGGCCTTCTCCACCAAGAAGGAGACTGCCAACATAGTTGCTATGAAGTTACTGGAGGAGATTTTCCCAAGGTATGGAATGCCTGAGGTACCAGGGTCATACAATGGGCCTGCCTTTGACTCCCAGGTAAGTCAGTCGGTGGCCAAGCTTTTGGGGATCGATTGGAAATTACATTGTGCTTACAGACCCCAGAGTTCAGGATAAGTAGAGAGAATGAATAGAACCATCAAGGAGGCTCTATCTAAATTACTGCTTGAAACTGGCTCTAAAGATTGGGTCCAGCTCCTGCCTTTAGGGCCAGAAACACTTCTGGCCCACAAGGTCTGACACCCTTCGAAATCCTCTATGGTGCTCCCCCTCCAGCTGTCACGTTCTTTGAGGCAGGTATCTCTACTCACTCCGCTTTCCCCTCCATACAGGCCCATCTGCGAGCTTTGCAGCTGGTGCAACAAGAAGTCTGGAAACCCCTGGCAGCTGCCTACCAGGAAGAACTTAATATCCCGTCGCGACCCCATCCCTACAAAATCGGGGATACTGTCTGGGTCCGCAGGCATCGAGCCACGAACCTTGAACCCCGCTGGAAAGGACCTCCTAACAACGCCCACTGCGCTAAAAGTTGACGGGATTGCAGCCTGGATCCACGCCTCCTATGTGAAGGCGGCACACCTGGACGGACAGACCGAACATTATCAGAACTCTGAATGGACCGTCCAAAGCTCCCCAAACCCACTAAAGATAAGACTCATCGCCATTAGTTCTATCCTTTTGCTTATTCTCTCTCCTTTCCCCTATAAAAGGTACCAGTCCACATCTCTCCAAGCAATTAACCTGGCAGGTTCTCTCCCAAATGGGGAGAGTTATCTGGTCATGCTCCCAAGTGGGCTTGTTTGAAAGTGGTCTCTGACTGAGGTTCACAGTGCCTGTTTGTGCCATCTGCCCTTCTTATGCAGACATGGTCTCATGGGCCATGCAGCTGCCTCCCACTCTGAGGTTTGCACAACCAATTCAACATTTTGTTTTCCTAACTTGGGGAAGAATGAGTACTCTTTTGTATGGCCCAACACAACCCTAATACATGGTGGCCTAGCTGTATCTGGATCTCTGTAAACTGGATATTGGGTCTTGGGACATAGGTCAACACGATAGCCATATTACTAGGAATTGGGGGAATAGTGGCAGGTATCGGAACGGGAATTTCTGCCCTACTACAAAGCAACCAGCTTATGCATTTTCAGGCTGCCATGACTGCTGATTTAGAAGCTATAGAAAATTCAATCACTGCCTTAGAAAAATCTTTAACCTCCCTCTCCGAGGTGGTTCTACAAAATAGGAGGGGACTAGACTTATTGTTCTTAAAAGAAGGAGGATTATGTGCAGCCCTCAAGGAGGAATGCTGCTTTTATGCTGATCATACTGGAATTGTTAGAGAAACCATGGATAAACTCAGAGAAAGACTAGTCCAAAGAAAAAAGATTTTGAATCCCAACAGGGCTAGTTTGAAAGTTGGTTTAATCAATCTCCTTGGTTCACCACATTACTGTCCACCATTTTAGGGCCCCTTATTATACTTCTACTATTCTTTCAATCCGCCCTTGTATCTTAAATAAACTTGTACAGTTCATGAAAGATCACTTGACAGAAATACAGACATTGGTGCTGACACAGCAGTATCAACTAATTAAACAGACCGGCTCTCAAATTGACTTACTTCATGAACAAAGCGAATGGATATAAGACTCTATCCATGATAAAGAAAAAGGGGGGAATGAAAGACCCCTCTCCCCTTGCTAAAGGCTTGTTTAAGTAACCTGATGTCCCCACAGCACCCCCTCTTCCCTTGCTGAAGGCTTGATTAAGTAACCTATTGTCCCCATAGCTGGATGGCAACACATACCAGGATGTCTATGGTCAACCGGCCTGTCAAAAGGGAAGACAAATAAGGAACAGAGTGTACCTGGGACTTTCCAGAGTGCTGAGGCAAGGCCCGCCAGAACAAACGGCTGTGTCCTTGCCTTGAACCCACGCCTGACTATGCTTGATTTAAATTAACCAATCAGATCCCTGTAACCATGCATCTGCTTCTGTAAGCTTGCTACCCACCACCCCAAACCTGCCCTATATATTCTGCTTCCCAACTTAGCCCGGCACTGTCAGTCCACAGGAGGCTGATTTGTCCGCAGGCGCCTGTGTAAACAATAAATCACCTCTTGCGACTTGCATCCAGTGGAGACGTGGTGTCTGGTTCTTGGGTGCGGAGCGAGGGTCTTTCAAAAGAAAGAACTGTATCAGTAGTATCGTTGGGGTATGACCAAATGTGTTTTGGTCCTAGAGCCACCAGCACATTCTTAGGTCTTCCTGGACACCAAACATCATGGTGACCCATCAGACTGAGAACCTATGTCAACTCAAATCACGTGGAACTTCAAACCAGAGTCAGCAGATCAAGGCTGCCCTATTTCTCGGCTGCAATGGTAATGCAAGGTGGCCTTTCAGGCATCCATTCAGAGAGCTCTGCTGTCGAGTCTTTCCATATGGGGAAATGAGGATCTCTCTAACCGGACTTCCCCTGTCCAACTGAAGGAAATACTGCTGTATGGAGCAGCTCACAAGCTCCAGCTTGGGAAACCCTCCAAGACTTCTTGAGGCCACCACACCATTCGTTGACCATCATGGATACAAACTCCAGTGTGAGCAGACATCTGACAATCGTCCTTACTCAGGTGCTTGAGATCTCAAAACAGCCGCTGCACGATTGGAACTGCCATTCACTCGGCACTGAACTTAACCGTAGTTTGTGTTTTCAGAATGCCGTCACAAAACTCCTCGCCTGCAAGCCCTCCATATTGGGAATTCTGGAGCCACAACACAGCCTTCTGCCTGCCCACCAGAAAGAAGAAGTGTCCTATGGGTGTGCCCAGAATCCCCACCTGCACGGCCCTCAATAGCACCCAAAGTTAATAGGCCGCCCTATGCACGAATACTCTGTCTGACACAGCCTGAGGCCAACCCCCTGTCAGTCACCCAAATGTGAGCCCCATATCCTGCAGGTGGGAAATGCCTTGGTCCGAGGCCGTCATCTCAAACCAACCTGGGTATTCAGGTATCTGTACACAGAATCTATCTCAAATTCCTGCCCATGGGGGAACCTAAGAACAAAAGAGTACTCATTCTTCCCCAAGTTAGGAAAACAAAATGTTGAATTGGTTGTGCAAACCTCAGAGTGGGAGGCAGCTGCATGGCCCATGAGACCATGTCCGCATAAGAAGGGCAGATGGCACAAACAGGCACTGTGAACCTCAGTCAGAGACCACTTTCAAACAAGCCCACTTGGGAGCATGACTAGGAGCCCACAGAGTGGGCTTCTCATGCCCACTTCTCTAGGTTTCTCATGCCCTAAAACCTAACCATTTGGTGGGGTTATCCAGGCGCCTGGTCCAGAACCTGCCTTTGGATTCCCTGTTTGGGCAGGACCCCTGAGACAGAAAACAGCACTCTTCCCTTCCCCAGAAAGACACCAAACTCTTGGGAACCAGGCAGAATCCCAGGATAGGAAGAATCTCCCATGGACCCATGAGGCGACCCATCCATTGCATGGCCATTCTCGACTCACAATCCAGATAGTAAAGCCTGTGCTACTGCCTCCCAGCTGCCTGAATATCATATCCCAAGGAACTTCCCTCAGGGTCTGAAGATTGGGCCTGCCATCATTTCGGCCCTAACCCTTACCTGATTTTGTGTCTGAAGACTTCAGTCCCAAAGACCTGACTCACATGCCTTCCAGGAAAGGGCTACCAGAACAACACCACATCACTGGGCTTGCTTTCCTGGGGAAAATATGCCAGTCTCAGTAGCCCAAAACCCCCAGAATAGGAGAATCCTGCAAAGCCCCTAAGACCACTCTAATTTCACAGGCCACTTTGTAACAAAATGCACAGTCATAAACACCCTCAGCAACTACCTCAAGTAGGGCACGCAGGTCTATGGCCCTGAGTCTGAAGATTGAACTTGACATGCCACTAGGACCTCACATACACCCCTTTTTTAGGTTTTCCTGCCTATGTCCCAAGAGACCTGCTCTGGAAAACTACTTATCGTCCACATGTGGTCCCTGAGGCATACAACAGAACCCCTCCTGTCCCAAGAAGGAAACCTGGCTCTTGGGACCTGGGGCCAACCCTCAGCATAGGAGAATCCTGCATAGTCCCAGAGCCACCGGCACATTCTTAGGTCTTCCTGGACACCAAGCATCATTGTGACCCATCAGACTGAGAACCTCACTCAACTCAAATCACGTGGAACTTCGTAGCAGAGCCATCAGATCAAGCTGGCCGTGTTCCTCAGCTGTAATGGTAACGCGAGCTGGCCTTTCCAGGCCTCCATTCAGAGAGCACTGCTGTCGAATATTTACATATGGGTGACACAGGAGTACTCTAACTGGACTTTCCCTGTCCTGCAGAGGATACTTTGCTATTTGGAGCAGCTCACAAGCTCTAGCTTGGGAAAGCCTCAAAGGATTCTTGAGGCTACTCCACCATACGTTGGCCACAATGCATGCAAACTCCAGTGTGAGCAGACAACTGACAGTCTTCCTTACTCAGGTGCTTGAGATCTCAAAAGAGCCACAGCACATTGGAACCGCCATGCGTTCGACCCTGAAATTAACCTTAGCTGGTGTGTTCATACTTCTGTCCACATATTGCATGCCAGTAAGCCCTCCATACTGATAATTCTGCAGCCACAACACAGCCTTCTGTCTGCCCACCAGAAAGAAGAAGTGCCCTATGGGTCTTCCCAGAAACCCCACATGAGGATCTACCTGAATGGCACTCAACAGCACCCGAATACCATAGGTCAACCTGTGCACTAATGATCTGTGTAACACAGCACAAGCCCCTATCTCCTGTCAGTCACACAGATAGTGGGCCACATATCCTGCAGGTTGGCCCTGCCTTGGCCTGAGGCCATCTTCTCAACTCACCTCGTATACAGGTACCTGTCCCCAAAACATAGCTCAGATTCCTGCCCATGGTGGATGATGAAGCACAAAAAGAGTACGCCTCTTTTCCATGGCAGGAAAATTGGATGTTGAGATGGTTGTCCAACCCTCAGAGTGGGAGTCAGCATATGGTGCATGAGACCACACCCACTCAGGAGGGGCAACTGGGCACAAACAGGCATTGTGGCACTCAGCCTGAGACCCCTTTCAAACAAGCCCCCTCGGGAGTTTGAGTAGGAACCCGCAGAGCAAGCCTATCATACCCTACCCTAGCCTGTCAAATCCTAACCCTTGTTTGGGTGAGGCAGTGCGTAGACCCAGAACACGTCTCTGGAATCCCTGATTGGGCGGGACCCCTGAGACGGAAAACTGCACTCTTCCTTCCCCCAGAAAGACAGCAAAATCTTAGGAGCAGGGAAGAATTCCCAGATAGAAAGAATCTCCCATGGACCCATGAGACCACCCATCCATTTCCTGGCCAACCTAGACACACACTCCAGACAGAATAGTCTCTCCTACTGCCTGCCAGCCTCCTGAATTTCAAAACTGGGTTCAGCTTAACTCTTATCCGAGTTTGGGCCTGAAGACTTCTGTCTCAAAGCCCTGACCCACATGCCCTCCAGGATCCTGCCTCCAGAACCACACCACATCACTGGGCCTGCTCTCCCGAGGAAACCTAAGCTATGGTTAATTCTGTATCAAGCGAAAGGAATTTCCAGTGTGCAATGTTTGAATCCAATATTCAGCACTTGAGTGAGGGTGGATGTCAGATATTTGCTCATGCTGGAGTTTGTGTCTATGATGACACAAAAATGGAGGGGTGGCGTCAAGAGGCCATGGAGGATTTCCCAATCTGGTGTTTTTGAGATGCTCCAAACAGCAAGGTTTTCTTCTACCAGACAGGGACAGTCTGATTTGTTTCCTCCATGGTTCCCCATGTCGAAAGATAGGATAACATAGATCTCCCACATGGGTGACTGGAAAGCACACCTTCATTGACCATGACAGCGAAGGAACATGGCATCTGGTGGCTTTGAGGCGAAGAAATAAAGACTGGATTGGACATGGAACCTCATGAAGGTGGGTCAAAATGTTGGTTTGTTACCAGGGAGATCTTAGAATGTGCTGGTGGTTAATGGGCCATGCAGGATTCATCTAGCCTGAGGATTTGACACAGGCCCAAGAGCCCGGATTCCTTCTGGGGGCAGGAGATATTCTGTTGTGGGGCTCAGCGGCCATATGTTGTATCATAAATTGGTAATCCAGAACAGGTCTCTGAGGACAGAAGCCTGAAAACCTAATAAAGGGTTTGAATGAGGTCCTAGGGGAATGTCATTCAATATTCTGACTCAGGATCATTGACTCTGGTGTCTGACTGGATGCAGGTGATGAGGGTGTTTCAGACTGTGCATTTGTGTCCAGAGTGGCATCCAATACTAGGGTTGGCTCAGGTTCCTTGCAGGTTTCTCCTTATATGGGGTTTCTGGACAACTGTGATGGGCAGTTTCCTTGGGGATTGCAGGAACTGTCCTGTGGTGTGACTCCAGAGACCCCATCCTGGAGGACATGTGCGCCATGATTTTGAGAGAGAAGTCTGCAAACACAAACTTAGGTTAGGGTTAGTGGCAAGGTGATCGTAGTCCCAATCCATAGACCAGGAGGGCAGCAAGTCTGGAACTGTAAATCACGTGACTCAAAGGTGGTAGCACAGGTAATTGTATCTGGATTTAATTTCCAGAATGGCTTTTATTGCAGGTGTTGTCTCAAGGGTCCATGGGAGATTTCTCCTCTCAAGGATCCTGGCGGTTCTCAATAGTTTGTTTGATTTCTCCGGGAAGGGATGAGTACTGTTTTCCAGCTTAGGCGTGCCCCAAAACAGGCATTCCAGAGATGAGCTCTGGGTCTAAGTGCTTGGAAAATCCCACCAAGGGTTAATATTTAGGCCTAGGGCCATACCAGGCCTGCAATGCGGGATCCTGGAGGTGCAACTGAGAGCGTTTGTTTGAAAGTATGGTCAAGCTGAGTGTCCCAATGCCTGCTTGTGCCCCGGAGGCCATCAGGATTGGGCGATGTCTACTCAGCCATGCAGCCAGTTCCCATTCCTAGGGTTGGACACCCATCCAAAAGCCAGGATTCCTGCCATGGCGAAGGATGAATTCTCTATTGTGCTTCAGGTCCCCCCATTGGTAGGGATTCCAGCTAAGATCTAGGGGACAGATGCCTGAATACCAAGGATGGGTAGTAATGACAGCCCTGGGCCATGGCCGGTCTCACATGGTTAATGTGGGCCCCACCCTCTGGGTTGCTGACACGAGGTAGGGGCTCAGGCTCTGTCAGACACAGCACTAGTGGCTAGGGCAAACTATAAATAGGGGTTCCCTCCTGGGCTGAGTATATTGATCTTCATGTGCAGTTTATGGGCAGACTCACCAGGTCCTTCTATCTATGAAGAAGGCAGAATGTTGCGTTGTGGCCCCAGAATTCCCTATCAAGAGATATGGCAGACCAGTAGGGTGAGGATGAAATTGTAGTCTGAAGCTAGGCTTAAATTCATTGCAAAGCGAAAGGCAGTTCCAGCGTGAAGCAGCTGATTCCAATATCAGCGCCTGAATATGGGCGGATGTCAGATGTTTGCTCAGGCTGGAGTTTGTGTCTATGATGACCAACAAATGGAGAAGTGGCGTCAAGAGGCCATGGAGGATTTCCCACCCTGGGGCTCAGGGGCCATAATTTGTATCATAAGTTGGTATTCCAGAAGAGGCCTCTGAGGACAGGTGCCTGAAAGTTTAATCCCTCTTCCAATAAGGTCCTAGGGCCATGTCAGGTTCAATTATCTGACTCAGGACCATTGATTTGGGTGTCTGCCTGGATGGAGGTGATCAGGGTGTTTCAGACTGTGCATTTGCATCCAGAGCAGCCTCCAATATTGGGATGTGCTCAGGAGCCTTCCAGGTTTCTCCTAATCAGGAGGGTTTGGGCAACTGTGATGGGCCCAGTTTCCTTGGGGATGGCAAGCACAGTCTTGTGGTGTGACTCTAGGGGCCCCATCCTGGAGGACATGTGAGCTATGGTTTTTAGAGAGAGATCTGCAAACACAAACTCGGGATAAGGTTAATGGAGAGGTGTTCACAGTCCCAATCCAAAGATCTGGAGGGCAGCACGTCAGGAACTGTAAATCAGGTGACTCGAAGCCAGTAGCACAGTCTCTTGTATCTGGATAGCATATCCACGCTGGCCTCGGAATACAGGTGTGAACTCATGGGACCATGGGAGATTCTTCTTCTCAAGGATCCTGGGGGTTCCCATTAGTTTGGTGGCTTTCTCAGGGAAGTGAAAAGTGCTGTTTTCCATCTTAGGGGTGCCTCAAAACAGGGATTCCAGTGACGGGCTCTGGGTATGTGCACATGGAACATCCCACGATGTGTTAGGATTTGGGCTTAAGGGCATATCAGGCCTCCAATGCAGGATCCTGGAGGTACAACTAAGAGCATTTTTTTGAAGGCTTGATCAAGCTGAGGGTTACAATGGCTACTTGTGCCCAGGGCAGCCCTCATGAGTGGGCATTGTCTCCTTGGCCATGCAGCTGGCTCCCACTTTGAGGTTTGGACACCCATATCAACAGCCAGGATTCCTACCATGGGGAAGGAGGAGTTCTCTATTGTGCTTTAGGTTACCCCATTGGTAGGGATTCCATGAAAGGTCTGGGGACAGGTGCCTGAATACCAAGGATGGGTAGAGATGATGGACTTGGGCCCTGGCCAATCTCACATGCTGGATATGGGCTCATATCTCTGAATGCCTGAAACTAGGTCTTGGCTCAGGCTCTGTCAGACACAGTACTAGTATTAGTACTAGTACTAGTGCCCAGGACAGCCTATAAATCAAGGTTCCATCGAGTGCCAAGTAGATTGATCCTCATGTGGAGTTTCTGGGAAGATTCACCAGGCCCTATTTCTTTCTAGTGGAAATGCAGAATGTTGCCTTGTGGCTCCAAATTCCCTCTCTAGAGGGCTTGCAGACCAGGAGGCTGAGGATGGAATTCTAAACCCAAGCTATTGTTAAATTCAGTGTCAAGCGAAACGCAGTTCCAGTGTGCAGTGGTGGAAAAGAAAATGCAGAATCTAAATAACGGCAGATTTCAGATGTTTTCTCATGCTGGAGTTTTTGTCTATGATGACTGACAAATGGAGGGGTTGTGTCAAGGGCCATGGAGGATTTCTCCTGCTGGTGCTTCTGAGATGCTCCAAACAGAGGGTTCCCTTCTACTGGTCAGTGGCAGTCTGGTTTGTTTGCTCCAGGATCCCACATGTGGAAAGGATAAGTAGAAGAGCACTCCCACATGGATGCCTGGAAAGCACACCTCCACTGACCATATCAGGTGAGGAACATGGCAGGTTCATTCTGGTGGCTCTGGGGCGAATTACCAAGGACTTGAAGTGACATGGAATCTCATGAAGATGGATCACAATGCTGGTTTGTTACCAGAGAGATCTTAGAATGTGCTGGGGGCTAAGGGGCTGTGCATAATTCATATACCCTGACCCTTGACACAAGTTGAAGAGCACGAATTCCATCTGGGGACAGGAGATATTCTATTGTGGGGTTCAGGGACCAATCTTCTGACTCAGAACCATTGCCTTGGGTGTCTTCCTGGATGGAGGTGATCAGGGTGTTGCACACTGTGCATTTGTGTCCAGAGTGGCCTCCAATATTGGACTGGGCTCAGGGGACTTGCAGGTCTCTCCTAATCTGGAGGGTTTGGGCAACTGTGATGGACACAGTTTCATTGGGGATAGCAGGATCTTTCCTGTGGTGTGGCTACAGAGACCCATCATAGAGGGCATGTGAGCCATGGTTTTGGGAAAGAAGTCTGCAAACACAAACTTGGGGTAGGGTTAATGTCGAGGTGATCACAGGCCCAATGCGTAGGTCTGTAGGGCAGCTCGTCTGGAACTGTAAACCAGGTGATTCAAAGGTGGTAGCACAGGATGTGTGTGTCCAGGATGGCCTCGGAATGAAGGTGTGGTCCTATGGAGCCCTGGGAGATTTTTCCTCTCTACGCATCCTGGCAGCTCCTAATAGTTTTCTCAGGGGAGGGAAGAGTGCTGTTTTCCATCATAGGGGTGCTTCAAAACGGAGATTCCAGAGACGGGCTCTGGTTATGTTGGCATGGAAAATCCCACGAAGTGTTAGGATTTGGTCCTAAGGGCATACCAGGCCTGGGATGCGGGACCCTGCAGAAGCAACTGAGAGCATTTGTTTGAATGCATGCTAAGGTTGAGGGACACAATGCCTGCTTTGGCCCAGGCGGCCCTTATGATTGGGCGTTGTCTCATTGGCCATGCACCTGGTTCTAATTCTGAGGGTTGGGCACCCATAGCAACAGCCAGGCTTCCTGCCATGGGGAAGGAGGAGTTCTCAATTGTGCTTCAGGTTCCCCCACTGGTAGGGATTCCAGCAAAGGTCTGGGATAGTTGCCGGAATACCAAGGATGGGTAGAGATGACTGGGCCATGGCCAGTCCCACATGCTGGATAAGGGCCCCACACTCTGGGTAGCTGACACGAGGTTGGGGCTCAGGCTCTCTCAGACACAGCGCTAGTGGCCAGCGCAAAGTATAAATCGGGGTTCCCTCGAGGGCCAAGTAGATTGATCTTCATGGGGAGTTTCTGGGCAGACTCACCAGGCCCTTCTTCTTTCTATGGGGAAGGCAGAATGTTGCGTTTTGTCTCCCTAATTCCCTCTCAAGAGGACTTGCAGTCCAGTAGGGTGAGGATGAAATTGTAAACCCAAACTATGCAAGAATACAGTGTCAAGTGAAAGGTATTTCCAGTGTGCGCGACTGATTCGAATATCCAGCACCTGAGTAAGAGCAGATGTCAGATGTTTGCTCATGCTGGAATTTGTGTCTATGATGACTAACAAATGGAGGGTTGGCATCAAGAGAATGTGGAGGACTTCCCAGGCTGGGGCTTGTAAGATGCTCCAAACAACCAAGGTTTCCTTCAACCTGACAGGAGCAGTCTTATTTGTTTGCTCTAGGGTTCCCTATGTGGAATTTTTGTGTAGCAGAGAACTACCTCTTGGATGCCTAGAAAGCACATGTCCATTGACCTTTGTACCTGAGGAACATGGCAGATTCGTTTCATGGCTCTTGGGCAAAGTACCAACACCTTGAGTTGGCATCAAGTCTCCGGAAGTTGGGTCACAATGCTGGTTTGTTACCAGGGAGATCATAGAAGGTGCTGGGGCTAATGGGTCATGCAGGATCCATCTACCCTGAAAGTTGGACATAGATCCAAGAGCACATTTTCCTTCTGGAGACAGGAGATGTTCTGTTGTGGGAATCAGGGACCACATGTTGTATCATAACTTGGTATTCCAGAACAGGACTCTGAGAACAGATGTCTGAAGACCCAATCTAGGGTTCCAGTGAAGTCCTAGGGGCATGTCAGGTTCAATCATCTGACTCAGAACCATTGACTTGGCTTTCTGCCTCAATGGAGGTGCTCAGGGTGTTTCAGACTGCACGTTTGCATCCAGAGCAACCTCCAATATTGGGGTGGGTTCAGGGGCCTGGCAGGTTTCTCCTAATCTGGAGGGTTTGGACAACCTGATGGGCACAGTTTTCTTGGGGATGGCAGGAACTTTCCTGTGATGTGGCTTGAGGGACCACATCTTGGTGGGCATGTAAGCCATGGTTTTGGGAGAGAAGTCGGCAAACACAAACTGGGGTTAGGGTTAGTGTCGAGATGATCACAGGCCCAATGCATAGACATGGAGGGCAGCTCGTCAGGAAATGTAAATAGGATGACTCGAAGGCGGTAGCAAAGACTTTTCTCTCTGGATTGTGTGGACAGGATGGCCTCGGAATGCAGATTTGTTTTCATGGGTCCATGGGAGATTTTTTCTCTCTAAGGATCCTGGCGGCTCCCAATAGTTTGGTGCCTTTCTCAGGGAAGGGAAGAGTGCTGTTTTCCATCTTAAGGGTGCCCCAAACAGGGATTCTGAGACGGACTCTGGGTCTGGGCACCTGGAAAATCCCACCAAGTGTTAGGATTTGGGCCTAGGGGCATACCACGCCTGCAATGCTGGTACTGGAGGAGCAACTGAGAGTGTTTGTTTGAAAGCATGCTCAGGCTGAGGATCACCATGCCTGTCTGTGCCCATGTCGGCCCTCAGGAGTGGGCATGGTCTCCTTGGCCATGCAGCTGGCTCCCACGCTGAGGGTTGGACAACCATCCCAACAGCCAATATTCCTGCCATGGGGAAGGAGGTGTTCTCTATTGTGTTTCAGGTTCGCCATTGGCAGGAATTCCAGCAAAGTTTGGGGGACAGATGACTGGATACCAAGGATGGGTACAGATGATGGCCCAGGGCCATGGCCGATCTCTCATGCTAAATATGGGCCCTCACCTCTGGGTGGCTGACACGAGGTCGGGGCTTAGACTCTGTCAGACACAGCACTAGTGTTCAGGGAAATCTATTAATCAGGGTTGCCTCGTGGTCTGAGTAGATTGATCCTCATGTGCAGTTTCTGGGCAGACTCAACAGGTCCTTCTTCTTTCCATGTGGAAGGCAGAATACTGCGTTGTGGCTCTAGAATTCCCTATCAAGAGATATTGTGGACCAGTGTGGTGAGGATAGAATAGTAATACAAAGCTATGGTTAAGTTCAGTGAAAAGCAAAAGGCAGTTCCAGTGTGCAGCTGCCGTTTCGAATATCCAGCACCTGAGTAAGGGTGGATGTCAGATGTTTGCTCACACTGGAGTTTGTGTCTGTGATTACCCACAAATGAAAGGGTGGCGTCAAGAGGCCATGGAGGATTTCCCATGCTGGGGCTTGTGAGATGCTCCAAATAGCAAAGTTTCTTTCTACCGGACAGGAGAAGTCTGGTTTGTTTTCTCTGGTTTCTCCATGTGGAAAGTTTTGTTGCAGAGAACCCCACAGGGATGCCTGGAAATCACCCCTCCATTGACCATTGCAGCTGAGGAACATGGCAGGTGCATTCTGGTGGCTCTGGGGCAATATATCGAGACCTTGAGTTGACATGGAGTCTCATGAAGATGGGGCACAATGATGGTTTGTTACCAGGAAGATAATAGAATGTGCTGGTTGCTAAGGGGCCATTCAGGATCCAAATACCCTTAGGGTATGACACAATTCCAGGAGCGTGGCTTCCTTTTTGGGGAGGACATATTCTGTTCTGTGGCTCAGGGACTATATATTTTATCATAAGTTGATATTCCAGAGAAGGCCTCTGATGACAGATACCTGTAAATGTAATCTAGTGTGCCAATGAAGTCCTCGGGGCATGTCAGGTTCAATCTTCTGACTCAGGACAATTGACTTGGGTGTCTGCCTGTATGGAGGTGATCAGGGTGTCTCAGACTGTGCATTTGTGCCCAGAGCAGCCTCCATTATTTGGCTGCGCTCAGGGGCCTTGCAGGTTTCTCCTAATCTAAAGGTATCGGGCAAAAGTGATGGGCACAGTTTCCTTGAGGATCGCAGGCACAGTCTTGTGGTCTGGCTTTAGATGCCAGAACCTGGAGGTCATGTGAGCCATGGTTTTAGGAGGGAAGTCTGCAAACACAAACTCAGTTTAGGTTAATGGCAATGTGATTGCAGGCCCAATGCATAGACCTGGAAGGCAGCTTGTCAGGAAGTCTCAGTGTCTGGATGAAGAGATAGCATATTGGGCTTGCCATGCCCCTAGGCCCCAATTTTTAACCATAGTTCGGGTTGACTCTTCAGTCTTCCCCACGGCTTTGCTTTGGAATTCCTCTTTTGGTGGGACACCTGAGGTAACAAACCTGAAAGGAGTCCTTCCATCCCACAGATTCACGAAAAAGAATTGGGATCGGGCCAAATCCACAGAGAGGAAGATACGTCCATGGACCATGAGGCCTCCACACATTCCATGGCCATCTTCATATCCTGAAGAGTTCGTCCCATGGTTTGTAGATCGGGCCTGCCATACCTACGGCCCCAAACATAAGCTGAGTTTGTGTTTTTTGAGTTCTGTCCTCAAAGTCCGGGGGCCACACACGCTCCAGGCTGGGCCCCTGGAGCCACACATTAGGACTGTGCCTACCAATCCATGGGAATCCTGCCCATTCCATTGTCAAAACCATACAAATTAGGAGAAACCTCCACATTCCCTGAGGCCATACCAATGGTGTAGGTTGTCCTGGACTGACAAGGGCCATCTGAAACCAGCTGAGCATCTACCTCCACTCATAACATAGATTGATGTCCCCAGAGAAGAAGATTGTACCAGAAGGACCCTAGGCCAAGTGGGGTCCATAGCTTTGGTTTACAGGCATATCTCCTCAAAAGCCTGGATTCCAATACCAGCATAGGGCTTCTCCTGAGGCACCCATCAGAACAAATCTCGTCTCCACAAGGAAACTTGACCATGGGAGCTATGTCAAAAGCTTAGGAGAATACTTCAGGGTGCCGGTGCCACCGCACCATTCCAAGGCCCTCAGGGACACAAACAAACATTAGGACCCATCCTCAGGGAAGTCCATTTCAACTCAGCCACCCCGGTAACACCTGAAGAGCCATCAGATCTGAACTCTCTTGTTGCTAGAAGACAACTGGAATGCGAGGCGGGCTTCCCAGGCATCCATCCTAGAACGGTGCTCTGGAGTCATTCCATATGGGATGTCCTGGAGCTGTCCAACAGGTCTCAATTGTCCCGCAGAAGGAATCCTTGAAGGGGGCATCTCACAACTCCCAATGTGGGAAAACCTCCATGGCCTCGAGATTCCACTCCCTTCATGAAGGCGCCTTCATGCACAGAAACTCCAACCTGAGCCAACGTCTGATCCTCGCCCTGACTTCAGATGCATGAGATATTGGTTCAGATCTACAGGGGTACCTGCCGTGCCCTCGCCCTGAAACCCAAGTCTAGATTGTGTTCTCAGGCCCCGAAGCCCTCAACTATGGCAATTCCGGACCCACACTGCAGCACTCTGCCTGCCCTCTAAAAAAAAAATATTACCTCATGAGCTGCCCAGGCACCTTATATGAGGATAAACCTACAAGACACTCGACTGTTCCCAAATTATATAGTCTAACCTGGGCACTAATGCACTGTCTGACACAACCTGAGACCGGACCTCCTGACCAACACACAGACAGAGACCACACACTGAGCACATCGGACCAGCCATGGCCTTCGGACATCATCTCACCCATACCTCAGTTTTCAGGCTTCAGAACCTAGACCTTATCTCCAATCACTGCCCAGGGTTGAGTGTTATGCAGAAATCTGAACTCCTCCTAACCCATGGCAAGAAACCTTGTGGTTGCCATGTTGTCCAACCTTCAGTGTAGGAGAAACCAGCATTCACCCTGAGGCCCCGCCCATTCTTGAGTGCGACGAGGGCATAAACACGCATTGTTACCCTCAGAATGAGTCCTGTCCTCTAGTAAGTCCTGTCAGTGGCTGGACCATTAGATGTCATAATGGGCTTGACATGTCCCTAGGCCCCAATTTGTAACCAGATTTCTGGTTGTCCAGTCGCCCCTCCCCAGGGCTCTACTCTGGAATCCCTCATTTGGTTTGACACCTGAGGTTAAAAAAACAAAACAACAACAAAAAACGGATTTCTTCCATCCACAGAATGACCCAAACTCTTTGGACGGGGCCAACCTCCCAGAGAGTAAGACTCGTCCATTTCCCATGAAGTCACCCGGAAATTTCACGACCATGAGTGACACGATATCCAGAGATAAAAACTTGAGCCAGAGCCTCACACTCGCCCTTTTTTCATATCCCGAAGAGTTATCCTCATGGTCTGTAAATCAGTCCTGCCATACCTATGACATGAAACATAAGCCGAGTTTGTGTTTTCAGACAACTGTCCAAAAAGGGCTGGACTACACAACCTACAGGCTCAGGCCCCTGGAGCCAAACCTGAGGACTGTACTTGCCCTCTCCAAGGGAATTGTGTGTGCCCATTCCAATGGCCACAACCCTACTAATAGGATAAACCTCCAAAGTCCCTGAGGCCATCCCAATAGTGGTGGCTTCCCAGGAGAAACAGGAGCAATCTGAGCCCATCTGATCACCTACCTGCAATCAGACCCATAGACTGATGTCCCCAGAGGTAAAAAGGAATGAACAGGCCCCTAGGCACTAATCAGATCCATTACTGTGGTTTCCAAGAATGTCTCCTCAGAGGCCTGGATTTCAATACCTGCATATGGCTATTTCTTGACTCACCCATCAGAAAAATCTCATCTACACATGGGAACTTGCACGTTGGAGCTGTGTCAATGCCTCTGTTTAGGAGAACCCATCAGGGCCCCAGTGCCACCGCTTCATTCCAAGGTCTCCATAGACACAATAACATATTAGGACACATCCACAGGGGAGTCAATTTCAACTCAGCATCCTCAGTTGCTCCCCCAGAACCAGCAGATCTAACCTGTCTCGTAGCTAGGAGAAAATTGGATGCGAGGTGGGCTACCCAGCCGTCCATCCTTAGAACCCTGCTCGGAATCGTTGGTCTAGTGCCAACCAACAGGTCTCAATTGTCCTGCAGAAGAATCTTTGCAGTTTGGAGCTTCTCACAACTCCCATCATGGGAAAACCCAATGGCCTCGTGATTCCCCCCCTTCATGAAGGAACCATCAGGGACAGAAAGTTCAACCTGAGGGATCGTCTGATCCTCACCCTGACTTCAGATGCACGAGATCTCGATTCAGGTCTGTAGATTGTGCCTGCCATGTCCTCACCCATAAAACATAAGACTAGCTTGTGTTCTCAGACTTCCGTCCTCAGACTACTGGCCCACAAGCCCTCCAGTTTGGCAATCCAGAAGTACAATGCAGCACTCTGCCTCCTCTCCAGAAGAAAAACATTGCCCTGGGGCTACCCAGAAATACAACATGTGGATCAACGTGCACGCCATTTGGCTGTACAGCAAATATATAGGCTGATCTGGGCACAATTTCCATTTCTGACACAGCCTGAGCCTGGACCTCCTGGCCCCACCCAGAAAGCTGGCCGCACACTGAGCACATCGGACCCTCCATGGGCATAGGTCGTCATCTCTACCCAACCTCAGTTTTCAGGCTTCAGAACCTAGACCTTATCTCCAATCACTGCCCAGGTTTGAAAATGATGCAGAAATCAGAATTCGTTCCCTTGGCAAGAAACCTCTTGATTGGCATGTTGTCCATCGTTCAGTGTACTGGAAACCAGTGTGGCCCATGAGGCCCAGCCCATGCTTAAGGGCAACATTGGTCACAAACACACATTGTGACCCTCAGCCTGAGCTCGGTCCTCAGGTAAGGCCTCATAGTGGCTGCATGAAGAGACAGCATATTGGGCTTGCCATGCCCCTAGGCCCCAAATTTTAACCATAGTTCGGGTTGTCCCTTCACTTTTCCCGAGGGCTCTGCTTTGGAATTCCTCTTTTGCTCAGACACATGAGGTAACACACCTGAAAGGAGTCCTCCCCTCCCACAGATTGACGAGAAAGTATTGGGATCGGACCAGATCCACAGAGAGGAAGATTCGTCCATGGCCCATGAGTCCTCCCCGACATTCCACGACCATCGCTGATACAAAATCCAGACACAAAAGCCTAAGCAAGTGCCTCAGACTCACTCTTTCTTCATATCCTGAAGAGTTCTTCTCATGGTTTGTAGATCGGGCCTGCCATACCTACGTCCCCAGCCTATGCTTAGTTTGTGTTTTCAGACTGCTTTCCTCAAAGTCCTGGGCCACTGACCATCCAGGCTGGGCCCCTGGAGCCACACATTAGGACTGTGCATACCCAATCCATGGGAATTCTGCCCATTCCATTGTCCAAATTCGTACAAATTAGGAGAACCCTCCAAAGTCCCTGAGGCCATCCCAATGGTGCAGGTCACCCGGGACAAACAAGGGCGGTCTGATACCAGCTGAGCATCTACCACCACTCATACCATACATGGATCTCCCCAGAAAGAAGATTGAACTAGACAGGACCCTAGGCCATAATCGGATCCTTTGCTTAGGTTTACAGGCATGTCTCCTCGAAAGCCTGGATTCCAAACCAGCATAGGGGTTTTCTTGAGGCATCCATCAGAACAAATCTCGTCTCCCAAAGGTAACTTGTGCATGGGAGCTATGTCAAAAGCTTAGGAGAATATTTCAGGGTCCCGGTGCCACTGCCACATTCCAAGGCCCTTATGGACACAACACACATTAGGACCCATCCTCAGGAAAGTCCATTTCAAGTCAGCCACTCCTGTTGCTCCCGCAGAGCTATCAGATCTATACTGTCTTGATGCTAGAGGACAATTGGAATGCGAGGCGGGCTTCCCAGGCATACAACCTCGAATGGTGCTCTGGAATCATTCCATATGGGATGTCCTGGAGCTGTCCAACAGGTCTCAATTGTCCCGCATGGAATCATTGAAGGGGGCATCTCCCAAATCCCAACGTGGGAAAACCTTCATGGCCTCGAGATTCCGCTCCCTTCATGAAGGGGCCGTTATGCACAGAAACTCCAACCTGAGCCAACGTCTGATCCTCGCCCTGACTTCAGATGCATGAGATATTGGTTCAGATCTACAGGGGTACCTGCCATGCCCTCACCCTGAAACCCAAGTCTAGCTTGTGTTCTCAGACTTCCGTCATCACACTCCTGGCCCCGAAGCCCTCAAGTTTGGCAAAACCGGACCCACAGTGCAGCACTCTGCCAGCCCTCTAGAAAAAAAATATTGCCTCATGAGCTGCCCAGGCACCTTATATGAGGACAAACCTACACGGCACTCGCATGTACCCAAATTATATAGTCTAACCTGGGCACTAATGCACTGTCTGACACAACCTGAGCCCGGACCTCCTGACCAACACCTAGATGCTGACCGCACCCTGAGCACATCATACCTGCCATGGCCTTAGGTCATCATCTCTTCCAGACCTCAATTTTCATGCTTCCGAATCTAGACCTTATCTCCAATCACTGCCCAGGGGTGAGTGTGATGGAGTAATCAGAACTCCTCCTTACCCATGGCAAGAAGCCTTGTGGTTGGCATGTTGTCCAACGATCAGTGTAGGATAAACCAGCATTCACCCTGAGGCCCCGCCCATTTTTGTGTGCGACAAGCGCATAAACACGCATTGTGACCCTCAGAGTGAGTCCTGGCCTCTAGTAAGTCCTGTCAGTGGCTGGACCATTAGATGTCATAATGGGCTTGACATGTCCCTATTCCCTAATATTTAACCTGATTTCTGGTTGTCCAGTCGCCTCTCCCCCGGCTCTACTCTGGAATCACTCATTTGGTTGGACACCTGAGGTTAAATAAGAAAACAAAACAAAACAAAACAACAACAACAAAAAAACGGACTTCTTCCATTCCACAGAATGACCCAAACTCTTTGGATGAGGCCAAAACCCAGAGAGTAAGACTCGTTCATTTCCCATGAAGTTACCCGGAAATTTCACGACCATGATTGATACGATATCCAGAATTAAAAACTTGAGCAAGAGCCTCACACTCCCCCTTTTGCATATCTCGAAGGGTTCTACTCATGTTCTGTAGCTCAGTCCTGCCATTCCTATGACCCGAAACATAAGCCGAGTTTGTGTTTTCAGACAACTGTCCAAACAGCCCTGGCCTACACACGATAAAGTCTCAGGCCCCTGGAGCCAAACCTGAGGACTGTACTTGCCCTCTCCAAGGGAATTGTGTGTGCACATTCCAATGGCCACAACTCTACTAATAGGATAAACCTCCAAAGTCCCTGATGCCATCCCAATAGTGGTGGCTTCCTAGGACAAACAGGGGGCAATCTGAGACCATCTAAGCACCTATCTGCACTTAGAGCCATAGACAGATGTCCCCAGAGGTAAAAAGGAACGAACAGAACACTAGGCACTAATCGGATCCATTGCTTTGGTTTCCAGGCATCGCTCCTCAGAGGCCTGGATTTCAATAACAGCATATGGCTGTTTCTTGACTCACACATCAGAAAAAATCTCATCTACACATGGGAAACTTGCACTTGGAGCTGTGTCAAAGCCTCTGTTTAGGAGAACCCTTCAGGGCCCCAGTGCCACCGCTTCATTCCAAGGTCTCCATAGACACAAAAACATATTAGGACACATCCTCAGGAGAGTCCATTTCAACTCAGCCTCCTCAGTTGCTACCACAGATCCAGCAGATCTAACCTGTCTTGTAGCTAGGAGATAATTGGAATGCGAAGTGGGCTACCCAGCCATCCATCCTCAAAACCATGCTTGGAATCGTTGGCCTGGCACCAACCAACAGGTCTCAATTGTCCTGGAGAAGAATCTTTGCAGTTTGGAGCTTCTCACAACTCCCATCATGGGAAAACCCAATGGCCTCGTGATTCCCCCCCTTCATGAAGGGGCCATCAGGGACAGAAAGTCCAACCTGAGGGATCGTCTGATCCTCACCCTGACTTCAGATGCACGAGATCTCGATTCAGGTCTGTAGATTGTGCCTGCCATGTCTTCACCCATAAAACATAAGACTAGCTTGTGTTCTCAGACTTCCGTCCTCAGACTACTGGCCCACAAGCCCTCCAGTTTGGCAATCCAGAAGTACAATACAGCACTCTGCCTGCCCTCCAGAAGAAAAACATTGCCTTCTGTGTCTATCCAGAAACCCGAAATGAGGATAAACCTGCACGCCATTTGGCTGTACAGCAAATATATAGGCTGATCTGGGCACAAATACCCTTTCTGAAACACCCTGAGCATGGACCTCCTGGCCCCACCCAGACAGCTGGCCACACACTGAGCACATCGGACCCGCCATGGCCATAGGTCGTCATCTCTAGCCAACCACGGTTTTCAGGCTTCAGAACCTAGACCTTATCTCCAATCACTGCCCAGGTTTGAAAATGATGCAGAAATCAGAACTCGTTCCCTTGGCAAGAAACCTCATGGTTGGCATGTTGTCCAACGTTCAGTGTAGTTGAAACCAGTGTGGCACAAGAGGCCCAGCCCATGCTTGAGGGCCACATTGGTCACAAACACACATTGTGACCCTCAGCCTGAGCCCATACTCAGGTGAGGCCTCTCAGTGGCTGCATGAAGAAATAGCATAATGGGATTGCCATGCCCCTAGGCCCCAATTTTTAACCATAGTTCGGGTTGTCCCTTCATTCTTTCCCAGGGCTCTGCTTTGGAATTCCTCTTTTGGTGGGACACCTCAGGTATTAAACATGAAAGGAGTCCTCCCATCCCACAGATTCACGAAAAACAATTGGGAATCGTGCCAAATCATCAGAGAGGAAGATTCGTCCATGGACCATGAGTCCTCCCCGACATTCCACGGCCATCGCTGATACAAAATCCAGAGACAAAAGCCTTAGAAAGCGCCTCAGACTCGCTCTTTCTTCAATCCTGAAGAGTTCTTCTCATGGTTTGTAGATCGGGCCTGCCATACCTACGTCCCCAAACATCAGCTGAGTTTGTGTTTTTTGAGTTCTGTCATCAAAGTCCTGGGCCACACACCCTACAGGCTGGGCCCCTGGAGCCACACATTAGGACTGTGCCTACCCAATCCATGGGAATTCTGCCCATTCCATTATCCAAAACCGTACAAATTAGGAGACACCTCCAAATTTCCTGAGGCCATCCCAATGGTGTAGGTTATCCCGGACAAACAAGGGCCCTCTGACACCAGCTGAGCATCTACCTACACTCATACCATAGATGGATGTCCCCAGAGAAGAAGATTGAACCAGAGAGGACCCTAGGCCGTAATGGGATCCATAGGTTTGGTACAAGCATGTCTCCTCAAAAGCCTGGATTCCAATACCAGCATAGGGCTTCTCCTGAGGCACCCATCAGAACAAATCTCGTCTCCACAAGGAAACTTGACCATGGGAGACATGTCAAAAGCTTAGGAGAATACTTCAGGGTGCCGGTTCCACCTCCCCATTCCAAGGCCCGAAGGGACACAAACAAATATTAGGACCCATACACAGGAAAGTCCATTTCATCTCAGCCACCCCGGTAACACCCGCAGAGCCATCAGATCTAAACTTTCTTGTTGCTAGAAGACAACTGGAATGCGAGGCGGGCTTCCCAGGCATCCATCATCGAACGGTGCTCTGGAGTCATTCCATATGGGATGTCCTGGAGCTGTCCAACAGTTCTCAATTGTCCCGCAGAAGGAATCCTTGAAGGGGGCATCTCACAACTCCCAACGTGGGAAAACCTCCATGGCCTCGAGATTCCACTCCCTTCATGAAGGCGCCTTCATGCACAGAAACTCCAACCTGAGCCAATGTTTGATCCTCGCCCTGACTTCAGATGCATGAGATATTGGTTCAGATCTACAGGGGTACCTGCCGTGCCCTCGCCCTGAAACCCAAGTCTAGCTTGTGTTCTCAGACTTCCACCCTCACACTCCTGGCCCCGAAGCCCTCAAGTTTGACAATTCCGGAACCACAGGGCAGCACTCTGCCTGCCATCTAGAAAAAAAATATTACATCATGAGCTGCCCAGGCACCTTATATGAGGATAAAACTACATGACACTCGACTGTACCCAAATTATATAGTCTAACCTGGGCACTAATGCACTGTCTGAAACAACCTGAGCCCGGACCTCCTGACCAACACACAGACAGCTGACCACACACTGAGCACATCAGATCAGCCATGGCCTTCAGATATCATCTCACCCATACCTCAGTTTTCAGGCTTCAGAACCTAGACCTTATCTCCAATCACTGCCCAGGGTTGAGTGTTATGCAGAAATCTGAACTCCTCCTTACCCATGGCAAGAAACCTTGTGGTTGGCATGTTGTCCAACGTTCAGTGTAGGAGAAACCAGCATTCACCCTGAGGCCCCGCCCATTCTTGAGTGCGACGAGGGCATAAACACCCATTGTTACTCTCAGCATGAGTCCTGTCCTCTAGTAAGTCCTGTCAGTGGCTGGAACATAGATGTCATAATGGGCTTGACATGTACCTAGGCCCCAATTTGTAACCACATTTCTGGTTGTCCAGTCGCCCCTCCCTAGGGCTCTACTCTGGAATCCCTCATTTGGTTGGACACCTGAGATAAACAAAACCAAACAAAACAAAACAAAACAACAGCAAAAAACGGACTTCTTCCATCCCACAGAATGACCCCAAACTCTTTGGACGGGGCCGAACCGCCAGAGAATAAGACTCGTCCATATCACATGAAGTTACCAGGAAATTTCACGACCATGAGTGACACGATATCCAGAGATAAAAACTTGAGAAGAGCCTCACACTCGCCCTTTTTTCATATCCCGAAGAGTACTCCTCATGGTCTGTAGATCAGTCCTGCCATACCTATGACCCGAAACATAAGCCGAGTTTGTGTTTTCAGACAACTATCCAAACAGCCCTGGCCAACACACGATACAGGATCAGGCCGCTGGAGCCAAACCTGAGGACTGTACTTGCCCTCTCCAAGGGAATTGTGTGTGCACATTCCAATGGCCACAACTCTACTAATAGGATAAACCTCCAAAACCCGGAGGCCATCCCAATAGTGGTGGCTTCCCAGGACAAACAGGAGCAATCTGAGCCCTTCTGAGCACCAAACTGCAATGAGACCCGTAGACTAATGTCCCCAGATGTAAAAAGGAATGAACAGGCCCCTAGGCACTAATGGGATCCATTGCTATGCTTTCCAGGCATGTCTCCTCAGAGGACTGGATTTCAATACCAGCATATTGTTGTTTCTTGACTCACCCATCAGAACAGATCTCATCTACACATGGGAAACTTGCACGTTGGAGCTGTGTCAATGCCTCTGTTTAGGAGAACCCATCAGGGCCCCAGTGCCACCGCTTCATTCCAAGGTCTCCATAGACACAATAACATATTAGGACACATCCACAGGAGAGTCAATTACAACTCAGCCTCCTCAGTTGCTTTCCCAGATCCAGCAGATCTAACCTGTCTTGTAGCTAGGAGAAAATTGGAATGCGAGGTGGGCTACCCAGCCGTCCATCCTTAGAAACCTGCTCGGAATGGTTGGCCTGATGCCAACCGACAGGTCTCAATTGTCCTGCAGAAGAATCTTTGCAGTTTGGAGCTTCTCACAACCTCCATCGTGGAAAAACCCCCATGGCCTCGTGATTCCCACCCCCCTTCATGAAGGGTCCATCAGGGACAGAAAGTCCAACCTGCGGGATCGTCTGATCCTAACCCTGACTTCAGATGCACGAGATCTCGATTTTTTTCTGTAGATTGTGCATGCCATGTCCTCACCCATAAAACCTAAGCCTAGCTTGTGTTTTCAGACTTCCGTACTCAGACTACTGGCACACAAGCCCTCCAGTTTGGCACTCTAGAAGTACAATGCAGCACTCTGCCTGCCCTCCAGAAGAAAAACATTGCCCTCTGGGGCTACCCAGAAATCCCAAATGAGGATCAACCTGCACGCCATTTGGCTGTACACCAAATATATAGGCTGATCTGGGCACAATTGCCCTTTCTGACACAGCCTGAGCCTGGACGTCCTGGCCCCACCCAGAAATCTGGCCGCACACTGAGCACATCGGACCCGCCATGGCCGTAGGTCGTCATCTCTACCCAACCTCGTTTTTCAGGCTTCAGTACCTAGACCTTATCGCCAATCACTGCCCAGGTTTGAAAATGATGCAGAAATCAGAACTCGTTCCCTTGGCAAGAAACCTCGTGTTTGGCATGTTGTCCAACGTTCAGTGTAGTTGAAACCAGTGTGGCACATGAGGCCCAGCCCATGCTTGAGGGCCACATTGGTCACAAACACACATTGTGACCCTCTGCCTGAACCCGGTCCTCAGGTAAGGCCTCTCTGTGGCTGCATGAAGAAATAGCATAATGGGATTGCCATGCCCCTAGGCCCCAATTTTTAACCATAGTTCGGGTTGTCCCTTCACTCTTGCCCAGGGCTCTGCTTTGGAATTCCTCTTTTGGTGGGAAACCTCAGGTATTAAACATGAAAGGAGTCCCCCCATCCCACAGATTCATGAAAAAGAATTGGGATCGGGCCAAAACCACAGATAAGAAGATTCGTTCATGGCCCATGAGGCCTCTCCGACATTCCATGGCCATCGCTGATACAAAATCCAGAGACAAAAGCCTGAGCAAGCGCCTCAGACTCGCTCTTTCTTCATATCCTGAAGAGTTCTTCTCATGGTTTGTAGATCGGGCCTGTCATACCTACGTCCCCAAACATAAGCTGAGTTTGTGTTATTTGAGTTCAGTCCTCAAAGTCCTGGGCCACACACCCTCCAGGCTGGGTCCCTGGAGCGACACATTAGGACTGTGCCTACCCAATCCATGGGAATTCTGCCCATTCCATTGTCCAAATCCGTACAAATTAGGAGACACCTCCAAATTCCCTGAGGCCATCCCAATGGTGTAGGTTGTCCCAGACAAACAAGGGCCCTCTGACACCAGCTGAGCATCTACCTACACTCATACCATAGATGGATGTCCCCAGAGAAGAAGATTGAACCAGACAGGACCCTAGGCCATAATGGGATCCATAGATTTAGTTTACAGGCATGTCTCCTCAAAAGCCTGGATTCCAATACCAGCATAGGGCTTCTCCTGAGGCACCCATCAGAACAAATCTCGTCTCCACAAGGAAACTTGACCATGGGAGCTATGTCAAAAGCTTAGGAGAATACTTCAGGGTGCCGGTGCCACCGCCCCATTCCAAGGCCCTCAGTGACAGAAACAAACATTAGGACCCATCCTCAGGAAAGTCCATTTCAACTCAGCCACCCCGGTAACACCCGCAGAGCCATCAGATCTAAACTGTCTTGTTGCAAGAAGACAACTTGAATGCGAGGAGGGCTTCCTAGGCATCCATCCTCGAATGATGCTCTGGAGTCATTCCATATGGGATGTCCTGGATCTGTCCAACAGGTCTCAATTGTCCCGTAGAAGGAATCCTTGAAGAGGCCATCTCACAACTCCCAACGTGGGAAAACCTCCATGACCTCGAGATTCCGCTCTCTTCATGAAGGGGCCGACATGCACAGAACCTCCATCCTGAGCCAACATCCGATCCTCGCCCTGACTTCAGATGCATGAGATATTGGTTCAGATCTGCAGGGGTACCTGCCGTGCCCTCGCCCTGAAACCCAAGTCTAGCTTGTGTTCTCAGACTTCCACCCTCACACTTCTGGCCCCGAAGCCCTCAAGTTTGGCAATTCCAGTCCCACAGTGCATCACTCTGCCTGTCCTCTAGAAAAAAAATATTGCCTCATGAGCTGCCGAGGCACCTTCTATGAGGATAAACCTACATGGCACTCGACTGTACCCAAATTATATAGTCTAACCTGGGCACTAATGCACTGTCTGACACAACCTTAGCCCGGACCTCCTGACCAACACACAGACAGAAGACCACACACTGAGCACATCAGACCAGCCATGGCCTTCGGACATCATCTCACCCATACCTCAGCTTCCAGGCTTCAGAACCTAGACCTTAACTCCAATTTATACCCAGGGGTGAGTGTTATGCAGAAATCAGAACACCTCCTTACCTATGGCAAGAAACCTTGTGGTTGGCATGTTGTCCAACGTTCAGTGCAGGAGAAACCTGCATTCACCCTGAGTCCCCGCCCATTCTTGAGTGCGATGAGGGCATAAAAACGCATTGTGACCCTCAGCGTGATTCCTGTCTTCTATTAAGTCCTGTCAGTGACTGGACATTAGATGTCATAATGGGCTTCACATGTCCCTAGGCCACAATTTTGAACCAGATTTCTGGTTGTTCAGTCGCCCCTCCCCAGGGCTCTACTCTGGAATCCCTAATTAGATTTGACACCTGAGGCTAAAAAGCAAATCAAAACAAATCAACAACAAAAAAACGGACTTCTTCTGTCCCACAGAATAACCCCAAACTCTTTGGACGTGGCCAAAACCCCAAAGAGTAAGACTCGTCAATTTCCCATGAAGACACCTGGAAATTTCACGACCATGAGTGACACGATATCCAGAAATAAAAACTTGTGCAAGAGCCTCACACTCGCCCTTTTTTCATATCCCGAAGAGTTCTCCTCATGGTCTGTAGATCAGTCCTGCCATACCTATGACCCGAAACATAAGCCGAGTTTGTGTTTTCAGACAACTATCCAAACAGCCCTGGCCTGTAACACCCTACAGGCTCAGGACCCTGGAGCAAATCCTGAGGACTGTACTTTCCCTATCCAAAGGAATTGTGTGTGCCCATTCCAATGGCCACAACCCTACTAATAGGATAAACCTCCAAAGTCCCTGAGGCCATCCCAATAGTGGTGGCTTCCCAGGACAAACAGGAGCAATCTGAGCCCATCTGATTACCAACCTGCAATCAGACCCGTAGACTAATGTCCCCAGAGGTAAAAAGGAATGAACAGGCCCCTAGGCACTAATCGTATCCATTGCTATGGTTTCCAGGCATGTCTCCTCAGAGGCCTGGATTTCAATACCAGCATATGGCTGTTTCTTGACTCACCCATCAGAACAGATCTCATCTACACATGGGAAACTTGCACGTTGGTGCTGTGTCAATGCCTCTGTTTAGGAGAACCCGTCAGGGCCCCAGTGCCACTGCTTTATTCCAAGGTCTCCATAGACACAAAAACATATTAGGACACATCCACAGGAGAGTCAATTTCAACTCAGACTCTTTATTCGCTCCCCCAGATCCAGCAGATCTAACCTGTCTTGTAGCTCGGAGAAAATTGGAATGCGAGGTTGGCTACACAGCCATCCATCCTTAGAACCCTACTCGGAAACGTTGGCCTGGCGCCAACCAACAGGTTTCAATTGTGCAGCAGAAGAATATTTGCAGTTTGGAGCTTCTCACAACTCCCATTGTGAAAAAAACCCCATGGCCTCATATTTCCCCCCCTTCATGAAGGGGCCAACAGGGACAGAAAGTCCAACCTGCGGGATCGTCTGATCCTAACCCTGACTTCAGATGCACGAGATCTCGATTTTTTTCTGTAGATTGATCCTGCCATGTCCTCACCCATAAAACATAAGCCTAGCTTTTGTTCTCAGACTTCCATCCTCAGACTACTGGCCCACAAGCCCTCCAGTTTGGCAATCCAGAAGTACAATGCAGCACTCTGCCTGCCCTCCAGAAGAAAAACATTGCCCTCTGGGGCTACCCAGAAACCCCAAATGAGGATCAACCTGCACACCATTTGGCTGTACACCAAATATATAGGCTGATCTGGGCACAATTGCCCATTCTGACACAACCTGAGCCTGGACCTCCTGGCCCCACCCAGACAGCTGGCCGCACACTGAACACATCGGACCCGCCATGGCCATAGGTCGTCATCTCTACCCAACCTCGGTTTTCAGGCTTCAGGACCTAGACCTTGTCTCCAATGACTACACAGGTTTGAAAATGATTCAGAAATCAGAACTTGTTTCCTTGGCAAGAAACTCGTGGTTGGCATGTTGTCCAATGTTCAGTGTAGTTGAAACCATGCTTGCGGGCCACATTGGTCACAAACACACATTGTAACCCAGAGCCTGAGCCCAGTCCTCAGGTAAGGCCTCTCAGTGGCTGCATGAAGAGACAAAATATTCGGCTTGCCATGCCCCTAGGCCCCAATTTTTAACCATAGTTCGGGTTGTCCCTTCACTTTTCCCGAGGGCTCTGCTTTAGAATTCCTCTTTTGCTCGGACACATGAGGTAACACACCTGAAAGGAGTCCTCCCCTCCCACAGATTGACGAGAAACAATTGGGATTGGACCAGATCCACAGAGAGGAAGATTCGTCCATGGCCCATGAGGCCTCCCCAACATTCCACGGCCATCACTGATACAAAATCCAGAGACAAAAGCCTAAGCAAGTTCTTCAGACTCACTCTTTCTTCATATCCTGAAGAGTTCTTCTCATGGTTTGTAGATCGGGCCTGCCATACCTACGTCCCCAACCTACGCTGAGTTTGTGTTTTCAGAATTCTGTCCTCAACATCCTGGGCCACTGACCCTCCAGGCTGGGCCCCTGGAGCCACACATTAGGACTGTTCATACCCAATCCATGGGAATTCTGCCCATTCCATTGTCCAAAATCGTACAAATTAGGAGAACCCTCCAAAGTCCCTGAGGCCATCCCAAAAGTGTAGGTCACCCGGGGCAAACAAGGGCGGTCTGATACCAGCTGAGCATCTACCTCCACTCATACAATACATGGATCACCCCAGAGAAGAAGATTGAACCAGACAGGACCCTAGGCCATAATCGGATCCTTTGCTTAGGTTTACAGGCATGTCTCCTCGAAAGCCTCGATTCCAATACCAGCATAGGGGTTTTCCTGAGGCATCCATCAGAACAAATCTCATCTCCCAAAGGTAACTTGTGCATGGGAGCTATGTCAAAAGCTTAGGAGAATATTTCAGGGTCCCGGTGCCACTGCCCCATTCCAAGGCCCTTATGGACACAAACACACATTAGGACCCAACCTCAGGAAAGTCCATTTCAAGTCAGCCACTCCTGTTGCTCCCGCAGAGCCATCAGATCTATACTGTCTTGATGCTAGAGGACAATTGGAATGCGAGGCGGGCTTCCCAGGCATACAACCTCGAATGGTGCTCTGGAATCATTCCATATGGGATGTCCTGGAGCTGTCCAACAGGTCTCAATTGTCCCGCATGGAATCATTGAAGGGGGCATCTCACAACTCCCAACGTGGGAAAACCTTCATGGCCTCGAGATTCCGCTCCCTTCATGATGGGGCCGTCATGCACAGAAACTCCAAACTGAGCCAACGTCTGATCCTCGCCGTGACATCAGATGCATGAGATATTGGTTCAGATCTACAAGGATACCTGCCGTGCCCTCGCCCTGAAACCCAAGTCTAGCTTGTGTTCTCAGACTTCCGTCCTCACACTCCTGGCCCCGAAGCCCTCAAGTTTGGCAATTCCAGACCCACAGTACAGCACTCTGCCTGCCCTCTCGGGAAAAAAAAAAATATTGCCTCATGAGCTGCCCATGCACCCTATATGAGGAGAAACCTACATGGCACTCGACTGTACCCAAATTATATAGTCTAACCTGGGCACTAATGCACTGTCTGACACAACCTGAGCCCAGACCAGCTGACCAACACCTAGACAGCTGACCACACCCTGAGCACATCAGAACCACCATGTCCTTAGGCCATCATCTCTTCCATACCTCAGTTTTCATGCTTCCGAATCTAGACCTTATCTCCAATCACTTCCCAGGGTTGAGTGTGATGGAATAATAAGAACTCATTCTTACCCATGGCAAGAAACCTCGTGGTTGGCATGTTGTCCAACGTTCAGTGTAGGATAAACCAGCATTCACCCTGAGGCCCCGCCCATTTTTGTGTGCGACAAGGGCATAAACACGCATTGTGACCCTCAGAGTGAGTCCTGTCCTCTAGTAAGTCCTGTCAGTGGCTGGACCATTAGATGTCATAATGGGCTTGACATGTCCCTATTCCCTAATATTTAACCAGATTTCTGGTTGTCCAGTTGCCCCTCCCCAGGGCTCTACTCTGGAATCCCTCATTTGGTCGGATACCTGAGGTTAAATAAGAAAACAAAACAAAACAAAACAACAACAACAACAAAAAAACGGACTTCTTCCATTCCACAGAATGACGCCAAACTCTTTGGACGGGGCCGAACCCCCAGATTGTAATACTCGTCCATTTCCCATGAAGTTACCCGGAAATTTCACGACCATGAGTGACACGATATCCAGAATCAAAAACTTGAGCAAGAGCCTCACACTCCCCCTTTTTGAATATCCCGAAGGGTTCTCCTCATGGTCTGTAGCTCAGCCCTGTCATTCCTATGACCCGAAACATAAGCCGAGTTTGTGTTTTCAGACAACTGTCCAAACAGCCCTGGCCTACACACCTACATGCTCAGGCCCCTGGAGCCAAACCAGAGGACTGTACTTGCCCTCTCCAAGGGAATTTTGTGTGCCCATTCCAATGGCCACAACCCTACTAATAGTATAAACCTCCAAAGTCCCTGAGGCCATCCCAATAGTGGTGGCTTCCCAGGACAAACAGGGGCAATCTGAGACCATCTGAGCACCTACCTTCACTTAGAGCCATAAACATATGTCCCCAGAGGTAAAAAGGAACGAACAGACCCCTAGGCACTAATCGGATCCATTGCTTTGGTTTCCAGGCATCTCTCCTCAGAGGCCTGGATTTCAATACCAGCATATGGCTGTTTCTTGACTCACCCATCAGAACAAATCTCATCTACACATGGGAAACTTTCACGTTGGAGCTGTGTCAAAGCCTCTGTTTAGGGGAAACCTTCAGGGCCCCAGTGCCACCGCTTCATTCCAAGGTCTCCATAGATATAAAAACACATTAGGACCCATCCACAGGAGAGTCCATTTCAACTCAGCCTCCTCGGTTGCTCCCTCGGATCCAGCAGATCTAACCTGTCTTGTTGCTAGGATACAACTGGAATGAGAGGTGGGCTACCCAGCCATCCATCCTTAGAACCCTGCTTGGAATCGTTGGCCTTGCGCCAAACAACAGGTCTCAATTTTCCTGCAGACGAATCTTTGCAGTTTGGAGCTTCTCACAACTCCCATGGTGGGAAAACCCCCAATGGCCTCATGATCCCCCCCCTTCATGAAGAGGCCATCAGGGACAGAAAGTCCAACCTGAGTGATCGTCTGATCCTCCCCCTGACTTCAGATGCACGAGATCTCGATTCAGGTCTGTAGATTCTGCCTGCCATGTCCTCACCCAGAAACCTAAGCCTAGCTTGTGTTCTCAGACTCTCGTCCTTAGGTTTCCATGGGCACAAGGGTCTGTCTGACACAGACTGAGCCACGCCCTCCAGTCAGCCACCCAGAGATGGGCCCCATTTCTGAAGATGTGACTTCCTCTGTCCTGAAACCAACATTTCTACTCAACCTAAATATTCAGGCCTCTGTCCCAGACCGTAGCTCAATTCCATGCCTATGGGGGAACCTGACATACAAGAGTACTCTTCCTTCCCAACTCTCTGTGTGGCAACCAGCTGCATGGCCCATGAGACCACGGTCACACATGGAAGACTCCCTGGATACAAACAGGCATTGTGATCCTCAGCATGAGCTTGCTTTCAAACAAAACCCTGCAGTAGCTGGATCAGGAGCCCACAGAGTGGGACTTCCAGGTCCCTAAGGCCAAATCCTCACCCTTGTTCATGTTTTCCCAGCACCCAGACCCAGAACCTGTCTCTGGAATCCCTATTTGGGTGTCCTCTGAGACGGAAAACAACAGTCTTCCCTTCCCTCAGAGACACCAAACTCTTGTAGCTGAGCAGAATCCCCAGAGATGAAGAATTTCACATGGACCCATGAAGCCACCCCTACCTTTCACAACCATCCCGGACACACACCCGACAGAAGAATTTGCACTATGACACCTCTATTTCAGTACACTATGATCTGCCTTCAGGTCCTGAACATCGGACCTGTGATCACCTCAGCCCTCACTCTAACCCTAGTTTGCTTTTGCAGATACCTCTCCCCAAAGCGCTGGCCCACATGCCCCCTCCAGGATGGGCCCTATGGTGCCACACCAGATGACTGTCCTTACACTCCCAAAGGAAACTCTGCCCTTCACGGTTGCCCAAACCCTGAAGATTAGGAGCAAAGTAAAATCCCCTGAGCCCACCTCAATTTCTAAGAAGGCTCTGGACCCAAATGCACATTCTGACACACAATGAGCCACTGCCTCCAGGCAGACATCCAAATCCAAGGGCGTGAGTCAGAAGTTTGAACCTGCCATGACTATAGGACTTCATTGATACCCCAGTTTAGATTTTTAGGTACCTGTTCCCAGAGGCCTGTTCTCCAATACTGACTTATATTCCAACATGTGTTCCTTGAGCCACACAACAGAACCGCTTCTGTCCACAAAAGGATACCTTGCTCTTGGTAGCTGTGTCCATGTCTCAGTGTAGGAGAATCCTGCATGGCCTCTGACCACCCCAACATTCTAACGTCTCCCTGGATACAAACCAGCATTGTGATCCAACAGCATGAAACTCCATGCCAACTCAGGCCACTTGGAACTTCACCCCAGAACCACCAGATCAAACCTGCCATGTTCCTTGCCTGCAGTGGTCAATGGAGTTGTGCTTTTCAGGCATCCATGCGGGAGAGCTCAGCACCCAAACTTTCCATATGGGGGACACTGGAGCAAGCAAACCAGACTCACCCTGTCCAGTAGAAGGAAACCTTGCTATTTGGAGCATCTCACAAGCCTCAGGGTGGGAAATCCTCCATGGCCTCGTGACACCACCCCTCCATTTGGCGGTCATTGTAGACAGAAACTCCAGTGTGAGCAAGCATCTGACATCTGCCCTTACTCAGGTCCTGGGTACCTCACATCAGCCGCTGCACACTGGAACTGTCTTTCGCTTGGCACTGAATTGAACCATAGATTATGTTTACAAGTCCATCTTCACCTTCCTCGTCCCCAAACCCTCTTGACAGAGAACTTTGGAGCCACAATGCTGCATTCTGCCTACCACAAAGAAAGAAGACGTGCCTGTAGAGTCTGCCTGAAACCCCACATGAGGATCCACCTGCCTGGGCCTTGACGGCACCTTAATATCATAGACCACTATGGGCACTCAGGCTCTGTCTGACACAGTTTGAGCCATGACCTCCAGACAGCCACGAAGACAGTGGGCCCCATATCCTTTAGGTGGGACATACCATAGCCCAAAAACCATCATCTCTATCCAACATGAGTATTCAGGCATCTTTCCTAGACTGTAGCTCAAATCCTTGCCTATGGGGGAACCTGAAGCACAGGAGAACTCCTCATTCCTGAGGTCAAGAAACCTGGCTGTTGAGATGGGTGTCCAACCTTCAGAGTGGGGCCCATGAGACCACTGTCACTCATGGGTGCCACCCTGGACACAAACAGGCATTGTGCCCCTAAGCCTGAGCATGCATTCAAATATGCCCTCTCAGTTGCACCACCAGGATACCGCATTGCAGGCCTGGTACTCCCCTAGTTCCAAATACTAATACTTGGCGGGATATTCCAGGCACCCAGGCCCAGAGCCCGTCTCTTGAATCCCTGTTTTGAGGCACCCCTAATATGGAAAACAGCCCTATTCCCTTCCGCGAAAAGGCCACAGAACTATTGGGAGCCGCTAGAATCCTTAGAGAGGAAAAGTTTCCCATGTATCCATGAGAGCACATCTGCATTCCGAGGCCATCTGGGACACACAATCCAGATATAATAGCCTGTACTACCGCATTCGTATCACCCTCTTTACAGTTCCTGATGAGCTGCTCTCCAGGTCTATGCATTGGGCCTGCGATCACCTTGACACTAACTCTAACCCCAGTTTTTCTTTGCAGACGTGTCTCCCAAACCATAGCTCACATGCCCTCCAGGATCTCGTCTTTGGAGACACACCACAGGACTGTGCCTGTCATTCCCAAGGAATCTTCGTCCATCACAGTTGCCCCCAAACCTCTAGATTAGGAGAAACTTGCAAGGTCCCTGAGCCCACCCCAATATTGGAGGACACTCTGCATGCAAATGCACACTCTGAAACACCCTGATTCCCTACGTCCAGTCAGACACCCAAGTCAATGTTCCTGGGTCAGAATATTGAACCAGACATTGAACCAGGACCTCATTGGAACCCCCCATTAGTTTTTAAGGCATCTGTCCTCCTAGGCCTATTCTGGAATAAAAACTTATGATACAACATGTGGTCCCTGAGCCACACAACAGAACAACCCTTGTCCCCAGAAGGAAACCGTGCTCTTGGACATGTGTCAAACTCTCAGGGTAGGAGAATCCTGCAAGGCCCCTTTGCCAACAGTGCATTGTAAGGTCTCCCTGGTAACAAACCAGCATTGTGACCCATGTGCAAGATATTCCATGTCAACTCAAGGCCTTGGTACTTCGCCCCAGAGTCATCAGAACGAAACTGCCATATTCCTCAGCTGCAATGGTCAATGGAGGTGTGCTTTCCAGGCATCCATGCTGAAGAGCTCTGCGACCCAAACATGGGGTACTGTGGAGCAAACAAACCAGACTCCACCTGTCCAGTAGAAGGAAACCCTGCTGTTTGGAGCATCTCACAAGTCTCAGAGTGGGAAATCCTCCATGGGCTCTTGATGCCACCCCTCCATTTATTGGTCATTGTAGACACAAACTCTAGTGTGAGCAAACATCTGACATCCGTCCTTACTCAGGTGCTGGATATATCAAAATAGACGATTCACACTGGAACTGCGTTCCGCTTGGCACTGAATTGTACAGTAGCTTGTGTCTACAATTCCATCCTCACCCTACTGCTCCCCAAGGCCTCTTGATATTGAATTCTGGAGCTGCAATACAGCATTCTGCCTCCCTCATAGGAAGAAGTGCCTGGTTAGTCTGCCCAGAATCCCCACATAGGATCAGTCTGCTTGGCCCTGGAGGGAACCCCGATTTATAGACTTCCCTGGCCACTAGTGTTGTGTCTTACAGAGCCTGTGTCCCGACCTAGAGTCAGTCACAGGGAGTGCAGGTCCCATATCTATCCTGTGGGACTGGCCATGGCCCAAGTCTGTCATCTCTACCCATACTTGGTATTCTCGCACCTTTACCCAGATTTTGCTGAAATCCTTCCAATGGGGGAACCTCAAACACTATAGAGTTCTACTCCTTTTCCATGAAAGGACACCTGGGTGTTGAAATGGGTATCCAGCTCTCAAAGTGTTAGCAAGGTACATGGCCAATGTGACCACGCCAACTCCTGATGGCTCCCCAGGGCACAAACAGGCATTGTGACCCTCACCCAAGTATGCTTTCAAACAAACTCTCTCAGTTCCACCACAAGGTTCCTGCATTGCAGGCCTGGTACTCCCCTAACCCCAAATTCTAACCCTTGGTGGGATTTTCCAGGCACCCAGACTTAGAACCTATATCTAAAATCCCTGTTTTGGGGCACCTCTAAGATGGAAAACAGCACTCTTATTTTCCCTGAAAAAGCCACCAAGCTAAGGGGAGCCGCCAGGATCCTTAGAGACAAAAAGTCTCCCATGGATGCATGAGACCTCACGTACATTCTGAGGTCATTCTGGACACACAATCCAGTTGGAAAAGTCTGTGCTACTGTCTTCTAGTCATCCTAATTACAGTTCCTGATGAGCTGACCCCCAGGTCTATGCATTTGGCCTGTGATCACCTTGCGACTAATCCGAACCTGAATTTGTGTTTGCAGACTTCTTTCCCAAAACCATGGCTCACATGTCCTCCTGGATGGGGTCACTCGAGGTGCACCAAAACACTGTGGCTGAATTCCCCAAGGAAACTGTGCCTCTCACAGTTGCCCAAACCTTCCAGATTAAGAGAAACCTGCAAGGCCCCTGAGCCCACTCCAATTTTGGCAGCTCTCTAGATGCAAATGCACAGTATGAAACACCCTGATTAGCTACATTCAGATGGACAGCCACGTCAATGGTCCTGAGTCAGAAGATTGAACCTCACATGCCACTGGACCTCATTGGAACACTTGATTAGGATTTCAGTCATCTGTCCTCAGGGTTCTGTTCTGGAATACCATCTTATGATACAACCTGTCCCTGAGCCCGGAAAACACCCAGCAAACTCTCTTCGGGCACCACGCGTCTGAAGGGCAGCCCACCACGCATGGCCGGCATCACGAGCACTCGAGGATGTACCTCACCAGGAAGCCCTCCGTGAGGCAGGCTGCAGTGAGGACGATGCCTCCTGCTAATCCTCGGCCTGTGGAAGTTCCCTCCCTGGTGCTGTCCCATGAGGCCGGGCCCACCACGAAGACCGGGCTCGAAATTTCGCCTGCTTCACAGCCTTCTGCTTCCAGCGTCCTGTCCTTCGGTGCCTCCATCTGGGGAACCCTGGGTCCCGCAGCTATGCCTCCCCCTCCCACCCCAGCGCCAACGGTGCCTTTGGGTGCTTCGGACAAGACTCGGAGCAAGAGAAACCTGCATGCCCCAACTGAGGTCAGCCCCATCCTTGGGCGCCCCATCCGCCCTAAAGACGGAGGCGGAAGCCCGGCCGCCACCTGTCCTTCAACTCTGCTCTGGGAACGCTTCTATGCACTGGGGCCAATTCTCACGAGCGTTCTGCCCAAACCGATCCTGGTTTGGGCAGAACGCTCGTGAGAATTGGTCGGCGTTGGGCAGCCCTGTGGACCGCCCTGCTCTCCGTGGCCCAGGGCCCTTTCTCGCCTGGGGCATGGGGCGGCTGCCTGGAAAACTCACGGAAACGACGTGGCCCACGCGGGGCCTCTGGCCCAGGGGAGCGTTCCCGGAGTAGAGTTGAAGGACGGGTGGCGGCCAGGCGTGCGCCTCTGTCTTTCGGGCAGATGGGGCGCCTAAGGATGCGGCTGACCTCATTGTGGGCACGCAGGTTTTCTCGCTCCCAGGGTTGTCCAAAATGCCAAAAGGCACCATTGGCGCTGGCGTGGTAGGGAGAAGCGTGGCCGCAGGACTCAGGGTTCCCGATATGGAGGCCATAAGGGACAGGACCCCAGAAGCAGAAGGCTGGGGAAGCAGGCGATAGTTTGAGCACGGGCTTCGTGACGGGCCCGGCCCCATGGTACAGTGCCAGGGATGCGACTCTCCACAGGCCCAGGATTAGCAGGAGGCATTGGCCTCGCCATCGCCTGCCTCGCTGAAGGCTTCCTGGCGGGATTCCTACTGGATTGCTCGCAATGCCGCGCCAAGCCCCGGGGGGTGGGGGGGCGGCCTTGCAGACATGCGGCACCGAAGCATGTTTGCCTGGCGTTTTCCAACCAATTCTCACGAGAGTTCTGCCCAACCCGGGATCGTTTTGGGCAGAGCGTTCGTGAGAATTGGCCGGTGTTTGGCAGCCCTGCCGTCCGCCCTGTTCTCCGTGGACTAGGGCTCTTTCTTGCCCGAAAAACACACGGAAACGACGCGGCCCACCCAGAGGCCCCGGCGCAGGGGTGTGTTCCCTGAGCAGAGTTGAAGGACAGGAGTCAGCCAGGCGAACGTCTTAGTCTTTAGGGCGGATGGGGCGGCAAGAATGTGGCTGGCCTCAGTTGGGGCATGCAAAATCATCTCTTTCCGAGGACTGTCCGAAGCGCCCAAAGGCACCTTTGGTGACGGTGTGGGAGGGGGAGGCGTGGCCGTGGGACTCAGGTATCCCCAGATGGAGGCACCGAGGGACAGGACCCCAGAAGCAGAAGGCTGGGAAGCAGGCAAAATTTCGAGCCTGGTTCATGGCAGGCCTGGCCCCATGGGACAGCTCCAGGGAAGGGACTCCGCAGGTCGAGGGTTAGCAGTGAGGTCGGCCTCACTGCAGGCTGCTCAGGGAGGACTTCCTGGCGATGTGCGTGCTCAAGCGCTCGCGATGTCGGCCATTCCAGGTGATGCGGCCCTGCAGACGTGCAGCGCCCGAAGCGAGTTCGCCAGGCGTTTTCCAGCCAATTCTCACGACGGTTCTGCCCAAACTGGGATCGGGAGAATTGGCCGGCCATGGGCAGCCCTGCGCAGCACCCTGCTCTCCATTACACAGGCCCCTTTCTCGACCAGAGCAAGGGTCGGCTTTCCGGAAAACGTGCGGAAACGAAGCGAGTTTCCTCCAGGCCCACCCGGAGGCCCTGCCCAGGGAAGCATTCCCGGTGCAGAGTTGAAGGACGGGTGGTGGCTGGGCATACTGGAATCGGTTTGGGCAGAAAGCCCATGAGAATTGGCCAGCGTTGGGCAGCCCTGCACACCGCCCTGCTCTCCGTGGCCCAGGGCCCTTTCTCGCCCGGGGCATGGGGCGGCTGCCTGCAAAAGGGTCAGGAAGCGATGTGGCCCACGCGGGGCCCCCGGCACAGGGGAGTGTTCCCAGATGAGAGTTGAAGGATGGGTGGTGGCTGGGTGTGCGCCTCGGTCTTTTCGGACTGAAAGGACGCCCAAGGATGGGATGTCCTCAGTTGGGTCATGCAGGATTTTCTCACTCCGAGGCTTGTCCGAAAGTCGAAGTGCACCGTTGGTACACGGATTGGAGGGGGAGGCATGGCCGCGGGACTCAGGTTTCCCCAGATGGAGGCACGGAGGGACAGGACCCTGGAAGCGGAAGGCTTGAAAGCAGGTGAAATTTCGAGCCCGAATCTCGGGGCAGCCCTGGACCCATGGGACAGTGCCAAGGAGGGGGCCCCCGCATGCCGAAGAGCAGGAGGCGTCAGCCTCCCGGCAGCCTGCCTCGCGGAGGGCTTCCTGGCGAGGTTCCTGCTTGAGCGCTTGTGATGCCACCCAGGCCCGGGGGGGGGGCGGCCCTGCAGAGGAGCGGCGCTCAAAGCAAGTTCGCCGGATGTTTTCTGCAGGCTGAGGAGCTGGAGGCGTCAGCCTCGCCGCAGCCTGTCCCACGTAGGGCTTTCTGGCGGTGTTCGGGGGACAATTGCTCGAAAAGCCGGGCCAGGCCCAG
Organism: Mustela nivalis; assembly: GCF_964662115.1. Classification (NCBI taxonomy): domain Eukaryota; kingdom Metazoa; phylum Chordata; class Mammalia; order Carnivora; family Mustelidae; genus Mustela; species Mustela nivalis. The sequence continues at coordinate 465,324 of NW_028136397.1, forward strand.
TGGGGTGGCCGTGCAGACGTGTGACACCCGAAGCGGGTTAGCTGGATGTTTTCTAGCCAATTCTCATGAGCGTTCTGCCCAAACCGGAATGGGTTTGGGAAGAACGCTCTTGAGAATTGGCCGGTGTTGGGAAGCCCTGGGGACAGCCCTGTTCTCCGTGACCCAGGGCCCTTTCTCGCCCGGGCATGGGACAGCAGCCCGGAAAAGGTGCGGAAACAATGCGGCCCACACGGGGCTCCGGTCCAGGGGACCGGTCCCCGAGCAGAGTTGAAGAACGGGTGCCGGCAGGGCGTGCGCCTCCATCTTTTCGGTTGGATGGGGCGCCCAGGGATGGGGCTATCCTCAGTTGGGGCATGGAGGTTTCTCTCGCTCTTAGGCTTGTCCGAAGCACCGAAATGCACTGTTGGCGCTGGGATGGAAAAGGGAGGAGTAGCCGAGGGACTCAGGTTTCCTCAGATGGAGGTACAGAGGGACAGCGGAAGCGGAAGGCTGGGAAGCAGGTGAAATTTCGAGCCCGAGTCTCAGGGCATCCTTGGCCCCATGGGACAGTTCCAAGGAGGGGACCCTCAGAGGCCGAGGAGCAGGAGGCATCGGCCTTGCCGCAGCCTGCCCCGCGTAGGGCTTCCTGGCAGTGTTCGGGCGCAAATGCTCGAAAAGCAGGGCCAGGCCCATGGGGGCGGCTGTACAGACGTGCGACACCCGAAGCGAGTTCGCTGGTCGTTTTCTGGTCAGTTCTCACGAGCGTTCTGCCCAAACTGGGATCAGTTTGGGCAGAACGCTCGGGAGAATTGGTTGGCATTGGGCAGCCCTGCGGACCACCCTGCTCTCCGTGGCCCAGGGCCCTTTCTCGCCAGGGCATGGGGCAGCCGCCCAGAAAAGGCACGGAAAGGACGTGGCCCATGAGGGGTCCCCGGGGCATGGGAGTGTTTCCAGAGCAGAGTTGAAGGACCGGTGGCGGCAGGGCATGTGCCTCCATCTTTCAGGCGGATGGGGTGCCCAAGTTTGGGTCTGACCTCAGTTGGGGCATGCAGGTTTTTCTCACTCTGAGGCTTGTCTGAAGCGCCAAAAAGCACCTTTTGCGCTGGGGTGGTAGGGAGATGAGTGGCCACGGGAATCAGGGTTCCCCATACTGAGGCCACGAAGGTAGGACACCGGAAGCGGAAGGCTGGGGAAGCAGGCAAGGGTTGGAGTCCGGGCTTCGTGCCACGCCCAGCCCCATGGACAGCACCAGGGATGGAACCACTGCAGGCCGAGGATCAGCAGGCGTAGGCCTCACCACATCCTGCCTCACGGAGGGCTTCCTGGTGGGTTTCTGGCGTGAGTGCTCGCGATGCCAGGCCAGGCCCGGTGGGGGAAGGCTGCAGACATGCTACACCTGAAGCGAGTTCGCTGGGTGTTGTCCGAACAATTCTCCCGAGCGTTCTGCCCAAACTGGGATTGGTCTGGGCAGAACACTCATGAGAATTGGCCGACATTGGTCGGCCCTGCGGACCGCCCTGCTCTCCGTGGCCCAGGGCCCTTTCTCGCCCGTTGCATGGGGCGGCCGCCCGGAAAAACCGTGGAAATGACGTGGCCCACCCGAGGGCCCTGGTGCAGGGGAGCATTCCCAGAGAAAATTTGAAGGACAGGTGGCGGCCTGGCGTTCGCCTCCATCTTTTCAGGCTGATGGGGCGCCCAAGGATGGGGCTGACCTCATTGTGGGCAGGCAGGTTATCTCGCTCCGAGGGTTGTCCGAAGTGATGAAAGGCACCGTTGGCATTGGTGTGGTAGGGAGATGCGTGGCTGCAGGACACAGGGTTCCCGATATGGAGGCCACGAGGTACAGGACCCTGGAAGCAGAAGGCTGGGGATGCAGGGGATGGTTCGAGCACGGGCTTGGTGGTGGGCCCGGCCCCATGGGACAGCGCCAGGAAGGGGACCCCTGCAGGCCATGAAGCAGGAGTAGTCGGCCTCAACACAGTCTGCCTCGCAGAGGGCTTCCTGACCGTGTTCGTGCGCGAGCCCTCGCGATGCTGGGCCAGGCTGGGTGGGGGGCCCTTCAGATGTCCGGTGCCCAAAGCGAATTCGCCAGGCATTTTCCGGCCTATTCTCAGGATTGTTCTGCCCAAACCGGGATTGGTTGGGCAGAACGCTCCTGAGAATTGGCCGGCATTGGGCAGCCTTGGGGTTCACCTTGCTCCCCGTGGCCCTGGGCCCTTACTTGCTTGGTACTTGTCACGGACACCTGGAAAATGTGACAAATGACGTGACCCACCTGGGGGCACCAGTGCAGAGAAGCATTCCTGGAGCAGAGTTGAGATACAGGTTCCCCTTTCTCCACATCCTCTCCAACATATGTTGATTCCTATCTTGTTGATTTGGGCTGTTCTAACTGGTGTCAGGTGCTATCTCAACGTGTTTTAATTTGAGTCTCCATGAGGGCTAGTGATGATGAACATTTTTTCATGTGACTGATAGCCATTTGTATGTCTTCATTGGAGAAATATCTGTTCCTATATTCTGCCCTTGTTTTTATATGATTGTCTGCTTTGTGTGTGTTGAGTTTGAGGAGTTCTTTATAGATCCTGGATATCAACGTGTTGTCTGTACTATCATTTGCAAATATCTTCTCCCATTCCCTGGGTTGCCTCTGTGTTTTGTTGACTGTTTCCTTTGCTGTGCAGAAGCTTTTGCATTGATGAAGTCCCCAAAATTCACCTTTGCTTTTGTTCGCTTTGTTTTTGGAGACATATTTTGAAAGAAGTTGTTGTGGCCAGTGTTGAAGAGATTACTGCCTATGTTCCCCTCTATGATTCTCATGGATTCCTACCTCAAGTTTAGGTCTTTTATCCATTTCGAGTTCTCTGTGTTTGGTGTAAGAGAATGGTCGAGTTTCATTCATCTACACATAGCTATCCCAATTTTCCCAGCACCATTTATTGAAGAGACTGCCTTTATTCCACTGTATATTTTCCCTACTTTGTTGAAGATTATTTGACTGTAGAGTTTATTGCACATATCTGTGCTCTCTACTCAGTTCCACTGGTCTATGGTTCTGTTTTTATGTGAGTCCCATGCTGTATTGGTGATCAGAGCTTTGTATAACACTGGAAATCAGACAATGTGATGCTCCCAGTTTTGTTTTTCTTTTCGGCATTTCCTTAGCAATACAGTGTCTCTCTGATTCTACACAAATTTTAGGCTTGTGTTGGATCCAGCACTTTAAAACATACCGGTGGAATTTTTTTTTGGAATGGCATTAAAAGGATCAATTGCTCTAGGCAGTCCCTTAACATTAAATGTCTAGACATTTTAGCAATGTTTATGCTTCTGATCCATAAGCATGCAATGGGCTTCTGTCATTTTTGTTTTCTTCAATTTCTTTCATGAGTGTTGTATAGTTCCTTACTTACAGATCCTTTACCTCTTTGGTTTTGTTTATTCTCAGGTATGTTATTGTTTGGGTGTTGTAGTTAACGGAATCAATTCTCTAATTTCCCTTTCTGTATTTTCATTGCTAATGTAAGAAAGCCAATGATTCCTGTACAATGATTTTGTATTCTGCCACATAATTGGATTGCTGAATGCGTTCTAGTAGTTTGGGGGTGGAGACTTTTGGGTATTCCATATAAAGTATATCAAATGTGAAGAGAGAGATTGACTTCAAAGCCAATTTGGATACATTTTATTTCTTTTTATTGTCTGTTTGCTGATGCGAGGACTTCAAATACTATGTTGAACAAGAGTGGTGAGAGTGGGCATCCTTCTCATGTTCCTGATCTCAAAGGGAAGGCTGTCAGCTTTTACCCATTGAGGAGGATATTTACTGTGAATTTTTCATATAAACATTTTAAGAGGTTGACAAATATTTCCTCTATCCCTATACTTCGAAGCGTTTTAATCAGGAACGGATGCTGCCAAATGCTTTTTCATCATCAATTGAGAGGACCATGTGGTTCCCTCACCTCTCTTATTAATTTGTTCTATGACATTGATTTGCAAATGTTGAACCACCCTTGCAACCTAGGCATAGATCTCACCCGATCATGGCAGATAATCTTTTTAATGTACTGTTGGATTCTATTAGCTAGGATCTTGCTGAGAATAGTAGCATCCATATTCATCAATTATATTGGTTTGAAATTCTCCTTCTTGATGAGGACTTTGCCTGGTGTGTGGATCAGGGTAATGCTGGCTTCAAAAAAAGTGTCTGGAAGTATTCCTTCTGTTTCAAATTTTGCAAAGAGCTTCAGGAGAAGAGGTTTTAGGTCTTTTTTTAAAGTTTGGTGCAATTCGCTAGGGCATCCTTCAGGACCTGGGGTCTTGTCTTTTGGTAGGCTTTTGATCACTGTTTAAACCCGTTACTGGATAACGGTCTATTCGGGTTGTGCATTTCTTCCTTGTTCAATTTAGGGATTTAACAGTTTTCTAGGAATGCATCCATTTCACCTAGGTTGCTTAGCTTATTTGCATATACTTTTTTTCCCCAATTTCTTTTCAGTTTAACCATATTCATTGTTTTAGCACCACACCCAGTGCTCCATGCAATCCTTCCCCTCTCTATTACCCACCAAGTATTTCCCCAACCTCCCACCCCTGCTCTTTCAATGCCCTCTTAGATTTCTTTTTTCAGAGTCCATAGTCTCTAATGGTTTCCCTCCCCTTCCAATTTCCCTCCACTCCCTTCTCCTCTCCATCTCCCCTTGTCCTCCATGCTATTTGTTATACTCCACACAGAAGTGAAACCCTATGATAATTGACTCTCTCTGATGGATTTATTTCACTCAGCAGAATCTCTTCCAGTCCCGTCCAGGTTGCAGCAAAAGTTGGGTATTCATCCTTTCTGAATGGAAGCATAATACTTCATAATGTATATGGACCACAACTTCCTTATCCATTCTTCCAAGGGCATCTTGGTTCTTCCCACAGTTTGGCAAGCGTGGCCATTGCTGCTATAAATTTGGGTTACAGATGGCCCTTCTTTTCACGCCATCGGTATCTTTGGGTTAAATACCTAGGAGTGTAATTGCAGAATTATAGGGATGTTCCATTTTTAATTTCTTGAGGAATCTCCACACCGTTCTCTAAAGAGGCTGCACCCCTTGCATTCCGACCCACAGTATAAGAGGATTCCCCTTTCTCCACATGCTCTCTAACACATATTGTTTCTTGTCTTGCTATTTTAGGCCATTCTAACTGGTGTAAAGTGACATCTTAATATGATCTTAAATTGAAACTCACTGATGCCTAGTGACGATGAACATTTTTTTCAAGTGTCTGACAGCCATTTCTATGTCTTCATTGGAGAAGTGTCTGTTCCTAACTTCTGCCTATTTTTTGATATAATTATCTGATTCGTGTGTGTTGATTTTGAGGAGTTCTTCATAGATCCTGTATATCAACTTTTTGTCTGTACTGTCATTTGTAAATATCTGATTTTGACGAAGTCCCTGATGTTTATTTTGGCTTTTGTTTCCTTTGCCTTTGAAGACATATCTTGAAAGAATTCGCTGTGGTTGATATCAAAAGATTACTGCCTATGTTCTCCTCTAGGATTCTGATGGATTTCTGTCTCACCTTGAGACAGGAATCTTTTTATCCATTATGATTTCCTCTTTGTGTATGGTGTAACTGTATGGTCTAGTTTCATTCTTCTACATAGAGCTGCCCAATTTTCCCTGCACCATTTATTGAAGAGACTGCCTTTTTCCCACTGTATATTTTTTCTGCTTTCTTGAAGATTATTTGTCCATAGAGTTGATAGTCCATATCTGAGCTCTCTATTGTGTTCCACTGGTCTAGGGGTCTGTTTATATGCCAGTCCCATGCTTTCTTGGTGATCACAGCTTCATAGTAACCCTTGAAATCAGGCAACGTGGTGCTCCCGTTTTGTTTCTCTTTTCAGCAATTCTTAGCAATACGGGGTCGCTTCTATTCCACACAAATTTTAGGCGTGTGCTTGTTCCATCTCTTTGAAAGATATCGGTGGAATTTTTATTGCAATGTCATTAAATGCATCAATTGCTCTAAGCAGTATACACATTATAAAAATGTTTATTCTTCTGATCCATAAGAAATCAATGGTTTTCTGTCTCATTGGTTTTCTTGCATTTCTGTCATGAGTGTTCTCTAGTTCCTCTAGTATAAATCCTTTACCTCTTTGGTTTGGTTTATTCCCAGGTATCTTATGGTTTGGGTGCTGTAGTAAATGGCATTGATTCTCTAATTTCCCTTTCTGTATTTTCATTGATAATGTAGAAGAAAGCCACTGATTTCTGTATCATGATTTTGTATCCTGCCACATTCTTGAATTGCTATTTGAGGTCTGATAGATTGGGGGCGGAGTCTTTTGGGATTTCCATAATGATTATGTCATCCTTGAGGAGAGAAAGTTTGATTTCTTTGTTGCCAACTTGGATACCTTTTATTTCTCTTTGTTGTCTGATTGCTGTTGCCGAACTTCACAGCCTATGTTGAACAAGGGTTGTGAGAGTGGGTGTCCTTGTCATGTTCCTGATTTCAAAGCAAAGGCTGGGATCTTTTATCATTTGAGGATTGTATTCACTGTGTGTTTTTCATAGAAATATTTTATGAAGTTGACAAATATTTCCTCTATCCCTATACTTTGCAGCATTTTAGTCAGGAGCAGATGCTGGATTTTGTCAAATGCTTTTTATTCACCAATTGAGAGGACCATGTGGTTCTTCTCTCTTCACTTCTTAATAGGTTCTATGACATTGATTGATTTGTGAATGTCGAACCAACCTTGCAACCCAGGGATAGATCCTACTTGGTCTTGGTGGAATGACTGTTTAATGTACAGTAGGTTCCTAGGAGCTAGAATCTTATTGAGTTCTTACCATCCATATTCATCAGTGATATTGCCTTGAAATTCTTCTTTTTGTTGATGTCTTTGCCTGGTTTGTGGATCAGGGTAATGCTGGCTTCATAAAAAGTGTCTGGAAGTTTTCCTTCTGCTACAAATTTCGGAAAGAGCTTCAGGAAAAGAGGTGTTAGTTCTTTTCTTAAAGATTGGTATAATTCGCTAAGGCATCCTTCAGGTCGCGGGATCTTGTCTTTTGGGAAATTTTAGATCACTGCATTTATCTCATTACTGGATAATTGTCCATTCAGGTTGTATATTTCTTCCTGGTTCAATTTTGGGATTTTACAATTTTGTAGGAATGCATCCATTTCACCTAAGTTGTTTTCCTAATTGGCATATATTGTTTTTTCCCCCAATTTCTTTTCAGTGTAACTGTATTCATTGTTTTACCACCACACCCAGTCCTCCATGCAATCCGTGCTCTCTCTCTATTACCCACCAGGTGTTTCCGCAACCTCCCACCCCCGCTCTTTCAAAACCCTCAGGTTATTTTTCAGAGTCCATTGTCTCTCATGGTTTTTCTCTCCTTCCGATGTCCCTCCACTCCCTTCTTCTCTCAATCTCCCCTTGTCCTCCATGCAGTTTGTTACACACCACACGTAAATGAAACCATATCATAATAGCCACTCACTGCTTGATTTATTTCACTCAGCAGAATCTCTTCCAGTCCTGTCCATGTTACTACCAAAGTTGGGTACTCATCCTTTCTGAATGGAGGCATAATACTCTATAGTGTATATGGACCTTCCTTATCCATTCTTCCGTTGAAGGGCCTCTTGGTTCTTTCCACAGTTTGGCAACCGTGGCCATTGATGCTCTAAACATTGGATTACAGATGGCCCTTCTTTCACGCCATCTCTATATTTGGGGGGTAAATACCTAGAAGTGCAATTGCAGGGTTATAGGGAAGTTCTATTTTTAATTTCTTTAGGAATCTCCCGACTGTTCTCCAAAGAGGCTGCACCAACTTCCATTCCCTCCAACAGTGTAAGAGATTTCACCTTTCTCCACATCCTCTCCAACACATGTTGTTTCCCATCTTGCTAATTTAGGCCATCCTAACTGGTGCAAGGTGACATCTTAATGTGGTTTTCATTTGAATCTCCCTGATGCCTATTGATGATGAACATTTTTTCAGGTGTCTGATAGCCATTTGTATGTCTTCATTGGAGAAGTGTCTGTTCATATCTTCTGCCTATGTTTTGATATGATTATCTGTATTTTGTGTATTGAGTTTCAGAGTTATTCCTAGATCCTGGATATCAAACTTTTGTCTGTCCTGTCATTTGCAAATATCTTATTGCATTCTGTGGGTTGCCTCTTTGCTTTCTTGACTGTTTCCTATGCAGCGCAGAAGCTTCTAAATTTGATGAAATCCCTGAAGTTTATTTTCGCTTTTGTTTTCTTTGCCTATGGAGACATATCTTGAAAGAAGTCGCTGTGGCTGATATCGAAGAGATTACTGCCTATTTTCTCTGCTAGGATTCTGATGGATTCCTGTCTCACATTGAGGTCTTTTACCCATTATGAGTTTATCTTTGTGTATGGTGTAAGAGGATGGTCGAGTTTCATTCCTCTTTATAGAGCTGCCCAGTTTTCCCTGCACCAGTTATTGAAGAGACTGTCTTTTTTCCACTGTATATTTTTTCCTGCTTTCTTGAAGATTATTTGTTCATAGAGTTGATGGTCCATATATGAGCTCTCTACTGTGTTCCACTGGTCTATGGGTCTGTTTTTATGCCGGACCCATGATTTCTTGGTGATCACAGCTTCATAGTATCACTTGAAATCAGGCAACGTGGTGCTCCCAATTTTGTTTCTCTTTTCAGCAATTCTTAGCAATACGGTGTTGCTTCTGATTCCACACAAATTTTAGGCATGTGTTTGTTCCAGCTCTTTGAAAGATACCAGTTGAATTTTGATTGGAATGGCCTTAAATGGATCGATCTATACTGCTCTAGGCAGTATAGACATTTTAACAAGTTTATTTCTTTCATCCATGAGAATGCAATGGTTTTCCATGTTTTTCGTTTTCTTGCATTATTTCATTAGTGTTCTCTAGTTTGTCGAGTACAAATCCTTTAACTCTTTGTTTGCTTTATTCCCAGGTATCTTAGGTTTTGGGTGCTGTAGTAAATGGAATTGATTCTCTAATTTCCTTTTCTGGATTTTCATTGATAATGTAGAAGAAAGCCACTGATTTCTCTACCATGATCTTGTATCCTGCCACATTATTGATTTGCTGTATGAGTTCTGGTAGTTTGGGGGCAGAATCTTTTGCGTTTTCCATATCAAGTATGTCATCTGTGAGGAGAGAGAGTTTGACTTCTTTGTTGCTAATTTGGATAACTTTTATTTCTCTTTGTGTCTGATGGCTGTTGCCAGACTTCACAGCCTATGTTGAACTAGAGTGGTTTAGTGGGCATCCTTGTCATGTTCCTGATTTCAAAGCAAAGACTGTCAGCTTTTACCTTTTGACGATGGTATACACTGTGAGTTTTTCATAGAAACATTTTATGAAGTTGACTAATATTCACTCTATTCCTATACTTTGCAGCGTTTTAGTCAGGAGCGGATGCTGGATTTTGTCCAAATCTTTTTCTTCACCAATTGCGAGGACCATGTGGTTCTTCTCTCTTCACTTCTTAATTGGTTCTATGACATTGATTAATTTGTGAATGTCGAACCAACCTTGCAACCCAGGGATAGATCCTACTCAGTCATGGTGGATAGACTTTTTAATGTACTGTAGGTTCCTAAGAGCTAGAATCTTGTTGAGAATCTTAGCATCCATATTCGTCAGTGATATTGGTTTGAAATTCTCCTGTTTGATGAGGACTTTGCCTGGTTTGTGGATCAGGGTAATGCTGGCTTCATAGAAAGTGTCTGGAAGTTTTCCTTCTGCTTCATATTTTGGAAAGAGCTTCAGAAGAAGAGGTGTTAGTTCTTACATAAAGTTTGGTAGAATTTGCTAAGGCATCCTTCAGGTCATAGGGTCTTGATTTGGGAGGTTTTTGATCACTGTTTTAATCTCGTTACTGGATAATGGTCCATTTATGTTGTACATTCCTTCCTGGTTCAATTTTGGTATTTACAGTTTTCTAGGAATGCATCCATTTCACCTAAGTTGCTTAGGTATTGGCATATACTTGTGTTCTTTTTCCAAATTCTTTTCAGTGTAGCCGTATTCATTGTTTTAGCACCACACCCAGTGCTCCATCAATCCGTGCCCTCTCTATTACACACCACCTGTTTCCCCAACATCTCAACCCCTCTTTTTCAATGTCTCAGATAATTTTTTTACTGTTGCATATATTTTTTAAATTAAATTTATTTATTTTCTGAATAACAGCATTCATTATTTTTTTTCACCACAACCTGTGCTCCATGCAATCTGTGCCCTCTATAATACCCACCACCTGGTACCCCAACCTCCCACCCCCATGACACTTCAAACCCCTCAGTGTAATTGAAGGGTTATAGGGAAGTTCTATTTTTAATTTCTTGAGGAATATCCACACTGTTCTCTAAAAAGGCTGCACCAACTTGCTTTCCCACCCACAATGTAAGAGGATTCCCCTTTCTCCACATCCTCTCCCAAACATGTTGTTTCCCGTCTTACTAATTTACGCCATTCTAACTGTAAGTTTAGAATGCAAGAAAGCATTCTTGCATTCTAACTGTAAGGTGTAAGGTGACAATTAATATGGTTTCATTTGAATCTCCCTAATGCCTAGTGATGATGCACATTTCTTCAGCTGTCTGATAGCCATTTGTATTTCTTCATGAAGAAGTGTCTGTTCATATATTCTACCCATTTTTTGATATTATTATCTGTTTTGTGTGTGTTGAGTTTGAGGAGTTCTTCATAAATCCTGGATATGAACTTTTTGTCTGTCCTGTCATTTGAAAATATCTTATTGCATTCTGTGGGTTGCCTCTTTGCGTTCTTGACTGTTTCCTATGCACTGCAGAAGCTTTTGATTTTGATGAAGTTCCAGAAGTTTATTTTGGCTTCTGTTTCCTTTGGTTTGGAGGCATATCTTGAAAGAAGTCACTGTGACTGAATTTGAGGAGAATACTGCCTATGTTCTCCTTAGGAATCTAATGGATTCCTATCTCACATTGAGGTCTTTTACCCATTATGAGTTTATCGTTGTGTGTGGTGTAAGAGGATGGTCGAGTTTCATTCTTCTACATAGAGCTGCCCAGTTATCCTGCACAATTTATTGAAGACTCTCTTTTTTCCACTGTATATTTTTCCTTGCTTTCTTGAAGATTATTTGGCCATAGATGTGATGGTTCATATATGAGCTGTCTACTGTGTTCCACTGGTCTATGGGTCTGTTTTTATGCCATTCCCATGCTCTCTTGGTGATCATTGCTTCATAGTAACCCTTGAAATAAGGCAACGTGTTGCTCCTAGTTTTGTTTCTCTTTTTAGCAATTCTTAGCAATACAGGGTCACTTCTGATTCCACACAAATTTGAGGCGTGTGTTTGTTCCAGCTCTTTTAAAGATTCCAGTGCAATTTTGATTGCAATGGCATTAAATTGACCAATTGCTCTAAGCAGTATAGACATTTTAACAATGTTTATTCTTCTGATCCATGAGAATGCAAAGATTTTCCGTCTTTTCAGTTTTCTTCCATTTCTTTCATGAGTGTTCTTTAGTTCCTCAAGTAAAAATCCTTTACCTCTTTGGTTTGGTTTATTCCCAGGTTTCTTATGGTTTGGGTGCTGTATCAATGGAATTGATTCTCTAAATTCCCTTTCTGTATTTTCATTGATAATGTAGGAGATAGCTACTGATTTAGGTTCTATGATTTTATATCCTGCCACATTATTGAATTGCGGTATGAGTTCTGAGAGTTTGGGGGCAGAGTCTTTTCGGTTTTCCATAGCAAGTATGTCCTGTGAGGAGAAAGAGTTTGACTTCTTGGTTGCCAACTTGGATACCTTTTATCCTCTTTGTTGTCTGATTGCTGTTGCTAGGACTTCACATCCTATGTTGATAAAGAGTGGTGAGAGTGGGCATCCTTGTCATGTTCCTGATTTCAAAGCTTAGGCTGTCAGCTTTTACCCTTTGGGGATGATATTCACTGTGCGTTTTTCATAGAAACATTTTATGAAGTTAACGAATATTCCTTCTATCTCTATCATTTGCAGCATTTTAGTCAGTAGCGGATGCTGGATATTGGAAATGCTTTTTCTTCACCAAGTGAGAGGACCATGTGTTTCTCTAATCTTCACATCTTAAATTGTTCTATGACATTGATTGATTTGTGGATGTTGAACCAATCTTGCAACCCAGGGATGGATACTACTCGGTCATGGTAGATAAACGTTTTAATGTACTGTAAGTTCCTAGGAGCTAGAATCTTGTTGAATATTTTAGCATCCATATTCACCAGTGATATTGGTTTGAAATTCTCCTTTTTGATGAGGTCTTTGCCTGGTTCATGGATCAGGGTAATGCTGGCTTTATAAAAAGTAGAAGTATTCCTTCTGCTTCAAATTTTGGAAAGAGCTTCAGGAGAAGAGGTGTTAGTTTTCTTCTTAACGTTTGGTGGAATTCGCTCGGGCATCCTTCAGGTCCCGGGGTCTTGTCTTTTGGTAGGTTTTTGATTACTGCTTTAATCCCTTAACTAGATAATGGTCTATTCAGGCATACATTTATTCCTGGTTCAATTTTGGAATTTTACAGTTTTCGAGGAATGCATCCATTTCACCTAGGTTGCTTCGCTTATTGGCATATACTTTATTTTTTCCAGTTTCTTTTTAGTGTAACTGTATTCATTGTTTTAGCACCACACCCAGTGCTCCATGCAATCCGTGCCCTCTCTATTACCTACCACGTCTTTCCCCAACCTCCCACCCCAGCTCATTCAATGCCTTCTTAGGTTCTTTTTCAGAGTCCATAGTCTCTCATGGTTTCCCTCCCCTTCCAAATTCTCTCCTCTCCCTTCTCCTCTCCATCTCCCCTTGTCCTCCATGCTATTTGTAATACTACACACAGAAGTGAAACCATATGATAATTAACTCTCTCTGATGGATTTATTTCACTCAGCAGAATCTCTTCCAGTCCCATCCATGTTGCTACCAAAGTTGAGTATCCATCCTTTCTGAATGGAGGCATAATACGCCATAGTGTATATGGACCACATCTTCCTTATCCATTCTTCCATTGAAGGGCATCTTGGTTCTTTCCACAGTTTGGCAAGCGTGGCCATTGCTGCTATAAATTTGGGTTACAGATGGCCCTTCTTTTCACGCCATCTGTATCTTTTAGGTGAATACCTAGGAGTGTAATTGCAAGGTTATAGGGAAGTTCTATTTTTAATTTCTTGAGGAATATCCACACTCTTCTCTAAAGAGTCTGCACCACTTTGCATTCTCACCCACAGTGTAAGAGGATTCCCCTTACTCCACATCCTTTCTAACACATGTTGTTTCCCGTCTTCCTAATTTAGGCCATTCTAACTGGTGTAAAGTGACATCTTAATATGGTTTTTATTTGAATCTCTATGATGCCTAGTGATGATGAACATTGCTTTCAGGTGTCTGATAGCTATTTATATGTCTTCATTGGAGAAGTGTCTGTTCATATCTCCTGCCTATTTTTTGATATAATTATGTTTTATGTGTGTTGAGGTTGAGGATTTCTTCATAAATCCTGGATATGAACCTTTTTTCTATACGGCCATTTTTAAATATCTTATCGCATTCCATGTGTTGCCTTTTTGCTTTCTTACTGTTTCATATGCAGTGCAGAAGCTTTTGGTTTGGATGAAGTCCCAGAAGTCTATTTTGGCTTTTATTTCCTTTGGTTTGGAGTCATATCTTGAAAGAAGTCGCTCTGGCTGATATCAAAGAGATTACTGCCTATGTTCTCCTCTAAGATTCTGATGGATTACTGTGTCACGTTGAGGTCTTTTATCCATTATGAGTTTAACTTTGTGTATGGTGTAAGAAGATGTCGAGTTTCATTCTTCTATATAGAGCTGCCCAGTTTTCACTGTACCAGTTATTGAAGAGCCTGTCTTTTTTCCACTGTATATTTTTTTTCTGCTTTCTTGAAGATTATTTATTCATAGATTTGATGGTCCATATCTGAGCTGTCTACTGTGTTCCACTGGTCTATGGGTCTGTTTGTATGCCAGTCCCCTGCTGTCTTGGTGAGCACGGCTTCATAGCAACCCTTGAAATCAGACAAAATGTAGCTCCCAGTTTTGTTTCTCTTTTCAGCAATTCTTAGCAATACGGGGTCGCATCTGATTCCACACAAATTTGAGGCATGTGTTTGTTCCAACTCTTTTAAAGATGCTCATGGAATGCATTAAATGTATCGATTTCTCTAGTCAGTATAGACATTTTAACAATGTTTATTCTTCTGATCCATGAGAATGCAATGATTTTCCGTCTTTTCAGTTTTCTTCCATTTCTTTCATGAGTGTTCTTTAGTTCCTCAAGTAAAAATCCTTTACCTCTTTGGTTTGGTTTATTTCAAGGTTTCTTATGGTTTGGGTGCTGTTGTAAATGGAATTGATTCTTTAAATTCCCTTTCTGTATTTTCATTGATAATGTAGGAGATAGTCACTGATTTCGGTACTATGATTTTATATCCTGACACATTATTGAATTGCGGTATGAGTTCTGAGAGTTTGGGGGTGGAGTCTTTTGGGTTTTCCATATCAAGTATGTCATCTGTGAGGACAAAGAGTTCGACTTCTTGGTTGCCAACTTGGATATCTTTTTTTTCTCTTTGTTGTCTGATTGCTGTTGCTAGGACTTCACAAGCTATGCTGAACAAGATTCGTGAGAGTGGGCATCCTTGTCTTGTTCCTGATTTGAAAGCGATGGCTGTCAGCTTTTACCCTTTGAGGATGGTATTCACTGTGGGTTTTTCATAGAAACATTTTATGAAGTTGACGAATATTCCCTCTATCCCTATACTTTGCAGCATTTTAATCAGGGACAGATGCTGGATATTGTCCAATGTTTTTTCTTCATCAATTGAGAGTACCATGTGGTTCTCTAATTTTCACTTCTTAATTTGTTCTATGACATTGATTGATTTGTGAATGTCGAACCAACCTTGCAACCCAGGGATAGATCCTACTCGGTCATGGTGGATAAACGTTTTAATGTACTGTAGGTTCCTAGGAGCTAGAATCTCGTTGAGAATTTTAGCATCCATATTCATCAGTGATATTGGTTTGAAATTCTCCTTTTTGGTGAGGTCTTTGCTTGGTTTGTGGATCAGGGTAATGCTGGTATCAAAAAAAGGGTCTGCTTCAAATTTTGGAAAGAGCCTCAGGAAAAGAGGTGTTAGCTCTTTTCTTAAAGTTTGGTAGAATTTGCAAGGGCATCCTTCAGGTCCTGGGGTCTTTCTTTTGGGAGGTTTTTGATCACTGCTTTAATCTCGTTACTGGATAACAGTCTATTCAGGTTGTACATTTCTTCCTGGATCACTTTTGGGATTTTACAGTTTTCTAGGAATGCATCCATTCCACCTAGGTTGCTTAGCTTATTGGCATATACTTGTTTTTTTTTTTTTCATTTCTTTTCAGTGTAACCATATTCATTGTTTTAGCATCACACCCAGTGATTCATGCAATCTGTGCCCTCTCTATTACCCACCACGTGTTTCCCCTATCTCCCACCCCCTCTCTATCAATGCCTCAGATAATTTTTTTTACTGTGGCATATATTTTTAAAATTAATTAATTTATTTATTTTCTGCATAACAGTATTCATTATTTTTTTCACCACACCCCGTGCTCCATGTAATCCATGCCCGCTATAATACCCACCACCTGGTACCCCAACCTCCCACCCCCATGCCACTTCAAACGCCTCAGATTGTTTTTCAAGCAAAGACCGTACCAAAAAGGAGAATTTCAGACCAATATCACTGATGAATATAGATGCTAAGATCCTCAAGAAGATCCTAACAAACAGGTTCCTATAGCACATTAAAAAGATTATCCACCATGACCAGGTGGGATTCATCCCTGGCCTACAAGGTTGGTTAAACGTTCACAAATCAAACAATGTGATAGACAAATTAATTTGAGAAGAGAAGAACCACATGATCCTCTCAATTGATGAAGAAAAAGCATTTGACAAATTCCACCATCCATTCTTGATTAAATTGCTTCAAAGTATAGGGATAGAGGGAACATTCCTGGACTTCATCAAATCTATCTATGAAAGACCCAAAGCAAATATTATCCTCAATGGGATAAAGTTTTCATCATTCCCGTTGAGATCAGGAACAAGACAAGGATGCCCACTTTCACCCCTCTTGTTCAACATAGTATTAGAAGTCCTAGCAACAGGAATCAGACAACAAAGAGAAATAAAAGGTGCCCTCAGATTCTTTTTCAGAGTCCATAGTCTCTCATAGTTCCCCTCCTCTTCCAATTTCCCTCCACTCTTTTCTCCTCTCCATCTCCCCTTGTCCTCCATGCTATTTGTTATACTCCGCACAGAAGTGAAACCATATGATAATTAACTTTCTCTGATGGATTTATTTCACTCAGCAGAATCTCTTCCAGTCCCGTCCATGTTGCTACCAAAGTTGGGTATTCATCCTTTCTGAATGGAGGCATAATTCTCCATAGTGTATATGGACCACATCTTCCTTATCCATTCTTCTGTTGAAGGGCATCTTGGTTCTTTCCACAGTTTGGCAAGCGTGGCCATTGCTGCTATACATTTGGGCTACAGATGGCCCTTCTTTTCACAGCATCTATATCTTTGGGGTAAAAACATAGGAGTGTAATTGCAGGGTTATATTGAAGTTCTATTTTTAATTTCTTGAGGAATCTCTACACTATTCTCCAAGGAGACTGCAACAACTGGCATTCCCACCCACAGTGTAAGAGGATTCCCCTTTCTCCACATCCTCTCCAACACATGTTGTTTCCCGTCTTGCTAATTTAGGCCATCCTAACTGGTGTAAAGTGACATCTTAATGTGGTTTTCATTTGAATCTCACTGATACTTAGTGATGATGGACATTTTTTCAGGTGTCTGGAAGCCATTTGTATGTCTTCATTGAAGAAGTGTCTTTTCATGTCTTCTGCCCATCTGTTGATATGATTATCTGTTTTTTCTGTGTTGAGTTTGAGGAGTTCTTCATAGATCCTTGATATCAACCTTTTTTCTGTCCTGTCATTTGCCAATATCTTATCTTATTCCATGGTTTGCCACTTTTCTTTCTTTATGGTTTACTATTCTGTGCAGAATCTTTGGTTTTGGTGAGTTCCCGAAGTTTATTTTGGCTTTTTTTTTTCCTTTGGTTTGGAGGCATGTCTTGAAAGAAGTCACTGTGGCTGATATTGAAGAGATACTGCCTATGTTCTCCTCTAGGATTCTGATGGATTCCTGTCTCACGTTGAAGTCTTTTATTCATTATGAGTTTATCTTTGTGTATGGTGTAAGAGGCTGGTCGATTTTCATTCTTCTAAATACAGCTGCCCAGTTTCCCCTGCAACATTTATTGAAGATACTGTCTTTTTTCCACTGTATATTTTTTCCTGCTTTCTTGAAGATTATTTGGCCATGGAGTTGATGTTCCATATATGAGCTGTCTACTGTGTTCCACTGGTCTATGGGTCTGTTTTTATGCTGGTCCCATGCTGTCATGGTAATCAAGGAGGCTCTCCTGGGACTTGGGACTTAAGCCCCTGTCCCAAGTTGCCCCGATTCCCACAATTTCCCCCCGCGATCCTTTGCTCTTTTGGAGTGCTTTCAACCAGTCTCCAAGTTAATGCTGGTCCCCAGAAGCAGGGCACTCTTGCTCGTATTGGGGTATTACTTTCCAACCAATCACCTTTGGTGGCTCCCTCCCCCTTTTGTTTATCTTCCGATATCAGTCGCCATTCCCACTCTGCTTTACTTGCCCACTGGTGTTTTCTGCCCCAGTAGAGATCCAACGTGTATAATTCTGATCTCAGGCTGATTTCATGGGTGATCGGAGTTCTTTGGTAAGTAATCAGCTCACTTTGGTGTAAGGGATGAAAAGGCGCCTCCTCTTACTTCCTTGCCATTTTGTCCCTCTGAATACCCAACTTTTATATTAACATAGACGGGACAGGAGGAGATTAAGCTGAGTGAAATAAGTCAAGCAGAGAAAGTCAATTATCACATGGTTTCACTTACTTGTGTAACATAAGGAATATCACGGAGGACATTCGGAGAAGGAAAGGAAATGTGAATTGGGATAAATCGGATGGGGAGATGAACCATGAGAGACTGTGGACACTGAGAAATAAACTTGGGGTTTTGGAGGGAAGGGGAGTGGGGGGATGGGTGAGCCTGGTAGTGGGTATTAAGGAAGGCAAGTATTACATGGAGCACTAGGTATGGTGCATAAACAATGAATCTTGGAACACTCAAAAAATAAAATTAAAAAAACTAAATGTGACTTTACTACAGATCCTAAGGGTCAGAGAGGGAATCACAATGGAGATTCTCAACCATTCTTACATCAGAGCTCACAATGACACTCTATCTCTGAAGAGCAGTATAAATAAGGTAGGCAGGATTTGAGCCTTAAGTCAGAGTTCATACTGCTTCAGCCATACCTGGCAGCCTTGGCCTGTGCCCCCCTCCCCAGATGCCCTTTCTGGTGGCCCTGAGCTAGTGGGGACCACATGGTCATATGGAGATGGGAAGCTTCACACCCCTATTGATGATGGTGCTATTGTATTGTTCTCACCAGTCCAACAACATGATTTCTGAGTGAAATAAATAGCAGCTTCTTGACCTTCTTAAGATGTGAAAATCATCTTGAGTCAT
This sequence comes from Mustela nivalis, assembly GCF_964662115.1. NCBI lineage: Eukaryota > Metazoa > Chordata > Mammalia > Carnivora > Mustelidae > Mustela > Mustela nivalis. The sequence goes on from NW_028136397.1 coordinate 483,999, forward strand.
CTATTAGAAATATGATTTCAACATGTCTTCTTTTTCTGAAAAAAGAAAGAAAGAAAGAAAGAATGAATGAAAGAAAGAAAGAAAGAAAGAAAGAAAGAAAGAAAGAAAGAAAGAAAGAAAAAAGAAAGAAAGAAAGAAACCCAAATAGTAATCATGGCTTCCTGAGCACCTGCTCTTGAGAGCCATAACAGTGGCTCCTTGTGGAATTGTCCCTCATAAACTTCTAAACTGTGATGTAGGTATTTTAGTAGGCACATTTTCTAGGTGGTTAGATAGGGGCTTAGAGATGACTCCAGTAGGAGTGAATTTTACTGTCAGAAACCTAAATGGCATCCCAAAACTGATTCAAAATCCCTTGTTATTCCATACATGGTACTATTTCCCTCCTATCCATGTGGTCTTCTCAATCTGAAAACATCTCAAGTCTCAGGGTTTTCTTGCATGGCCAACTGGAACAGATTCATCTGGCTTTTAACCTCTGCCCATCATGATCATTAAGATAATTATCTCAGTGGAGGACCTCCAGTAAGATACTCAAATATCTTTAAGAATACAGACATTATAATACTTTTCTGATATTAAAGTCACTGAAATTACCTTTTTAAAATTAATTAACACTCTGGTATGTTCAGAATGTTCTATAAGACAGATCTGAGATAGTATTTAAAAACACTCAGCTCAGCCTCTTCTACAAAGGGAGACAATGCTTATAAACATTGCTGAACTATTCCTTTACCTACGGTTACTTATTACCAACCACCGTAGTGTTTATATGGTATGACTATGACTTACATTAGTCAAAATCTGCAAGGAAAGAACTTAGAAATTGTACCCAATTTTAGGGACACTTCATGTTAATACTAGTTTTGTGACAATGAGCTATGCTGTTTTGTTATATAGTACAAGGGAATGGTGCCAGACAGCTTAAAATTCTGACTTTAAATTATCTGTGTGCTTCAGAGATTTGGGCAGGAGAAGGGGAGGAGCCCAGCGTCTGTGAACATTTCTGTTATCTGTGTTGACCATGGAACAGGTAAACTTCTTTAGACATCATTTTGATTTCTTGGTACTATTGTTAAAGATGCTTTTGAGTCAAGTTCTTCCCTTCAGAAGTACTTAGAATGATAAAGGGAATTTTTATCTTTGACCATCCATGGGGCCCGATCCTGGGATCCCAGGGAAGCTATCCCTTATCATTTTACCAAGCTCAAAATGATGGGGCAAAAACTCAGCGCATAGGCCCTATTTCTGTCCTAAGCACATGTTTCACATCTGCTATGAGAAGAAAAAGATCACCAAAGACTGCCATTGCAAACATAAAGATAAGAAAAACAAAAGAACCTCTCCTGCTCCCATAAGATTAAAGTCATACTGATTTGCACAAACTGAAAACATATGAAAAAGTTCTGGAATATTCTTCCTCATGATGATGTGTACAAACAAAACAGAATATATAAATTTTCCCCAAATGTCCCTTCCCTGGAGTCCTCCTTTTCTTTAAGATTTTATTTATTTAAGAGAGAGAGAGAGAGAGTGCACACAACCCAAGGGAGATGGAGAATCAGGTTACCACTGAGCAGGGAGCCTGATGTGGAGCTCAATGCAGGGCTTGATTCCAGGATCCTGGGATCATGACCTGAGCTGAAGGCAGACACCTAAAGGCTGAGCCACCCAGGTGCCATGGGCTCTCCCTTTTTTGTGAAGATTGTGTCTCCCAGGCAGCTGTCTTGACTTGGGTTTGAATAAAACTCTCTTCCTTTCTCTCTAAAATGTTTAAAAGGGTTTGTCATTTAGTGTCAATAATAGCAATATGTTTTCTTTTTAAGTGAAGAGTATTCCTGGTTTACAACTCCAACAGCACAGAAGGGCGGTTGTTCTCATTCATCCTGGAGCTTCCCTGCAGAAGCAAGCACATGTATATATATTGCAGCACAAATGGCGCATCCTAGAGGGTGTGTTGAAGGTCTAAGAAGTACTGCCCACTCTAGGGGTGAGAGTTATTCCCACTTGGAGCATTACTATTTGGGCCTTAAAGTTGTCTTGTAAATGTGGGAAACCATTGCATTTCCTGAAGCCCAAGCCTCAGAAGGTCTGAGAACAGCTGACCTGTTCAGGAGCCAGGCACAGCTCCTCAGGTAGTGTTGGTGCAGGAATGGAAGGGGCAAGGCTCTGAGGGTGGTCTGCAGCTAGAGGGATGTGGGGAATGGGCCCTGTGTGAGGAGGCCCTGCTCCAAACTCCTCCCATGCCTGTGTGTCCCAGTCAGCTGTACAGGTGGGAAGGGACTCTAGGACCACCTGCATATACAGGAAAGCACCAGTATAAATTCCAGTGGCTGGATGCAGGCAGTCACAGCAACCAATGGGCGTGGGGCACCAACCTCCCTTACCAATCATCCTGTGGGGGTGGAGCTACCTTTCTGTGGGTAGGCCCCCAGCTGCCCAGGATGCAGCAATGAGGTAGGAGAAGGCGAGATTGACCTGTGGGGGTTCCCTCGTGGGTGAATAGACACTGTGGACCAGGGTAGGGACCTGGGGGGTAGGTTGAGCCCCACGTGGGAAGTTGGGATATGGGAAGGGGGCATGGAATGAGCTAATCCTGGGAACTCAAATGAGTTCTCCATTTTCCCTTGAAAGTCTCTTCTCCCCTATATCCTTTAATTGGCCGTATCCCCAAGATCCCTGAACTCTAGGGCGCCCACTCACTCCAGGTTTTGTGCGGTGAGTTGTGGACATTTCAGGTTTTCCAGTGTTCTCCAGGAAAAGTGGATGTAAGGATGGCACACAGTCCCCACGTCATTGAGTTGCACCCCGGTCTCTGACACAGTGCAAGTAATGGACCTTGAGCAGCACCTCCAGTTCATCAGGGTCCCCCTGTTCAGGCACAAGTGTGGCAGCACCGACCTCAGAGCCACCCCCCAAACTTCAGCATTGTTCCCTGTGTCCCTAGGAGATGATGGTAATGGCCTGTCAGGATCATGCAGGTGGGTCCTCCAAGTTCCTTTCTCTGGACCCAGGCACAGGTGTGGTGGTAACAGCCCCAGAGGCATCCACCCATTTTATCATCGTGCCCTGTGTCCCTCATGGATGGTGGCGATAGGCTGTCAGGATTGTGCAGGAGAGTCCTCCAAGTCCCTGTTCTCCCAGGCACAGGGGTGGTGGCAACAAACCTTAGAGTAGTACCCCATCTTCAACACTGTGCCTCGTGCCCTGGGGTTGGTGGTCATAGGCTGCAGGATCCTGCAGGAGAGTCCTCCAGTTGGGGGCCTGGAAGCTGGAGTAAACCAGACCCCAGTCAAGTTGCACAAGGAACAGGTGAGTTTAGGTGTTCATTTGGAAGAGTAATCTCACTTTTCCAACAAAGACAGAGTCATCAGTCTACTTTCGATGAAGATAATTACTACTTAAGAAAAAAGTGTGTGGGGGGCACCTGGGTGGCTCAGTGGGTTAAGCCTCTGCCTTCCGCTGAGGTTGTGATCCCACGGTCCTGGGATCGAGCCTCAAATTGGGCTCTCTGATTAGCAGGGAACCTCTTTCCTCTTCTCTCTTTGTCTGCCTCCCAGACTGCTTGTAATCTCTCTGTCAAATAAATAAATAAAATCTTAAAAAAAAAGAAACAAGAGTGTGTGTCCCCTTCTCCCAGGAACTGAAACAGATGTGCAGGCCATAGATGGCAGATGCCTATTTGTGCCCACCTGACAGCATTTCTCTGCTCTGGCTCCAGAAAACCTGAAGTTTTGAACACCAGCATCTGGGTCAGTGATGCAGCTTGTCACAGGACATTTATGTTCAGAGAAAGCAGCAGATACAGTGGGCGCAATGTCACATCCATGTCAGGAGTAGAGGTAAAACTTCTCATTAACTCAAAATCTCCTGGACTTTTCTCTTTCCTCTAGTTGAGCAACTAAGTAAAACTTATGTCATTGTCAGCATTCTGGATTTGGTTCAAGAGTTACTCAGTTTCCCTGCAGGTAGACCATTTCAGGGAATACCCTTTTATCTGTTGATTTATTGCTTACAAAATATCATCTGAACATCTGTTTCTGAGGGAATCACTTATTGGAAAGGAGTGATAAGATTTAACCCTTGTGCGTGCGTGTGTGTGTGTGTGTTTAAAGATTTCATTTATTTATTTGACAGACAGAGATCACAAGTAGGCAGAGAGGCAGGCAGAGAGAGAGAGAGAGAGAGGAGTTAGCAGGCTCCCCGCAGAGCAGAGAGCCCCATGCAGGGCTCGATCCCAGGACCCTGGGATCATGACCTGAGCCAAAGGCAGAGGCTTTAACACACTGAGCCACCCAGGCGCCCCAGATCTTTGTTTGTTTTTAACATACAATTTCATCCATTATCTAACAAGGCTTATTCCGTTGGGCCTAGGGTATAGTTAGGTGGCCAACACCTAGAGTTGGGTGGCTTTTTGTCATCAGATACAGACTTGGATGATGTCTTGTCATTTGTCAAAGGTGATGTTTCCTAATTTATCAGTCTTTTCATCAGAAGAGTTATAATTAACGTATAGGGAAAATTCAAATTTATTCAAAGTAGCCATTTACTGTTTAAAAGTTGACCTTAGTTTTCTAATTTAACTAAATGCATCATCTAGATACTTTGACGTGCTGTATTTTTTCTGCAGTTTCTTTGGTGGTAGAGTCAGAAGGAGAGACTTCGGAAATTCTTATGGATAGATGCATGCTGGTGGCTCCAAGGAGCTTGGTGTCAGGAGCCCTGGGGTGAGTTCTGCAACTGCTTGCCTGACCTTAGGTGAGTCAGGTTATACAACAGAGTTTCTGTTTCCTCCTTATGAATCTGCTGGCAGGTAATATCTATGGAAAGGCTTTTTACACAGAAACTGTAATGTATATTGAAGAGCAAATTAAAATCAGATGATTTGACTGTATTTTTCTGTAAATAATAGTTTTAATCCTTGCCCCCGACAGGATGCCTGGGTGGCTCAGTGGGTTAAAGCCTCTGCCTTCGGTAGAGATCAGGTCATGATCTCAGGATCCTGGAATTGAGCCCCACATCAGGCTCTCTGCTCAGCAGAGAGCCTGCTTCCCTTTCTCTCTCTCTGCCTGCTTGTGATCTCTGTTTAAATAAATAAATAAAATCTTTACAGGAATAGTTTTAAACACTCCTGTCATGAGATATGGAATTTTATTGCACAAGGAGTCCTCATAAGGCTATAATGAAAGTGTCAGATCACAGAGCACATTCAGATTCCATTGGTAGGTTAGTGACCATTTACGAGGTAGGAGGTAAGTGGAGAGAAATATGACAGAAGGCAAAAGTAGGTGTTAACCATTCATTAGGTAGCATTCTGCATTTCTCATGAAAGCCTTGGGCCAGTGTAATTTTGAAAGAAGGAGAAGGAATCCTGGAGCTTTCTGGCAGACAGGGGAATTCCAGGTCTGAATAGAGCTGACAGGGGTCCCAGAGTAGAGCTGAGTGAATTCTGCAAGAGGTTGTGGGCAGGACTGGCTCCAGGGGGTGGCTGCGTCTCCCGTGTGACGGTTGTGACAGGTCAGAGCTGTGAGCAGTTTCCTGGATGAGGACAAGTGAGCCACGGGTGGAGAACCGGCAGAACACCTTCTTCTGTGCCACCAGCCTCACCCTACACACACAACCTCATTGTCTGTCCCTGTCACTCCAATTCTGACTGCTCTGTGCTGCCAGGACAAGATGTTGGTTTGTGCTCCTTTCTTTTCATGTCAATGAAGTTTCAAAACTTTGATTATGGAAGGGACGCCTGGGTGGCTCAGTTGGTTAAGCAGCTGCCTTCGGCTCAGGTCATGATTCCAGCATCCTGGGATCGAGTCCCACATCGGGCTCCTTGCTCGGCAGGGAGCCTGCTTCTCCCTCTGCCTCTGCCTGCCTCTCTGTCTACTTGTGCTCACTCTCGCTCCTCTCTCGTTCTCTGAAAAATAAAATCTTAAAAAAAAAAACAACCTTTGATTATGGAAATGGCGGGTCATCAGAATGGCTATTATTCTTATTTCCTGCTCATTAATTCACCACAGTGAATCATACCTGCTAGTGGAAGGGGCGATCTGTGTGTTTTTATTTCCTGTTTAAATTAAACAATGGGAAAACAATCTTTTGAGGAATTAAAAAACCCTTCATGGGGACTCATGTTTTTCTCTTCTGTGAACCACTTTCTGATAGTAGAAACTTTTTTTTTAATTAAAGCTCAGACTCAGAGATGTAACAGGGTGCTGTGCCCTTTGTGAGGGGGAGAAATAGAGGAGGAGTGTAGGTTGTTTAGGAGCTTGGGGTGTGGCTCATTATGCTCCCAGTGGAACACAAGCTCCTGTTAGCCTTCCTTGACAGTGGGTGGGGGAGATAGGGGTTGCTGCTCACCTGGTGGACCATCCTGGTCTCTGAAACCTGACCCAGTAAATCACTATTGACTTGAACTGGGGAATTTATGAAGAAAACAGAATGAGCCATGAAGGGTGCCAATATCATTTGCACTCAGACAATTCCATGGAGCAAAGGAACTCATCACCCATGAGACATGTCAGGATCCCTGAGGGTGTGGGCTTTGCTCCCTGGGAAGAGGTTGTGTCTTCATCCTTATCTGAACCAGAACCATGTTGTCTGGTTACCAAGATCCAGACTTTTATGTGACCATGTAATTATTATTATTGCTATTTTAAGGAAGCAATGTAGGCACTGTCTTCAAGATACAAATGTCAAAAGGAAAAACAAAAGTTATATATATATATATATATAATTATAAACTTGTGTTATCTCTCATTAGTAAGGGTAACTTAGGGCTGCCCATATGAGAAAACCAAGGAATTATATTTTGATCAAAGTGTGCTGTGCAAGTATAGTGTATGTGTGGATTTTTTATTTATTTTGTTTTATTTTTTAATTATTTTTTAATTTTTAAAAAATTTTATATAAACAAATAATGGAAGTTTAGCCCAAGGGGTACAGATCTGTGAATCACCAGGTTTACACACTTCATAGCACTCACCATAGCACATACCCTCCCTGATGTCCATAACCCCACCACCGTCTCCTGACACCCCCTAGAAACACTGTTTATTTTGTGAGACTAAGAGTCACTTATGGTTTGTCTCCCTCCCGATCCCATCATGTTACATTTGTTATTTTCCTAACACCGAACCACCTCCACGTTGCATCTCCACTTCCTCATGTCAGGGAGATCATATGATAGCTGTCTTTCTCTGATTGACTTATTTCACTAAGCATAATACTCTCTCGTTCCATCCATGTTGTCACAAATGGCAAGATTTCATTTCTTTTGAGGGCTGAATATTATTCCATTGTGTGTGTGTGTGTGTGTGTGTGTGTGTGTGTGTGTGTGTGCCACATCTTCTTTATGCATTCATCTGTTGATGGGCATCTAGGTTATTTCCATAGTTTGGCTATTGTGGACATTGCTGCTAAGAACATTCGGGTGTACTTGCCCATTTGGATCACTAGACTTGTATCTTTAGAGTGAATACCCTGTAGTGCAAAAGTTGGGTCATAGGGCAGTTCTATTTTCAACTTTTTGAGGAAATTCCATGATGTTTTCCAGAGTTGTTGCACCAGCTTGCATCCCACCAACAGTGTAGGAGGGTTCCCCTTTCTTTGCATCCTTGCCAGCATATGTCACTTCCTGGCTTGTTGATTTTAGCCATTCTGACTAGTGTGAGGTGGTATCTCATTGTGGTTTTGATTTGTAATTCCCTGATGCCGAGTAATTTGGAGCATTTCTTCATGTGTCTGTTGGCCATCTGGATGGCTTCTTTGCAGAAATGTCTGTTCATGTCCTCTGCCCATTTCTTGATTGGATTATTTGTTCTTTGGGTGTTGAGTTTGCTAAGCTCTTTATAAATTTTGGATACTAGCCCTTTATCTCATATGCGGTTTGCAAATATCTTCTCCCATTCTGTCAGTTGTCTTTTGGCTTTGTTAACTGTTTCTTTTGCTGTGAAAAAGCTTTTGCACTTGATGAAATCCCTATAGTTCATCTTTGCCTTTGCTTCCCTTGCCTTTGGCGATGTTCCTAGGAAGAAGTTACTGCAGCTGAGGTTGAAGAGGTTCTTGCCTGTGTTCTCCTCAAGGACTTTAATGGATTCCTTTCTTACCTTGCGGTCCTTCATCCATTTTGTGTCTACTCCATGTGTCGTGCAAGGAAAAGGTCCAATTTCATTTTTCTACATGTGACTGTCCAATTTTCACAACACCATTTGTTGAAGAGGCTGTCTTTTTTCCATTGGACATTCTTTCCTGCTTTGTTGAAGATTAGTTGACTATAGAGCGGAAGTCTACTTCTGGGCTCTCTATTCTATTCCTTTGATCTGTATGTCTGTTTTTGTGTCAGTACCATACTGTCTTGATGATGACAGCTTTGTAATAGAGCTTGAAGTCCGGAATGGTGATGCCACCAACTTTGGCTTTCTTTTTCAATATTCCTTTGGCTATTCGATGTCTTTTCTGGTTCCATATAAATTTTAGGATTATTTCTTCCATTTCTTTGAAGAAATGGATGGGATTTTGGTAAGGATGGCATTAAATGTGCAGATTGCTTTAGGTATAATAGACATTTTCACAATATTTGTTCTTCCAATCCAGGAGCATAGAACATTTTTCCATTCCTTTCTGTCTTCCTTAATTTCTTTCATGAGTACTTTATAGTTTTCTGAGTATAGATTCTTTGCCTCTTTGGTTAGGTTTGTTCCTCGGTATTTTACGGTTTTGGGTGCAATTGGAAATGGGATTGACTTCTTAATTTCTCTTTGTTCTGTCTTGATGTTGTTGTAAAGAAATACAACTGATTTCTGTGCATTGATTTTATATCCTGACACTTTACAGAACTCCTGTACAAGTTCTAGCATTTTTGGAGTGGAGCCTTTTGCGTTTTCCACACAGAGTGTCATATATCTGCAAAGAGTAATAGTTTGTCTTCTTTGTCGATTTGGATGCCTTTAATTTCTTTTTGTTGTCTGACTGCTGAGGCTAGGACTTCTAGTACTATGTTGAATAGCAGTGGTGATAATGGACATCCCTGATGTGTTCCTGACCTTAGCAGAAAAGCTGGGTTTAGGCTTCCTTTGCTGTTCTTTCTCCAGCTCCTTTAGGTGTAGGCTTATTTTCTGTATTTCAGAACTGTCTTGTTTCTTGAGAAAGGCGTATATCACTATATATTTTCCTCTCAGGACTTCCTTGCTGTGTTCCACAGATTTTGAACTGTTGTGTTTTCATTATCATTTGTTTCCATGATTTTTTTTCAATTCTTCTTTAATTTCCTGGTTGGCCCATTCATTCCTTAGAAGGATGCTGTTTAGTCTCCATGTATTTCTGTTATTTCCAAATTTCCTCTTGTGATTGAGGTCTAGCTTCAGAGCATTGTGGTCTGAGAATATGCAGGGAATAATCCCAATTTTTTTTAAGTTTATTTATTTATTTATTTGACAGACAGAGATCACAAGTAGGCAGAGAGGCAGGCAGAGAGAGAGGAGGAAGCAGTCTCCCCACTGAGCAGAGAGCCTGATGAGTGTTTCGATCCCAGGACTCTGGGATCATGACCTGAGCCGAAGGCAGAGGCCTTAGCCCACTGAGTCGCCCAGCCGCCCTGATCCCAATCTTTTGATACCAGTTGAGACATGATTTATGATTCTGGAGACTGTTCCATGTGTGCTAAAGAAGAATGTGTATTCTGTTGCTTTGGGATGAAATGTTCTGAAGAGATCTGTTATTTCCATTTGGTCCAGTTTGTCATTTAAGGCTTTTATTTCCTTGTTGATCTTTTGCTGGAAGATCTTTCCATTTCAGTGAGGGGAGTGTTAACGTCCCCTACTATTATTGTATTATTGTCAATGTGTTTCTTTGATTTTGTTACTATTAATTGGTTTATATATTTGGCTGCTCCCAAGTAAGGGGTATAGATATTTAGAATTGCTAGAACTTCTTGTTGGACAGACCCTTTGAGTATGACATAGTGTCCTTCCTCTTCTCTTATTATAGTCTTTGACTTAAAATCTAATTGATATCCTATAAGGATTGCCACCCCAGCTTTCTTCTGATGTTCATTAGCATGGTAAATTGTTTTCCAACTCCTCATTTTAAATCTGGAGATGTCTTTGGGTCTAAACTGAGTTTCTTGTAGACAGCATATTGATGGGTTTTGTTTTTTTATTCATTCTGATACCCTGTGTCTTTTGATTGGGGCATTTAGCCCATTTAGATTCAGGTTAACTATTGAGAGATACGAATTTTGTGCCATTGTATTGCCTGTAAGGTGACTGTTACTGTGTATTGTCTCTGATCCTTTCTGATCTAGTACTTTTAGGTTCTCTCTTTGATTAGAGGACCCCTTTCAATATATCCCGCACAGCTGATTAGGTGTCTGCAAATTCTTTGCATATTCAGTTTTTGTTTGTCCTGGAAGATTTTTATCTTTCCTTCTATTTTCAATCATAGCCTAGCTGGATATAGTATTCTTGGCTGCATGTTTTTCTCATTTAGTGCTTTGAAGTTCTTTCTGGCCTGCCAGGTCTCTGTGGGTAAGTCCACTGCCAATCGAATATTTTTACCATTGTATGTTACAAACTTCTTTTCCTGGGCGGCTTTCAGGATTTTCTCTTTGTTGCTAAGACTTGTAAATTTTACTATTAGGTGACAGGGTGTGGACCTATTCTTATTAATTTTGAGGGGGGAATCTCTTGATGCTTGCCATATTAGGGAAATTCTCTATAGTAATTCCCCCTAATATACTTTCTGCTCCCCTCTCTCTTTCTTCTTCTTCTGGAATCCCAATTATTCTAATAATTTCATCTTATGGTGTCACTTAACTCTCAAATTCTCTGCTCATGGTCCAGTATTTGTTTATCTCTCTTTTGCTCAGCTTCTTTATTCTCTGTCAGTTGGTCTACTATATCACTATTTTTTCTTCTGCCTCATTTATCCTAGCAGTAAGAGCCTCAATTTTTGATTGAACCTCATTAATAGCTTTTTTGTTTTCAACTTGGTTAGATTTTAGTTATGTCATTTCTCCTGAAAGGACTTTTATCTCTCCAGAGAGGGTTTCTCTAATATCTTCCATGCCTTTTTCGAGAACAGCTAGAACCTTGAGAGTTGTCATTCTGAACTCTAGATCAAACATATTACCAATATCTGTATTGATTAGGTCCCCAGCCTTTGGTACTGCCCTTGTTCTTTTTTTTGTGATGAGTTTTTCTGCCTTGTCATTTTGTCCAGATAAGGAAAGTCTCAATCACTTCTTGAGATGGTTGATCTCAAGAAGGGTGGCAAAGGGTGGCAAAGACCCCAGGAAAATGTGCTTTAACTAAATAAGAAGAGACTCCAAATCGTTGATATATATATATATCTCCCTCCCACTATATATATATATATATATATATATATACTAATCTGGTGACCAGAACTGGGTCACCCACTTAATTACTTAATTTTGGGAGTATTTTGGTCTCTTAGAAGAAACTACCTCCCAAAATCTTAAAGAATGAAGAACATATTTAAGGGTAAATACAATGAAGGCAGGGAATATGCCTATAAAGATGAAAAAAAATTTCTAAAAAAAGGAGTTGATAAAGTAAGTTGGTTGGGAGAAAAAGGATAAAGAAAGTGGGGAGAATTTGCTCGGGCTGGAGACTAGAACAAGCCCAAGATAGATTTAGAGTGTATTTTGATCTATTAGAAGAAATTGTACCCCAAATTTTTTTAGAAGAAAAAACCCCATGTGTATACAAAAATAAAGTTAGATACAATTAAGGATAAAATATGATTATAATAATGAAGGTTAAAAAAGATTATTTTTAAATGAAAGGCATTGTTAAGATAAACTAGTTAACATTAAAAGAAGAAAGGGTAAAAGTTAAAAAAAAATTAGCAGAAGAAAAAATAGAAAATTAAAAAAACATTAACTGCAAGACTAAAGAATCATGGGGAAAAAGCCATGAATTCTATGCTTTGCGTTCTCCTCATCTGGAATTTTGCTGTAATCCTTGGTAAATGAACTTGGTCTTGGCTGGATTTCTTGTTGATCTTCTGAGGGAGGGGCCTCTTGTATTGATTCTCAAGTGCCTTTGCCGGAGGTGGAATTACACCTCCTTTACCAGGGGCCAGACTAAGTAATCTTCGGGAGCTTTTCTTCCCTGAACACTTTCTGTAGAGTTCTGGAGAACGGAAATGAAAATGCCGGCCTCCCCGTCTCTGCAGCCCAGAGTAGACGAGAGCTTGGGGCCCCACTCCTCAGTGCGCACTCAGAGAAAAGTGCTCAATTACTCCCGACTCCCTGGTCTCCAGCCACACTCGTAACTCACCCAGCCTGTGCCGGGTTCAAGGTAACCCCGAGTTGAGAGCTCACTTCTCTGCTCTGTCTCTGTAGCCAGCTTCCCCACTCTAATACCTGCGAGCTCTTTCATAATCAGACACCCCGTATCCTTCTGTGACCAGAAGGATCTGTGACCGAACCTTCTGGGGCCAAGCTGACCCCGCATGGACTTCATCCCAGTTTAGCCTCTGGAGCAATGTCCCTCAGTGGAGCAGACTTTTAAAAGTCCTGATTTTGTGTTCTGTTGTTCTGCCACTTGCCAGGAGCTGGCTCCTCCCACCACAAGTCTATCTTTCTGTCACTTTGGATTCATTTCTCTGCTGGTCCTACCTTTCATAAAGTGGTTGATTCTCTGTTTCTAGAATTGTTTCTCTTCTTCTATTTGATCTCCTGTTGGATTTGTAGGTGTTCACAATGCTTTGACAAGCTATGTAGCCCATCTCCTGCTACCTGATGTTGTCTTAACCAGCTGCTTCTCCACCATCTTGCGTGTGTGTGTGTGTGTGTGTGCGTGTGTGTGTGTTTAAAGATTTTATTTGACACAGAGGGAGAGACATCACAAGTAGGAAGAGCAGCAGGCAGAGAGAGGGGGAAAAAGGTTCCCTGCTGAGCAGAGAGCCTGATACGGGGCTCAACCCCAGGATGCTGAGATCATGACCTAATCTGAAGGCAGAGGCTTAACCCACTGAGACACCCAGGTGCCCAACACATGTAGTGTTTTATTCTATCATTTTCCTTACTTCTCTGAAGGGAAAAGGAAGTGGTGACTGGAGCCTGGTTTCTGATTTGAAGGAATGGGATATAAGAGATTTGAAAAAATAGTGTTCATGCTGACATGGTCCTCAGTGCACAGTGAGCAAAGGTTTGAATCTTGGACTTGGAGGTGTTGGTGTTCAGGGAAGATGATGTCCAAGTTTCCAGCATGTAGAGTCACTTGGCTGGTCTTCCTACTCGGACCAGTTCCTGCCTTCATAAGGGGAGCTTGAAAGTGGCTTGGAACCCTAGGGCACTTGAGGAATTATTTGGATGAGACACCTGGGTGGGCCAGTGTAGACAAACTAAGGGAATTCCAGAGCTAATGATGAATACATTTCTGAGGCTGGAGTTTGCTTCTCTGTGAGTAGCATTGAGCTGGGGCGGAAAGCAGTCTCTGGATCTTAGGACTCATCATGTGAGCAGGTCTGAACCGGAATGCATTGTCAGATCAGACAGCTGGGAGATTGTGAGGCCATGGTGGTGGACCATTACTCTTGAGGGAAGGCCATCCTGCTCCAGGGATAGGGCTCTTCTACCTGGTCAGCCCTACTACTGCAGATGTACCACGAAAGTTATTTTTTCTTTGGTTCTCATGCTCTTGGCTCAGCAGGGTGGTTGGTGGGAAGCCACCCACAGGCAACCTTATTGATTCTTGCCCAGGTGCCCCTTGACTCCTCTGATGAGGCACAGCAGGTATTCTCTACCTGGTGTCTATTAATTCAACCATCAGAAGCAGTTCTTCCAGAGCCACACCCCTGAGAAATCCTCCACTTTCCTGTGCTGTGTGGAAGAGGCCAGTTTTCATTTGGAACTGAAATCTCAGATCTTACTATTAGATTTCAAGGCCACACAGTACTCCATTCTCCATGATGCTCTAGTTGTGCTTGAGTCCTGATGTGCAAGACTGAGGCCAAACCTGGGCAGCCTGCTGCTGCTACTCAATTTGTTTCCCAGAGTCAATAGTCTCATATGTTTTTTTCTCCTTCTCAGATATCTTCCAATTCAGGTTTCCCACCCTGTCCCTATGATCCTCTGTGTTGTTCCTTATATTCCACATATGAGTGAAACCATATGATAACTGTCTTTCTCTGCTTGACGTATTTCACTTAGCATAATCTCCTTCAGTTCCGGCCATGTCAATGCAAATGGTAAGTATTCATTATTTCTGAAGGCTGAGTAATATTCCATTGTATATATGAACCACATATTCTTCCTTTTTAAAAGGATTTTGTTTATTTATTTGACACAGAGAGAGAGAGACAACTATCACAAATAGGCAGAGCGGCAGGCAGGGATAGCAGGGGAAGCAGCTCCCCACTGTGTAGAAAGCCCTATGCATGCTCGATCCCAGGAACCTGAGATCTTGACCTGAGCCACAGGCAGAGGCTTAACACACTGAGTCACCCAGGGGCCCCTGAACCACATCTTCTTTATACATTAATCTGTTGAAGGACATCTCTGCTCCTTCCACAGTTTGGCTATTGTGGACATTGCTGCTAGGAACACTGGGGTGCATGTGCCTCTTCATTTTACCAAATCCATATGGTAGATACCCAGGGGTGCAATTGGTGGGTCATAGGGTAGCTTTATTTTTAATGTCTTGAGGAAACTCCATGCTGTTTTTCAGAGTGAGTGTACCAGCTTGCGTTCTTGAGGAAACTCCATGCTGTTTTTCAGAGTGAGTGTACCAGTGTTAGGGTTCCCTCTTACACTGTTGTGTAATATGTTTCACATCCTCATCAACATTTGTTGTTCCCTGTCTTTTAATTTTTGCCATTCTAACAGGTGTAAGGTGGTGTCTCATTGTGGTTTTGATTTTTATTTCCCTGATGGCAAGGCATGTGGAGAATGTTTTCATGTGTCTGTTAGACATTTGTATGTCTTTTTGGAAAAGTGTCTTTTTAGGTCTTCTGACCATTTCTTGAGTGGACTCTTTGTTTTTTTGGGGTGTTGAGTTTGAGAAATTCTGTGTAAATCTTGGATACCAGACCTTTAACTTTAATAGCATTTGCAAATATCTACTGCCATTTTACAGGTTGCCATTTAGTTTTGCTGATTGTTTACAAGCTTTTCATCTTGATGAAGTACTGAAATTTTATTTTTGCTTCTGTTTCCCTTGTATTTAGAGACTTGTCTTGAAAGAAGTTGCTGTGTTGGAAATCGAAGAGGTTGCTGCCTGTGTTCTCTGGGATTTTGGTGTGAGACAGGAATTAATCATCTTTCTTTCCTGATTGTATTTGAGACCTCTCTACTTCTTGGTGAGTCTAGCTAAAGGTTTCTTAGTTTTGTTTATCTTGCCAACAAAGGCAGTTCTTATTTTCATTGATCTTTTGTCTTTTTAGTCATCATTATTGATTTTCACATTCCGTTTTGTTATTTCCTTATTCCTACTGATTTGGGGATTTGCTTGTTTTTTTTTTTAATACTTCTTTATCATTTAAAATTATAATGTTTATAGGAGAGCTTTCTTGTGGACTGACGGGGACCTGAATTTCTATGAACTTCCCCCTTAGAACTAATTTTACTGTATCCCTTACATTTTTGTAGGTTTTTCTTTTTGTCTCGAGGTACTTTTAAAATTTCTTGATTTCTTCTTTGACTGTTGGTAGTTTATTACCATGTTGTTAAATCTCTACATATTTTTGACTCTTGCATTTTCTTCTTGTGTTGATTTCTAGTTTCATATCATTGTGGTTGGACAATATTTGAATCAGCAGGTGAGGGGAACATTCAGGATAAAGTTTTGTTTATTGGGCTTTTTTTCTGAGGGCAGAGAATGAGCTCCATACAGTGGAAGGTGTTGGGTTGGCCAGTTCCAGGAGTGCAGGAGGAACAATGGAAATGACCGCCGCTGGTCCCGCCATCTTCCAGCCTCCACCCCCACTTTCCTTCACCCTTGACGCTCCCGCCAAAAGGATGTATGCCCAGGTCATGTCCCCATAGGTAACCTGATACCTATGCAGAAACAGATGAAAGACCCCTGCCATCTCCCTCCCAGTGTGACTTCCCCTACTCCCTTTCCAGAGTCAAGGAACCTTGACAGAGTGTACCCACCTCCTCCCGGAGCAACTTTCCTGGTTCCCCTTCTCTTGAACCCTGAAATTTTGCAGGAGAGTGCCTTTAATAAATCTTGCCTTGCACCCACTTCGCCTGGCGTGTTTATCTCGCCTATAAAACCTTACATTTGGTGCCCAAAACCCAGGAGGGTTTTGAGAGCCTCCCACCCTGGTGAGGAGGCTCTCTCCTCTCCCTTGCCAGACCTGGACCTGCCTTTCCCAACGCCACTTCTGAAGCCATGGTGAGTTTCCCCGGATTCCGCAACTCTGTCTGGAAAGCCCTGCCCTAATCGTGTCCGCGTCAGGGCGGACCCCGCCGGTCACCAGGTGACCTCCGTGACTCTGAGAAGCTGGGAGACATACTAACCTCTAGGGTATTTGACACAGTTTTTCTGCAACCCAGTGGTGGATGAGAGGATGCCTTCCTCCTGCCCTCGGGTTGTCTGGCAAGGAGTCTTGGGGACCTCCCAATCCAAATTCAACCCTAAAACATCGCGGGGTGTTTTAGGCCTCTTGGACAATCTTAAAACCCTGGAACTGGACCAGGACCTGCAAAAATGACGTTACTATACTGTAGCTTGGCCACAATACTGATTAGACAGTCAGTCCCAATGGTCTCCAGAAGTCACGTTTAATTATCAGATTTTCATGGACCTAAATAACCTCAATAGACACCAAGGCAGATGGGCCAAGGTCCCTTAAGTTCAGGATTTCTGAACCAGCGCCCTTGTTTACCCATCCCTCTCCCCACTCCTATCCGAACTTCTGACAAATTTATCCACAGTAAATATTAAACTTTAATCAGTTTACTGAAGCTCTTGTTATTTGTTAAAATCTGGTAGCAAAGAAATGACTAAATGGATGGTTAATTGTCTGTCTCAAAGTTTTAATGGGTAATTGCTGAGATAGCTTTCAAAGTCTTTGGTAACCTGAAAGTTTTAAGTTTTGCTTGGATGACAAATGGGATTAAATCTGTTGGACATTTAGGTCTTTTCCAAAGGGATAAAATGCCAAGTCATTTATTACTGAACATAGCTTTGTGCTTTTGACTTCTTACAGCAAAGAAAATAAGAATATTTAAATCTGTGAGTAAGCATGGTTTGTGCTTAACTGATTCATAAATTGGCATCTAAAGAATTCTGTTATAGCCGTTCATGATTAATAACTGACTAGAGGTTAATAACTAAAGGTGTTTCTAAGAGTACAAAATTCTGCTAAATAAAGGAAGCAACTCTGTATGTAGGAAAGTAGAAGATATATGAGAAAGATTTAAGGAATGGGAGTATATTTTATTGAAAGTGAAAGGAGATAATTTTGTCCTAAGTGAGAAGGATTTTTGAGACAAAACCTGAATGCAAAGGAAAGTTGTAGAAGGTTTGTGTAGGGAAATCATTCAGGAACCCAATGAAAACCCGGCCATGTTTCTTAACCAACTTACTGAGGCGCTGACTCAATACACTTGCCTAGACCAGGCCTCTCCAGCAGGGGCGACTGTTTTAGCTACTCACTTTATTTCTCAGTCAGCTGCCGACATTCGGCAAAAATTAAAGAAAGTGGAGAAGGACCCTCAAACTCCCATTTTTGATCTGGTGAAAATGGCATTTAAAGTCTTTGACTCCCAAGAGGAGGCAGAACTTAAGCACCAAGCCAGACTCCAACCGAAGGTCCAACTGCGGACCTAAGCCCTGGTAGCAGCCCTAAGGCCGGCAGGTTCTGGGGGTCAACAGAAGGGAGCACCTAACTGCGTTCCTCTGGGGGCCTGTTTCACGTGTGGAGCCAAGGGATTCTGGGCCCATCAATGCCCCAATCCAAAAATGCCTACTAGGCCGTGCCCTCAATGCCACATGATGGACCACTGGAAATTGGACTGCCCCAGCCTCATGGTATTCCCAGCGCCTCCACGTGGGGGAGACCCTGAGACGGTAAGTTCTGTCTTCCAACTTCTCCTATTGGATGACTGATGGAGCCCAGTCTCAGACACCCCTCTCACCCATGCCGAGCCCAGGGTCATGCTCCAGGTAGTGGGTAAGTCCCTTTCCTTTCTATTGGACACGGCCCATGCTGTCCTGCCTTTGTACTCAGCTCCTACTCATCCCTCCTCAGTTGCAGTTATGGGAATTGATGGTACTTCCTCCACTCCAAAGGCCAGCCAACACCTTACCTGCAGCCTTTATGGGTTCCCATTCTCACACTTCTTCCTCATTATCCCTTACTGCCCTGTTCCCTTACTAGGCAGGGACATCCTCCACAAACTTCAGGCCACCATTTGTCTCTCTCCCTCTCCCTTGACTTCTGTTCACCTCATCCTTCCTCTACTTCCCGATGACTCGTCCTCTATCCCAGACTGTCTCCCCTCTGTAGACCCACAGATATGGGACATTTCCAGACCTGTAGTAGCAACCCACCTGTGAGGACTCAAGTTCATCAGTGACCGCCTTTGGCAGCAGGGTCTCCTTATTCGCATTAACTCTCCAAGGAACTAGATGTCACATTCCAGGGATGGCAGCCCTGCCTCAAGGCCCTAGCAGCAGCCACTTCTCTGACAAAGGAGGCCCTCAAACTTACCTTAGGACAGCCCATCATGGTATTCTCCCCCCATAGACTGATGGACTTAGTCAGCCACAAATACTTTGCACAGCTCACTCCTTCCCATCTCCAACTCTACCACCTGCTTTTCCTAGGAAACCCCCAGGTCACACTCTGTCTCCCTTCGCCTAAATCCCACCAATCTCTTGCCGACACCTTCATCTACCCCCACTCCTCTCCACTCCTGCGCTCAACACCTAGAAGAACTCTCTCCCTCCCATCAAGGACTTTGGGACCAGCTGCTGACTGAACCCGATCGCACTCTGTTCGTGGATGTGAGCTCCCTCATAGCTCCATATGGACGGCAATATGTGGCTTATGCAGTGGTCACCCTGGATGCAGTCATAAAAGCAACCCCCCTTCCCATTGGGATTACTTCTCAAAAAGCAGAACTCCTGGCTCTTACCAAGGCCCTTCACTTATCTGAGGGCCAACGGGTCACTCTTTATACTGACTCCAAATATGCTCTCCTTATTACCGACACTCACTCTGTCCTCTGGCGAGAAAGGGGATTTCTCACAACCAAGGGCACCCCCATAGTCAAAGTGGCTCTTATTGACAAACTCCTTGAGGCTCTCAAGTACCCTACTGAGGTGGCTATTGTCCACTGCCATGGCCGTCAGGCCTCCAAAGACTCCGTCTCATTGGGGAACAACAAGGCTGACTCTGTTGCCTGACAGATGGCCTTAAACTCCTCTCTAGCCCCTCTCCTGTTTCTCAACACTCCTCACAGTCCCTGTACACTCATGAGGAGACTCGGGCCCCTAAAACATTAGGTGTCAGGTTGGATGACAATGGATGGTATTTTGTCCAAGACAAAATTGCCCTCCCAAACAGCCTAATCCACACCCTCTTTACTGACATCCACCAGGCTCTCCACATCGGTCCAAAGGCCCTATATCAATTTCTCCAACCTCTCTTTCACCACCCCCTCCTCCAAAAGACTATTAAGGAGGTACACAAGGCCTGCAGAACCTGTCCTGCGGTCAATTCCCAGGGCGGCCTCCTCAGACTAGGACCCACCCACCAGCTTCAAGGGCATCAGCCAGGCGAGGACTGGCAACTTGACTTCAATCACATGCCTTGACACAAAACCTTTAGATATCTACTAACTCTTGTGGACACCTTCACAGGCTGGATCGAGGCATTCCCCACCACTAGGGAAACAGCAGAGGTGGTTGCCGCTGTTCTCATTAAGCACATCATTCCGAGGTTTGGACTCCCTCGAACCCTACAATCGGACAACGGACCGGCCTTCATCTCCAGCATCACACAACAGATCGCTGAGAGCCTCAACGTCACCTGGAAACTCCATATCCCCTTCCACCCCCAATCTTCGGGTAAGGTCAAGAGGGCCAATGGCCTCCTCAAGGAACAACTCACCAAACGCACTCTTGAAACCTGACTGTCCTGGCCAACCCTTTTCTCACTAGCACTCACCCGCCTTAGGGCCTCCCCTAGCCACCCATCAGGTCTCAGTCCCTTTGAGCTCCTGTACAGCAGGCCCTCTCTACTCAATCACAACCTGCCTGCCTCTGCTCCACCCCTCCTATCCTATCTGCCCTATCAGACCCTCTTACGAGCCCTCCTAAGGGCTCATGCAGGTTCAACCATCCTCGCCCCTGACAGCCCGAGTGGAGACTTCCCCCAGGCCCTAAATGCTGGGGACCAAGTTCTCCTAGGAGAACTTCACCCAAAGTCCTTACAGCCCAGGTGGACCGGCCCCCATACTGTTATTCTTACAACACCCACAGGGGCAAAATTCCTAGGACACCACCCATGGGTACACATCTCCTCTCTAAAACCAACCCCACAACCGGATGGCTGGACTTCCCAAACCCTGGGGCCCACGTGGTTGCAGATTTCCCTCACCACTTTTTCTCACCCTCCTCCTTCTACACCCCCCCCATAGCTGTCCCTCAGGTGACCTGAATTCAAGTGGTACTTCTTCCTAATGGAAACTTGGGCACCACATGGTCTAGTCAGCTGGTCACCACAGATTGCCAGTCTGGGGGGTGCCAGCCCAAGTGGAAATGGCCGTCCTCTCCACCCCCCTCATGTGACATAAGAGGGCTGTGTTTCTTCCTCTTGTTATTGGGGTCTCCTTGGTGTCTTCCCTAGTGGCCACCTGGCTGGGCACCGGGGCCATAGCTCACTCCATAGGTGCTACCCGAGATTTATCTGAACAGCTCTGAACAGCCATGGAAGTCTCAGCTGAGTCCTTGGCATCTCTACAATGACAGATTACTTCAGTGGCCCAGGTAGCCCTACAGAACCAGCGAGCCCTGGACCTGCTCACTGCAGACAAGGGAGGAACCTGTTTATTCCTCAATGAAAAATGATGCTATTATATCAATGAATCCAGTGTAGTTGAAACCAATATCAGTGCCCTGACAAAAATCTGCGACTTCCTTGGTGGCCAGCATCACCCTGTAATAAAACCCTCTCAATGGTGGTTCTCCCCCTTAATGACCTGGTTCCTTCCAATCCTAAGTCCCATTATTATCTTCTGCCTATTAGGACTTATCACCCCCTGTGTTCTTTGCTTCATTCAGAAACACATACGTGAGGTTTCCAGTGTCACTGTCAACCAACTCCTCCTGGATCCCTATACCTGCCTATACACATACAAAGGACCCTATGATGACGCCCCTTTACCAGCAGGAGGTAGCCAGATCTGAGTCGCTGCCCCCATTACACCAAAAAGGTCGGAATGTTGGGTTGGCAGGCTCCGGGAGTGCAGGAGGAACAATAGAAATGACCACCAGCTCTAGAGGCTCGTGGAGTGCAGGAGGAACAATTGAAATGACTGCTGCCGGGTCCGACCACCTTCCAGCCCCCCCTTTTCCTTCACCCTTGACTCTCCCACCTAAAGGATGTATGCGCAGGTCACATCTCCATAGGTAACCTGATACTTATGCTGGAAACAGATAAAAGACCCCCACCAACTCCTCCCAGTGTGAATTCCCCCTCTCCCTTTCCAGAGTCAAGGAACCTCTCCTGAGGGTGCCCACCTCCTCCCAGAGCAACTTTCCTGGCTCCCCTTCTCTTGAGCCCTGAAACTTCGCAGGAGAGTGCCTTTAATAAGTCTTGCCTTGCACCCACTTTGTCTGGCGTGTTTATCTCGCCTATAAAACCTTACAGAAGGTTTTGCGAGATGGTGGGGAGTGGTCAACCCTTCTTAGAATTACTGACTACCATGAAGGCAGTGTACCACTGTTTACACCATATTCCTGATGGATTTGCACTTTATTAGAAACATTATCTTTTCTTTTTTTTTAAGATTTCATGCATTTTTTTGACAGAGAGAGAGATCACAAGTAGGCAGAGAGGCAGGTAGAGAGAGAAGGGGAAGCAGGCCCCCTGCTGAGCAGAGAGCCCAATGCGGGGCTTGATTCCAGGCTCCTGAGATCATGACCTGAGCTGAAGGCGGAGGTTTAACCCACTGAGCCACCCAGGCGCCCCAATTAGGAACATTTTCTATGAGGTGCAAGGTTGACCTTCTCTAACAGAAAGGTGCCTTGTGGGTTCATGGCATGTCCCCAGGTAAGCAAACAGGATGTATGGTATTGTACGGGAACAGAACTGTCTTTGAAAGTGATAGAAACACATCATAGTGAGCTCCATGACAATAGCCGAGGTCCTGAGTGACCCACTGGGTGTTGGTGGTGGGTGGGGTAGTGGGGTCTGTTAATCTGTCTCATAAGGTCCTGTGGAACTAGGGACACCCTCCTGTCTGTTGAATTGTGTGGATACAGGTAGACAGCAGTATCTGGTCAAGCACAAGGGTTGCACTGGACCACCACCAGAGGGGCAGTTTGCCCGGGGAGCACTCCATTTCCATAAAAATAGACCAGGGTCTGTGACCATGATTCTTAGCAGCAGCATGGGGAAAGGAGGTCCGTAGTGGTGCACACTTCCTAGGGTTGTGGTCAAGACTAGTTTGGAGCCCACTGAAGTCAACCATACCTGGCACAGAAAGCATCCAGTCACTGTAGCTGTGAGCACTGTGCCAGCTCTGATGCTGCTGCCTCCTATTTTTCATCATCTTTATGGACATGAGCCTCTGCTTTTGCCCCATGGCCTCCAGGGTATTGCCCTCCCTCCATCTGGCCCTCTCCTCTGCCCTGTGTAACCTGATGCCAGGGTACCTTCTCAAGAGGCAGCTCAGTCAGTCCCTTGATGGGACACTTCCATGGATCCTCTGTGAGGTGAGGACGATACCTTGCCCTGGAAGCTGGTTGCAGGTCCCCAGTCAAGAAAGCCACATCTCTCTTTTCAGCCTGACCTCCCCTCCCCTCAGTCTTCCTCAGGGAAGATCTTCTCACTTCATGAGCTTAGAGCTCTGAACTTAAAAACGAATATCGTTTTATATTTCTCAGTGCCTTGGTTCATCCATGGCATGTCTTTCAAAACTGCCAGTGGATTTTTAGCAGTCCTGGAGGTCTGCCTGCTCAAGGAGGGCATGACCTGGGAGTGGCAGCCTTCCTTCCCATCTCCCTCAGCATGTCCCTGAGCCCTGGAGCCATATGTTTCACTGAGGGTTGAGGGACCCAAGACAGCCCATCTTGAGCCCAGGCTGGGTCAGCTGCGTAGACTGATTTATATTAGTAGTGGTGGGAAGCTGGCATGGGCAGGTGCAGACAATTTCTCTTTCTTTTTCCTTCTTCCCTTCCCACACAGAGGTAGCTCAGAACAGTCTTCAAGCCCTATATCTCAAGATCCCATGACCCAGGCTCCCTGCTTTCAGCTAGTGACCTTAGTGGTTTCCTGTCGTTTCTGCCTCCCATACCCACTCCCATGGACATTCCTAGATCAGGGGAGGGATCCAACCCTTGACTGTACTTGGTCTTCCTCCTGTCCCACACCCAGCCCACCCACATTTGTCTTCCAGGTATGTGCTTGGAAGCAAGCCCATCAACATGAACTTATCAGCCAACAGAACCAGGTAATGACCACTGAATTAGAGATCCTGGGTGCATAACAAACCTGCTCTGGAAGCTGTCCCATACTCTATGACAATATCACAGGAAAACAGAAACAATAATAGCTTTCTGGACAGTGAAGTGACATCCATCTCTACTTACACTCTTGAAAGCATAGGTGCTGACCCTGGATGGAAAGGGACCGTGGCTTCTGTGGGCTACCATTAACAGGAAAAGTATAAGAATTCAGTGAAATTTGAATTCCAAGCATAGAGTGAATAATTATTGTACAGTAAATACTCTCACAAGTAAGTCTTATGAACATTGCATAGCAAAAGTTTTTCCAAATAGTTTACTGAAAGAAAAAAACTTTTTTTATTGTTTATTTTAATTCAGGTAGTGTTAACATACAGTGGTATATTAGTTTCAGGTGTACAATGCAGTGATTCGGTGATTCTATGTATTACTCAACGGATATCAAGAAAAGTGTACTCTTGGTCCACGTCATCCATTTCACTCATCCCTCCATGCACTTCCACTCTGGTAACCACAGAGTCGGTATGTTGCTTTGTATCTTCTTTCTCCTTTATTTATGTATTTTTGTTTCTTAAATTCCATGTAAGAGTGACATTGAAAGGCATTTGTCTTGCTCCAACTGATGGGTTTCACTTAGGACAGTACTCTCTAGCTCCATCCATGTGTCTGCAAATGGCAAGATCTCATTCTTTTTATGGCTGAGTAATTTCCCACTGTGTGTGTGTGTGTGTGTGTGTGTGTATACATATATCATCTCATTAATCAAATTATCAAGAAATACTTGGATTGCTTCCATATTGTAATATTGTAAATAATGTTGCAAGAAATATAGGGGCTCATGTATCCTTTTGAGTTATTGTTCTCATATTCTTCGGGTAAACACCCGGTAGTGTGATTGCTGGATCACAATGAAGTTCTATATTTAACGTTTTGAGGAACAGTCATACTGTTTTCTAAAGTGGCTGCAGCAGCTTGCATTCCCACCAACAGTGTAAGAGGGTTCCCTTTTATCCACATCTTCCCAACATCTCTTTTCTTGTGCTGGTGCTGTTAGCCATTCTGATAGTGTGAGGTAGTATCTCATGGAACTTTTCATTTGTATTTTCCTGTTGATGGGTGATGGTGAACATATTTTCATGTGGCTGTTGACATCTGTATTTCTTCTTTGGAGAAATGTCTATTCATGTCTTCTATTTTTTAACTGCATTATTTGTTTTTTGGGTGTTGCGTTGTATCAGTTCTACATATTTTGGACACTGCCCCCTTATTGCATATGGTATTCGCAAACATCTTCTCCCATTAAGTAGGCTGTCTTCTATTTATTACATTTTCATTGTTCTTCTGCTGTGTAGTAAGCTTTCATATTGATGTAGTTCCAGTAGTTTATTTTTGATTTTGTTTCCTTTGCCTTAGGAGGCATATCTAAAAAATGTATGGTTCAAGGCAGAAAAGTTACTTTCTGTGCCCTCTTGTAGGATTTTTATGATTTCAGGTTTCACATTGAGGTCTTGAAACTGTTGAGTTAATGTGTCCATCTGGTGTAAAAAAGCAGTCTAATTTCATTCTTTTGTGCATAGCTGTCCAGTTTTCTCAAAACCATTTGTTGTAGAGCCTGTTCTTTTTCCTTTTAATACTTTTGCCTGTTTTAAAGAAGACTAATTGAGCACGTGATTGTGGGTTTATGTCTGAGCTTCTATTCTGTTCCCTTGGACACTGTGTATATTTCTGCACCAGTCCCATACTGTTAGGATGACTGAAGCTTTGTACTATAATTTGAAATATGGAATTGTGATGCCTCTAGCTTTGTTTTCCATCATAACATTGTGTTGGTTCTTCAGTATCTTTTGTGATTCCATAAAAATTTTTAAGGTAGTTTCTTTGAGTTTTTTCATTTTTTAAAAAATTTAAATTCAATTAGCCAACTTATCCTACATCATTAGTTTCAGATGTAGTGTTAAATAATATATCATCTGAACATCTGTTTCTGAGGAAATCACTTATTGGAAAGGAGTGATAAGATTTACCCCGTGTGTGTGTGTGTGTGTGTGTGTGAGTGTGTGTGTGTGTGTTTAAAGATTTATTTATTTGACAGACAGAGATAACAAGTAGGAAGAGAGGCAGGCAGAGAGAGAGAGGAGTTAGCAGGCTCCCCACAGAGCAGAGAGCCCCATGCGGGGCTCGATCCCAGGACCCTGAGATCATGACCTGAGCCAAAGGCAGAGGCTTTAACACACTGAGCTACCCAGGCGCCCCAGCTCTTTGTGTGTTTTTAACATACAATTTCATCCCTTATCTAACAAGGTTTATTCCGTTGGGCCTAGGGTATAGTTAGGTGGCCAACATATAGAGTTGGGTGGCTTTTTGTCATCAGATACAGACTTGGATGATGTCTTGTCATTTGTCAAAGTTGATGTTTCCTAATTTATCAGTCTTTTCATCAGAAGAGTTATAATTAACGTATAGGGAAAATTCAAATTTATTCAAAGTAGCCATTTACTGTTTAAAAGTTGACCTTGGTTTTCTAATTTAACTAAATGCATCATCTAGATACTTTGACGTGCTGTATTTTTTCTGCAGTTTCTTTGGTGGTAGAGTCAGAAGGAGAGACTTTGGAAATTCTTATGGATAGATGCTTGCTGGTGGCTCCAAGGAGCTTGGTGTCAGGAGTATTGGGGTGAGTTCTGCAACTGCTTGCCTGACCTTACGTGAGTCAGGTTATACCACAGAGTTTCTGTTTCCTCCTTATGAATCTGCTGGCAGGTAATATCTATGGAAAGGCTTTTTACACAGAAACTGTAATGTATATTGAAGAGCAAATTAAAATCAGATGACTTGGCTGTATTGTTCTGTAAATAACAGTTTTAATCCTTGCCCCCAACAGGATACCTGGGTGGCTCAGTGGGTTAAAGCCTCTGCCTTCGGTAGAGATCAGGTCATGATCTCAGGATCCTGGAATTGAGCCCCACATCAGGCTCTCTGCTCAGCAGAGAGCCTGCTTCCCTTTCTCTCTCTCTGCCTGCTTGTGATCTCTGTTTAAATAAATAAATAAAATCTTTACAGAAATAGATTTAAACCCTCCTGTCATGAGATATGGAATTTTATTGCACAAGGAGTCCTCAGAAGGCTATAATGAAAGTGTCAGGTCACAGAGCACATTCAGATTCCATTGGTAGGTTAGTGACCATTTACCAGGTAGGAGGTAAGTGGAGAGAAATATGACAGAAGGCAAAAGTAGGTGTTAACCATTCATTAGGTAGCATTCTGCATTTCTCATGAAAGCCTTGGGCCAGTGTAATTTTGGAAGAAGGAGAAGGAATCCTGGAGCTTTCTGGCAGACAGGGGAATTCCAGGTCTGAGTAGAGCTTACAGGGGTCCCAGAGTAGAGCTGAGTGCATTCTGCAACAGGTTGTGGGCAGGACTGGCTCCAGGGGGTGGCTGTGTCTCCCGTGTGACAGTTGTGACAGGTCAGAGCTGTGAGCAGTTTCCTGGATGAGGACAAGTGAGCCACAGGTGGAGAACTGGCAGAACACCTTCTTCTGTGCCACCAGCCTCACCCAACACACACAACCTCATTGTCTGTCCCTGTGACTCCAATTCTGACTGCTCTGTGCTGCCAGGACGAGATGTTGGTTTGTGCTCCTTTCTTTGCATGTCAGTGAAGTTTCAAAACTTTGATTATGGAAGGGACGCCTGGGTGGCTCAGTTGGTTAAGCAGCTGCCTTCGGCTCAGGTTATGATTCCAGCATCCTGGGATCGAGTTCCACATCGGGCTCCTTGTTCGGCAGGGAGCCTGCTTCTCCCTCGGCCTCTGCCTGCCTCTCTGTCTAATTGTGCTCACTCTCGCTCCTCTCTCGTTCTCTGAAAAATAAATAAAAGCGTAAAAAAAAAAACTTTGATTATGGAAATGGCGAGTCATCAGAATGGCTATTATTCTTATTTCCTGCTATTGAATTCACCACAGTGAATCATACCTGCTAGTGGAAGGGGCGATCTGTGTGTTTTTATTTCCTGTTTAAATTAAACAATGGGAAAACAATCTTTTGAGGAATTAAAAAACCCTTCATGGGGACTCATGTTTTTCTCTTCTGTGAACCACTTTCTGATAGTAGAAACTTTTTTTTTTTTAATTAAATCTCAGACTCAGAGCTGTAACAGGGTGCTGTGCCCTTTGTGAGGGGGAGAAACAGAGGAGCAGTGTAGGTTGTTTAGGAGCTTGGGGTGTGGCTCATTATGCTCCCAGTGGCACACAAGCCCCTGTTAGCCTTCCTTGACAGTGGGTGGGGGAGATAGGGGTTGCTGCTCACCTGGTAGACCATCCTGGTCTCTGAAACCTGACCCAGTGAATCACTATTGACTTGAACTGGGGAATTTATGAAGAAAACAGAATGAACCCTGAAGGGTGCCTATATCCTTTGCACTCAGACAATTCCATGGAGCAAAGGAACTCATCACCCATGAGACATGTCAGGATCCCTGAGTGTGTGGGCTTTGCTCCCTGGGAAGAGGTTGTGTCTTCATCCTTATCTGAACCAGAACCATGTTGTCTGGTTACCAAGATCCAGACTTTTATGTGACCATGGAATTATTATTATTGTTATTTTAAGGAAGCAATGTAGGCACTGTCTTCAAGATACAAATGTCAAAAGGAAAAACAAAAGGATATATATATATATATATATATATATATATATATATATATATATATTTATAATGACTAAACTTGTGTTATCTCTCATTAGTAAGGGTAACTTAGGGCTGCCCATATGAGAAAGACCAAGGAATTATATTTTGATCGAAGTGTGCTGTGCAAGTGTAGTGTATGTGTGGATTTTTTATTTATTTTGGTTTATTTTTTAATTTTTAAAAATTTTTATATAAACATATAATGTAAGTTTAGCCCAAGGGGTACAGATCTGTGAATCACCAGGTTTACACACTTCACAGCACTCACCATAGCACATACCCTCCCTGATGTCCATAACCCCACCACCGTCTCCTGACACCCCCTAGAAACCCTGTTTATTTTGTGAGATTAAGTGTCACTTATCGTTTGTCTCCCTACCGATCCCATCATGTTACATTTATTATTTTCCGAACACTGAACCACCCCCACGTTGCATCTCCACTTACTCATGTCAGGGAGATCATATGATAGCTGTCTTTCTCTGATTGACTTATTTCACTAAGCATAATACTCTCTAGTTCCATCCATGTTGTCACAAATGGCAAGATTTCATTTCTTTTGATGGCTGAATATTATTCCATTGTGTGTGTGTGTGTGCCACATCTTCTTTATCCATTTTTCTGTTAATGGGCATCTAGGTTATTTCCATAGTTTGGCTATTGTGGACATTGCTGCTAAAAACATTCGGGTGCACATGCCCATTTGGATCACTAGACTTGTATCTTTAGACTGAATACCCTGTAGTGCAAAAGTTGGGTCATAGGGCAGTTCTATTTTCAACTTTTTGAGGAAATTCCATGAGGTTTTCCAGAGTCGTTGCACCAGCTTGCATCCCACCAACAGTGTAGGAGGGTTCCCCTTTCTTTGCATCCTTGCTAGCATATGTCACTTCCTGGCTTGTTGATTTTAGCCATTCTGACTGGTGTGAGGTGGTATCTCATTGTGGTTTTGATTTGTAATTCCCTGATGCCGAGTGATTTGGAGCATTTCTTCATGTGTCCGTTGGCCATCTGGATGGCTTCTTTGCAGAAATGTCTGTTCATGTCCTCTGCCCATTTCTTGATTGGATGATTTGTTCTTTGGGTGTTGATTTTGCTAAGCTCTTAATAGATTTTGGATACTAGCAGTTTGCATATATCTTCTCCCATTCTGTCAGTTGTCTTTTGGTTTTGTTAACTGTTTCTTTTGCTGTGAAAAAGCTTTTGCACTTGATGAAATTCCTATTGTTCATCTTTGCCCTTGCTTCCCTTGCCTTTGGTGATGTTCCTAGGAAGAAGTTTCTGCAGCTGAGGTTGAAGAGGTTCTTGCCTGTGTTCTCCTCAAGGACTTTGATGGATTCCTATCTTACCTTGCAGTCCTTCATCCATTCTGAGTCTATTTTCATGTGTGGTGCAAGGAAATGGTCCAATTTCATTTTTCTACATGTGACTGTCCAATTTTCACAACACCATTTGTTGAAGAGGCTGTCTTTTTTCCATTGGACATTCTTTCCTGCTTTGTTGAAGATTAGTTGACTATAGAGCGGAAGTCTACTTCTGGGCTCTCTATTCTATTCCTTTGATCTGTATGTCTGTTTTTGTGTCAGTACCATACTGTCTTGATGATGACAGCTTTGTAATAGAGCTTGAAGTCCGGAATGGTGATGCCACCAACTTTGGCTTTCTTTTTCAATATTCCTTTGGCTATTCGAGGTCTTTTCTGGTTCCATATAAATGTTAGGATTATTTCTTCCATTTCGTTGAAGAAATGGATGGGATTTTGGTAAGGATGGCATTAAATGTTCAGATTGCTTTAGGTATAATAGACATTTTCACAATATTTGTTCTTCCAATCCAGGAGCATAGAACATTTTTCCATTCCTTTGTGTCTTCCTTAATTTCTTTCATGAGTGCTTTATAGTTTTCTGAGTATAGATTCTTTGCCTCTTTGGTTAGGTTTATTCCTAGGTATTTTACGGTTTGGGGTGCAATTGTAAATGGAATTGACTTCTTAATTTCTCTTTGTTCTGTCTTGATGTTGTTGTAAAGAAATACAACTGATTTCTGTGCATTGATTTTATATCCTGACACTTTACAGAACTCATGTACACGTACTAGCATTTTTGGAGTGGAGCCTTTTGCGTTTTCCACACAGAGTGTCATATATCTGCAAAGAGTAATTGTTTGTCTTCTTTGTCGATTTGGATGCCTTTAATTTCTTTTTGTTGTCTGACTGCTGAGGCTAGGACTTCTAGTACTATGTTGAATAGCAGTGGTGATAATGGACATCCCTGATGTGTTCCTGACCTTAGCAGAAAAGCTGGGTTTAGGCTTCCTTTGCTGTTCTTTCTCCAGCTCCTTTAGGTGTAGGCTTATTTTCTGTATTTCAGACCTTTCTTATTTCTTGAGAAAGGCGTATATCACTATATATTTTCCTCTCAGGACTTCCTTGCTGTGTTCCACAGATTTTGAACTGTTGTGTTTTCATTATCATTTGTTTCCATTAATTTTTTCAATTCTTCTTTAATTTCCTGGTTGGCCCATTCATTCCTTAGAATGATGCTGTTTAGTTTCCATGTATTTGTGTTCTTTCCAAATTTCCTCTTGTAATTGAGTTCTAGCTTCAGAGCATTGTGGTCTGAGAATATGCAGGGAATAATCCCAATTTTTTTAAGTTTATTTATTTATTTACTTGACAGACAGAGATCACAAGTAGGCAGAGAGGCAGGCAGAGAGAGAGGAGGAAGCAGGCTCCCCACTGAGCAGAGAGCCTGATGAGTGTTTCGATCCCAGGACTCTGGGATCATGACCTGAG
This sequence comes from Mustela nivalis, assembly GCF_964662115.1. NCBI lineage: Eukaryota > Metazoa > Chordata > Mammalia > Carnivora > Mustelidae > Mustela > Mustela nivalis. Next base: position 515,145 of record NW_028136397.1, read on the forward strand.
CCGAAGGCAGAGGCCTTAGCCCACTGAGTCACCCAGCCGCCCTGAGCCCAATCTTTTGATACCAGTTGAGACATGATTTATGATTCTGGAGACTGTTCCATGTGTGCTAAAGAAGAATGTGTATTCTGTTGCTTTGGGATGAAATGTTCTGAAGAGATCTGTTATTTCCATTTGGTCCAGTGTGTCATTTAAGGCTTTTATTTTCTTGTTGATCTTTTGCTGGAAGATCTTTCCATTTCAGTGAGGGGAGTGTTAACGTCCCCTACTATTATTGTATTATTGTCAATGTGTTTCTTTGATTTTGTTACTATTAATTGGTTTATATACTTGGCTGCTCCCAAGTTAGGGGCATAGATATTTAGAATTGCTAGATCTTCTTGTTGGACAGACCCTTTGAGTATGACATAGTGTCCTTCCTCGTCTCTTATTATAGTCTTTGGCTTAAAATCTAATTGATATCCTATAAGGATTGCCACCCCAGCTTTCTTCTGATGTTCATTAGCATGGTAAATTGTTTTACACCTCATCATTTTAAATCTGGAGATGTCTTTGGGTCTAAATTGAGTTTCTTGTAGACAGCATATTGATGGGTTTTGTTTTTTTATCCATTCTGATACCCTGTGTCTTTTGATTGGGGCATTTAGCCCATTTAGATTCAGGTTAACTATTGAGAGATACGAATTTTGTGCCATTGTATTGCCTGTAAGGTGACTGTTACTGTGTATTGTCTCTGATCCTTTCTGATCTAGTACTTTTAGGTTCTCTCTTTGATTAGAGGACCCCTTTCAATATATCCCGCACAGCTGATTAGGTGTTTGCAAATTCTTTGCATATTCAGTTTTTGTTTGTCCTGGAAGATTTTTATCTTTTCTTCTATTTTCAATGATAGCCTAGCTGGATATAGTATTCTTGGCTGCATGTTTTTCTCGTTTAGTGCTTTGAAGCTATTTCTGGCCTGCCAGGTCTCTGTGGGTAAGTCCACTGCCAATCTAATATTTTTACAATTGTGTGTTACAGACTTCTTTTCCTGGGCAGCTTTCAGGATTTTCTCTTTGTTGCTAAGACTTGTAAATTTTACTATTAGGTGACAGGGTGTGGTCCTATTCTTATTGATTTTGAGGGGGGAATCTCTTGATGCATGCTTGTTCCCTTTGCCATATTAGGGAAATTCTCTATAATAATTCCCCCTAATATACTTTCTGCTCCCCTCTCTCTTTCTTCTTCTTCTGGAATCCCAATTATTCTAATAATTACATCTTATGGTGTCACTTAACTCTCAAATTCTCTGCTCATGGTCCAGTATTTGTTTGTCTCTCTTTTGCTCAGCTTCTTTATTCTCTGTCAGTTGGTCTACTATATCACTATTTTTTCTTCTGCCTCATTTATCCTAGCAGTAAGAGCCTCAATTTTTGATTGCACCTCATTAATAGCTTTTTTGTTTTCAACTTGGTTAGATTTTAGTTATGTCATTTCTCCTGAAAGGACTTTTATCTCTCCAGAGAGGGTTTCTCTAATATCTTCCATGCCTTTTTCGAGCACAGCTAGAACCTTGAGAGTTGTCATTCTGAACTCTAGATCAGACATATTACCAATATCTCTATTGATTAGGTCCCCAGCCTTTGGTACTGCCCTTGTTCTTTTTTTTGTGATGAGTTTGTCTGCCTTGTCATTTTGTCCAGATAAGGAAAGTCTCAATCACTTCTTGAGATTGTTGATCTCAAGAAGGGTGGCAAAGGGTGGCAAAGACCCCAGGAAAATGTGCATTAACTAACTAAGAAGAGACTCCAAATAGTGGAAGGGAGATATATATATCTCTCTCCCTTCCACTATATATATATATATATATATATATATATATATATATATAATCAGTCTAATATACAGATATATATATATTAGACTGGTGACTAGAACAGGGTCACCCACTTAATTCCTTAATTTTGGGAGTATTTTGGTCTCTTAGAAGAAACTACCTCCCAAAATTTTAAAGAATGAAGAACATATTTAAGGGTAAACACAATGAAGGGATGGAATATGCCTATAAAGATTAAAAAAATTTTTTCTAAAAAAAGGATTTGATAAAGTAAGTTGGTTAGGAGAAAAAAGAAAAAGAAAGAGGGGAGAATTTGCTCGGGCTGGAGACTAGAACAAGCCCAAGATAGATTTAGAGTGTATTTTGATCCATTAGAAGAAATTGTTCCCCAAATTTTTTTTAGAATAAAAAACCCCATGTGTATACAAAAATAAAGTTAGATACAATGAAGGATAAAATATGACTATAATAATGAAGGTTAAAAAAGATTATTTTTCAATGAAAGGCATTGTTAAGATAAACTAGTTAACATTAAAAGAAGATAGGGTAAAATTTAAAAAAAAATTTGCAGAAGAAAAAAAAAGAAAATTAAAAAAACATTAACTGCAAGACTAAAGAATCATGGGGAAAAAGCCATGAATTCTATGCTTTGCTTTCTCCTCCTCTGGAATTTTGCTGTTATCCTTGGTAAATGAACTTGGTCTTGGCTGGATTTCTTGTTGATCTTCTGAGGGAGGGGCCTCTTGTATTGATTCTCAAGTGCCTTTGCCGGAGGTGGAATTACACCGCCTTTACCAGGGTCCAGACTAAGTAATCTTTGGGAGCTTTTCTTCCCTGAACACTTTCTGTAGAGTTCTGGAGGATGGGAATGTAAATGCCGGCCTCCCAGTCTCTGCAGCCCAGAATAGATGAGAGCTTGGGGCCCCATTCCTCAGTGCGCCCTCAGAGAAAAGTGCTCAATTACTCCCATCTCCCTGGTCTCCAGCCACACTCGGAACTCACCCAGTCTGTGCCCGGTTCAAGGTAACCCCGAGTTGAGAGCTCACTTCTCTGCTCTGTCTCTGTAGCTGGCTACCCCACTCTAATACCTGCGAGCTCTTTCATAATCAGACACCCCGGATGCTTCTGTGACCAGAAGGATCTGTGACCGATCCTTCTGGGGCCAAGCTGACCATGCATGGACTTCATCCCAGTTTAGCCTCTGCAGCAATGTCCCTCAGTGGAGCAGACTTTTAAAAGTCCTGATTTTGTGCTCTGTTATTCTGCCACTTGCCAGGAGCTGGCTCCTCCCACCACAAGTCTATCTTGCTGTCACTTTGGATTCACTTCTCTGCTGGTTCTACCTTTCATAAAGTGGTTGATTCTCTGTTTCTAGAATTGTTTCTCTTCTTCTATTTGATCTCCTGTTGGATTTGTAGGTGTTCACAATGCTTTGACAAGCTATGTAGCCCATCTCCTGCTACCTGATGTTGTCTTAACCAGTTGCTTCTCCGCCATCTTGTGTGTGTGTGTGTGTGTGTGTGCATGTGTGTGTGTGTGTTTAAAGATTTCATTTGACACAGAGGGAGAGACATCACAAGTAGGCAGAGCAGCAGGCAGAGAGAGGGGGAAGCAGGTTCCCTGCTGAGCAGAGAGCCTGATACGGGGCTCAACCCCAGGATGCTGAGATCATGACCTAATCTGAAGGCAGAGGCTTAACCCACTGAGACACCCAGGTGCCCAACACATGTAGTGTTTTATTCTATCATTTTCCTTACTTCTCTGAAGGGAAAAGGAAGTGGTGACTGGAGCCTGGTTTCTGATTTGAAGGAATGGGATATAAGAGATTTGAAAAAATAGTGTTCATGCTGACATGGTCCTCAGTGCACAGTGAGCAAAGGTTTGAATCTTGGACTTGGAGGTGTTGGTGTTCAGGGAAGATGATGTCCAAGTTTCCAGCATGTAGAGTCACTTGGCTGGTCTTTCTACTTGGACCAGTACCTGCCTTCCTAAGGGGAGCTTGAAAGTGGCTTGGAACCCTAGGGAAATTGAGGAATGATTTGGATAAGACACCTGGGTGGGCCAGTGTAGACAAACTAAGGGAATTCCAGAGCTAATGATGAATACATTTCTGAGGCTGGAGTTTGCTTCTCTGTGAGTAGCATTGAGCTGGGGCGGAAAGCAGTCTCTGGATCTTAGGACTCATCGTGTGAGCAGGTCTGAGCCAGAATGCATTGTCAGATGAGACAGGTGGGAGATTGTAAGGCCATGGTGGTGGACCATTACTCTTGAGGGAAGGCCATACTGCTCCAGGGATAGGGCTCTGCTACCTGGTCAGCCCTACTACTGCAGATGTACCACGAAAGTTATTTTCTCTTTGGTTCTCATGCTCTTGGCTCAGCAGGGTGGTTGGTGGGAAACCACCCACAGGCAACCTTATTGATTATTGCCCAGGTGCCCTTTGCTTCCTCAGATGAGGAACAGCAGGTATTCTCTACCTGGTGTCTATTAATTCAACCATCAGAAGCACTTCTTCCAGAGCCACACCCCTGAGAAATCCTCCACTTTCCTGTGCTGTGTGGAAGAAGCCATTTTTCATTTGGAAGTGAAATATCAGATCCTGCTATTAGATTCCAAGGCCACACAGTACTCCATTCTCCATGATGCTCTAGTTGTGCTTGAGTCCTGATGTGCAAGACGGAGGCCAAACCTGGGCAGCCTGCTGCTGCTGCTGCTCAATTTGTTTCCCAGTGTCAAGAGTCTCATATGTTTTTTTCTCCTTCTCAGATATCTTCCAATTCAGGTTTCCCACCCTGTCCCTATGATCCTCTGTGTTGTTCCTTATATTCCACATATGAGTGAAACCATATGATAACTGTCTTTCTCTTCTTGATGTATTTCACTTAGCATAATCTCCTCCAGTTCCAGCCATGTCAATGCAAATGGTAAGTATTCATCATTTCTGATGGCTGAGTAATATTCCATTGTATATATGAACCACATATTCTTCTTCTTTTTTTAAAGGATTTTGTTTATTTATTTGACACAGAGAGAGAGAGACAACTATCACAAATAGGCAGAGAGGCAGGCAGCCATAGGAGGGGAAGCAGCTCCCCACTGTGTAGAAAGCTTTATGCATGCTCGATCCCAGGAACCTGAGATCTTGACCTGAGCCACAGGCAGAGGCTTAACACACTGAGTCACCCAGGGGCCCCTGAACCACATCTTCTTTATACATTAATATGTTGAAGGACATCTCTGCTCCTTCCACAGTTTGGCTATTGTGGACATTGCTGCTAGAAACACTGGGGTGCATGTGCCTCTTCATTTTACCAAATCCATATGGTAGATACCCAGGACTGCAATTGGTGGGTCATAGGATAGCTTTATTTTTAATGTCTTGAGGAAACTCCATGCTGTTTTTCAGAGTGAGTGTACCAGCTTGCGTTCCAACCAACAGTGTAGGAGGGTTCCCTCTTACACTGTTGTGTAATATGTTTCACATCCTCATCAACATTGGTTGTTCCCTGTCTTTTAATTTTTGACATTCTAACAGGTGTAAGGTGGTGTCTCATTGTGGTTTTGATTTTTATTTCCCTGATTGCAAGGCATGTGGAGAATGTTTTCATGTGTCTGTTAGTCATCTGTATGTCTTTTTGGAGAAGTGTCTTTTTAGGTCTTCTGACCATTTCTTGAGTGGACTCTTTGTTCTTTGGGGTGTTGAGTTTGAGAAATTCTGTGTAAATCTTGGATACCAGATCTTTACCTCTAATAGCATTTGCAAATATCTACTCCCATTTTACAGGTTGCCGTTTAGTTTTTTTTTTTTTAATATAATTTTTTATTTTTTATAAACATATATTTTTATCCCCAGGGGTACAGGTCTGTGAATCACCAGGTTTACACACTTCACAGCACTCACCAAAACACATACCCTCCCCAATGTCCATAATACCACCCCCTTCTCCCAAACCCCCTCCCCCCAGCAACCCTCAGTTTGTTTTGTGAGATTAAGAGTCACTTATGGTTTGTCTCCCTCCCAATCCCATCTCCTTTCATTTATTCTTCTCGTACCCACTTAAGCCCCCATGTTGCATCACCACTTCCTCATATCAGGGAGATCATATGATAGTTGTCTTTCTCCGCTTGACTTATTTCGCTAAGCATGATACGCTCTAGTTCCATCCATGTTGTCGCAAATGGCAAGATTTCATTTCTTTTGATGGCTGCATAGTATTCCATTGTGTATATATACCACATCTTCTTGATCCATTCATCTGTTGATGGACATCTAGGTTCTTTCCATAGTTTGGCTATTGTGGACATTGCTGCTATAAACATTCGAGTACACGTGCCCCTTTGGATCACTACGTTTGTATCTTTAGGGTAAATACCCAATAGTGCAATTGCTGGGTCATAGGGCAGTTCTATTTTCAACATTTTGAGGAACCTCCATGCTGTTTTCCAGAGAGGTTGCACCAGCTTGCATTCCCACCAACAGTGTAGGAGGGTTCCCCTTTCTCCGCTTCCTCACCAGCATCTGTCATTTCCTGACTTGTTGATTTTAGCCATTCTGACTGGTGTGAGGTGATATCTCATTGTGGTTTTGATTTGTATTTCCCTGATGCCGAGTGATATGGAGCACTTTTTCATGTGTCTGTTGGCCATCTGGATGTCTTCTTTGGAGAAATGTCTGTTCATGTCCTCTGCCCATTTCTTGATTGGATTATTTGTTCTTTGGGTGTTGAGTTTGCTAAGTTCTTTATAGATTCTGGACACTAGTCCTTTATCTGATATGTCGTTTGCAAATATCTTCTCCCATTCTGTCAGTTGTCTTTTGATTTTGTTAACTGTTTCCTTTGCTGTGCAAAAGCTTTTGATCTTGATGAAATCCCAATAGTTCATTTTTGCCCTTGCTTCCCTTGCCTTTTGCGTTGTTCCTAGGAAGATGTTGCTGCGGCTGAGGTCGAAGAGGTTGCTGCCTGTGTTCTCCTCAAGGATTTTGATGGATTCCTTTTGCACATTGAGGTCCTTCATCCATTTTGAGTCTATTTTCGTGTGTGGTGTAAGGAAATGGTCCAATTTCATTTTTCTGCATGTGGCTGTCCAATTTTCCCAGCACCATTTATTGAAGAGGCTGTCTTTTTTCCATTGGACATTCTTTCCTGCTTTGTCGAAGATTAGTCGACCATAGATTTGAGGGTCTATTTCTGGGCTCTCTATTCTGTTCCATTGATCTATGGGTCTGTTTTTGTGTCAGTACCATGCTGTCTTGATGATGACAGCTTTGTAATAGAGCTTGAAGTCCTGGATTGTGATGCCACCAACGTTGGCTTTCTTTTTCAATATCCCTTTAGCTATTCGAGGTCTTTTCTGGTTCCATATAAATTTTAGAATTATTTGTTCCATTTCTTTGAAAAAGATGGATGGTACTTTGATAGAAATTGCATTAAATGTGTAGATTGCTTTAGGTAACATAGACATTTTCACAATATTTATTCTTCCAATCCAGGCGCATGGAACATTTTTCCATTTCTTTGTGTCTTCCTCAATTTCTTTCATGAGTACTTTATAGTTTTCTGAGTATAGATTCTGTGTCTCTTTGGTTAGGTTTATTCCTAGGTATCTTATGGTTTTGGGTGCAATTGTAAATGGGATTGACTCCTTAATTTCCCTTTCTTCTGTCTTGCTGTTGGTGTAGAGAAATGCAACTGATTTCTGTGCATTGATTTTATATCCTGACACTTTACTGAATTCCTGTATAAGTTCTAGCAGTTTTGGAGTGGAGTCTTTTGGGTTTTCCACATATAGTATCATATCATCTGCGAAGAGTGATAATTTGACTTCTTCTTTGCCGATTTGGATGCCTTTAATTTCCTTTTGTTGTCTGATTGCTGAGACTAGGACCTCTAGTACTATGTTGAATAGCAGTGGTGATAATGGACATCCCTGCCGTGTTCCTGACCTTAGCGGAAAAGCTTTCAGTTTTTCTCCATTGAGAATGATATTTGCGGTGGGTTTTTCATAGATGGCTTTGATGATATTGAGGTATGTGCCCTCTATCCCTACACTTTGAAGAGTTTTGATCAGGAAGGGATGCTGTACTTTGTCAAATGCTTTTTCAGCATCTATTGAGAGTATCATATGGTTCTTGTTCTTACTTTTATTGATGTGTTGTATCACATTGACTGATTTGCGGATGTTGAACCAACCTTGCAGCCCTGGAATAAATCCCACTTGGTCGTGGTGAATAATCTTTTTAATGTACTGTTGAATCCTATTGGCTAGTATTTTGTTGAGTATTTTCGCATCTGTGTTCATCAAGGATATAGGTCTATAGCTCTTTTTTTTGGTGAGATCCTTGCCTGGTTTTGGGATCAAGGTGATGCTGGCCTCATAAAATGAGTTTGGAAGTTTTCCTTCCATTTCTAATTTTTGGAACAGTTTCAGGAGAATAGGAATTAATTCTTCTTTAAATGTTTGGTAGAATTCCCCCGGGAAGCCGTCTGGCCCTGGGCTTTTGTTTGTTTGGAGATTTTTAGTGACTGTTTCAATCTCCTTACTGGTTATGGGTCTGTTCAGGCTTTCTATTTCTTCCTGGTTCAGTTGTGGTAGTTTATATGTTTCTAGGAATGCATCCATTTCTTCCAGATTGTCAAATTTATTGCCGTAGAGTTTCCAAGCGTTTCATCTTGATGAAGTACTGAAAGTTTATTTCTGCTTCTGTTTCCCTTGTCTTTAGAGAATTGTCTTGAAAGAAGTTGCTGTGTTGGAAATCGAAGAGGTTGCTGCCTGTGTTCTCTAGGATTTTGGTGTGATACAGGAATTAATCATCTTTCTTTCCTGATTGTATTTGAGACCTCTCTCCTTCTTGGTGAGTCTAGCTAAGGCTTTGTTAGTTTTGTTTATCTTTCCAACAAAGGCAGTTCTTATTTTCATTGATCTTTTGTCTTTTTAGTCATCATTATTGATTTTCACATTCCGTTTTATTACCTTATTCCTACTGATTTGGGATTTGCTTGTTTTTTTTTTTTTTAACACTTCTTTATCATGTAAAATTATAGTGTTTACAGGACAGATTTCTTGTGGACTGACGGGGACCTGAATTTCTATGAACTTCCCCCTTAGAACTAATTTTGCTGTATCCCTTACATTTTTGTAGGTTTTTCTTTTTGTCTCGAGGTACTTTTAAAATTTCTTGATTTCTTCTTTGACTGTTGGTAGTTTATTACCATGTTGTTAAATCTCTACATATTTTTGACTCTCGCATTTTCTTCTTGTGATTGATTTCTAGTTTCATAACATTGAGGTTGGACAATATTTGAATCAGTAGGTGAGGGGAACATTCAGGATAAAGTTTTGTTTACTGGGCTTTTTTTCTGAGGGCAGAGAATGAGCTCCATACAGTGGAAGGTGTTGGGTTGGCAAGTTCCAGGAGTGCAGGAAGAACAATGAAAATGACCGCCGCCGGGTCCCGCCGTCTTCCAGCCTCCACCCCCACTTTCCTTCACCCTTGACTCTCCAGCCAAAAGGATGTATGCCCAGGTCATGTCCCCTTAGGTAACCTGATACCTATGAGGGAAACAGATGAAAGACCCCTGCCAACTCCCTCCCAGTGTGACTTCCCCTACTCTCTTTCTGGAATCAAGGAACTTTGACAGAGGGTACCCACCTCCTCCCGGAGCAACTTTCCTGGTTCCCCTTCTCTTGAGCCCTGAAATTTTGCAGGAGAGTGCCTTTAATAAATCTTGCCTTGCACCCACTTCGCCTGGCGTGTTTATCTCGCCTATAAAACCTTACATTTGGTGCCCAAAACCCAGGAGGGTTTTGAGAGCCTCCCACCCTGGTGAGGAGGCTCTCTCCTCTCCCTTGCCAGACCTGGACCTGCCTTTCCCAACGCCACTTCTGAAGCCATGGTGAGTTTCCCTGGATTCCGCAACTCTGTCTGAAAAGCCCTGCCCTAATCGCGCCCACGTCAGGGCAGACCCCGCCAGTCACCAGGTGACCTCTGTGACTCTGAGAAGCTGGGAGACATCCTAACCTCTAGGGTATTTGACACAGTTTTTCTGCAACCCAGTGGTGGATAAAGGGATGCCTTCCTCCTGCCCTCGGGTTGTCTGGCAAGGAGTCTTGGGGACCTTGCAATCCAAATTCAACCCTAAAACATCCCGGGCGTGTTTTAGGCCTGTTGGACAATCTTAAAACCCTGGAACTGGGCCAGGACCTGCAAAAATGACGTTACTATACTGTAGCTTGGCCACAATACTGATTAGACAGTCAGACCCAATGGTCTCCAGAAGTCATGTTTAATTATCAGATTTTCATGGACCTAAATAACCTCAATAGACACCAAGGCAGATGGGCCAAGGTCCCTTAAGTTCAGGATTTCTGAACCAGCGCCCTTGTTTACCCGTCCCTCTCCCCACTCCTATCCGAACTTCTGACAAATTTATCCACAGTAAATATGAAACTTTAATCAATGTTTAATAAAGCTCTTGTTATTTGTTAAAATCTGTTACCAAAGAAATGACTAAACGGATGGTTAATTGTCTGTCTCAAAGTTTTAATGGGTAATTGCTGAGATAGCTTTCAAAGTCTTTGGTAACCTGAAAGTTTTAAGTTTTGCATGGATGACAAATGGGATTAAATCTGTTGGATATTTAGGTCTTTTCCAAAGGGATAAAATGCCAAGTCATGTATTACTGAACATAGCTTTGTGCTTTTGACTTCTTACAGCAAAGAAAATAAGAATATTTAAATCTGTTAGTAAGCATGGCTTGTGCTTAACTGATTCATAAATTGGCATCTAAAGAATTCTGTTATAGCCGTTCATGATTAATAACTGACTAGAGGTTAATAACTAAAGGTGTTTCTAAGAGTACAAAATTCTGCTAAATAAAGGAAGCAACTCTGTGTGTAGGAAAGTAGAAGATATATGAGAAATATTTAAGGAATGGGAGTATATTTTATTGAAAGTGAAAGGAGATAATTTTGTCCTAAGTGAGATGGCTTTTTGAGACAAAACCTGAATGCAAAGGAAAGTTGTAGAAGGTTTGTGAAGGGAAATCATTCAGGAATCCAATGAAAACCCGGCCATGTTTCTTAACCAACTTACTGAGGTGCTGACTCAATACACTTTCCTAGACCTGGCCTCTCCAGCAGGGGCGACTGTTTTAGCTACTCACTTTATTTCTCAGTCAGCCGCCGACATTCAGCAAAAATTAAAGAAAGTGGAGGAGGACCCTCAAACTCCCATTTTTGATCTGGTGAAAATGGCATTTAAAGTCTTTAACTCCCAATAGGAGGCAGAACTTAAGCACCAAGCCAGACTCCAACCGAAGGTCCAACTGCGGACCCAAGCCCTGGTAGCAGCCCTAAGGCCGGGAGGTTCTGGGGGTCAACAGAAGGGAGCACCTAACTGCGTCCCTCTGGGGGCCTGTTTCACGTGTGGAGCCAAGGGATACTGGGCCCGTCAATGCCCCAATCCAAAAATGCCTACTAGGCCGTGCCCTCAATGCCGCATAATGGGCCACTGGATATTGGACTGCCCCAACCTCAGGGTATTCCCGGCGCCTCCACGTGGGGGAGACCCTGAGATGGTAAGTTCTGTCTTCCAACTTCTCCTATTGGATGACTGATGGAGCCCAGTCTCAGACACCCCTCTCACCCATGCCGAGCCCAGGGTCATGCTCCAGGTAGTGGGTAAGTCCCTTTCCTTTCTATTGGACACGGCACATGCTTTCCTGCCTTTTTACTCAGCTCCTAATCATCCCTCCTCGTTGCAGTTATGGGAATTGATGGTACTTCCTCCACTCCAAAGGCCAGCCAACCCCTTACCTGCAGCCTGTATGTGTTCCCCTTCTCACACTTCTTCCTCATTATCCCTTACTGCCCTCTTCCCTTACTAGGCAGGGACATCCTCCAGAAACTTCAGGCCACCATTTGTCTCTCTCCCTCTCCCTTGACTTCTGTTCACCTCATCCTTCCTCTACTTCCCGATGACTCGTCCTCTATCCCAGACTGTCTCCCCTCTGTAGACCCACAGATATGGGACATTTCCAGACCTGTAGTAGCAACCCACCAGTGAAGACTCAAGTTTATCAGTGACTGCCTTTGGCAGCAGGGTCTCCTTATTCGCATTAACTCTCCAAGGAACTAGATGTCACTTTCCAGGGATGACAGCACTGCCTCAAGGCCCTAGCAGCAGCCACTTCTCTAACAAAGGAGGCCCTCAAACTTACCTTAGGACAGCCCATCATGGTCTTCTCCCCCCATAGACTGATGGACTGAGTCAGCCACAAATACTTGGCACAGCTCACTCCTTCCCATCTCCAAGTTTACCACCTGCTGTTCATAGAAAACCCCCAGGTCACACTCTGTCTCCCTTCGCCTAAATCCCACCACTCTCTTGCCGACACCTTCATCTACCCCCACTCCTCTCCACTCCTGTGCTCAACACCTGGAAGAACTCTTTTCCTCCCATCCAGGACATTGGGACCAGCCCCTGACTGAACCCAATCGCACTATGTTCATGGATTTGGGCTCCCTCATAGCTCCATATGGACGGCGATGTGTGACCTATGCAGTGGTCACCCTGGATGCAGTCATATAAGCAACCCCCCTTCCCATTGGGATTACTTCTCAAAAGGCAGAACTCCTGGCTCTTACCAAGGCCCTTCAATTATCTGAGGGCCAACGGGTCACTCTTTATACTGACTCCAAATATGCTCTCCTTATTACCAACACTCACTCTGTCCTCTGTTGAGAAAGGGGATTTCTCACAACCAAGGGAACCCCCATAGTCAAAGGGCCTCTTATTGCCAAACTCCTTGAGGCTCTCAAGTACCCTACTGAGGTGGCTATTGTCCAATGCCATGGCCGTCAGGCCTCCAAAGACCCCATCTCTTTGGGGAACAACAAGGCTGACTCTGTTGCCTGACAGATGGCCTTAAACTCCTCTCTAGCCCCTCTCCTGTTTCTCAACACTCCTCACAGTCCCTGTACACTGATGAGGAGACTCGGGCCCCTAAAACATTAGGTGGCAGGTTGGATTACAATGGATGGTATTTTGTCCAGGACAAAATTGCCCACCCAAACAGCCTAATCCACACCCTCTTTACTGACATCCACCAGTCTCTCCACATCGGTCCAAAGGCCCTATACCAATTTCTCCAACCTCTCTTTCACCACCCCCTCCTCCAAAAGACCATTAAGGAGGGACAGAAGGCCTGCTGAACCTGTCCTGCGGTCAATGCCCAGGGCGGCCTCCTCAGACCAGGACCCACCCACCAGCTCCAAGGGCATCAGCCAGGCGAGGACTGGCAACTTGACTTCAATCACATGCCTCGACACAAAACCTTTAGATATCTACTAACTCTTGTGGACACCTTCACAGGCTGGATAGAGGCATTCCCCACCACTAGGGAAACAGCAGAGGTGGTTGCCGCTGTTCTCATTAAGCACATCATTCCGAGGTTTGGACTCCCTTGAACCCTACAATCAGACAATGGACCTGCCTTCATCTCCAGCATCACACAACAGATCTCTGAGAGCCTCAACGTCACCTGGAAACTCCATATCCCCTACCACCTCCAATCTTCGGGTAAGGTCAAGAGGGCCAATGGCCTCCTCAAGGAACAACTCACCAAACGCACTCTTGAAACCTGACTGTCTTGGCCAACCCTTTTCTCACTGCACTCACCCGCCTTAGGGCCTCCCCTAGCCACCCATCAGGTCTCAGTCCCTTTGAGCTCCTGTACAGCAGGCCCTTTCTACTCAATCACAACCTGCCTGCCTCTGCTCCACCTCTCCTATCTTGTATGCCTTATCAGACCCTCTTACAAGCCCTCCTAAGGGCTCATGCAGGTTCAACCATCCTCGCCCCTGACAGCCCGAGTGGAGACTTCCCCAGGCCCTAAATGCTGGGGACCAAGTTCTCCTAGGAGAACTTCACCCAAAGTCCTTAAAGCCCAGGTGAACCAGCCCCCATACTGTTATTCTTACAACTCCCACAGGGGCAAAATTCCTAGGACACCACCCATGCATACACATCTCCTCTCTAAAACCATCCCCACAACAGGATGGCTGGACTTCCCAAACCCTGGGGCCCACATGGTTGCAGATTTCCCGCACCACTTCTTCTCACCCTCCTCCTTCTACACCCCCCCATAGCTGTCCCTCAGGTGACCCTGAATTCAGGTGTTACTTCTCCCTAGTGGAAACTTGGGCACCACAAGGTCTAGTCAGCTGGTCACCACAGATTGCCAGTCTGGAGGGTGCCAGCCCAAGCGGAAATGGCCGTCCTCTCCACCGCCCTCCTGTGACAAAAAAGGGCTGTGTTTCTTCCTCTTGTTATTGGGGTCTCCTTGGTATCTTCCCTAGTGGCCACCTGGCTGGGCACCGGGGCCATAGCTCACTCCATAGGTGCTACCCGATATTTATCTGAACAGCTCTGAACAGCCATGGAAGTCTCAGCTGAGTCCTTGGCATCTCTACAATGACAGATTACTTCAGTGGCCCAGGTAGCCCTACAGAACCAGCGAGCCCTGGACCTGCTCACTGCAGACAAGGGAGGAACCTGTTTATTCCTCAATGAAGAATGATGTTATTATATCAATGAATCCAGTGTAGTTGAAATCAATATCAGTGCCCTGAAAAAAATCTGCGACTCCCTTGGTGGCCAGCATCACCCTGTAATAAAACCCTCTCAATGGTGGCTCTCCCCCTTAACGACCTGGCTCCTTCCAATCCTAAGTCCCATTATTATCTTCTGCCTATTAGGACTTATCACCCCCTGTGTTCTTTGTTTCATTCAGGAATGCATACGTGAGGTTTCCAGGGTCACTGTCAACCAACTCCTCCTGGATCCCTATACCTGCCTATCCACATACAAAGGACCCTATGATGACGCCCCTTTAACAGCAGGAGGTAGCCCTATCTGAGTCCCTGCCCCCATTACAACAAAAAGGTCGGAATGTTGGGTTGGCAGGCTCTGGGAGTGCAGAAGGAACAATAGAAATGACCACCGGCTCCAGAGGCTTGTGGAGTGCAGGAGGAACAATGGAAATGACTGCTTCCGGGTCCCGCTGTCTTCCAGCCCCCCCCCTTTTCCTTCACCCTTGACTCTCCCACCTAAAGGATGTATGCGCAGGTCACATCTCCATAGGTAACCTGATACTTATGCAGGAAACAGATAAAAGACCCCCACCAACTCCCTCCCAGTGTGACTTTCCCCTCTCCCTTTCTGGAGTCAAGGAACCTCTCCTGAGGGTGCCCACCTCCTCCCAGAGCAACTTTTCTGGCTCCCCTTCTCTTGAGCCCTGAAACTTCGCAGGAGAGTGCCTTTAATAAATCTTGCCTTGCACCCACTTTGCCTGGCGTGTTTATTTCGCCTATAAAACCTTAGAGAAGATTTTGTGAGATGGTGGGGAGTGGTCAACCCTTGTTAGAATTACTGACTACCATGAAGGCAGTGTACCACTGTTTACACCGTATTCCTGATGGATTTGCACTTCATTAGAAACATTTTCTTTTCTTTTTTTTAAGATTTCATGCATGTTTTTGACAGAGAGAGAGTTCACAAGTAGGCAGAGAGGCAGGTAGAGAGAGAAGGGGAAGCAGGCCCCCTGCTGAGCAGAGAGCCCAATGCGAGGCTCGATCCCAGGCTCCTGAGATCATGACCTGAGCTGAAGGCAGAGGTTTAACCCACTGAGCCACCCAGGCCGCCCCAATTAGGAACATTTTCTATGAGGTGCAGGGTTGACCTTCTCTAACAGAAAGGTGCCTTGTGGGTTCATGGCATGTCCCCAGGTAAGCAAACAGGATGTATGGTATTGTACGGGAACAGAACTGTCTTTGAAAGTGATAGCAACACATCATGGTGAGCTCCATGACAATAGCCGAGGTCCTGAGTGACCCACTGGGTGTTGGTGGTGGGTGGGGAATGGGGTCTGTTAATCTGTCTCATAAGGTCCTGTGGAACTCAGGGACACCCTCCTGTCTGTTGAGTTGTGTGGATACAGGTAGACAGCAGTATCTGGTCAACACAAGGGTTGCACTGGACCAACAGCAGAGGGGCAGTGTGCCCAGGGAGCACTCCATTTCCATAAAAATAGACTAGGGTCTGTGACCATCATTCTTAGCCACAGCATGGGGAAAGGAGGTCCGTAGTGGTGCACACTTCCTAGGTTTGTGGTCAAGACTAGTTTGGAGCCCATTGAAGACAACCATACCTGGCACAGAAGGCATCCAGTCACTGTAGCACCAGAGCACTGTGCCAGCTCTGATGCTGCTGCCTCCTATTTTTCATCATCTTTATGGACATGAGCCACTGCTTTTGCCCCATGGCCTACAGGGTATTGCCCTCCCTCCATCTGGCCCTCTCCTCTGCCCTGTGTAACCTGATGCCAGGGTACCTTCTCAAGAGGCAGCTCAGTCAGTCCCTTGATGGGACACTTCCATGGATCCTCTGTGAGGTGAGGACAATACCTTGCCCTGGAAGGGGGTTGCAGGTCCCCAGTCAAGAAAGCCACATCTCTCTTTTCAGCCTGACCTCCCCTCCCCTCAGTCTTCCTCAGGGAAGATCTTCTCACTTCATGAGCTGAGAGCTCTGAACTTAAAAACGAATATCGTTTTATATTTCTCAATGCCTTAGTTCATCCATGGCATGTCTTTCAAAACTGCCAGTGGGTTTTTAGCAGTCCTGGAGGTCTGCCTGCTCAAGGAGGGGATGACCTGGGAGTGGCAGCCTTCCTTCCCATCTCCCTCAGCATGTCCCTGAGCCCTGGAGCCATCTGTCCCACTGAGGGTTGAGGGACCCAAGACAGCCCATCTTGAGCCCAGGCTGGGTCAGCTGCATAGACTGATGTATATTAGTAGTGGTGGGAAGCTGGTATGTGCAGTTGCAGACAATTTATCCTTCTTTTTCCTTCTTCCCTTCCCACACAGAGGTAGCTCAGAACAGTCTTCAAGCCCTGTACCTCAAGATCCCATGACCCAGGCTCCCTGCTTTCAGCTGGTGACCTTAGTGGTTTCCTGTCGCTTCTGCCTCCCATACCCACTCTCATGGCCATTCCTAAATCAGGGGAGGGATCCAACCCTTGACTGTACTTGGTCTTCCTCCGGTCCCACGCCCAGCCCACCCACATTTGTCTTCCAGGTATGTGCTTGGAAGCAAACCCATCAACAGGAACTTATCAGCCAACAGAACCAGGTAATGACCACTGAATTAGAGATCCAGGGTGCATATCAAACCTGCTCTGGAAGCTGTCCCATACTCTATGACAATCTCACATGAAAACAGAAACAATAATAGCTTTCTGGACAGTGAAGTGACATCCATCTCTACTTACACTCTTGAAAGCATAGGTGCTGACCCTGGATGGAAAGGGACCGTGGCTCCTGTGGGCTACCATTAACAGGAAAAGTATAAGAATTCAGTGAAATTTGAATTCCAAGCATAGAGTGAATAATTATTGTACAGTAAATACTCTCACAAGTAAGTCTTATGAACATTGCATAGCAAAAGTTTTTCCAAATAGTTTACTGAAAGAAAAGAACTTTTTTATTGTTTATTTTAATTCAGGTAGAGTTAACATACAGTGGTATATTAGTTTCATGTGTACAATGTAGTGATTCGGTGATTATATGTATTACTCAACGGATATCAAGAAAAGTGTACTCTTAGTCACCGTCATCCATTTTACTCATCCCTCCATCCACTTCCACTCTGGTAACCACAGAGTCGGTATGTTGCTTTGTATCTTCTTTCTCCTTTATTTATGTATATTCGTTTCTTATATTCCATGTAAGAGTGACATTGAAAGGCATTTGTCTTGCTCCAACTGATGAGTTTCACTTAGGACAGTACTCTCTAGCTCCATCCATGTGTCTGCAAATGGCAAGATCTCATTCTTTTTATGGCTGAGTAATTTCCCACTGTGTGTGTGTGTGTGTGTGTGTATACATATATCATCTCATTAATCAAATTATCAAGAAATACTTGGATTGCTTCCATATTGTAATATTGTAAATAATGTTGCAAGAAATATAGGGGCTCATGTATCCTTTTGAGTTATTGTTCTCATATTCTTCGGGTAAACACCCGGTAGTGTGATTGCTGGATCACAATGAAGTTCTATATTTAACGTTTTGAGGAACAGTCATACTGTTTTCTAAAGTGGCTGCAGCAGCTTGCATTCCCACCAACAGTGTAAGAGGGTTCCCTTTTATCCACATCTTCCCAACATCTCTTTTCTTGTGCTGGTGCTGTTAGCCATTCTGATAGTGTGAGGTAGTATCTCATGGAACTTTTCATTTGGATTTTCCTGTTGATGGATGACGGTGAACATATTTTCATGTGACTGTTGACATCTGTTTTTCTTCTTTGGAGAAATGTCTATTCATGTCTTCTATTTTTTTTAACTGTATTATTTGTTTTTTGGGTGTTGCGTTGTATCAGTTCTACATATTTTGGACACTACCACATTATTGCATATGGTATTCGCAAACATCTTCTCCCATTAAGTGGGCTGTCTTCTATTTATTACATTTTCATTGTTCTTCTGCTGTGTGGTAAGCTTTCATATTGATGTAGTTCCAGTAGTTTATTTTTGCTTTTGTTTCCTTTGCCTTAGGAGGCATGTCTAGAAAATGTATGGTTCATGGCAGAGAAGTTACTTTCTGTGCCCTCTTGTAGGATTTTTATGATTTCAGGTCTCACATGGAGGTCTTGAAACTGTCTTGAGTTAATTTGTCCATCTGGTGTAAGAAAGCGGTCTAATTTCATTCTTTTGTGCATAGCTGTCCAGTTTTCCCCAAACCATTTGTTGTAGAGCCTGTTCGTTTCCCTTTTAATACTTTTGCCTGTTTTGCAGAAGACTAATTGGGCACGTGATTGTGGGTTTATGTCTGAGCTTCTATTCTGTTCCCTTGGTCACTGTGTATATTTCTGCACCAGTCCCATACTGTTAGGATGACTGAAGCTTTGTACTATAATTTGAAATATGGAATTGTGACGCCTCAAGCTTTGTTTTCCATCATAACATTGTGTTGGTTCTTCAGTATCTTTTGTGATTCCATAGAAATTTTTAAGGTAGTTTCTTTGAGTTGTTTCATTTTTTAAAAAATTTAAATTCAATTAGCCAACTTATCCTACATCATTAGTTTCAGATGTAGTGTTAAATAATATATCAGATGTGTATAACACCAAGTGCTCATTGCATCATGTGCCCTCCTTAGTGCCCATCACCCAGGTACCCCCTGCCCCAATCCAGCAACCCTCAGTTTGTTACTACAGTTAGGTACTATTATGTTTTTTCCCATCTCTGATGACTTCTCATTCTGTTTCCCTTTCCTTTTTCTATGGTTCTCTGCCCTATTTCTGATATTTGACATATGAGTGAAACCATATGATAGTTGTGCTTCTTTCATTGCCATATTTTACTCAGCATAATATCTTCCAGACCCATCCAGGTTGATGTGATGATAAATAATCATCCTTTCTGATGGCTGAGTAATATTCCATTGAATATATGAACCACATCTTCTTTATCCATCCCTCTGTCCATAGGTATCTGGGTTCTTTCCATAGTTTAGGTATAGTGGATATTGTTGCAATGAACACTGGGGTGCAGGTGTCAGTTCTTTTCATTACATCTCTATTTTTGTAGTAAAAGCCCTGCGGTGCAATTACTGTGTTTTAGGGTAACTTTACTTTTAACTTCTTGAAGAAACCCTGTACTGTTTTCCAGAGCGGATGTAACAGATTGCATTCCTACCAGGAGTGTAGGAAGCTTCCCCATTTTCTGTATCATCACCAACACTTGTGGTTTCATGTCTTGTTAATTTTAGACGTTCTTCCTTGTGTGATAGGACACCTTAATGAGGTTTAGATTTGCGTTTCCCAGAAGCCATGTGATGTGGAACATTTATGCATATATCTGTTGGTCACATGTGTGTCGTCATTGGAGAAATGTCTGTTCATATTTTCACCCATATCTAGACCTTACATTGGGTTAAGACCATGAAGCCTGGAAGATACAATCATCCAGAACTGTGGAGATCTTCACAAGGTCTGAGTTAAAATGGAGTTTTAGGGTGTATATGAAGCTCAGGGATTGTATTCAGAGTGTGCATGAAAGTGCAGGTTCACTGACATTGTCTCAGGTTTGCATTCAGATTTCTCATGCTCTGAATCCAGTCTGGAGTAAAAAAGGGAATTTCCTTTTGTGTGGCAGGCTGATCCTCTGGTGTTGTTCAAGTGTTCCCAATACCTGGTGCTTGGGAGCCAGGCCTCTACAGATGGTGCTCTCAGAACTCCAAATAGGGTTATGGTTAGGACATAGGAGCATGGAAGGTTCGAACTGCCAACCGTGTGGTGAGTGTCCTAGAGGGCTGAGTTGAGGGCATGGGTTAAGGTGAGTGTGCGGCTCAGGGTTTCAACCCATGAGCCATTGAAAGTGGGAGTTCCATGGGATGGAAAGAGATGGGCCTTCATATTTCCACTGACCTATATACTTATTGGAGTCCATTATGGAAAGATTTCCTTCTGGGTGGGAGGCTGAGTCCACTGGTATTGCTCAGCCATCCCCAAATCCTAGGGCTTTGGAGCCCTCCCTTAAGGGACAGTTACCTGAGAGCCCAACATAGGGATAGAGTTAGGGTCAAGGGGCATTGCAGGGCCAAGGAGCTGGCAGTGTGTGTGGAATTAGGAAATTAAAGATGAGTGTTCCCGTTCAGGTCAGGCACAGGGTTTGTAGCCTAGAGGCCACTGAAAGTGGTGGTTTGCTGGGATGGGCTCAGATGGGCAGGCATTTTCTCCTGCTTTGAATATTTCTAGAGGTCTACATGGCACACTTTCCTCCTGTGTGTTAGGCTGAGTCCTGTTGTATGGCTAAGGTGACCCCAGTGCCTGGGGCAGAGGGCCAGGCCCCTAGGAATGGAATGCTCAGGACATGTCAGGCTCAATCTGCCACCCTGAGAGGAGCGACCTGGGGAGCAGAGTTGTGGATGTAGGTCAGTGTGAGTGTTAGGATCCAGGTAGTGAATAGGGGGTTGCTGAGAGTGGGATAGTCTCACGGGGCCACGAAATATTCTGGTATAGTTCAGGTGTAACCCATCAGTGGGGCTTTGGTGTGGATCCTCAGAGGACAGAAGACTGAAATTATAGCCTAGGGCTAGGGATAGAGCACAGGGGCATGGCTGGCCTGATCTGCTGGTGCTGAGGCAGGATGCCTAGGGCAATGATTTGAGGGTCATGGTCAAGTGGTGCATTACACTCTGGGTTTGTGCCTGATGGGTGGCCGATGGTGGAGGTTGCTTCATGGGCTGTTCAGGTTTCTCCCATTCTGAGGGTTCTGTGCAGCTCCAAACAGAACAGTTTCCTCTTGGGTGGCAGACGGAGTCCTGGTTTGGGGATCAGGGGTCCAAATATGGAGTAAAAGAGGGCCCAGCCTCTGGGAAGGAAGACTGAAAACCCAACCTAGCGTTAAGTTTAGGGCCAGGAGCATGGAAGACCTAATTTGCTGGCACTTAGGAGGGATACCAGGGGGCTGAATTGAGGGCAGGGGTCCGGTGGCATGACAGGGTCCAGGTTTGTGGTCAGGGGACCGCTGACCACAGTGGAGTAGGGTGTGCTCAGGGGGACATGCAGTTTCTCCCACTCTGAGTGTTCTACTCAGCTTCAATTGGCAAGGTTTCCTGCTGGGTGACAGGCTGAGTGTCAGCCCCCGCATTTGTTGCCAATGGTGTGCAGAAGGTGGGGATGGCCTCAGGTGGGGCATGCAGGTTTCTCCCGCTCTCAGGATTTGGCATAGCTCCAAACAGCATGGTTTCCTCCTGTATGGTGGGCAGAGTCCTGGGGTGTCACCGGGGGTTATTAATCTTGGGGGCTTGGGGTCACGCCTCTTGGGATGGAAGCCTGAAAACCCAAATTAGGGATAGGGTTAAGGCCTAGGGGCATGGCACACCTGATATGCCAGTGCTGAGGCAGGTGCCCTGGTGCGCTGAGTTGAATTTGGGTGTCACACAGTACGTTACCCTCTGGGTTTGTGTCCAGGCATTCACATAACCTGGGAGTGACTTCAGGGGTCCATGGAAGTTTCTCCAGCTCTGAGGGTTCAGCGCAGCTCCAAACAGCACAGCTGTACCCTGCGTGGCAGGCAGAGTCCCAGCATGAGTATCAGGCATCCTTAATCTGGACTTAAGGACCAGCCTCTGGGTGCAGAAGCCTGTACACCCCACCTAGGATAGGGTTAGGACCTAGGGACATGGCAGGCCCGATCTGTCAGCACTGAGACACGATCCCCTTGGGGCTGAGTTGAGGGCATATGTCAGGCGGTGCCTCAGAATCCAGGTTTGTGGCCAGGGGGGCTGCAGATGGTGTGTGGGGGGGGGTCACTTTAGTGGGGTATGCGGGTTTCTCCCTCTCTGAGGGTTCTGTGAAGCTTCATATGGCACATCTTCCTACAACATAGGAGGCTTAATTCTGGGATACCACTCAGGGGTCATTAATGAGGCTGGTTTGGGGGCCAGGTTTTTTGGGATGGAAGACAGAAAACCCAAACTAGGATTAGGGTTAGGGCATAGGACCTTGGCAGGTTCTCTAGTGGGCTGAGTTGAGGGCACATGTCTGGAGGTGCATCAGATTCCAGGTTTGTGTCAAGGGGTTCCACAGAACCTGGGGTGGCCTCATGGGGTCATAGAAGTATCTCCCATTCTGAGGGTTCTGTGCAGCTCCAAGCAGCAGAGTTGTGCCCTCAGTGGGAGGCATAATTCTGGTGTGAGTCTCAGGGGTCCCCCGTCTGTCTGGGTTGTGGGCCAGGTCTCTGAGCATGATAAACTGTGCACCTCACCTAGGTTTAGGCTTAGGGCCTTGGGGCATGGCAGGCCTGAACTGCCATTTATGAGGCATGCTCTGCTCAGGGCCAAGTTGAGGATTTTTCAGTCATTGCATCAGAGTCCGTTTTTGTGGTCGGGGGGCCACCGAAGGTGGTGTTGGCTTTACGAGGGAGTGCAGTTTCTCCCACTCTGAGAGTTTGGCACAGCTCCAAATCATCTGGTTTGCAACCACATTGTGGACTGAATTCTGGGGTGTTAATCGGGGTTCTTAATCTGGGGGGCTTTGGAGCCAGGCCTTTAGGGTGGAATTCTGAAAACCCAAACTACGTTAGGGTTAGGGCCTAAGGGCATGGCAGGCCAGATCTACTGGTGCTGAGGCGGGCTCTCTGGTGGGCTGAGTTAAGGGAAGGCATCATGCAGGGCCTCAGTCTCTAGATTGGTGACCATGGGTGCCACCGAAAGTGGGCGTGGCCTCAGGGAGGCATGTAGATTTCTTCTGCTCTGAGGGTTGGGCACAGCTCTAATGGCACAGTTTCCATCTGGGTAGCAGGTGGATTCCTGGGGTGTGGCTCTGGAGTCCTCAATCTATAGATGGAAGCCTGAAAACCCAACCTAGTGTTAGGTTTAGGGTCTGGGGCATGGCAGGCCTGATCTGAAATCGCTGGGACTGGCACTCCAGGGGTATGAGTAGAGTGAGGGTATGGCCATGTATGCACCAGGATTTTAAACTGCTTTCTCATGGGGTTTGGACCGTGACCACTTGAGATCATGGGCCAGGCCCAGGTGGCCCCCGTGCATGTCCGTGCTGCCAAAAGCCATTTCAGTGGGGGATTTTCTGGCTAATTATCATGAGCGAGAAGCTCATGAGAATTGGCCGGCATTGGGAGGCAATTTGGGATGCACTCACACCCATTGTTTAGAGTGCTTTCTTCCTAGATGCTCATTATGACCATCCAGGAACTTGGACTGGTCCCACACGGCTCCCCTGCGGGCGCCAGCTGATAAGAGATTTCCGGAGGTAGAGTTGCGGGAGGGTCTCGGGCTGAGAATGAGGCTTCATGTTTGTGGTTCCTTTGGGTGCTGAAGGTGGGGGTGGCCTCAGGAGGGTATGAAGGTTTCTCCCCATCTGAGGGTTTTCTGCAGCTCAAAACAGTAATGTTTCCTGCTTTGTGGCAGTGGAGTCCTGGGGTGCAGCTCTGGGGTTCCCAATCTGGAGGGCTTGGGGACCAGGTCTCTGGGAATGTAAGCCTGAACACCCAACCTAGGGCTAGGTTTAGGTCCTAGGGACATGGCACACCCATTCTGCCAGTGCTGAGGCTGGCCTCCCAGGGGACTGAGTAGAGGCCAGGACTGCCAGCATTCTGGGGCAACTCCAAGCACATGTGCCTCTGGAGTTTAGAGCTCTTTCTGGCATGGTTTGGACTGCGAACCCTCAGGAAAATGGTCCAGATCCAGGCAGCTTCTCTGAGGGCTCCCACCTCTGGATGCAAGTTCAAAGGAGGTTTCTGGCCAATTCACATGAGATTTCTGCCCAAATTGATATTGATTTGGGCAGAATTTTTGTGGGAATTGGCCGGCATTGTGGAGTGATTTTGGTCACGTGTGCTCCTAACGTCTGGATTGCTTTGTCGCTAGGTTCACGTAGCAGCCACCCGTGACCATGGGCTGGGCCTGCACAGGTCACTGAGAGCTCACACTGATGAGGGCAGAATGGAGTATGGGGTTCAGAGTGAACACCAGGCACTGGTTTTGTTGCCTGTGCGGGCTCTGATTGTGGTGGTCACCTCAGGAGGCATGCAGTTTTCTACTGCTTTGAAGGTTTTGCACATCTCCAAAAGTCACAGTCTCATCCCGAGTGGCAAGTCTAGTTCTGTGGTCTGTCTCAGGGGCCCCCAGTCTGGAGGGACAGTGCCATTGTGGCTTGAGACCTGTGAGGCTTTGTGAGCTGGATTAGGAGACTCATGCCAGTTCATGAATCACAGATGAGATTCACTTGGTGTGTGTTTTGAACATAGAATTTGTTCCTTTACCTAACATTGTTTATTCCATTGGGCCTACGTGGTGGGGGAATGGCAGGCATCTAGAGTTATGTGGCTGAGGTCAGATAGTGACTTGGATGATGTCTTTTCCTTTGTCAAAGGTGATTTAAACTAAAGAGTTCCAGTGAGGGCAGAGGGCACATTCAAAATGATTCCTAGGAGGCTTGGATGATTTAAAAGGGAAACCTGACCTTCTAGTTTTACTAAATAGATACCTGAACAGCTGTATTTTCTCTGCAGTTCATGGGTGGTGAAGTCAGAATGAGAATCTTTGGGAACTCCCCCAGATAGAGGCATCCTGGTGGCTTCAAGGGGCTTGGCATCAGGAACCCTGGGGTGAATATCTGGTGCTGCTTGCCTGAAACTGGGTGAGTCAGGTTATCCCACAGGTTTTCCATCCCCTCCTAGGGAATTGCAGGAAGGTAATGTTCTGCTTAAAGTAGAACCCTCCCGCACTGTCAGTGGGCATGCAGATTTTTGCAGCCTCTTTGGAAAAGAAGATGGAGTTTTCTCCAAAAGCGAAAATCTGAACAACACTAGGACCCAGAAATTGAACTCCTAAGTATTTATCCAAAGGACACAAAAGTGCACATTCAATGGGGTAAAAGCACCATGATGTTTATAGCAGTATTATCAACAATAGCAAAACAAAGTAGGGAGTCCCTCTGTCCATTTTCTGATGAATGGAGAAAGAAGATGTGAGAGATTGATCTGTCTATCTATCTAACTATCCAATAGCATAGGAGCCAGTTTCAAAAATAATGAGATCTTGCCATCAGCAAGAATATGAAAGGATC
This sequence comes from Mustela nivalis, assembly GCF_964662115.1. Taxonomy (NCBI): domain Eukaryota; kingdom Metazoa; phylum Chordata; class Mammalia; order Carnivora; family Mustelidae; genus Mustela; species Mustela nivalis. The sequence goes on from NW_028136397.1 coordinate 540,611, forward strand.
TAGCGTGGATTAAAGTAAGCAAAACCAGTAAGAAAAGACCAATGGCCTATGATTTGACTCCTATGGAATTTCAGAAAGAAAACAGATGAACATAGTGAGGGGAGAAAGATAGGACAATGAGTGAGCAGTGTCAGCCTTAGAGCACAAACTGAGGGTTGCTAGAGGGCAGGGGTGTTGGCAGGAAGGGTTAAATGGGTGACGGCTATTAGGGAGAGTACTTGTTGCGATGAGGTCTGGGTGTTCTATGCAGGTGAGAAATCACAAAATCCTTCTCCTGAAGCAAAAGAATGAACAGTGCATGGAAACAAATTGGAATGGAAGTCAAGGAAGGAAAGAAGAAGATCATGTTCTACTTCATGAGGAGTGGGGTAAAAATGGAGGGGTTATCGCTGTCCTGTTCTACTAATGATCATTTCCAAACATGGTATGGTACAATACACTAGTTTCTGTTTCCATAAGGAGACCTCAGAAAGCTTGCAGAAAGATTCAGATGTCAGAGCATATCCATGATCCATTGATATGTTCCTTCCAGTCTGCCCAGGTACAAAGGTAAGTGGAAACAAATATGGCAGAAGATGTAAGGAGGTGTTAAGCATTCAGGAGGTAGCCTTCCCCTTTCTCATGAATGCCTGGACGAGTGTAAATTAAGAAGAAGGATGGGGGATTCCTGAGCTTTGCTGCAGACAGGGGAATTCTAGCTATGCCTAGAGCTGATGGGTTTGCCGAGGAGAGACAAGCTATTAGCATGGCAGACCAGAACTGCTGGTGCTGAGGTGATTTCCCCGAGGGGCTGAATAGATGATGGGGGTCAGGCCGTACATCAGGCTCCGGGTTTGTAACTAGGGAGCTGCACAATGTGGGGGAGTTCTCATGTGGGCATGCAGGTTTCTCCAGCTCTGAGGGTTCTGCACAGTTCCAAAGAGACTGGTTTCCTGCTGGGTGGCAAGCAGACTCCTACAGTGTAGCTCCAGGGCTCCCAATCTAGACGTCTTGGGAAACAGACCCCTGGGGAAGGAAGCCTGAAAATGCAACTTAGAGTTAGGTTTAGGGCCTAGGGGTATGGCAAATCTGATCTGCCAGTGTTGAGGCAGGCTCCATGGTGGGCTGAGTTGAAGGTGGGCATCAGGTGACATGTTAGACTCTGGGTTTGTGTCCAGGGGTGCCGCAGAAGCTGAGGGTGCCTCGGGCGACATGCAGGTGTCTCCTGCTCTGAGGGTTCTGGACAACTCCAAAGGGACACGTTTTTCTCTGGGCAGCTGGTGGAGTCCTGGGGTTGAGTCTCAAATGTCCCCAATCTGGTGGGCCGAGGGGCCAGGCCTCTGGGCATGGAAACCTATAAACCACACCTAGGGTTCGGTTTAGGGCCCTGGGGCATGGCAGGCCTGATGTTCTGATGAGGAGGTAGGCTCTCAAGTCAGCTGGGCTGACTTGGGGGCGGGCATCAGGAAGCATGACAGAGCCTGGGTTTGTGTCCAGGGGCTGTAGAAGCTGAGGGTAGCCTCTGGGTGACATGCAGGTTTCTCCTTGTCTGAGGGTACTGCGAAGCTACAATGGCATGGCTTCCTTCCGTGTGGTGGGTGCAGTCCTGATGTTTCACTCGGGTGTCCTTAATCTGTGGGGTGTCGGGGCCAGGAGTTTTTGGTTGGAAGCATGAAAACGCAAACTAAGTTTAGGGTTAGGGCCAGGAGGAATGGCAGGCCCAATCTTCTGGCACTGAGGCGGGTTCACTGGGGGGCTGAGACAAAGAAAAGGGTCAGGCGGGAAGTCAGAGTCTAGCTTGAGGGAAGGGGTACAGCTGAGGGTCAGCCACCGTGTTTGTGACCCACTCGAGTGCTGAAAGTGGGGGATAGCCTCGTGGGTGGGGCATGCAGGTTTCTCCTGCTCTGAGGCTTTTGGTCAGGTTGTAATTGCATAGTTTCCTCCTGGTGGCAGGCGGAGGCCTGGGTTGTGGCTCAGGTGTCCTTAATCTGGAGGGATTAGGGGTCAGTTCTATGGGGACAGGAGCCTGAGAGCTCACCTTATGGTTACCGTTAGGGCCTAGGAGAATGACAGGCCTGATCAGCCAACTCTGAGGCGGGATCCCCAGAGGGGGGAGTGTGTTGAGGATGAGGGTAAAGCGGCGTGTCAGACTCCAGGTTTTATGGATGGGGCGGGCCACCAAAGCTAAGGGTGGACTCAGGGGTGCATGCAACTTTCTCCCAGTCTGAGGGTTCTGCACAGCTCTGAAGGCCACGGTATCCTTCAGGGTGGCAGGTGGACTCCTACAGTGTGGCTCAGGGGCCCCCAATCTGGAGTGCTCAGGGGAGAGATCCCAGGGTCCGAAGCCTAAAAATCCAAAGGAGGCTTAAGGTGAGGGCCTGGGGCCCTGACAAGCCCAATCCAACAGCCCTGGGGCAGGCACCCCACAGGACTGAATAACAGGAGTAGTAGGCTGTGCATGGCCCTGGATCATAGAGGGCTATATCACAGGGTTTGTGACACGACCACTCGGGATTCAAGGGCAGGCACAGGCAGTGGCCTGCAGCGCTGCCAGATAGTTCACTGGGGGTTTTCTGAACAATTCTCATGGGTTTTCTTCCTAAATCAATATTGATCTGAGTAGAAAGCTTATGAGAGTTGGCCAGTGTTGGGTGGCGATTTGGGCTGTGTTGGCGCCCATGGTCTAGAGCAGTTTCTCCCTAGGTGTGTGTCCTGGCCATCCGGGAACACTGGCTGGGCTCACGTGGCTCCCCCAAGGGCCCCCATCAAGTGGAGCTTTCTGGGGGCTGGGCTGAATCAGGGTGTCTTGCTGAACATCAGCCTCCATGTTTGTGGCCCCGTGGGGCAATGAATGTTGGGGTTGCCTCAGGGAGTCAAGGAGGTTTCTTCTGCTCTGTGGGTTTTGTGCAGCTCTGAATAGCACAGTTTCCTCCTCAGTGGCAGGAGGAGTCCTGGGTTGTGGCTCAGGACTTCCCAATCTGGGGGGCTTGGGGGCCAGGTCTCTGGGGATGGAAGCCTAAAAAGCCAAACTAGGGTTAGGGTTAGGGCCTAGGAGCATGACAGCCCCGATCTTTTGGCACTGAGGCAGGATCCCCAATTGGCTGAGTCAAGGATGGGTGACCAGCGGTATGTCAAGCTCTGTGTTTTGTGACTGAGGGGTCCCCAGATGTAGGGGTGGACTCAGGGAAGCATGTGGTTTTACCCCCAGTCTGAGGGTTCTGAGCAACTCTGAATAGCATGGTTTCTTCCTGGGTGCCAGGTAGACTTCTGCAGTGTGGCTCAGATATCCCCCATCTTGAGGGCTTGGGGGACAGGCCCCTGGAGATGGAAGTGTCAAAAGCAAACTGAGGGTTAGTACGAGGGCTTAGGGGCCTGGCAGGCCTGAACTGCCAGCGCCAGGGTAGAGGCCCCAGGGAAGTGACTAGCAGGTGGGATTGGCCACCCATATGCCTGGCTCAAAGGGGGCTATCTCTTAGGGTTCAGGCTGCGACATTCAGGAACCTGGACCAGGCCCAGGCGCAGCGCTGTGGGCCCATGACACAAGAAGCGAGCTCCTGGGTTTTTTTTTGTCCAATTCTTATAAGCTTTCTGCCCAAATTGATATTGTGGTTGGGCAGCTAGTTGGGCCATGGTGGCACCCGCTCTACAGCTCTTTATAGCTAGGTGGGTGTCTTGGCCATCCAGGAACATGGGCCAGGCCCACCCGGCTCCCCTGAGGGCCCCCGTGCACCAGAACTTTCCAGGGGTAGAGCTGAGGGAGGGTGTCTGGCTGAGTGTCACCCTCTGTGTTTGTTGCCCATTGGGATGCTGATGGTGAGGGTGGTTTCAGGGGGATATGCAGGTATCTGCTGCTCTGAGGGTTTTGCACAGCTATGAATGGCATGGTTTCCTCCTGGATGGCAGGTGTACTCCTGGGATGTGGCTCTGGGGTCCCCAATCTTGAGGGCTCAGAGGACAGGCTCCTGGGGATGAAAGTCTGAAAACCAAACTAATCTATGGTTCCAGGGCCTAGGGGCATGACAGATCTTATCTGCCAGTGCCACCGGGGGCATCCCAGGGGGCTGAGTAGCAGGAGAGGTTGACCCACATGCACCTGCCTCGCAGAGAGCTTTCTCTCAGGGTTTAGTCTGCAACCAATCGGGACTCTGGCCCAGGCCTCGGCCACAGCCTAGTTGCCCAAACAAGGTCTCTTGGCATTTTCCTGACAATTATGACAATTTTTCTGCCCAAATTAATATTGATTTGGGCATAAAGCTTATGAGAATTGGCCAGCATGGGCGGCTTTATGGGCTGCACTTGTGGCTTGGTCTAGAGCACTTTCTCACTAGGTGCATTTCACGGCCATGTGGGAGCACGGACTGGTCCAACGTGGCTCCACCGTGTAGCCCCACCAGGGGAGCATCCCAGGAGCAGAGATGAGGGAGGGGTAAGGCTGAGCATCACCCTTTTTGTTTGTGGCCTGGTGGGGCGATGGATGTGCGTGGCCTTAGAAGGGCATGCAGGTTTTCTCTCACTCTGAGGGTTTTGGGCGGCTCTGAACAGCAGTTCCATCCTGGGTGGCAGTGGAGTCCTGGGGTGTGGTTCAGGGGTCCGGAATCTGGAGGGCATTGGGGCCCAGGTCTCTGGAAACAGAAGCCTGAAAAACCAAGCTATGGTGAGACTCTCTAGAGGGTGAATTGAGGATGGTGGTTAGGCGGTACATCAGGCGCCAGGTTTTGTGGCCAGGGGGCTGCCACAGGTGGGTGTTTCCTCAGGTTGGAATGCAGGTTTCTCCCTGTCTGAGTGTTCTGCACAGCTCCAAAAGGCACGGCTGTCCTTCTGGGTGGCAGGCGGTCTCTTGGGGTGTGTTTTTGGTATCCCTAATCTGGAAGGCTCATGAGACAGGCCCCTGGGGATGGAAGCTTGAAAACCCAACTGAGCATTAGGTTGAGGGTCTGGGGGCATGGCAGGCCTGATCTGCCAGCACCAGGGTGAGCACACCAGGGGACTGAGTAGCCGGAATGGTTGGGCATATGTGCACCTGGCTCGTAGTTGGCTTTCTTGCGGGGTTCGGGTTGCACTACTCCAGACCCCATGCCAGGCCCAGGCGGTTGCCCTCTGGCTCCGAGTCACTGGCAGCAAGTTTGCTGGGGGTTTTCCAGCCAATTCTCACAAGCTTTCTGTTCAAGTCATATCAATTTGGCAGAGAGATCATGAGAAATGGTTGTTGTTGGGTGGCAATTCAGGCCACACTGGCACCCGCAGTCTAGAGCAATTTCTCACTAGGTGCTTATAGTGGACATCTTGGAAACATGGGCCAGGACCATGAGACTTCCTAGAGGGCCCCCACATAGAGGATTTTCTGTGGACAGAGTTGAGGCAGGGGTTCTGGCTGAGCATCAGGCTCCATGTTTGTGGCTCAGCTGGGCGCCGAAGGTTGTGGTGGCCTTGGGGGGACATGAAGCTTTCTCCTGCTCTGAGGGTTTTGGGAGGCTCCAAAAGGTACAGTTTACTCGTGGGTGGCAGGCAGAGTCTTGGGGTGTGGCTCAGGGGTCTGCAATCTGGAGGGCTCATGGGCCAGGTCTCTGGGGACAGAAGCCTGAAAAGCTACTCAGCCTCTGTTTTTGCAGCCCAGTGGTGAGTTAAGGGTGGGGGTGGACTGGGGAGGGCATGCAGGTTTCTCCCCTTCTCCCACTCCCACAGCTCCTAACGACCCGGTTTCCTCCTGGGGGCAGGTGTACTCCTGCAGTGTGGCTCTGACGTCCCTGGTGTGGAGGACTCAGGCTACTGACCACTGGAGAAGGAAACCCGAAAACCCAACCTAGGTTTAAGGCAAGGGCCTAGGGGCATCGCAGATGTGATCTGCCAGTGCCAGGGCCCGCACCTCAAAGAAAGCGGGAGTGGTTGGCATCACGTGCACCTACCTCACAGAGGGCTTTTTTGCAGGACTAGGATTGCAAATATTGGGGCCCCAGGCCAGGCTCAGGCAGTGGACCTGACAGCCCATGCTGATAAGTGCAAGTTCACTGGGTTTTTCTGGCTAAATCTGACTTTTTTTTTCTGCCCAAATTGATATAGATTTGGGCAGAAAGCTGTGAGAATTGGCCAGCATTTGGCAGTGATTCAGGCCATGCTGGCATATGCAATCTAGAGCTCTTTCTCACTCAGTGTTGATGTGGCCATCTGGGAACATGGGTAGGGCCCATGTGGCTCCCCTGAAGGCCCCCACGAAGGGAGAGGGCCCTGCAGGCAGAGTTGAGGGAGGGGGATCCAGCTGAGCACCAGTCTTCATGTTTGTGGTCTGGTGGGGAGCCAAAAGTGGGGGTGGGTCTCAAGGAGGGTATGCAGGTTTCTCCCACTCTGAGGGTTTTGCACAGCTCCAAGCAGCATGGTTTCCTCCTGGGTGGCAGGCGGAGTCCTGGGCTGTGGCTCAGGGGTCCATAATCTGGAGGGATTGGTGGCTAGTTCTATGGGGACAGAATCCTGAGAAACTACCCTAGGGTTACTATTAGGGCCTAGGAGTATGACAGGTCCAATATGCCCATACTGAAGCAGTTCCCCAGGGGGCTGAGTTGAGGACAGGGGTCCAGTAGTGCATCAGGGGCTTGGTTTTGTGCCCGGGTGGGCCGCTGGAGGTGGGGGTGGTCTTAGGGAAGCATGCGGGTTTGTTCTGTTCTGAGGGTTCTGCGTGGGTGTGGTTTCCTCCTGAGTGGCAGGCGAACTCATGGGGTGTGGCCCTGGGGTCCACAATCTGGAGGGCTTGGGGGACAGGTCTCTGGGGACAGAAGCCTGAAAAGCCAACGTACGATTAGGGTTAGGGCCTAGGGCCATGGCAGGCCCAAACTGTCAGTGCTGAGGCGGGATCTCCCATGGGCTGAGTCAAGGATGGGGGTCAAGTGGTATGTAAATCTCTGGGTTTTGTTGCGATGTGGGCCAACAGAGGTGATGGCGGCCTCTGGAATGCATGTGGGCTTCTCCTGGTCTGAGGGTTCTGGGTAGCTCCGAAGGGCACCCAGGAGAACATGGATGGTAGGCGGAGTCCTTGGTTGTGGCTCAGGGGTTCCCAATCTGGAGGGATTTTTGGCCATGTCTCTGGGCATGGAAGCCTGAAAACACAACCTAGGGTTTGGGTTAGGGCTTATGGGTATTATGGCCCTACCTCCTGGTGCTGAGGCTGGATCCCCAGGGGCTGAGTCAAACATGGGGGTCAGGAAGCACATCAGAATGAGTTTGTGACTGCGGGGACCATCGAAGTTGGGGGTGTCCTCAGGGAGTCATGTGGGTTTGTTTCATTCTGAGGGTTTTGCTCAGCTTCGAATGGTACAGTTTCCTCCTGGGTGGCAGGCGGACACCTGGGGTGTGGCCCAGAGGACCCCAATCTGGAGGGACAGTGCCAGTGTGGTTTTACACCTGTGGAGGGTTTGGGGGCTGCTTTAGGAGTCTGTGGAAAGCCCAAGAGTGCCAGTTCATGCCACTGGAGGTGGTGAGTGAGCTGTGGTGCTAGAGAGCACGTTAGGGGTGGCAATGCTGCTTGCGACCACTGGAGGCAGTGGCGAGCTGCCATGGGAAACCCACCTGAAGAAGAGTCAGTGCTGCCTGCTGGCTCTGAGGGCAGTGGGGAAGTGCTGGGTGAGAGACCCTGAATCCTGAGGAACTACAGATTGTTTCTGCAGGACGGAGTGGTGAGCTGTATAGTCTCTGTTTCTCCAGGCTTAAGAGTGGTCATAAGAAACACTGGAGCCTGGCCCCCACTCAGCATTTTGCCCTGTTTCCCGAGGTTTCCTGGTAGTCTGCTGTCAGGATGGCTCAGGAGGGTCCTCCCAGCTGGGCTCTGGAGACGGGGGAAACCAAACCTGACTCATGGTGCATTTGGAACTGAGGAGTTGAGTGTTTGTTTGGAAGAGTATGTTTGTTTCTCCAAAAAGGACAAGGGCATTGGTCGGCTTGAGAAGGAATTGGATGACCACTTAAAAAATAAGCATATGGGGGCGCCTGGGTGGTTCAGTGGGTTAAGCCGCTGCCTTCGGCTCAGGTCATGATCTCAGAGTCCTGGGATCGAGTCCCGCATCGGGCTCTGTGCTCAGCAGAGAGCCTGCTTCCCTCTCTCTCTCTCTGCCTGCCTCTCCATCTACTTGTGATTTCTCTCTGTCAAATAAATAAATAAAATCTTAAAAAAAAAGAAATAAGCATATGTCTCTCCTTCTCCCAGGAATTGGAGCAGGTGTGAAGACTAGGTGGAAGACTCCTGCTTATCCACACCTGACAACCCTTCTTCACTCTGGCTCCACAAGACCTGAACTTTGAAAATCAGCATCTGAGTCAGTCATGCAGCTTGTCCCAGGACGTAAGCATTCAGAGAAAACAGCAGGCCGGTGGGGCACAATGTCACATCCATGCCAGGACATGAGGTAAAACTTTTCTTTCACCCCAAACCTCCTGGGCTTTTCTCTTGTCTCTGGTGGAGTTCACAATTGGCACACTGGACCTGCTGTAAGCAATCTAGTGTGGGTGCCAGAGTTCCCGAGTTTCTCTGCAGGGAACACCTGGCAGGGATATCATTTTCTCTGTTTATTTCTGGATTACAAAGGTTTGGACCATCTCTTTCCTAGGTAATCCCTTGGATTCGAAAGGGAAGATGAGATTGACTGGTGTGCGTTTTGAATATAGAAAGTATTCCTTCATCTAGCAGTGAGGTGGATGTTTGGGTCAGATAGAGACTTGGATGATGGCTTCTCCTTTGTCCAAGGTGATGTATCCTAATGGATTGGTCTTTGCATCCAAAGAGTTCCAATGAGGGGTGAGGGAAAATTCAAAATGATTCCAAGGAGCCTTGGACAATTTAAAAGGGATGCTTGTCTTCCTACGTTCACTCAAACAGCTATATATGGTTGAGCATGCTCTATTTTCTGTGCAGTTGGTGGGTTCTGTGGGTGGTGAAGGAGAGTGTATGGGAATTTCCCTGAATAAAGGCATTCTGGTGGCTTCAAGGGACTTGGCATCAGGAACCCTGGGGTGAATTTCTGTGGCTGCTTGCCTGATGCTTAGTGAGTCAGGTTATCCCTCAGGTTTTACATTTCCTCCATAGGAAATGGCTGGCAGGGAATTTTCTGCGTAAAGTGGAATTCTCAGGAGCACCTGGGTGGCTCAGTGGGTTAAGCACCTCCCTTTGAATCAGGTCATGATCCTAGGTTCCTCTGATGGAACCCTGCCTTAATCTCTCTGCTCAGCAGGAAACCTGCTTCATGCTCTCTCTCTCTGCCTGCTTCTCTGCCTACTTCTGATCTCTCTCTGTCAAATAAATAAATAAAATCTTTTAAAAAAACACCCTAAAATGGAACGCTCCTACACTGTTGGTGGGCATGTGGGTTGTTGCAGCCACTCTGGAACAGAAAATGGTGTGTTCTCCAAAACCTAAGAACAGAACAACACTAGGATCCAGCACTTGTCCTCCTAGGTATTTGCTTAAAGGGCACAAAAATGTACATTCGGTGTGGTACAAGCACCGTGATATTTACAGCAGCATTATCAACGATAGTAACATTATCAACCACAGCACATTATCAACCATAGTAAAACAATGGAGGGAGTCCAAATGTCCATTCACTGATGAGTGATTATATATATATATATATATATATATATATATATATATATATATATATGTGTGTGTGTGTGTGTGTGTGTGTGTGTGTGTGTATTCATTCACTCACATCATCTTCTTCTTTTTTTTAATTAATTTTTTTAGAATAACAGTATTTACTGTTTTTGCACCACACCCATTGCTCCGTGCAATCCGTGCCCTCTCCAATACCCACCACCTGGTTCCCCCAAACTCCCACCCCCGCCCCTTCACTCAGATTGTTTTTCAGAGTCCATAGTCTCTCATGGTTCACCTCCTCTTCCAATTTTTCCCAACTCCCTTCTCCTCTCTAACTCTCTTTGTCCTCCATGCTATTTGTTATGATCCACAAATAAGTGAAACCATATGATAGTTGACTCTCTCTGCCTGACTTACTTCATTCAGCGTAATCTCTTCCCGTTCCGTCCATGCTGCTACAAAAGTTGGGTATTCATCCTTTCTGATGGAGGCATAATACTCCATAGTGTACATGGACCACATCTTCCTTATCCATTTGTCTGTTGAAGGGCATCTTGGTTCTTTCCACAGTTAGGCGACCATGGCCATTGGTGCTATAAACATTGTCTCCCACATCTTCTTAATAGAATAAGAGCCAGGTTCAAAAAGGACGAAATCTTAATATCTGTAAGGATGTGGATGGATCTACAGTGGATTTAGCTAAGTAAAATCAGTAAGAAAAGACCAATAGCCTGTAACTTGGATTCTGTAGATTTTCAGAACGAAAACAGATGAACATAGTGAGGAGAGAAGGCCAATGAAGAAACACACTCAAACTTAGAGCACAAACTGATCGTTGCTAGAGGACAGGGGTGTGGGTGGAAGGGTTAAATGGGTGACAACTATTAGGGAGAGTACTTGCTGTGATGAGCTCTGGGTGTTCTATGCAGGTGGGGAATCACAAAATCCTACCCTTGAAGCAAAGGAATGAACACTGCATGGAAAAAAATTGGAATGGAAGTCAAGGAAGGAAAAAAGAACACCATGTTCTACTTCATGAGGAGTGAGGTAAATATGGAGGGATTTTTGCTCTACTGTTCTGTCAATGATCACTTTCCAACACACTGTTGTATGATACACTAGTTTCTGTTTGCATACGGCGCCCTCAAAAAGCTTCCAGGAAGATTCAGATGTCAGAGCATGTTCATGTTCCATAGATATGTTCCTTCCAGTCTTCCCAGGTACAAAGGTAATTGGAGAAAAATATGGCAGAAGAGGAAAGGAGGTATTAAGCCTTCTGGAGGTAGCTTTCCCCTTTCTCATGGATGCCTGGGACAGTGTAAATTGAGAAGGAGGAGGGGGGGTCCCAGAGCTTTGCCGCAGACAGGGGAGTTCCAGATCTGCCTAGAGCGGACAGGGTTCTTTGAGGAGAGCTGAGCTAGTGGCATGGTGGGCCCGAAATGTTGGTGATGAGGTGAGTTCCCCAAGGATCTGAGTTGATGATGGGGGTCGGGTGGTGCATCAGGCTCTGGGTTTGTAGCCAGCCAAGGGGCTGCAGAACAAGCAGGGGTCCTGATGGGGGCATGCAGGTTTCTCTGGCTCTGAGGGTTCTGCACAGATCCAAAGGGACTAGTTTCCTGCTGGGTGGCAGGTGAACTCCTACAATGTGGGTCCAAGGTTACCAATCTAGTGGGCTCTGGGGACAGGCCTCTGGGGAAGGAAGCTTGAAAATGCAACCAAGAGTTAGGGTCATGGCCTTGGGGCATGGCAGGCCTGATCTGCTGACACTTAGGTGGGATACCCTCGGGATTGAGTTGAGGCTATGTGTCCTGCAACGTAGAAGAGTCAGGGTTTCTGGCCAGAGGGATGGCCGATGGTGGGGGTGGCTTTAGAGGGGCATGCTGGTTTCTCCCTCTCTGAGGGAACTGTGGAGCTCCAAATGACATGGCTTCCCCCTGCATGGCGGTCAGGTTTCTGGCTTCTTACAGAGGGGTCCTGAATCTGGGGAGTTTGGGGACCAGGCTTCTTTGGGGAGCATGAATTCAGGAAGCCTGAATTCAGAAACTAGAGTTATGCTAAGGTCCTAGGGGCATGGCATGCTCAATCTCCTGTTGCTGAGATGGGCTCCCTGGTGGGATGACTTCAGGGTGGGTATCAGGGGGCATGTCAGACTCCAACTTTGTGCCCTGGGGGTGAACTCAGGGTTGCATGGAGTTTTCTCAAACCCTGAGGGTTCTGCAGAGCTCCAAATGGCATGGTTTCCTCCTGTGTGGTGGACGCAATCCTGGGGTGTCACTGAGGCATCCTTAATCTATACCGGCATGAATCTCAGAAGTGGCCAATCTGGTGGGCTTGGGGGACAGGCATCTGAGCATGAAAGCCTGTACACCCTACCGAGGGTTAGGGTTAAGGGCTAAGGACATGGCAGGCCCGATGTGCTGGTGCTGATGTGGGCTCCTCTAAGGGCTGAGTTGAGGGCATAGATATGGTATCACAGCAGAATCCAGTTTTATGGCCATGGGGGTGACTCATGGTAGGGATGGCGTTAGGGGGGCTTACAGGTTTCTCCAGGTCTGAGGGTTTGGTGCAGCTCCAAACCACAAGGTTTCCTCCCGTGTGGCAGGTGGAGTCCTGTGGTGTAGCTCAGCAGTCCTTAATCTAGGGGACTTGGGGATGGAAGCCCGAAAACCCAAACAGGGGTAATAGTAAGGGCCTAGGGACATGGTGACCCAATCTGCTGATGTTGAGGTGGGGTACCCTCAGGGCTGAGTTGAGGCCGTGTGTCCATCAGCTCAGCAGAATCCGATTTTATGACCGGGGGGCCACAGATGGTGGGAGTGTCTTTATAGGGACAGGTTTCTCCCCATCTGACGGTTCAGCAGAACTCCAAATGGCATAGGTTTCTACTCTATGGCGAGTGGAGTCCTAGGGTGTATGTCAAGGTTCCTTAATCCAGGGGGTTTGTTGCCTGGAATCTCAGAATGGAAGCCTGAAAACCCAAACTAGGGTTAGGGTTATGTCCTAGGGGCATGCCAGGTCTGATCTGCTAGTGCTGAGGCGGGCTCTATGGAGGGCTGAGTTGAGGGCGGTAATAGGTGGCTCGTGTGAATCTGGGTTTTTGTTCAGGAGGGGCTCAGATGCCGAGGCTTGCCTTAGGGGACACGAAGTTATTCCCTGCTCTGAGGTCTGACTAGCTACAAATGGCACCATAACAACATAGGCAGCTGGCAGACTGCCAGAGTGAATCTCAGGCGTCTCCAATCTGGCCAGTTTGTGGGCTAGACCTAAGGCTACGGAAGCCTGTACACACAACCTAGGGTTAGGATTAAGGACTATTGGCATGGAAGCTCTGATATGCTGGTATTGAGGTGGGCTCCCTCGGGGCTGAGTGGACATGCATCTGGCTTGTGGCAGAATCCGGCATTATGTCCGGGGTGCTGCAGATGATGCGAGTGTGTGTAGGTGCTCATGCATCTTTCTTTCTGGAGGGCAGGCAGAGTCTCCTGGTGTGGATGTTGAATCCCCTGTGTGGAGGGTTAGAGTTAGGGATATAGGTTAGGGATAGGGTTAGGGTTAGGGGTTAGGGTTAGTGTTATGTCTTAGGGACAAGGGTTAGGGTTATGTCTTAGGGAAAAAGGTTAGGTTTAGAGTCAGAGTTAGGGATAGGGTGGGGTTAAGGTTTAAGATTAGGGTTAGAGTTAGCGATTAGTGTTACAGTTAGGTTTATGGTAATTACTATGTCTTAGGGACAAGGCATTTTGGATCTGGAAACACAGATATAGGGTCACACAAGCACTGAGTTCAGGACGGGATGCAGGAGCCTCCTCAGGCCATGGGTTTTTGGCTTGGAGGGGCAAAGATGGCGGGAATGGCATCAGGGGAACATGCTGGCTTCTAGGGCTCTGAGGGTGTTAGAGAGCACCAAATGAAATGGTCTTCTTCTGTCTGAGACTCTGAATATGGGTATCAGTCTGATGCTCCCATCCATTAAAGGGATTGGGTGTCATGTCTCGGGGTCCTGGTCCTGAGCACCCAACCTAGGGTTAGGGTTTGGTCCTGGGAGAACAGCAGGCCTGATGGGCCAGTGCAGACTCAAGCTCTCTGGAGGGCTGAGTTGAGGACATTGGTCTGGTGGTCCATCAGGCTCTGGGATTGTGGTGTGTGTGTCCTCGGAAGGTGGGAATACTTTAGGGGCATGGAGTTTTCTCCAGCACAGGAGGTCCTGCACAGGGCCATGGGGTCCAGTTTCCTCGGGGTTGGCAGCCAGATTCCTGCATTGGGAATATGGGGTCCCCAGTCTGGAGGGCTAGGGAGCCAGACCTCTGGGGTGGGAAGCCAGAATATGCAAATGAAGTTTAGGGTTAAGTCATAGCGGTATGTCATCCCCTACCTGCCAGTGCTGTGGTGACCCAGCTCGATGCCTGAGTTGGGGGCGCATGTCTACAGGACCGTGAGACTTGGTTCCTTTTCCTTGGGGCCGCCAGAAGTGGGGATGGCCTCAAGAAGCCATGCAGGTTTCTTCTGCTCCGTGGGTTCAGCACATTTCCAAATGGCAGTGTGTCCTCCTGGGATCAGGTGCAATGCTGGTGTGCAGCTCAGGGGTCCCCCATCTCGGGGCTTTGGGGACCAGGCATTGGAGGATTGACAGTGGAACACACAACCTGGGCTAGGGTTAGTATTAGGGTTTGGCTTAGGGATAGGGTTACTGTTATGTCTTAGAGACAAGGCAGGTCGGATCTGCCAGCACAGATATCGACACATCCAAGGGCATAGTTGAGGGCGGGAATCAGGAGGCTCCTCAGTCTTTGGTCTGGAGGATCAAAGATGGCAGAAATGGCCTCAGGGGAGCATGCCGAGTTCTAGGGCTCTGAGGGTGTTAGAGAGCACAAAATGAAATGGTCTCCTCCTGACTAAGGGTCTGAGTAAGGCCATCAATCTGATGCTCCCATCCATGGGAGGGTTTGGGTTTTAGACCTCTGGGGTCCAGAGCCTGAACACCGAAGTAGGGTTAGGGTTTGGTCCTTGGAGAATGGCAGGCCTGATATGCCAGTGCAGACCCAGGATCTCCAGATGGCTGAGTTGAGGGCATTGCTCTGGTGGCCCATCAGGCTCCAGGATTGTGGTGTTTGGGTCCTTGTAAGCTGTGGGTGTCTTTAGGAGGCATGGAAGTTTCTCTAGCCAGGAGGGTTTTGCACAGGGCCATGGGGTCTAATTTCCTCATGGGTGGCAGCCAGAGTCCTGTGTTGGGAATATGGGGTCCCTAGTCTCTAAGTCTAGGGAGCCAGTCCTCTGAATATGGAAGCTTGAACACCCAAACTAGGGTTAGGGTTAGGTGGTAGGGGCAGGGCAGCACCTATATGCCGACACTGTGGTGACCCACCCGGAAGCCTTAGTTGAGGGTTAAGATCAACCCTGTAGACTTGGTGTGCCTAAAGTGAGTTAGCCAATAGGGCCGCCAATTCTCACAAGCATTTTGCCCATATTGTTATCTATTTGAGCAGAATGCTCATCAGAGTAAGCCGGCGTTGGGCAGCCCTGTGGATGCTATGTTCTCCGTGCTGAGGGCCCTTTCTCAGCACCCGAAGTGAGTTCGCCAGGCTTTTACCAGCCAAATCAATACTGATTTGGGCAGAACGATCGTGAGAATTGGCCAGCATTGGGCAGCCCTGGGGACCACCCTGTTACCCATGGCTGAGGGCCCTTTCTCGCTTGGGGAATGTCCCGGCCGCCCGGAATATGCGTCAAGATGATGCGGAACAGCCGGGGCCCCTGGTGAAGGGGAGCTTTCCAGGAGCAGAGTTGAGGGGTGGGTAGTAGCCATTCATCTTCCTCCAACTTTTTGGGAGGCTGGGGAGCCCATGCATGGGTCTGTCCTCCGTGGGGGAATAAATGAGAATGTATCTCTTGTTTGAAGGCTTCCCTAACCCTAACCCTAACCTTAACCCTAACCCTAACTTTTATGGTTCCTCTGTGAGGTGAGGACAATACCTTGTCCTGGAAGGGGGCTACAGTTCCCCAATCAAGAAATCCACATCTCTCTTTGCAACCTGACCTGCCCTTCCCTCAGTATTCCTCAGGGAAGATCTTCTCACTTCATGAGCTGACAGCTCTGAACTTAAAAACGAATATTGTTTTATATTTTTCAATGCCTTAGTTCATTTATGGCATATCTTTCAAAACTGCCAGTGGGGAGGCACCTGGGTGGCTCAGTGGGTTGAAGCCAGGGTCCTGGGCTCAAGCCCTGCATTGGGCTCCATGCTCAGTGTGGAGCCTGCTTCCTCCTCTCTCTCTCTTCCTGCCTATCTGCCTACTTGTGATTTCTGCCTGCCAAATTAATAAATAAAATCTTTAAAAAAACTGCCAGTGGGTTTTTAGCAGTCCTGGAGGTCTGCCTGCTCAAGGAGGGGATGACCTGGGAGAGGCAGCCTTCCTTCCCATCTCCATCAGCATGTCCCTGAGCCCTTGAGCCATCTGTCCCACTGAGGGCTGAGGGATCCAAGACAGCCCATCATTAGCCCAGGCGGTGTCTGCTGTGTAGACTGATGTGTACCAGTAGTGGTGGGAAGCTGGTATGGGACAGGTGAAGGCAATTTCTCCTTCTTTTTCCTTCCTCCTTTTCCACCCAGAGGTAGCTCAGAACAGACTTCAAGCCCTGCATCTCAAGATCACTTGACCCAGACACCCTGCTTTCAGCTGGTGAACTTAGCGGTTTCCTGTTGCTTCTGACTCCCATACCCACTCCCATGGCCATTCATAGATCAGGGGAAGGATCCAACCCTTTTATGTACTTGGTACTCTTCCTGTCCCACACCCAGCCCACCCACATTTGTCTTCCAGGTATGTGCTTGGAAGGAAGCCCATCCATAGGAACTTACCATCCAAACAGATCTAGGTAATGACCACTGAATTAGAGATCCAGGATGCATAACAAACCTGCTCTGAAATCTGTCTCATACTGTATGACAATCTCACATGAAAACAGAAACAATAATAGCTTTCTGGACAGTGAAGTGACATCCGTCTCTACTTACACTCTTGAAATCATAGGTCCTCACCCTGTTACAGTTAACAGGAGAAGTATAAGAATTCAGTGTAATTTGAATTCCAAGCATAGAGTGAATAATTATTGTACAGTTATACTCTCACAAGTATGTCTTATGAACATTGCACAGGAAAAGATTTTTCAAATAGTTTACTGAAAGAAAAACTCTTTTATTGTTTATTTTAATTCAGGTAGAGTTAACATACAGTGGTATATTAGTTTCAGGTGTACAATGTAGTGATTCAGTGATTCTATGTTTACTCAGCTGTCATCAAGAAAAGTGTACTCTTAGTCCCCATCATCCATTTCACCCATCCCTCCATCCACTTCCACTATGGTAACCACAGATTCAGCATTTTGCTTTGTATCTTCTTTCTCCTTTATTTATGTATATTCATTTCTTAAATTCCATGTAAGAGTGACATCACAAGGCATTTGTCTTTCTCCGACTGATGGATTTCACTTAGGACAGTACTCTCTAGCTCCATCCATGTGTCTGCAAATGGCAAGATTTCGGTTTTTTTATGGATGAGTAGTTTCCCACTGTGTGTGTGTGTGTGTGTGTGTGTGTGTGTGTGTGTGTGTGTACATGTATCATCTCATTTATCAATTTATCAAGAGATCCTTGGATTGCCTCCATATTGTAATACTGTAAATAATGTTGCAAAAAAAACATAGGGGCACATGTATCCTTTTGAATTATTGTTCTCATGTTCATTGGGTAAACACACGGTAGTGTGATTGCTGGATCATAATGTAGTTCTATATTTAACGCTTTGAGGAACAGTCATACTCTTTTCTACAGTGGGTTCAGCAGCTTGCATTCCCCAACAGTGCAAGAGGGTAGCCTTTTATCCACATCCTCCCAACATCTGTTTTCTTGTGCTGGTGCTGTTAGCCAATCTGATAGTGTGAGTTAATATCTCATGGAGATATTTTATTTGGATTTTCCTGTTGATGGTTGATAGTGAACATCTTTCCTGGTTGGTTTTCTGGGGGAGGGGCCTGCCACGTGGGTTTTCAGTCAATGGTGTTCCCTGAGTTAAGTCCTCCAGTCCCACTCAAGGGGGTGGGCTCTGAGGAAAGCGTTTTTTTTTTTTTTTTTTTCAGACTCTTGTTCTCTGGAGATTTATATGTTTGTTCACTTATTTTTTCCCTCTCGCCTTGACCACTTTTGATGGTTTCTGTAGTTTTAGAGGAAAACAGACTGCACCCTGACCTCCCTCTCAGAGAGAAGCCTCAGTCTGGCTGCAGAGCTCAGATGAGATCCGCCTTGGCCGCCTGCAGAGCAGGTTCTGAGTCGTGGTCCCTGGGGACGCAGGATCTTCTGCTTGTATCACAAACCATGGCAGTGTTGGCTGTCTGGACAGATCCAGACCGCCAGAGAGGTTCCAAGCAGTGATCGCACAATGAGGTTTTCCCACTGGCCGGGGCTGGGAGTGCCTGGTCTTTCTTGGTCTAAGAGCGCCAGGCTTGCGCAGGACTTTCTCAGGAGGGCTGTGGGTCCTGCGCATGTCTCAGGCTCTGATAAGGGGCGCAGGTCTGAGAGCACCAGCCTGGCCCTTCGCGCACCTCTCTCACAGGAGAGTTTGGGGCGCATGTCTTAGGCTCTGAAACAATGGCGCGGGTCAAAGAGCACCAGCTGGGCTTTTGTGTACATCTCTCAGGGTAAGATGTGGGGTGCGTGCATCTCAGGCTCTGTAGCAGGGCTCGAGCATTCTGTCCTATGATGTGACTCCTGGCCCCTCACAGGAGCCAGACCCCAGGCAATCAGGCATGCTGGCGGCTCAGGGGCCAAGACCTGGTTTCTCAACCGCACTCCATCTGGCTCAGTGCCAGGGGAGGCTGTCCTGGGACCGGGGACTTAAGCCCCTGTCCCTCGCCGCCCCAATTCCTACAGTTCCCCCCCCCATGATACTTTGCGCTTTTGGAGTGCTTTCAACCAATCTCCAAGTTAATGCTGGTCCCCAGACACAGGGCACTCTCGCTCATATTGGGGGTATTACTTTCGAACCACTCGCCTCTGGTGGCTCCCTCCCCCTTTTGTTTATCTTCCAATATCAGTCTGCCTTTCCCACCGCAATTTACCTGCCCACCGGCATCTTCTGCCATTATAGAGATCCAGACGTGTATAATTCTGACCTCAGGCTGACTTCATGGGTGATCGTAGTTCTTTGGTTGGTAATCAGCTCACTTTAGGGTACAGGTTGAAAAGTCGCCTCCTCCTACTTGCCTGCCATCTTGTCCCCTCCCCCCAATGTTGAGCTCTTTTATCCATTTCGAGTTTCTCTTTGTGTTTGGTGGAAGAGAATGGTCGAGTTTCATTTATCTACACAGAGCTGGCACAATTTTCCCAGCACCATTTATTGAAGAGACTGTATTTTTTCCACTGTATATTTTCCCGCTTTGTTGAAGTTTATTTGACCATAGAGTTGATGGTCAATATATGAGCTCTCTACTCTATTCCACATGTCTATGTGTCTGTTTTTATGCCAGTACCATTCTGTCTTGGTGATCACAGCTTTGTAGTTACCCTTGAAATTGGGCAAAGTGATGCTCCCAATTTTATTTTTCTTTTTTTTTTAATTTATTTTTTATTTATTTCCAGCATAACAGTATTCATTATTTTGCACCACACCCAGTGCTCCATGCAATCCATGCCCTCTGTAATGCTCACCACCTGGTACCCCGACCCCCTGCCCCTTCAAAACACTCAGATTGTTTTTCAGAGTCCATAGTCTCTCATGGTTGACCTCTCCTTCCAATTTGCCCCAACTCCTTTCTCCTCTCTATCTCCCCATGTCTTCCATGCTATTTGTTATGCTTCACAAATAATTGAAACCATATGATCATTGACTCTCTGCTTGACTTATGTCACTAAGGAGAATCTCTTCCAGTCCCATCCCTGTTCTCCAAAAGCTGGGTATTCATCCTTTCTGATGGAGGCATAATACTCCATAGTGTATATGGACCACATCTTCCTAATCCATTCATCCGTTGAAGGGCATCTTGGTTCTTTCCACAGTTTGACGACTGCGGCCATTGCCGCTATAAACATTGGGGTACAGATGGCCCTTCTTTTCACTCAACCTGTATCTTTCGGGTCAATACCCAGGAGTGTAATTGCAGGGTCATAGGGAAGTTCTGTTTTTAATTTCTTGAGGATTCTCCAACACTGTTCTCCAGAGAGGCTGTACCAACTTGCATTCCCACCAACAGTGGAAGAGGGTTCCCTTCTCCACATCCTCTCCAACACATGTTGTTTCCTCACTTGCTAATTTTGGTCATTCTAACTGGTGTAAGGTGATATCTAAATGTGGTTTTAATTTGAATCTCCCTGATGGCTAGTGACGATTAATATTTTTTCATGTGTCTGATAGCGATGTGTATGTCTTGATTGGAGAAGTGTCTTGTCGTATCTTCTGATTTTTTTTGATATAATTGTCTGTTTTGTGTGTGTTTAGTTTGAGGAGTTCTTTATAGATCCTGGATATCAACCTTTTGTCTACTGTCATTTGCAAATATCTTCTCCCATTCCGTGGGTTGCCCCTTTGTTTTCTTAAATGTTTCCTTTGCTGTGCAGAAGCTTTTGATTTTGATGAAGTCCCTAAAGTTCATTTTCACTTTTTTTCCTTTGTCTTTGGAGACATTTCTTGAAAAAAGTTGCTGTGGCTGATATCGAAGAGATTACTGCCTATGTTTTCCTCTAGGGTTCTGATGGATTCCTGTCTCATGTTGAGGTCTTTTATCCAATTTGAGTTTATCTTTGTGTACGGTGTAAGAGAATGTTCGAGTTTCATTTTTCTACATAGAGCTTCCCAGTTTACCCAGCACCATTTATTGAAGAGACTGACTTTTTCCCATTGTATATGTTTTCCTGTTTTGTCAAAGATTATTTGCCCATAGAGTTGAGGGTCCATATCTGGGCTCTCTACTCTGTTACACTGGTCTATGTGTCCTTTTTTATGCCAATACCATGCTATCTTGATGATCTCAGCTTTGTAGTAAATCTCTAATTTCCCACTCTGTATTTTCATTGTTAGTGTATAAGAAAGCCACTGATTTCTGTACATTGACTTTGTATCCTGCCACGTTGCTGAATTTCTGTATGAGTTCTAGTAGTTTGGGGGTGGAGTCTTTTGGGTTTTCCCTATAAAGAATCATGTCATCTGCGAAGAGTGTTTGACTTCTTCATTGCTAATTTGGATACCTTTTATTTCTCTTTGTTGTCTGATTGCTGTTGCTAGGACTTCTAATACTTAGTTGAACAAGTGTGGTGAGAGTAGGCATAGTTGTCATGTCCCTGATCTCAACGGAAAGGCAGCAAGCTTTTTTTTAATTTCTTTTCTTTATTAATTAATTTATTTTCAGCATAACAGTATTCATTATTTTTTCACCACACCCAGTGCTCCATGCAATCTGTGCCCTCTATAATATCCACTACCTGGTACCCCAACCTCCCACACCCCCACAACTTCAAACCCCTCAGATTGTTTTTCAGAGTCCATACTCTCTCATAGTTTACTTACCTTTCCTATTTACCCCAACTCCCTTCTCCTCTCTAACTCCCCATGCCTTCCATACTATTTGTTATGCTCCACTAATAAATGAAACCATATGATCATTGACTCTCTGCTTGACTCATTTCATTTAGCATAATCTCTTCCAGTCCCGTCCATGTTGCTCCAAAAGTTGGGTATTCATCCTTTCTGATGGAGGCATAATACTCCATAGTGTATATGGACCACATCTTCCTAATCCATTCGTCCGTTGAAGGGCATCTTGGTTCTTTCCACAGTTTGGCGACCGTGGCAATTGCTACTATAAACATTCGGGTACATATGGCCCTTCTTTTCACTCAACCTGTATCTTTCGGTTCAATACCCAGGAGTGTAATTGCAGGGTCATAGGGAAGTTCTGTTTTTAATTTCTTGAGGATTCTCCAACACTGTTCTCCAAAGAGGCTGCACCAACTTGCATTCCCACCAACAGTGGAAGAGGGTTCCCCTTTCTCCTCATCCTCTCCAACACATGTTGTTTCCTGTCTTGCTAATTTTGGTCATTCTAACTGGTGTAAGGTGATATTTCAATGTGGTTTTGATTTGAATCTCCCTGATGGCTAGTGATGATGAACATTTATACTTTTGGTGAGTTATTTGCCTGGATTCAAGAGAAGCATAATGCTGGCTTCATAAAAAGTATATGGAAGTTTTCCTTCTGCTTCAATTTTTGGAAAGAGCTTCAGGAGAAGAGGTGATACTTCTTCTCTGAAGGCTTGGTAGAATTGCCCAGAAAATTCGTCAGATCCTGGGCTCTTTTTGTTGGGGTGGGAGATTTCTTTTTCCTTTTTAATTTTTTTTTATTTTTATAAACATATATTTTTATCCCTGAGGGTACAGGTATGTGAATCAACAGGTTTACACACTTCAGAGAACTCCCCATAGCACATAACCTCCCCAATGTCCATAACCCAGCCCCTCTTCACCCAACCTCCCTCCCCCCAGCAACCCTCAGTTTGTTTCATGAGATTAAGAATCACTTATGGTTTGTCTCCCTCCCAATCCCATCTTGTTTCATTTATTCTTCTCCTACCCCTTAACCTCTCCCGCCTATTGCATCTCCACCTCCTCATATCAGGAAGATCATATGGTAGTTATCTTTCTCTGCTTGACTTATTTTTCTAAGCATGATACCCTCTAGTCCCATTTACAATTGCACCCAAAATCATAAGATACCTAGGAATAAACCTAACCAAAGAGGCAAAGAATCTATATTCAGAAAACTATGAAGTACTCATGGAAGAAATTGAGGAAGACACAAAGAAATGGAAAAATGTTCCATGCTCCTGGATTGTAAGAATTAATATTGTGAAAATATCTGTGCTACCTAAAGCAATCTACACATTTAATGCAATTCCTATTAAAGTACCATCCATCTTTTTCAAAGAAATGGAACAAATAATCCTAAAATTTACATGGAACCAGAAAAGACCTCGAATAGCCAAAGGAATATTGAAAAAAAAAGCCAAAGTTGGTGGCATCACAATTCCAGACTTCAAGCTCTATTACAAAGCTTTCATCATCCAGACAGCATGGTACTGGCACAAAAACAGACACACAGATCAATGGAACAGAACAGTGAACCCAGAACTAGACCCTCAACTCTATGGTCAACTAAACTTCGACAAAGCAGGAAAGAATGTCCAATGGAAAAAAGTCTCTTCAATAAATGGTGTTGCGAAAATTGGACAGCCACATGCAGAAAAATGAAATTGGACCATTTCCTTACACCGCACACAAAAATAGACTCAAAATGGATGAAGGACCTCGATATGAGAAAGGAATACATCAAAATCCTTGAGGAGAACACAGGCAACAACCTCTTCAACCTCAGCAGTAGCAACATCTTCCTAGGAACATCGCCAAAGGCAAGGGAAGCAAGGGCAAAAATGAACTATTGGGATTTCATCAAGATCAAAAGCTTTTGCACAGCAAAGGAAACAGTTAACAAAACCAAAAGACAACTGACAGAATGGGAGAAGATATTTGCAAATGACATATCGGATAAAGAGCTAGTGTCCAAATCTGTAAAGAGCTTAGCACACTCAACACCCAAAGAACAAATAATCCAATCAACAAATGGGCAGAGAACATGAACAGACATTTCTGCAAAGAAGACATCCAGATGGCCAACAGACACATGAAAAAGTGCTCCATATCACTCGGCATGAGGGATATAAAAATTAAAGCCACGATGCGATATCACCTCACACTAGTCAGAATGGCTAAAATTAACAAGTCAGGAAATGACAGATGCTGGCGAGGATGCATAGAAAGGGGAGCCCTCCTCCACTGTTGGTGGGAATGCAAGCGGGTGAAACCACTCTGGAAAACAGCATGGAAGTTCCTCAAAATGTTGAAAATAGAACTACCCTATGACCCAGCAATTGCACTACTGGGTATTTGCCCAAAAGATACAAATGTAGTGATCCGAAGGGGACCATGCAGCAGAATGTTTTTAGCAGCACTGTCCACAATAGCCAAACTATGGAAAGAACCTAGATGTCCATCAACAGAGGACGTGGATGGAACTTTTGTGAGGTTTTTGGTCATGACTTCAATACCGTGACTGGTTAACGGTCTATGCAAGTTGTGACTGTCTTCCTGGTTCAATTTTGGGATTGTATAGTTTTCTGGGAATACATCCATTTCACCCAGGGGGCCTAGCTTATTGGCATACAACTGTTCATTTTTTAAATCTCTTTTCAGTGTAACCCTATTTATTGTTTTAGAACCACATCCAGTGCTCCATTCAATCCATGCCCTCTATAATACTCACCTTTTGTTTCCCACAACCCCCCAACCCTCTACCCCTTAAATCCCTCCAATTCATTTTCAGAGTCCATAGTCTCTCATGGTTCACCCCCACTTCCAATTTCCCTCCACTCCCTTCTCCTATCCATCTCCCCTTGTCCTCCATGCTATTTGTTGTGCTCCACACATAGGTGAAACCATATGATAATTGACACTCTCTGCTTGACTTATTTCACGCAGTAGAATCTCTTCTAGTCCCGTCCATGTTGCTACAAAAGTAGGGTATTCATTACTTCTGATGGAGGCATAATACTCCATAGTGTATATGGCCCACATCTTCCTTATCCTTTTGTCCTTTGAAGAGCATCTTGGTTCTATCCACAGTTCGGTGACCATGGCTATTGCTGTTCTAAATATTGGGGTACAGATGGCCCTTCTTTTCACTACATCTGTATCTTTGTGGTAAATACCAAGTAGTGTAATTGCAAGGTCATAGGGAAGCTCTGTTTTTAATTTCTTGAGGAATCTCCATTCTTTTCTCCAAAGTGCCTGTACCAACTTGTATTCCGGACAGCAGTGTAAGAGGTTTCCCCTTTCCTCACATCCTCCCCAACACATGTTTCCTGTCTTGCTAATTTTGGCCATTCTATCTGGTGTAAGGTTCTATCTCAATGTGGTTTTAATTTGCATTTCCCTGTTGGCTAGTGATGATGAATATTTTTTCATGTGTCTGATAGCCATTTCTATGTCTTCATTGGAGAGGTGTCTGTTCCTATCTTCTGTCCAAATTTTTATATGATTTTCTGTTTTGTGTGTGTTGAGTTTGAGGAGTTCTTTATAGATCCTAGATATCAACCTTTTGTCTGTACTGTCATTTGCAAATATCTTCTCGCAATCTGTGGGTTGCCTCTTTGTTTCATTGACAGTTTCCTTTGCTGTGCAGAAGTATTTTATCCTGATGAAGTCCCAAAAGTACTTCTTCACTTCTGTTTTCTTTGTCTTTGAGACATACCTTGAAAGAAGTTGTTATGGCCAGTGTTGAAGAGGTTAATGTCTATGTTCTCCTCTAGGATTCTGATGGATTCCTGTCTCACATTGAAGTCTTTTATCCATTATGAGTTTATCTTTGTGTATGGTGTAAGAGGATGGTCGACTTTCATTCTTCTACATATAGCTGCCCAGCTTTCCAAACACCATTTATTGAAGAGACTGTCATTTTTCCACTGTATATTTTTTTCCTGATTTCTTGAAGACTATTTGACCATAGTGCTGATGATCCCTATCTGAACTCTCTACACCGTTCTAGTGGTCTATGTGTCTGTTTTTATGCCAGCCCCATGCTGCCTTGATGATCACATCATCATAGTAACCCTTGAAATCAGGCAACATTATGCTCCCAGTTTTATTTTTCTTTTGGCATTTCTTAGCAATACGGGGACTTTTCTGATTCCACACAAATTTTAGGCATGTGTTTGCTCCATGTCTTTGAATGATACCGGTGGAATTTTTATCCAAATGGCATTAAAAGGATCGATTGCACTAGGCAGTATAGATATTTTTTCCCACAAGATGTTTTTTTTAATTTTATTAATTTATTTTCAGCATAACAGTATTCATTGTTTTTGTACCACACCCAGCGCTTTATGCAATCCATGCCCTTTATTATACCCACCACCTGGTACACCAACCTCCCAACCCCCGCTCCTTCAAAACCCTCAGTTTTTAATTAATTTATTTATTTTCAGCATAACAGTATTTATTAATTTTTTCACCACACCCAGTGCTCCATGCAATCCATGCCCTCTATAATAACCCAACACCTGGTACCCCAACGTCCCACCCCCTGCCACTTCAAACCCCTCAGATTTTTTTTCAGAGTCCATAGTCTCTCATGGTTCACCTCCCCTTCCAATTTCCCTCAACTCCCTTTTTCTATCTCCCCATGTCTTCCACGCTATTTGTAATGCTCCACAAATAAGTGAAACCATATGATAAATGACTCTCTCTGCTTCACTTATTTCACTCAGCATTATCTCTTCCAGTCCCATCCATGTTGCTACCAAACTTTGGTATTCGTCTTTTCTGATGAAGGCATAATACTCCATAGTGTATATGGACCACATCTTCCTTATCCATTCGTCCATTGAAGGGCATCTTGGTTCTATCCACAGTTTGGTGACCGTGGCCACTGCTGCTATAATCATTGGGGTACAGATGGCCCTTCTTTTCACAACATCTGTATCTTTGGGGTAAATACCCAGGAGTGCAATTGCAGGGTCATAGAGAAGTTCTATTTTTTTATTTCTTGAGAAATCTCCACACTGTTCTCCAAAGAGGCTGCACCAACTTGCATTCCAACCAACAGTGGAAGAGGGTTCACATTCCTCCACATCCCCTCCAACACATATTGTTTCCTGTCTTGCTAATTTTGGCCATTCTAACTGGTGTAAGGTGATATCTCAATGTGGTATTAATTTGCTAGTGATAATGAACATTTTTCATGTGTCTGATAGCCATTTGTACGTCTTCATTGGAGAAGTGTCTTGTCATATCTTCTGCCCATTTTTTGATATGATTGTCTGTTTTGTGTGTGTTGAGTTTGAGGAGTTCTTTATAGATCCTGGATATCAACCTTTTGACTGTACTGTCATGTGCAAATATCTTCTCCCATTCCGTGGGTTACCTCTTTGTTTTCTTGACTGTTTCCTTTGCTGTGCAGAAGCTTTTGATTTTGATGAATCCCCAAAGTTCATTTTAACTTTTGTTTCCCTTGCCTTTGGAGACATATCTTGAAAGAAGTTGCTGTGGCTGATCTCAAAGAGATTTCTGCCTATGTTCTTCCTAGGATTCTAATGGATTCCTGCCTCACATTGAAATCTTTTATCCATTTTGAGTTTATATTTGTATACGGTGTAAGGGAATGGTCGAGTTTCATTTTTATACATATAGCTGCCTATTGTTCCCAGCACCATTTATTGAAGAGACTGACTTTTTCCCACTGTATATTTTTTCCTGTTTTGTCAAAGATTATTTGACCATATAGTTGAGGGTCCATATCTGGGCTCTCTACTCTGTTACACTGGTCTGTGTGTCTGTTTTTATGTGAGTTCCATGCTGTCTTGGTGATCACAACTTTGTAGTAAAGCTTGAAATCAGGTATTGTCATGCCCCCCTTTTTATTTTTGTTTTTCAAAATTTCCTTAGTGATTCGGGATCTCTTCTGATTCCATACAAATTTTTGGATTATTTGCTCCAGCTCTTTGAAAAATACTGGTGTAATTTTGATTGGAATAGCATTAAAAGTATAGATTGCTCCAGGCATTATCGACATTGTAACAATGTTTATTCTTCCGATCCAAGAGCATGGAATGGTCTATCATCTTTCAGGGTCTTCTTCAATTTCTTTCATGAGAATTCTGTAGTTCCTTGAGTACAGAACATTTATCTCTTTGTTTAGGATTATTCCCAGGTATCTTATGGTTCTTATTGCTATAGTAAATGGAATGATTCTCTGATTTCCCTTTCTGTATTTTCATTATTAGTGCATAAAAAAGCCACTGATTTCTGTGGATACAGGATACATTGACTTTGTATCCTGCCACGTTGCTGAATTGCTGTATGAGTTCTAGTAGTTTGGGGGTGGAGTCTTTTGGGTTTTCCATATAAAGAATCATGTCATCTGCAAAGAGAGAGAGTTTGACTTCTTCAGTGCCAATTTGGATACCTTTTGTATTTCTTCGTTGTCTGATTGCTGTTGCTAGGACTTCTAATACTATGTTGAACAAGACTGGTGAGAATGGGCATCCTTGTCGTGATCCTGATCTCAACGGGAAGTCTGCAAGCTTTTTCCCATTGAGGATGATATTTGCTGTGGGTCTTTAATAGATAGATATGATAAAGTTCAGGAATGTTCCCTCTATCCCTATACTTTGCAGCGTTTTAATCACGAATGGATGCTGGATTTTTTCAAGTGCTTTTTCTGCATTGATTGAGAGGACCATGTGGTTCTTCTCTCTTCTCATATTAATTTTTTCAATGACATTGATTGATTTATGAATGTTGAACCATCCTTGTAGCCCAGGGATGAATCCCACCTGGTCATGGTAGATAATCTTTTTAATGTGCTGTTTGACCCTGTTTGCAAGGATCTTGTTGAGAATCTTAGCATCCATATTCATCAGTGATATTGGTCTGAAATTATCCATTTTGGTAGAGTCTTTGCCTGGTTTGGGGATCAGGGTAATTCTAGCTTCATAGAAAGAGTCTGTAAGTTTTCCTTCTGCTTCAATTTTTTGAAACAGCTTCAGGAGAATAGATGTTATTTCTTCTTTGAAAGTCTGTTAGAATTCCCCAAGCAATCCATCAGGTCTTGGGCTCTTGTTTCTTGGGAGGTTTTTGATCACTGCTTATATCTCATTACTAGATATCGGACGATTCAGGTTGTCAATCTCTTCCTGGTTCAATTTTGAAAGTTTATAGTTTTCCAAGAATGCATCCATTTCATCAAGGTTGCTAAGCTTATTGGCATATAACTATTGATAATAACTTCTGATAATTGTTTCTACTTCCTCGTTGTTAGTTGTGATCTCTCCGTTTTCATTTATAATTTTGTGAATTTGGGCTTTCTCTCATTTCTTTTGGATTAGTGTGGCCAGTGCCTTATTGATCTTCTTGATTCTTTCAAAAAAACCAACTTCTAGTTTCATTGATACTTTCTACTGTATCTTTGGTTTCTACCTCATTGATCTCAGCTCTAATCTTGATGATTTCTCTTCTTATGTGTAAAGTTGGTTTGATTTTTTTGTTGATTCTCCAGTTCTTTAAGGTGTAGAGACATCTGGTGTATTCTGGATTTTTCAAACTTTTGAGGGAGGCTTGGATGTCTATGTATTTCCCCCTTAGAACCGCCTTTGCTGTATCCCATAGGGTTTGGATCGAAGTGTCTTTATTCTCATTGGTTTCCATTTGTTTCAGTTCTTCTTTAATCTCCTGGTTGATCCAAGCATTCTTAAGCAAGGTGGTCTTTAGCTTCCAGGTGTTTGAGTTCCTACTGTACTTTTCCTTGTGATTAAGCTCCAGTTTCAGAGCATTATGATCTGAGAATATGCAGGGAAAAATCTCAGTCTTTTGATATCAGTTTAGTCCTGATTTATGACTCAGCATGTGGTCTATTCTTGAGAAGGTTCCCTGTCCTCTTGAGAAGAATGAGTATTATTTTGTTTTAGGGTGGAATGTTCTGAATATATCTATGAGATCCATCTGTTCCAATGTGTCATTCAATGCTCTTGTTTCCTTATTGATTTTCTGCTTCAATGATCTGTCTATTTCTGAGAGAGGCATGTTAAGATCTCCTATGATTAGTGTATTCATATCAAAATGACTCTTTATCTTGATTAACGTTTTCTTTTGTAATTGGATGCTCCCATATTGGAGGCATGGTTATTTACAATTGTTAGATCATCTTGGTGGATTTTCCCTTTAAGAATTATGTAGTGTCCTTCTGTATCTCTGACTACAGCCTTTAGTTTAAAATCTAATTTATCTGATATGAGAATCGCTACCCCGGCCTTCTTTTGAGGCCCATTGGCATGAAAGATGCTTCTCCGTCCCTTCACTTTCAGTCTGGGTGTATTTTTAGGTTCAAAATGGGTCTCTTGTAGAGGACATATGGATGGGTTCTGTCGTTTTATCCAATCTGCAACCCTGTGCTGTTTTATGGGCGCATTTAGGCCATTCGCATTGAGATTGATTATTAATAGATACGTTTTTATTGACATCAAGTTACCTTTGAAGTCTTTCTTTCTGTAGATTGTCTCTATATTTCTCTTCCATGCTATTCTTAGAATTTTTAGTCTTTTATAGAACCCCCCTTAGTATTTCCTGCAGTGTCGGCTTGGTGGTAGCATAGTCTTTTAAGTCTTGCCGGTCTTGGAAACTATTTATATCTCCATCCATTCTGAATGTCAGTCTTGATGGATAAAGTATTCTTGGCTGCATGTTCTTCTCATTTAGTGCCCTGAATATATCTTGCCAGCCTTTTCTGGCTTACCAGGCTTCTGTGGACAGGTCTGATGTTATATTGATGGGCTTTCCTATGTAAGTAAGGAGCCTCTTTGCCCTAGTAGCTTTCATGAGATTATACCTACAATTATAATTCCTCAATTTGACTATCAGGTGTCGTGTTTTCTTTTTTTTTTTTTTTTTGGAATGTATAATCTTGGGTGGAGACCGTTTAGCCTCCAGTACATGAATTCTGGTTCCATTCGCGAGATTGGGAGAATCTTCTTGAAGGACTTGTTCCACTATATCTTCTAGATCTTTCTTTCTTCTCCCCTTCAGGGATTCCAGTAATTCTGAGGTTGGAACGTTTCATGGCATCATTTATTTCCCTGATTCTGTTTTCATGATTTCTAAGCTGTTTCTTCCAGGCCTCCTCCTGATCCTTTCTCTCTATCTGTTTGTCCTCCAGATCACTAATTCTATCTTCTGTCTCAGTTACCCTAGCTTTGAGAGAGTTTAGATTAGATTGGAACTCATTGAGAGCATTGTGGACCTCCTCCCTGGTAGCTATAAGCTCCGCCCTAACATTGTGAACATCATGTCTCGTCGCTTTCAGCTTGGCCCTAATCAATTATGTTTGGTCATCCATGCCTTTCTCCAAACTAGCTATTGCCTGGATTATTGTTAACCTGAATTCTCTTTCCAACATATTGTCTATGTTGATAGCCATTAGCTCTATTGCAGAAGGTCCATCCCCTGTATTTTTCTTCTGTTGGGGATTCCTCCTCCTAGTCATTTTGGTGAGAGATGACTGAACAGATGTAGCTGGATGTATCAACCATGGTGCAGTCAAGATGCACCCTGGAACACTTCTGAACAATCAGGATTCCCCACCCAAATGAGAGACAAAAGAAAAGAAAAAGAAAAAAAAAACAAAAAAAGAGATAGA
This sequence comes from Mustela nivalis, assembly GCF_964662115.1. NCBI lineage: Eukaryota > Metazoa > Chordata > Mammalia > Carnivora > Mustelidae > Mustela > Mustela nivalis. The sequence continues at coordinate 571,450 of NW_028136397.1, forward strand.
GAGACAGGAAAGAAAGGGAAGATTAAAGAGAAAGTTCAGCCCAAATGGGCCCAAGGTAAGATTTATGAATTAGACAAACAAAAAGACTGATAAAGGTATATGACAAGAGAAAAAAAAAAAAATATATATATATATATATATATATATATATATACAAAAAATGGAAGAACCTCGTCAAAAAGAACCCCACGTGTAAGATTTATATACTATCAGGACAAACACAAAAACACAGAAACACTGGTGGAAGATAAAGATTGGAGAGTGGTTATAAATTCTCAGTGTGTGCGAGGAAGTTTGTTTTAATTCTTCCTGGATGTATCTTGATATCTTTGTTAAAGGACTCAACTTTCCTAAGATAAAGGGGTATTAAAAATTAGTTACCTATAGGGGTATTATTGATTGGGGAAAGGGGACTACTTTGAAGTTTAACTCTATATGAATAATAGAAGATAAAAATAAAAAGGAAAAAAACTAAACTAAACTAAAACATAAAAAATGTAGGAATAAAAAAATAGAAATGCAAATGAAAACATAGGTGTATGTATCAAAAAGTTCAGGTTAGAAAGTTATTATGGAATTTGATGTACTGGACAGCTCGCTGTGATGGTAAATAGGTTAATAAAATTACATATATATATATACCAGAATAGTGGGAATGAATGAAAAAGAAAACTTTTCCTATGAAGTAGTGGTTGTTCTCTTGTAGTCCTTTTTTAATTTTTTTTCTCTCTTTTTTTTTTTCTTTCTTCATTTGTTTTCTGGGGGAGGGGCCTGCCACGTGGGTTTTCAGTCAGTGATGTTCCCTGCATTAAGTTCTCCTGCCCCCCTCAAGGTGGTGGGCTCTGAGGAAACTGTTTTTTTTTTTTTTTTTCAGACTTTTGTTCTCTGGAGGTTTTTATGTTTATTCACTTTTTTTTCTCACTTTGACTGCTTTTGATGGTTTTTGTAGTTTTAGAGGAAAATAAACCACACCCTGATCTCTCTCTCAGAGAGAAGCCTCGGTCTGGCTGCAGTGTCTAAATAAGTTCCCCATGGGCCACTGGCAGAGCAGGTTTCAAGTCGCTGTCCCTGGGGTACCCAAAGCCAAGGAAGTGGCGGCTGTCTGGGAAGCTCCAGACCGCCAGAGAGGTTCCAAGCAGCAGTCACACACTGAGATATTCCTGCTGGCCCGGGCTGGGAGTGCCTGGTCTTTCTGGGTCTAAGAGCGCCCGGCTTGCATGCACCAATTTCAGGGGAGGCTGAGGTTCACGCACAGGTCTCAGGCTCTGAGAACAAGGTGCAGATCCGAGAGCACCAGGTTGGGCCTTCCCGCACCTCTCTCAGGGGAGAATTTGATGCAGGCTCTGAAACAATGGCGCATATGAAAGGGCACTGGCTGGGCCTTTATACCTCTCTCAGGAGAGTATGTCAGGCTCTATAGCAGGGCTCATGCATTCTGCCATCCAGCGTGGCTCCCATCCCCTCACAGGAGCCAGAACCCATGCATTCTCAGGTGTGCTGGCAGCTTAGGGACCAAGACCTGGTTTCTTGGCTGCACTCTCTCTGGCTCAGCACCAGGGGAGGCTGTCCTGGGACCAGGGACTTAAGCCCCTGTTGCTAGCCATCCCGATTCCCACAATTCCCCCCACCCGAGATTCTTAGCTATTTTGGAGTGCTTTCCACCAGTCTCCAAGTTAATGCTGGTCCCCAGATGCAGGGCACTCTCGCTCCTATTGGGGTATTACTTTCCAACTGGTCGCCTCTGGTGGCTTCCTCCCCATTTTGTTTATCTTCTGATATCAGTCCCCCATTCTCACTCCGTGTTACCTGCCCACTGGTGTCTTCTGCCCCTGTAGAGATCCAGACGTGTATAATACTGATCTCAGGGTGATTTCATGGGTGATTGGAGTTCTTTGGTAGGTAATCAGCTCACTTTGGGGTACAGGTTGAAAAGCCATCTCCTCCTACTTCACTGCCATCTTGTCGACCTCTCTCTGCTTCAATTTTTTGAAACAGTTTAAGGAGAATAGGTGTTATTTCTTCTTTGAATGTTTTATAGAATTCCCAAATGAATCCATCAGGGCCTGGGTTTTTGTTTTTTGGGAGGTTTTTGATCACCGCTTCAACCTCATTACTAGATATTGGTCTTCAGATTGTCAATTTCTTCCTGGTTCAATTTTAGGAGTTTATAGTTTTCCAGGAATGCATCCATTTCATCTAGGTTGCTTAGCTTATTGGAATATAACTGTTGATAACTTCTGATAGTTGTTTCTATTTCCTTGGTGTTCGTTGTGATCTCTCCCTTTTCATTCATAATTTTATGAATTTGAGCTTTCTCTCTTTTCTTTTGGATTAGTGTGGCCAATGGTTTATCGATCTTATTGATTCTTTCAAAAAACCAGCTTCTAGTTTCACTGATATGTTCTACTGTATCTCTGGTTTCTACCTCATTGATCTCAGCTCTAATCTTGATTATTTCCCTTCTTGTGTGGGGAGTTGGTTTGTTTTGTTGTTGATTCTCCAGTTCTTTAAGGTGTAAATACAGCTGCTGTGCTCTGGATTTTTCAGTTTTTTTGTTTGTTTGTTTGTTTGTTTGTTTGAGGGATGCCTGGATGGCTATGTATTACCCCCTTAGGACCTCCTTTGCTGTATTCCATAGGGTTTGGATCGAAGTGTCTTTATTCTCATTGGTTTCCATTTGTTTCAGTTCTTCCTTGATCTCCTGGTTGATCCAAGCATTCTTAAGCAAGGTGGTCTTTAGCTTCCAGGTGTTTGAGTTCCTTCTGAACTTTTCCTTGTGATTGAGCTCCAGTTTCAAAGCATTATGATCTGAGGATGTGCAAGGAATAATCTCAGTCTTTTGGTATCAGTTGAGTCCTGTTTTGTGACTCAGTATGTGGTCTATTCTTGAGAAGGCTCCATGTGGACTTGAGAAGAATGAGTATTTTGTTGTTTTAGGGTGGAATGTTCTGTATATATCTATAAGGTCCATCTGTTCCAGTGTGTCATTCAATGCTCTTGTTTCTTTATTGATTTTCTGCTTCAATGATCTATTTCTGAGAAAGGCATGTTAAGATCTCCTATGATTAGTGTATTCATATCAATATGACCCTTTTTCTTGATTAACAGTTTTCTTATGTAATTGAATGCTCCCATATTGGAGGCATAGATATTTACAATTATTAGATCATCTTGGTGGATTGTCCCTTTAAGAATTATGTAGTGTCCTTCTGTATCTCTGACTACAGCCTTTAGTTTAAAATCTAATTTATCTTATATGAGAAATGCTACCCCGGCCTTCTTTTGAGGCCCATTGGCATGAAAGATGCTTCTCCGTCCCTTCACTTTCAGTCTGGGTGTATCTTTAGGTTCAAAATGGGTCTCTTGTAGAGAACATATGGATGGGTTCTGTCGTTTTATCCAATCTGCAACCCTGTGCTGTTTTATGGGCGCATTTAGGCCATTCGCATTGAGATTGATTATTGATCGATACATTTTTATTGACATCGAGTTACCTTTGAAGTCTTTCTTTCTGTAGATTGTCTTTATATTTCTCTTCCATGCTATTCTTAGAATTTTTACTCTTTCATAGAACCCCCCTTAATATTTCCTGCAGTGTCGGCTTGGTGGTAGCATAGTCTTTTAAGTCTTGCCGGTCTTGGAAACTCTTTTTCTCTCCATCCATTTTGAATGTCAGTCTTGCTGGGTAAAGTATTCTTGGCTGCATGTTCTTCTCATTCAATGCCCTGAATATATCTTGCCAGCTCTCTCTGGCTTGCCAGGTGTCTGTTTAGAGGTCTGACATTATTCTGATGGGCTTTCCTCTGTACGTAAGGATCTTCTTTGTCCTAGCTACTTTCAAGAGGTTCTGCCTACAATTATATTTCTTCATTCTTACTACTAGGTGTCTGGAGGACTTTTGAGTATCTGTAATCTTGGGGGGAAACCGTTCGGCCTCTAGTACAGGAATGCTGGTTCCATTCACGAGATTCAGAAAATTTTCATGAAGAACTTGTTCCACTATATCTTCTAGACTTCTTTCTTTCTCCTCTCCTTCAAGGATTCTAATAATTCTGACGTTGGAACATTTCATGGCATCATTTATTTCTATGATTCTGTTTTCATGGCTCTAAGCTGTTTGTTTAAGGCTTCCTCCTGATACTTTTTCTCTATCTGTTCATTCTCCAGATCACTAATTCTATCTTCTGTCTCAGTTACTCTAGCTTTCAGAGAATTTAGATTAGAGTGGAACTCATTGAGAGCATTGTGAAGCTCATCCCTGTTAGTTTTCAGCTCTTCCCTAATATTGAAAACGTGATCTCTGGTCGTTTTAAGTTCGGCTCTAATCATTTCCTTTTGGTCACTCATGGCTTTCTCCAACCTAGCTATTGCTTGGATAATTGTTAGCCTGAATTCTCTTTCTGACACATTGTCTATGTTGATAGCCATTAGCTCTGTTGCAGAAGGTCCATTTTTTGTATTTTTCTTCTTTTGGGCATTCCTCCTCCTAGTCATTTTGGTGAGAGATGGCTGAATGGGTGTAGCTGGATGTATCGACAGTGGTGCAGTCAAGGTGCACCCTGGAACGCTTCTGATCAATCAGAGTTACCCACCCACATGAGAGGAAAAAGAAAAGGAAAAGAAAAAAAGAGAGAGGGAGAGAGACAAGAATGAAAGGTGAGATAAAAGAGAAGGTTCAGCCCAAATGGGTTCCAAGGTAAGATTTATGAAGTTTACAAACAAAAACAGACAAACAAAAAGACTGATAAAAGTGCCTGTGCCACCTCTCTCTCTGGAGGGCGCAGGGCATGACTCGGACTCTGATGGCATGGCAGGGCACTTGCATGGGGACTGCAAAAAAGCTGTGCTTCTGTTGGCTGGCGAGGCTCCCAGCCCCTCATGGGAGCTGGGAGCCACACGCTCTCAGGCGAGCTTGCTGGTGGTTCAGGGACCAAGACCTGGTTTCTCTGCCGCACTCTTTCTGGCTCTGCACCAGGGGTGGTTGTCCTGGGTCTGGGGACTTAAGCCCCTGACCCTAACACCCCGATTCCTGCAATTTCTTCCCAGTGATCCCTTGCTCTTCTTGAGTGCTTTCTACCATACTTCTGAGATAATGCTGGTCCCCAGACGCAGGGCACTCTCGTATTGGGATATTACTTTCCAGTGGGTCACCTCTGGTAGCACCCTCCCACTTTTGTTTATCTTCTGATATCAGTCCGACTTTCCCACTCTGCTTTACCTGCCCACTGGCGTTTTCTGCTCTGGTAGAGATCCAGATGTGTATAATTCGGATCTCAGGCTGATTTTGTCGGTGAGTGGAGTTCAATAGAAGTAGGGTTCAGGTTGAAAGGGAGCCTCCTCCTACTTCTCCGCCATCTTGTCTCCAGTATAACATTTTAACAATTTTTTTTAATTAAATTAATTTCTTTATTTTCAGAAAAACAGTATTCATTATTTTTTTCACCAACCCAGTGCTCCATGCAATCTGTGCCCTCTATAATACCCACCACCTGGTACCCCAAGATCCCACCCCCCCGCCACTTCAAACCCCTAGGTTGTTTTTCAGAGTCCATAGTCTCTCATGATTCACCTCCCCTTCCAATTCCCCCAAACTCCCTTCTCCTCTCTAAGACCCCTTGTTCTCCATGATATTTGTTATGCTCCACAAATAAGTGAAACCATATGATAATTGATTCTCTCTGCCTTTCTTCATTCAGCAAAATCTCTTCCAGTCTCGTCCATGCTGCTACAAAAGTTGGGTATTCATCCTTTCTGATGGAGGCATAATACTCCATAGTGTATATGGACCACATCTTCCTTATCCATTCGTCCGTTGAAGGGCATCTTGGTTCTTTCATAGTTTGGCGACCATGGCCATTGCTGCTATAAACATTAGGGTTCAGATGGCCCTTCTTTTCACGACATCTGTATCTTTGGGGTAAATACCCAGGAGTGCAATTGCAGGGTCATAGGGAAGTTCTGTTTTTAATTTCTTGAGGAATCTCCACTCTGTTCTCCAAAGAGGCTGCACCAACTTGCAATCCCACCAACAGTGTAAAAGGGTTCCCCTTTCTCCACATCCTCTCCAACACATGTTGTTTCTTGTTTTGTTAACTTCGGCAATTCTAACTGTTGTAAGGTGATATCTCACTGTGGTTTTATTTTGAATCACCCTGAGGGCTAGTGATGATGTACATTTTTTCATGTGTCTGATTGCCATTTGTATGTCTTCATTAGAGAATTGTCTGTTCATATCTTCTGCCCATTTTTTGATATGTTTGCCTATTTCCTATGTGTTGAATTTGAGGAGTTCATTATAGATCCTGGATATCAGCCTTTTGTCTGTACTGTTATTTGCAAATATCTTATCACATTCCATGGGCTGCATCTTTGTTTTTTTTACTTTTTCCTTTGCTGTGCAGAAGCTTTTGATTTTGATGAAGTCCCAAAAGTTTATTTTGGCTTTTGTTTCCTTTGCCTTTGGAGACATATCTTGAAAGAAGTTGCTGTGGCTGATATAGAAGAGATTACTGCCAATGTTCTCCTCTAGGGTTCTGATGGATTCCTGTCTTACGTTGAGGTCTTTTATCCATTTTACCAATGTTTATTCTTCTGATCCTTGAGCATGGAATGGTCTTCTGTCTTTTTTGTTTTCTTCAATTTTTTTCATGAGTGTTCTGTAGTTCCTCAAGAAAAATCCTTTACTTCTTTGGTATGGTTTATTCCCAGGTATCTTATGGTTTCAGTGCTGTAGTAAATGGAATTGATTCTCTAATGTCCCTTTCTGTATTTTCATTGATAATGTAGAAAAAGGCCACTGATTTCTGTACAATGATTTTGTATCCTGCCACATTATTGAGTTGCTGTATGAGTTCTGGTAGTTTGGAGGTGGGGTGTTTTGAGTTTTCCATATAAATTATGTCATCTGTGAGGAGAGAGTGTTGGACTTCTTCATTACCAATTTGGATACCTTTTATTTCTCATTGTTGTCTGATTGCTGTTGCTAGGATTTCAAATAGTTTGTAGAACAAGAGTGGTGAGAGTGGGCATCCTTGTCATGTTCCTGATCTCAAAGGGAAGCCTGTCAGCTATTACCCATCGAGGATAATATTCACTGTGGGTTTTTCATAGAAACATTTTATGAAGTTGACTAATGTTCCCTCTATCCCTATAATTTGAAGCATTTTAATCAGGACCGGATGCTGGATTTTGTATAATGCTTTTTCTTCTTCAATGGAGAGGACCATGTGGTTCTCCTCTCCACGCTTCATAATTTGTTCTATGACATTGATTGATTTGTGAATGCTGAACCATCCTTGCAACCCAGGGATAGATCCCACCTGGTCATGGTGGATCATCTTTTGAATATACTGTTGGATCCTGTGAGCTAGGATCTTGTTGAGAATCTTAGTATCCATATTCATCAGTGATATTGGTCTGAAATTCTCCTTTTGGTGAGGTCTTTGCCTGGTTTGTGGAGCAGGGTAATGCTGCCTTCATAAAAAGGGTCTGGAAGTTTTCTTTCTGCTTAATTTTTGGAACGAGCTTCAGGAGAAGACATGTTATTTCTTCTATGAAAGTCTGGTAGATTTCTCCTGTGAATCCATCAAGTCCTGGGCTCTTGTGTATTGGGAGGTTTTTGAACACTGCTTCAATCTTGTTACTGGGTAAAAGTCTATTTATGTTGTGAATTTCTTCCCGGTTCAATTTTGGGATAATACTTTTCTAAAAATGCATCCATTTCACAAAGTTTGCTTAGCATATTGGCATACAACTGTTTAATTTTTTAAATTATTTTCAGTGTAACCGTATTCAATGTTTTAGTACAACTCCCAGTGTTCCATGCACTCCCTACCATCTCTAATAAGCACCACTTGGTTCCCCCAAACTCCCACCCAACCCATGCAAAGACCTCAGATTCTTTTACAGAGTCCATAGTCTCTCATGGTTCACCTCCACTTCCAGTTTCCCTCAACTCCCTTCTCCTCTCCATCTCTCCTTGTCCTCCATGGTATTGTTTATGCTCCACACTTAAGTAAAACAATATGATAACTGACTCTGTCTGCTTATCTTATTCCACTAAGCATAATCTCTTCCAGTCCTGTCCATGTTGCTGCAAAATTTGGGTATTCAACCTTTCTGATGGAGGCATAATACTCCATTGTGTATATGGACTACATCTTCCTTATCCATTCGTCTTTTGAAGTTCATCTTCGTTTTTTCCACAGTTTGTTGACCATGGCCATTGCTGCTATAAACATTGGGGTACAGATATCCCTTCGTTTCACTCCATCTGTATCTTTGGGGTAAATACCCAGTAGTGCAATTGCAGGGTCATAGGATAGCTCTGTTTTTAATTTCTTGAGGAATCTCCACACTGTTTTCCAAAGTAGCTGCACCAACTTGCGTCCCCACCAACAGTGTAAGAGGGTTTCCCTTTCTCCACATCCTCTCCAACACATGTTGTTTCCTGTCTTGCTTATTTTGGCTGTTCTAACTGGTGTAAGGTGGTATCTCAATGCGGTTTTAATGTGCATCAGTCTGATGGCTAATGATGATGAACCTTTTTTTTTTCATGTGTCTGATAGCCATTTGTATGTCTTCATTGGAGAAGTGTCTCTTCATATCTTCTGCCCATTTTTAAAATATGATTGTCTGTTTTGTGTGTGTTGAGTTTGAGGAGTTCTTTATAGGTCCTGGATATCAACCATTTGTCTGTCCTGTCATTTGCAAGTATCTTCTCGCAATCCTTGGGTTGCTCTTTGTTTTGTTGACTGTTTCCTTTGCTATGCAGAAGGTTTAGATTTTGACGAAGTCCCAGAAGTTTATTTTGGCTTTTGTTTCCTTTCCCTTTGGAGACATATCTTGAAAGAAGTTGCTGTGGCTGACATCGAAGAGATTACTGCTTATATTCTCCTCTATGATTCTGATGGATTTTGTCTCACATTGAGGTCTTTTATCCATTTTGAGTTTATCTTTGTGTGCGGTGTAAGACAATGGTCCAGTTTCATTCTTCTACGTATAGTTGCCCAGTTTTCTCTGCACCATTTATGGAAGAGACTGTCTTTTTTCCACTGTATATTTTTTCCTGTTTTGTCTAAGATTATTTGACCATAGAGTTGAGGGTCCATATCAGGGCTCTCTACTCTGTTCCACTGGTCTATATGTCTATTTTTTTGCCAGTACCATGCTGTCTTGGTTATCATAGCTTTGTAGTAAAGCTTAAAATCAGGAAATGTGATGCCCCCATTTGCTTTTTTTTTTCTTTTCCAATTGATTTATTTTCAGAAAAAAAGTACTTATTATTTTTTCACCACACTTAGTGCTCCATGCAATTTGTGCTCTCTATAATGCCCACCACCTGGTACCCAACCTCCCACACCCCCGCCACTTCAAAACCCTAAGATTGTTTTTCAGAGTCCATAGTCTCTCATGGTTCACCTCCCCTTCCAATTTCCCCAAACTCCTTTTTCCTCTCTAACTCCCCTTGTCCTCCATGCTATTTGTTATGCTCCACACATAAGTGGAACCTTATGATAATTGATTCTCTCTGCTTGACTTATTTAACTTATTTCACTCAGCAGAATCTTTTCCAGTCCCATTCATGTAGCTACATATGTTAGGTATTCATCCTTTCTGATGGAGGCCTAATACTCCGTAGTGTATATGGACCACATATTCCTTATCCAATCATCCATTGAAGGGCATCTTGGTTCTATCCACTGTTTGGCGACCATGGACATTGCTTCTATAAATTTAGGGGTAGATATGGCCCTTCTTTTCACTCTATCTGTTTCTTTGGGGGTAAATACCCAGTAGTGCAATTGCAGGGTCTTAGGGAAGTTCTATTTTTAATTTCTTGAGTAATCTCCACACTGTTCTCCAGAGTGGCTGCACCGACTTGCTTTCCCACCATCAGTGTAAGAGGGTTCCCCTTTCTCCACATCCTCTCCAACACATGTTGATTCCTATCTTTCTAAGGCCATTCTAACTGGTGTAAGGTGATATCTCAATGTGGTTTTAGTTTGCATCTCCCTGATGGCTAGTGATGACAAACATTTTTTAATGTGTCTGATAGCCATTTGTATGTCTTCATTGGAGAAATGTCTCTTTGTATCTTCTGCCCATTTTTTAATAGGATTATCTGTGTTGTGTGTGTTGAGTTTCAGGAATTCTTTATAGATCCTGCATATCAAGGTTTTGTCAATACTGTCATTTGCAAATATCTACTCGAATTCCGTGGGTTGCCTCATTGTTTTGTTGACTGTTTCCTTTGCTGTGTAGAAGCTTTTGATCTTTATGAAGTCCCAAACGTTCATCTTCACACTTTTTTCCTTTGCCTTTGGAGACACATTTTGAAAGAAGTTGCTATGGCCAATGTTGAAGAGGTTTCTGCCTATTTTCTCCTCCAAGATTCTGATGGATTCCTGCCTCAGGTTGAGGTCTTTTATCGATTTCGAGTTTCTCTTTGTGTATGGTGTCAGAGAATGGTCTAGTTTCATTCATCTACACAAAGCTGTCCCAATTTTCTCAGCAGCATTTATTGAAAAGACTTTTTTTTTCCTTTGTATATTTTTTCCTGCTTTCTTGAAAATTATTTGACTATAGTTTGATGGTCCATATCTGAGCTCTCTACTCTGTTACACTGGTCTAATGGCCTGTTTTTATGCCAGTCCCCTGCTGTCTTGGTGATCACAGCTTTGTAGTAACCCTTGAAACCAGGCAACAGGGTGCACCCAGTTTTGTTCTTTCCTTTTTGCCATTTCCTTAGCAATACGGGATCTCCTCTGATTCCACACCAATTTTAGGCTTCTGTTTGCTCCAGCTCTTTGAAAAATACCGGAGGAATTTTGATCAGAATGGCATTAAAAGGATAGATTTCTCTAGGTTGTATAGACTTTTAAAGACTGTTTATTCTTCTGATCCACGAGTATGGAATGGTCTTCCATCTTTATGGTTTTCTTCCATTTATTTCATGAGTGTTCTGTAGTTCCCTGAGTATAGATTGCTTATCACTTTGGTTTGGATTATTCCCAGGTATTTTATGGTTTTGGAGCTGTAGTAAATGGAATTTATTCTCTAATTTCCCTTTCTGTATTTTCATTGTTAAAGGATAAGAAAACCACTGATTTTTGTACAAAGATTTTGTATCCTCCCACATTATTGAAGTGCTGTATGAGTTCTAGTAGTTTTGGGGTGGAGTCTTTTGGGTTTTCCATATAAAGTATGTCATCTGTGAAGAGAGAGTTTGACTTCTTCATTGCCAATTTGGATACATTTTATTTCTCCTTGTTGTCTGATTGCTGTTGCTAGGACTTCAAATACTATGTTGAATAAGAGTGCAGAGAGTGGGCAACCCTGTCATGATATCCCATGGACCCATGAGATCACACCTGTATTCCGAGGCCATCCTGGACACACAATTCAGATAGAAAAGCCTGTGCTACCGCCTTTGAGTCACCCTAATAACAATTCCTCACAAGCTGCCCTCAAGGTCTATGCATTGGGCCTGTGATCACCGTGCCACTAACCCTAACCGGAATTTGTGTTTGAAGACTTCATTCCCAAAACCATGGCTCACCTGCCCTCCAGGATGGTGTCTCTGGAGCCACACCAGAGGACTGTGCCTGCCATCCCCATGGAAACTCTGACAGTCACAATTGCCCAAACCCTCCAGATTAGGAGAAACCTGTAAGGCCCCTGAGCCAATCAGCATATTGGTGAACCCTCTGAATGCAATGCCCAGTCTGATACACCCTCATCACCTACATCCAGGCAGGAAGCCATGTCAATGGTCCTGAGTCAGAAGTTTTACACTGACATGTCCCTAGGACCTCATTGGAACCCTAGATGAGGTTTTCAGGCACCTGTCCTCAGTGACCTGTTCTGGAATACCAACCTATGATAAAACATGTCATCCCTGAGCCCCACAAAAGAACATCTCGTGTCCCCAGAAGAAAGACTTGCTCTTGGACCTGTGTCAAACTGTCAGGGTAGATGAACTCTGCATGGCCCCTTAGCCACCAGCACATTCTAAGATCTCCCTGGTAACAAACCAGCATTGTGCCCAATTTACATGAGACTCCATGTCAACTCAAGGCCTTGGAACTACACCCCATAGCCACCACAACAAACCTGCCATGTTCCTCAGCTGCAATGGTCAATGCAGGTGTGCTTTCCAGGAATCCATGAGGGGGTGCTCTGCTACACAAATTTCCCTCATGGGGGACCCTGGAGAAAAAAAAAACAGACTCCCCCTGTCTGGTAGAAGGAAACCTTGCTGTTTGGATCATCTCAGAAGCCCTAGCGTGGTAAATCCTCCATTGCCTCTTGATGCCACCCCTCCATTTGTTGGTCATCATAGACAAAAACTCCAGTGTGAGCAAACATCTGACATCCGCCCTTACTCAGGTGTTGGATATCTCCAATCAGCCACTGCACATTGGAACTGTTTTTCGCTTGGCACTGAATTTAACATTAGCGTGTGTTTACCATTCCATCCTCATGCTCCTGGTCCACAAACACTCTTGATAGGAAATTCTGTAGCCACAACGCAGCATTCTGCCTGCCACAAGAAAGAAGAATAGCCTGGTAAGTCTGCCCAGTAACCCCACATGAGGATCCACCTGCAGGGCCCTCGACGACAGCCTAATGTCATAGGCCACCATGGGAACTAAGGCTCTGTCTGACACAGCCTGCACCACGACCTTTAGTCAGCCACCCAGACAGTGGGTCCCATATACTACAGATGGGACTTGTTGTGGCCCAAAGCCGTCATCTCTACTCAACCTGGATATTCAGGCATCTGTGCCTAGCACTTAGCTCAAATCCTACCCTATGAGGGAACCTGAAGAACAAGGGTACACCTCCTTCCTGATGGAAGGAAATCTGGCTGGTGAGATGGGTGTTTCACCCTCAGAGTGGGAACCAGCTGCATGGACATGAGACCACGACCACACATGGGAGCCGCCCTGGGCACAAACAGGCTTTGTGATCCTCAGCGTGAGCCTGCTTTCCAACAAACCCCCATGGTAGCTGGACCAGGAGCCGGCAAAGTGGGCCTTCCAGGTGCCTAGAGGCAAATCTTCACACTTGGTGGTGTTTTCTGGCGCTGAGACCCAGAAACTGTCTCTGGAATCCCTCTAGTGGGGATCCATTGAGACGGAAAACAGCAGTCTTCTCTTCCCCCAGAGACACAAACTCTGGGAGCTGGGCAGAAACCCCAGAGATGAAGAATGTTCTATGGCCCCATGAAGCCATCCCTACATTTGGCCACCGTTCTGGACACACAATCCAGACAGAAAAGTCTACCCACCACCTCCATGATACCTTAATTTCACTACACAATGAGCTGCCCTCAGATCCTACAGATCAGGGCTGTGATCACCTCGGGCCTGACCCTAACCCTAGCTCGCATTGGCAGATTTCTGTCTCCAAAATCCTGCCCTCATGCCATCCAGACTTGGGCCTCTGGTGCCACACCAGAAGACTGTGACTACCCTCACAAAGGAAACTCTGCCTTTCACTGTTGCCCAAACCCTGAAGATTAGGAGCAAAGTACAAAGCCCCTGAGCCCACCTCAAATTCAAAGAAAGCTCTGGAACCAAATGCACATTCTGACACACAATGAGCACTTGTCTCCAGGCAGACATTCAAGTCAAAGGCCCTGAGTAGAAGTTTGAATCTGACATACACCAAGGACTTTATTGACCCTAGCTTAGGTTTTCAGGCGCCCGTCCTGAGAGGCCTGTTCTCTAATACCAACTTATATTCCAACATGTGGTCCCTGAGAAACACAACAGAACCCCTGCTGTTCCCAGAAAGATACCTTGCTCTTGGTAGCTGTGTCCAAGACTCAGTGTAGGAGAATCCTGCATGGCCCCTGACCACCCCAACTTTCTAACGTCTCCCTGGATACAAACCAGCATTGTGATCCAACAGCATGAAACTCCATGTCAACTCAGCCCCCTTGGAACTTGGCTCCAGGGCCAGCAGATCGAACCTGCCATGTTCCTCAACTACAATGGTCAATGAAGGTGTGCTTTCCAGTCATCCATGAGGGAGTACTCTGCTACCCAACCTTTCCATATTGGGGACCCTGGAGCAAACAAACCAGACTCCTCTGTCCGGTTGAAGGAAACCTTGCTGTTTGGAGCATCTCACAAGCCCCAGTGTGGGAAATCCTCCATGGCTTATTGATGCCATTGCTCCATTTCTTGGTCATCATAGACACAATCTCCCGCGTGAGCAAACATCTGACATCTGCCCTTACTCAGGAGCTAGATGTCTCGAATCAGCCACTGCAAACTGGAAGTGCCTTCTGTTTGTCACTGAATTGAACCATAGCTTGTGTTTACAATTCCATCCTCAACTTCCTGGTCCCCAAGCCATCTTGATAGGGAATTCTGGAGCCATAACACAGCATTCTGCATGCCCCACAGAAAGAAGAAGTGGCTGGTGAGTCTGACCAGAAATCCCACATGAGGAACCACCTGCATGACCCTCGACAGCACCATAATAAATAGGCTGCCATGGGCACTAAGACTCTGTCTGACACAGCCTGAGCCACGACCTCCAGTCAGCCACGCAGAGAATGGGCCCCATATCCTGCAGCTGGACCTGCCATGGCCCGAAGCCATCATCTCTACACAACCTGGGTATTCAGGCATCTGTCCCCAGACCGTAGCTCAAATCTCAAATCCCTGCCTATGGTGTAACCTGAAGCACAGAATGAGTCCTCCTTTCTGATGGCAGGAAACATGGCTGATGGGATGGGTGTCTAACCCTCAGAGTGGGAACTAGCTGCATGGCCCATGAGACCATGTCCATTCATGGGAGCCGCCCTGGGCACAAACAGTCATTGTGATCGTCAGTGGGAGTCTGCTTTCAAACAAACCCCCTCGGAACCTGGCCCAGGAGCCCGCAGAGTGTGGCTTCCAGATCCCTAGGGCCAAATTCTTACCATTGTTCGTGTTTTCCTGGCGACCAGACCAAGAACCTGTCTCTAATCCCTCTTTTGGGGGTGCCCTGAGACAGAAAACAGCAGTCTTCCTTTCTCCCAGAGATACAAAACACTTGGGAGCTGAGAAGAATCCCTAGCGACGAAGAATTTACCATGGCCTCATGAAGCCACCCCTACCTTTTGTGACTGTCCTGGACACATACCCGACAGAAAAGCCTGCACTACTGCCTCCATGATAGTGTAATTACAGTACACTATGAGCTGCCCTCAGGGCCTGCATGTCGGGCCTGTGATCAACTTGGCCCTCACATTAACCCTAATTCCCAAAGCCCTGGACCAGAAGCCCTCCAGGATGGGGTCTCTGGAGCCAAACCAGATGATTGTGCCTACGTACTCAAAGGAAACTCTGCCCTTCACTGTTGCCCAAACCCTGAAGTTTAGTAGCAATATGCAAAACCCCTGAGCACACCTCAATTCTGAGGAACACTCTGGACCCAAATGCGCTGATACACCATGAGCACCTATTTCCAGGCAGATATCCACGTCAAAGGCCCTGAGTCAGACGACTGAACCTGACATGCCCATAAGACTTCATTGATACCATAGCTTATATTTTCAGGCGCCTGTCCCCAGAGGCCTTTTTTCCAAAACCAACTTATATTCCAACATATGGTCTGTGAGCCACACAACAGAACCCCTCCTGTCCCCAGTAAAAAACATTGCTCTTGGTAGATATGTCCAAGACTCAGTGGATGAGAATCCTGCATGGCCCCTACCACTCAAACATTCTAACGTTTCCCTGGGTACAAACCATCATTATGATCCAACAGCATGGAACTCCATGTCAACTCAGGCTGCTTGGAATTTCACCCCAGAGCCACCAATGGAACCTGCTTTGTTCCTCAGCTGCAATGGTCAATGGAGGTGTGCTTTCCAGGCATCCATGTGAGAGATCTCTGCTACCCAAACTTTCACTATGGGGATCCTGGAGCCAACAAACCAGACTCCCCCTGTCCAGTACAAGGAAACCTTGCTGTTTGGAGCATCCCACAAGCCACAGTGTGGGAAATCCTCCATGGCATCTTGCGCCCCCACTCCATTAGTCGGTCATCATAGTCACAAACTACAGTGTGAGCTAACTTCAGACATCTGCCCTTACTCAGGTGCTGGATATCTCGAATCAGCCACTGCACACGGGAACTGCCTTCTGCTTCGCACTGAATTTAACCGTAGCTTGTGTTTACAATTCCATCCTCAATTCCATCCGTACCCAAGGCCTCTTGATAGGGAATCTGGTAACAAAATGCAGAATTTGCCTGCCCAACAGAAAGAAGAAGTGCCTGGTGATTCTGCCCAGAAACTCCATATGAGGATACAGCGGCATGGCCCTCGACGGTACCCTAATATCATCGGCCACCATGGGCAATCAGGCTTGGTCTGACACATCCTGAGCCACGACCTCTAATCAGCCACACAGACAGTTTGCCCCATATCCTGCAGGTGGGACCTGTTGTGGTCAGAAGCCATCACATATACTCAACCTGGATATTCAGTCATCTCTCCTTCAGACTGTAGCTCAAATCCCTGCTTATGGGGGAACCTGAAGCACAAGAGTACTCCTCCTGCCCCATGGCAGGAATCCTGGCTGTTGAGATGGGTTTCCAACCCTCAGAGTGGGAACCAGCTGCATGGCCCATGAGACCACGGCCACTCATGTGAGCTGCCCTGGGCATTATGACCCTCAGAGTGAGCCTGCTTTCAAACAAACCCCCTTGGTAGCTGGACAGAAAGGACACAGGGCGGGCCTGCCAGGTCCCTAGGGCCAAATCCTCACCCTCATTCGTGTTGTTCAGGGGCCCTGAAAAATCCCAGAAACTGTCTCTGAAATCCCTCTTTTGGGGATCTGCTGAGACGGAAAACAGCAGTCTTCTTTTCCCCAGAGACACCAAACTCTAGAGAGCTGGGCAGAATGCCCAGAGATGAAGAATCTCCCGTGGCCCAATGAAGACTCCCCTACATTTTGCGACCATCCTAGACACACAATCCAGACAGAAAAGCCTGTGATACTGCCTCCATGACACCTTAATTTCAGTACACTATGAGGTGCACTCAGGCCTGCAGATTGGGCCTGTGATCGCCTCCGCCCTCACCATAAACCTAGTTTGCATTTGCAAATTTCTGTCCCCAAGGCCCTGGACCACATGCTTTCCAGGATGGAGCCTCTGGTGCCACACCAGATGAGTATGCTTACCACCCAAAAGAAAACTCTGCCCTTCACGGTTGCTCAAACCCTGAAGATTAGAAGCAAAGTACAAATTCCCTGTGCCGACCTTAATTTCAAACAACACTCTGGACTCAAGTGTGTATTATTATTATTATTTTTTTATTTTCAGCATAACAGTATTCATTATTTTTTCACCAAACCCAGTGCTCCATGCAATCCGTGCCCTCTATAATACCGGTCACCTGTGTACCCCAACCTTCCACCCACCCGCCAATTCAAACCCCTCAGATTGTTTTATAGAGTCCATAGTCTCTTATGGTTTACCTCCCCTTCCAATTTCCCCAACTCCCTTCTCTCTAACTCCCCATGTCCTCCATGCTATTTGTTATGCTCCACAAATAAGTGAACCATATGATAATTGACACTCTCTGCTTGACTGATTTCACTCAGCATAATCTCTTCCAGTCCCTTCCATGTTGCTAAAAAGTTGGGTATGCATACATAGTGTATATGGACCACATCTTCCTTATCCATTCGTCTGTTGAAGGGCATCTTGGTTCTTTCCATAGTTTGTCTACCGTGGCCAGTGCTGCTATACACATTGGGGTACAGATGGCCCTTCTTTTCATGACATCTGTATCTTTGGGGTAAATATCCAGAAGTGAAATTGCAGGGTCATAGGGAAGTTCTATTTTTAATTTCTTGAGGCATCTCCACACTGTTCTCCAAAGAGGCTGCACCAACTTACATTCCCACCAACAGTGGAAGAGGGTTCCCCTTTCTCCATATCCCCTCCAACACAAGTTGTTTCCTGTCTTGCTAATGACCATTCTAACTGCTGAAACATGATATCTCAATGTGGTTTTAATTTGAATCTCCCTGAGGGCTAGTGATGATGAACATTTTTTTCATGTGTCTGATAGCCATTTGTATGTCTTCATTGGAGAAGTTTATGTTTATATCTTCTGCCCATTTTTTGATACGATTGTCTGTTTTGTGCATGTTGAATTTGAGGAGTTCATTATAGATCCTGGATATCAATCTTTTCTCTGCACTGTCATTTGCAAATATCTTCTCCCATTCCATGGGTTGCACCTTTGTTTTTTTGACTGTTTCCTTTGCTGTGCAGAAGCTTTTGATTTTGATGAAGTCTGAAAGGTTTATTTTCGCTTTTGTTTCCTTTGCCTTTGGAGACATAACTTGAAAGAAGATTGTGTGGCTAATATCGAAGAGATTGCTGCCTATGTTCTCCTCAAGGATTCTGATGGATTCCTGTCTCATGTTGAGGTCTTTTATCCATTTTGAGTTTATCTTTGTGTACGGTGTTAGAGAATGGTCGAGTTTCATTCTTCTACACATAGCTGTCCAGTTTTCCCAGCACCATTTATTGAAGAGACTGTCTTTTTTCCATTGTATATTTTTTCCTGGTTTGTCGAGGATTATTTGCCCATAGAGTTGAGGGTCCATATCTGGGCACTCTACTCTGTTCCACTGTTTTAATGTCAGTACCATGTTGTTTTGGTGTCACAGCATTGTAATAAAGCTTGAAATCAGGTAATGTGATGCCCCCGTTTTATTTTTGTTTTTCAACAATTCCTTAGCGATTCAGAGTCTCTTCTGATTCCATACAAATTTTTGGATTATTTGCTCCAGATCTTTGAGGAATACCGGTGGAATTTTGATCAGAATGGTATTAAAAGTATAGATTGCTCTAGGCAGTATAGACAATTTAACAATGTTTATTCTTCCGATCCAAGAGTATGGAATGGTCTTCCATCT
This sequence comes from Mustela nivalis, assembly GCF_964662115.1. Lineage (NCBI taxonomy): Eukaryota > Metazoa > Chordata > Mammalia > Carnivora > Mustelidae > Mustela > Mustela nivalis. Next base: position 590,394 of record NW_028136397.1, read on the forward strand.
TTTTGTGTCTTCTTCAGTTTCTTTCATGAGTGTTCTGTAGTTCCTCAAGTACGGATCCTTTACCTCTTTGGTAAGGTTTATTCCCAGGTATCTTATGGTTCTGGTGCTATAGTAAATGAAATTGATTCTCTAATTTCCCTTTCTGTATTTTCATTGTTAGTGTATAAGAAAGCCACAGATTTCTGTACATTGACTTTGTATCCTGCCACGTTGCTGAATTGCTGTATGAGTTCTAGTAGTTTGGGGGTGGAGTCTTTTGGGTTTTCCGTATAAAGAATCATGTCATCTGCGAAGAGAGAGAGTTTGACTTCTTCATTGCCAGCTTGGATACATTTTATTTCTCTTTGTTGTCTGATTGCTGTTGCTAGGACTTCTAATACTATATTGAACAAGAGTGGTAAGACAGGGCATCCTTGACTTGTTCCTGATCTCAACGGGAAGACTGCAAGCTTTTTCCCATCGAGGATGATATTTGCTGTGGGTCTTTCATAGTTAGATTTGATGATGTTCAGGAATGTTCTTTCTATCCCTATACTTTGAAGCGTTTTTGTCAGAAACGGATGCTGGATTTTTTCAACTGCTTTTTCTGCATCGATTGAGAGGACCATGTGGTTCTTCTCTCGTCTCGTATTCATTTGTTCTATCACATTGATTGATTTGCGAATGTTGAACCATCCTTGTAGCCCAGGGATGAATCCCAACTGGTCATGTCGGATAATCTTTTTAATGGGCTGTTGGATCCTGTTTGCTAGGATCTTGTTGAGAATCTTAGCATCCGTATTCATCAGTGATTTTAGTCTGAAATTCTCCTTTTTTAAGGGTCATTGCCTGGTTTAGGGGTCAGGGTAATGCTGGCTTCTGCTTCAATTTTTTGAAACATCTTCAGGATAATTGGTCTTATTTCTTCTTTGAAAGTTTGATAGAATTCCCCAGGGAATCCGTAAGGTCCTGGGCTCTTGATTTTTTTGGAGATTTTTGATCACTGCTTCAAACTCGTTACTAGATATTGGTCTATTAAAGTTGTCAATTTCTTCCTGGTTCAATTTTGGGAGTTTATAGTATTCTAGGAATGCATCCATTTCATCTAGGTTGCTATGCTTATTGGCATATAACTGTTGATAAAAACTTCTGATGATTATTTCTACTTCCTTGGTGTTACTTGTGATCTCTCCCTTTTCATTCATAATTTTATGAATTTGGGCTTTCTCTCTTTTCTTTTGGATTAGTGTGTCCAGTGGTCTATTGATTTTATTGATTCTTTCAAAAAACCAGCTTCTAGATTCATTAGTACGTTCTATTGTATCTCTGGTTTCTACCTCATTGATCTCAGCTCTAATCTTGATTATTTCTCTTCTTATGTGTGGAGTTGGTTTGATTTGTTGTTGATTCTCCAGTTCCTGAAGGTGTAGAGTCAGCTGCTGTGTTCTGGATTTTTCAATTTTTTTGAGGGAGGTCTGGATGGCTATATATTTCCCCCTTAGGACCGCCTTTGCTCTATCCCATAAATTTTGGACCGAAGGGTCTTCATTCTCATTGGTTTCCATGATTTTTTTTCAGTTATTCTTTGATCTCCTGCTTGATCCAAGCATACTTAAGCAAGGTGGTCTTTAGCTTCCATGTCTTTGAGTTCCTTCTGAACTTTTCCTTGTGATTGAGCTCCAGTTTCAAAGCATTGTGATCTGAGAAAATGCAGGGAATCTTCTCAGTCTTTTGGTATCGGTTGAGTCCTGATTTGTAACCCAGTTTGTGGTCTATTCTTGAGAAGGTTCCATGTGCACTTGAGATGAATTAGTATTCTGTTGTTTTAGGGTGGAATGTTCTGTATATATCTATGAGGTCCATCTGGTCCAATGTGTCATTCAATGCTTTTGTTTCTTTATTGATTTTCTGCTTTGATGATCTGTCTATTTCTGAGGGAGACGTGTTAAGATCTCCTACAATTAGTGTATTTATATCAATATGACTCTTTATCTTGATTAACAGTTTTATTATTGCCTGCTCCCATATTGGAGGCATAGATATTTACAATTGTTAGATCAACTTGGTGGATAGTCTCTTTAAGAATGATGTAGTGTCCTTCTGTATCTCTGACTACAGTCTTTAGTTTAAAGTCTAATTTATCTGATACAAGAATTGCTACCCCAGCCTTCTTTTGAGGCCCATTGGCATGAAAGATGCTTCTCCATCCCTTCACTTTCAGTCTGCATGTATCTTTAGGTTCAAAATGGGTCTCTTGTAGACAATACATGGATGGGTCCTGTCGTTTTATCCAATCTGCAACCCTGTGTCATGTTATGGGCGTATTTAGGCCATTCACATTGAGAGTGATTATTTATAGATACGTTTTTATTGACATCGAGTTACCTTTGAAGTCTTTCTTTCTGTAGACTGTCTCTATATTTCTGTTCAATGCTATTCTTAGGATTTTTTCCTCTTTTATAGAACCCCCTTTAATATTTCCTGCAGTGTCAGCTTGGAGGTTGCATAGTCTTTTAAGCCTTGCCGGTCTTGGAAACTCTTTATCTCCCCATCCATTTTGAATGTCAGTCTTGCTGGATAAAGTATTCTTGGCTGCATGTTCTTCTCATTTAATGCCCTGAATATATCTTGCCAGCTCTTTCTGGCTTGCCAGGTCTCTGTGGACAGGTCTGATGTTATTCTGATGGGCTTTCCTCTGTAAGAAAGGAGCCTCTTTGTCCTAGTGGCTTTCATGAGATTATACCTACAATTATGATTCCTCAATTTGACTACCAGGTGTTGTGATGGTTTTTTTGAATGGATAATCTTGGGTGGAGACCGTTCAGACTCTAGTACATGAACGCAGATTCCATTCGGGGGTTTGGGAAAATTTTCATGAAGAACTTGTTCCACTATATCTTCTAGATTTCTTTCTTTCTCCTCCCCTTCAGGGATTCCAATAATTCTGACTTTGGAAGGTTTCGTGGCATCATTTATTTCCCTGATTCTGTTTTCATGGTTTCTAGGCTGTTTGTTCCAGCCCTCCTCCTGATCCCCTCTCTCTATCTGTTTGTCCTCCAGATCACTAATTCTAACTTCTGTCTCAGTTACCCTAGCTTTGAGAGAATTTAGATTAGATTGGAACTCATTGAGAGCATTGTGAACCTCAGCCCTGGTAGCTTTAAGCTCCGCCCTAACATTGTGAACATCATCTCTCTTCACTTTCAGCTCAGCCCTAATCAATTCCATTTGGTCATCCATGGCTTTCTCCAACCTAGCTATTGCCTGGATAATTGTTAGCCTGAATTCTCTTTCCAACATATTGTCTATGTTGATAGCCATTAGCTCTGTTGCTGAAGGTCCATACTCTATATTTTTCTACTGTTGGGCATTCCTCCTCCTAGTCATTTTGGTGAGAGTTGACTGAATAGATGTAGCTGGATGTATTGACAGTGTTATAGTCAAGGTGCACCCTGGAACACTTCTGAGCAATCAGGATTTCCTACCCAAACGAGAGACAAAAGAAAAGAAAAAGAAAAAAAGGAGAGAGAGAGAGACAGGAAAGAAAGGGAAGATGAAAGAGAAGGTTCAGCCCAGATGAGCCCCAAGGTAAGATTTATGAAGTAGACAAACAAAAATAAACAAAAAGACTGATAAAAGTATATGACAACAGAAAAAAAAATATATATATATGCAAATAAAGGAAGAACCTCGTCAAAAAGAACCCCAAGTGTAAGATTTATATACTATCAGGACAAACACAAAAACACAGAAACACTGGCAGAAGAAAAAGATGGGAGAGTGTTTATAAATTCTCAGTGTGAGCCAAGAAGATTGTTTTGCTTCTTCTTGGATGTATCTTGATATCTTTGTTAAAGGCCTCATGTTTCCTAAGATAAAGGGGGATTAAAAATTTGATTAGCTATAGGAGAGTATTGGTTGGGGAAAGGGGAGTACTTTGAAGTTTAATTCTATCTGAATATTAGAAAATAAAAATAAAAAGGAATAAACTGGACTAAACTAAACTAAAATTAAAAAAAAATAAATTCAAAAAATAGAAATGCAAAAAAAAACAACATAGGTGTATGTATCAAAAAGTTTAGGTTAATATACACTATGGAGTATTATGCCTCCATCAGAAAGGACGTATACCCAACTTTTGTAGCAACATGGACGGGACTGGAAGAGATTATGCTGAGTGAAATAAGTCAAGCAGAGAGAGTCAATTATCATATGGTTTCACTTATTTGTGGAACATAACAAAGAGCATGGAGGACATGGGGAGATAGAGAGGAGAAGGGAGTTGGGAGAAATTGGAAGGGGAGGTGAACCATGAGAGACTATGTACTCTGAAAAATAATCTGAGGGGGTTGAAGGGGCGGGTGTGGAAGGTTGGGGTACCATGTGGTGGGTATTATAGATGGCACAGTTTGCATGGAGAACTGGTTGTAGTGCAAAAATAATGAATATTGTTATGCTAAAAATAAATAAAATATAAATTTAAAAAAAGTTCAGGTTAGAAGGTTATTATGGAATTTGATGTACTGGACAGCTCACTGTGATGGTAAATATGTTTAAAAAAATATCTATATAAAAAAATAAACCAGAGTAGTGGGAATGAGTAAAAAATAAAAGTTTTCCTTTGAAGTAGAGGTGGTTGTTCCCTTGTCGTCCTTTTTTTTCTTTTTTTTTCCTTTCTTGGTTTGTTTTCTGGGTGAGGGGGCTGCCACGTGGGTTTTCAGTGATGTTCCCTGAGTTAAGTCCTCCCACCCCCCTCAAGGGAGTGGGCTCTGAGGAAACTTGTTTTTAATCAGGCTTTTAAACTCGGGCGGTTTTTATGTTTGTTCCCTTTTTTTTTCTCTCTCACCTTGACGGATTTTGATGGTTTTTGTAGTTTTAGAGGAAAATATAGTGCACCCTGACCTCCCTCTCAGAGAGAAGCCTCAGTCTGGCTTCAGAGCCCAAATATGTTTCCCCTTAACCACTGGCAAAGCAGGTTCCGAGTTGCAGTCCCTGGGCATGCAGGATCCTTTGCTTGTACCCAAAGCCATGGCAGTGGCAGCTGTCTGGATGCTCCAGACCGCCAGAGAGGTTCCAAGCAGCAATCGCACACTGAGATTTTCCCGATGGCCGAGGCTGGGAGTCCCTGGTCTTTCTGGGTCTAAGAGCACCCGGCTTGCCCACACCTCTTTCAGGAGGTCACACACGGGTCTCAGGCTCTGAGAATGGGGTGCAGGTCCGAAAGCACCAGGCTGGGCCTTCGTGCAACTCTCTGGGGGGAGAGTTTGGTGCACGTGTCTTAGGCTCTGAAACAATGGTGTGTATCAAAGGCCACAGGCTGGCCCTTTGTACCTCTCTCAGGGGAGGATGAGCAGCACACACATCTCAGGCTCTATAGCAGGGCTCGCACGTTCTGGTGTCCAGCATGGCTCCCATCCCCTCACAGGAGCAAGACGCCACGTGTTCTCGGGTGCTCTCATGGCTTAGAGTCCAAGACCTGGTTTTTCTGCTACACCATCTCTGGCTCAGCACCAGGGAAGGCTGTCCGGGAACCAGGGATTTAATCCCCTGTCCTTAGCCACCCCAATCCCACAATTTCCCCACCCCACTATCCTTTGCTCTTTTGGAGTGCTTTCAAAAAGTCCCTAAGTTAAACCTGGTCCCCAGATGCAGGGCACTCTCGCTCATATTGGGGTATTACTTTCCAACTGGTCGCCTCTGGTGGCTCCCTCCTCCTGTTGTTTATCTTCTGATATCAGTTCCCCGTTCCCACACCACTTTACCTGCCCACTGGCGTCTTCTGCACTTGTAGAGATCCAGACGTGTATAATTCTGATCTAAGGCTAATTTCATGAGTAATTGGAGTTCTTTGTTAGGCAATCAGCTCACTTTAGGGTACAGGTTGAAAAGGCGCCTCCTCCTACTTCCTCGCCATCTTGTCCCCTCCACGTTACAGATAACTTAAGGAGATTTTCCCTAGTCTGGAAGATCAAACATAAGACAAAACATCAAGAGATAGAACATTATAGTCTTTCAGTTAACCTAGTCCCATGTTAATAATTCTGGTTTAGTCTGAATGCAGCTTTTCCTTCTGTAAATTTTTACCCATTTCAGTTCCAGAATTTCAACATATCAAAGATCTGTATTTGTCCTGAAAGTCTCCCATATGAATTTTCTTTGAGACAGAATTTATCTTCCAAGAGAATTAAAACAATTACAAATGACAAAAAGAGCTGCTGATATGAGAATTTACAATGAAACTGGCAAGAAAATCAGGTTACTTCTGTGACACATAACATTTCCATAATCACAATATCAAGTGGTGATCTATCAACGTATTAAAACTTTAGGAAATGCATGGCATTTTCCCAAATGTAACCCAAGCTTTATTATTGGTTTAAATCTTATCCACAATTGCTAAAACCTTAGAAAGTTTTAAAACACATGCCTAAATATAATTAGGGATGTTAAACACCCGATAAAACAAAGCATAGAAACTGAATTTTCTTGGCAGGCAAAGAGAAAACCATAACAGATCGATTAGCTTAAGAAAACTTTGTCTTTTTAAACAGAGAGAAAACCAGCTTTTCTATACCAGTGTCTTTTTTTTTTAAGTATGCAGATAAAGAGTTTACTAGGTTTTCTCCATCCTCACCCTACTGATCGGAAAGTCCTCTTGATAGGGAATTCTGGAGCCACAGCACAGCATTCTGCCTTCCTCATAGAAAGAAGAAGTGCCTGGTAAGACTTCCCAAAAATCCCACATGAGTATCATCTGCTCGGCCCTAGCGGATCCCTGATTTATAAGTTGCTCTTGCCACTAATTCTTTGTCTGACAGAGGCTGAGCCCCAACCTCGTGTCAGCCACCCAGAAAGCAGGACCCATATAAAGCATATGAGACCGGCCATGGCCGAGTCCGTCCTCACTACCCATCCTTGGTATTTGGGCATCTGTCCCAGACCTTTGCTGGAATCCGTTCTAATGGGGGAACCTGAATCCCAATAGAGAACTGCTCCTTCCCCATGGCAGAAAACCTATCTCTTGGGGATGGGTGTCCAACCTTCAGAGAGGGAGACAGCTGCATGGGCAATGAGATCATTCCCACTCCTGAAGGGTGTCCAGGAACAAACAGGCATTGTGACCCTCAGCCTAAGCATCCTTTCAAATAAGCCCTCTCTATTGGACCACCAGGATCCCGCATTGCAGACCTGGTATGCCCCTAGGCCCAAATTCTAACTTTTGGTGGGAATTTCTTGGTGCCCAGACCCAGAGCCCGTCTCTGGTATCGCTGTTGTTGGGCACCCCTAAGATGCAAAACGGCACTCTTCCCTTCCTTGAAAAAGCCACCAAAGTATGGGGAACCGCCAGGATCCTTAGAGGGGAAAAATCTCCCATGGACTCATGAGACCACACCTGCATTCCGAGGCCATCCTGGACAGACAATGCCAATAAAAAAGGCTGTGCTACCGACATCGAGTCATCCTAATTACAGTTTCTGACGAGCTGCCTTCAAGGTTGATGCATTGGGCTGCGATCACCGTGCCACTAAGAATAAACCTAGTTAGCATATGCAGACTTCCCTCCAAAAACCATGCCACAAATGTCCTCCAGGATGGGGTCTCTGGAGCCACACCACAGGACTGTGCCTTCCATCTCCAAGGAAAATTTGCCCATCACATTTGCCCAAACTTTCCAGATTAAAAGAAACATTCAAGGCCAATAATCCCACCCCAATATTGGAAGCTGCTCCGGACAAAATTGCTCAGTCTGCAACACCCTGATCACCTATATCCAGGCAGATACCGAAGTCAATGGTCCTGAGACAGAAAATTGAAACTGACATGCACCTACTACATCATTGGAACCCTAGATTAGGTTTCAGGCATCTGTCCTCAGAGGCCTGTTCTGTAATACCAAGTTAGGATACAACATATTGACCCTGAGCCACAGAACACAACATCTCCTGTCCTAAGAAGGAAACTGTGCTCTTCGACCAGTGCCAATCTGTCAGGGTAGGAGAATCCTTCATGGCCCCTTAACCCCCAGGACTTTCTAAAACCTCCCTGGTAACAAACCAGCATTGGAACACAACTGCAAGAGATTCCATGTCAACTGAAACCTTGGCATGTGGCCACAGGCCACCATTACAAACCTGTCATGTTTGTCAGCTGCAATGGTCATTGGACGTGTGCTTTCTAGGAATCCATGTGGAAGGGCTCTGCTACAAAAAATTTCCACATGAGTTACCCCAGAGCAAACAAACCAGACTCCATCTGCCCAGTAGAAGGAAACCTTGATATTGGAGCATCTCACAATCCTCATCATGGGAAATCCTCCATGGTCTCTTGAAGCCACCTCTCCATTTGTCGGTCATCATAGACACAAACTTCTTTCATCCGCCCTTACTCAGGTGCTGGACGTCTCCAATGAGTTGGTGCACATTGGAATTGTCTTCTGCTTTGAATTGAATTTAACCCTAGCTTTTGTTTACAATTCCGTCCTCACCCTACTGGTCCTGAAGCCCTCTTGATAGGTAATTCTGGAGCCACAACGCAGCATTCTGCCTTTCCCATAGAAAGAAGTGGTGCCTGGTAAGACTGCCCCAAAAACCCACATGAAGTTCATCTGCTCGGCCCTCGCGGATCCCCGATTTTGAGGCTGCTCTGGCCACTAGTGCTGGGTCTGACAAAGCCTGAGACCTGACCTCGTGTCAGCCACCCAGAGAGCAGGGCCCATATCCAGCATGTGAGACCGGCCATGGTCTAGCCCGTCCTCACTACCCATCCTGGGTATTCAGGCATCTGTTCCCAGACCTTTGCTGGAATCACTTCCAATGGGGGAACCTGAAGCCCAATAGAGAACTGCTCCTTCCCCATGGCAGGAAACTTAGCTGTTGGGAAGAGTGTCCAACTCTCAGCGTGGGAGCCAGCTGCATGGGCAACGAGACCATAGCCACTCCTGAAGTGTGCCCTGGGAACAAACAGGGATTCTGACCCTGAGCCTAAGCATGCCTTCAAACAAGCCCTCTCTCTTGCATCACAAGGATCCTACATTGCAGGCCTGGTACTCCCCTAGGCCCAAATCCTAACCATTGGTGGGAATTTCTTGGTGCCCAGACCCAGAGCCCGTCTCTGGTATCCCTGTTTTGGGGCACCCCGAAGATCGAAAACAGCACTCTTCCCTTCCCTGAAAAAGCCACCAAAGTATGGGGAGCCACCAGGATCCTCAGGGAGGAAAAATATCCCGTGGAACAATGAGACCACACCTGCATTCCGAGGCCATCCTGGACATACAATGTCGATAGAAAAGGCTGTGCAACCGCCACTGAGTCATCCTAATTACAGTTTCTGACGAGTTGCCCTCCAGGTCAATGCATTGGGCTGCGATCACTGCGCCACTAAGAATAAACCTAGTTTGCATTTGCAGACTTCTCTCCCAAAACCATGCCTCACATGTCCTCCAGGATGGGGTCTCTGGAGCCACACCACAGGACTGTGCCTTCCATCACCAAGGAAACTTTTCCCATCACATTTGCCCAAACCCTCCAGATTAGGGAAAGCTCCCAAGGCCCCTGATCCCACCCCAATATTGGAAGCGGCTCTGGATGTAAATTCACAGTCTGAAACACTCTGAGCACCTACATCCAGG